>NC_091950.1:261555640-262755640 GCF_031021105.1 Erythrolamprus reginae | reverse complement strand
ACCATTATACCATTGAAGGATATATATATGAATGATAAAATGTTATGAAGAATTGCAAATGTATATATGCAATTGATGTATAATAAAGTAATAAAAGGACTAGACTTAAGCTGCACATTAAATGTACTACTCTTAGAGTAGTTCAAATGTAAATAACGATACCAAAATGTAATTGATAGAGTGCTTTTTCTTTTTCTTGATTTCACACCTGTTTCTTCTCTCTTACACTTTTTCCTTCTTCTATTTCAATTGTGTGTACGTTGTGTTGTATTATATGTAATATACTTGTGTGATTTTATTGTAAATATTTAATAAACTTTATTTTAAAAAAATAAACTCTAATAATAAATACCATTTAGGCAGCAGCCCAACCTTGCCTGTATGTATTTGAGGGGTATGGTTGATTCTTGCCTTACTTTTACTGGCGCTGCAAGCAACATGGTGCAGTGCCAGAATTCACACAAGGTTTGGAGAAATAATAAAAAGATTCAATGATCATTCTCATCCTTCCCTCTGCTCAACATGTTGCTGTTGCGCATTTCTCGAGTGGCATGAAACAAAGGGGAGAGGAGGTAATGGAGGGCACTTCTGAGGTGAGCCACTCATGTCTTGCCAATGTGAGCCCCATCATGTACCCGCAATGCCAGGAAACCAAGTGTTTTTTAAATTAATTTTTAACAAATTTATATTACAAACATAAAACAGTGCATAGTGAAATGTGCCCATCACCCAGACACACACACATTCCCCACCACCAAATCGGGGGTGTTTCTTGTATAGTCCACTTGACCCAAGAGCAATATATCTATTTACATATTATAGAGTGATTCCAATTTATTTCTTGTAGCTTGGTCTCGGATTCTGCTCGTCATATATCTTCTTACCTTGTCCCACCGTCCCATCAGTTGTCCCAACTCTGTTTCATTATCCAAATTTATCCTTTTTTTCAAATTGGATATGATCCACCATGTACCTATACCAATTTTGCATTGTCCATTTTGTTGCATCCTTCCAACCCAAAACTATTACTGCCCGAGTGCTTTCTATTGCTGTTTTTATTTCTCTAAATAAATTTCTCCCATTGCATTGCTTTTAACTAGTACTGCCATTTCCTTCGTGATTGTCCATTGTATATTTAGCATTCTATTGATATCCTCTTTCACTTTTTGCCAAAATTCCTGCACTATCGGGCATTCCCAAAACATATGCATAAATACTCCTTTATCTTGACACCAAGTGTTAAGAAAAACAATCAGAAGTAAAAGAAACTAAATTTGGGCAGCACCAGCACACCCAAGTAATCCTTTATGACCACATTTTACCTGAGAAGTACAAGACATAGTCATCAACTCCTGGATCATAAAAGAACCTTTCCTACTAGGCGATTTTGGAGAAGGGTCAAGGAGGATCCTCTTATTTTGAAGGACTTGGCTGAACATCTTGCAGTCATCCAACACCTGGTTTGTGGATAGGACTTTTTGCCATAGCTCCAAAGTTATTTGCACAGGTGTATGTCATTTTAGCCAAAAAATATGAAGGAGTGCATCCCGTTTTATGTGCATTTCTGCCAAACAGACTGCTACATATAAAAGGCTTTTTGAATTTGTTAAAAACCTGTTACCTGACAATCAGCTCCAGAACATTCATTGTGACTTTGAATACCATTAGTGCTTTTTTCATCTACCACAAATATATGGGGAAGCATTTGGTTAGGGAATAGCACATGAATACAATACAGATCCTGAGTTTGCTGTGTGGGCAAAAATGGTAGTGGCCCTGGCTTTTGTACCTATCCCAGATTTAGATGAATTGTGTGAACAAATTATTAAACGTGAACATCGGGAAGTGGCTACAATCTTTTCTTTAAGTGATGATTGGGTGAAGGCTTTTAAAACACCTTTAATTGATAATGATCAGGATCCCGTGGGGCTAAAGATATTAAGGAAAGAGCAAATAAGTGTCACGCTGTGGTTGACAGCCTCCAAAGACATTGAGAAACATCCAGTAGTTAGATAGTTAACTCTGTTTATTAATGTAGCTCCTCCTTTGTGATGTAACCTGTTTGCTCACATCCTCCTCTTTGCAGGAAGAAGGTCTCTAGCTTTAGAGAATCTCCATTACGCATTATCTTCATTAACTATGTAGATGTGCCATTTTGTCTCTTCAGACAAACTTTATTTTTTCTACTTTTTCTAATAAAAGTTTAGTTCATTCGAACATGCTCTGTCTGTACTTTAATAGCCATCTACTCCTGAAGGTCCTGGCTCAGTCCCAGCGGGCTGAGCACCTTGCAAAGGTAAGGACCCTCTAGATCCAACATGGTAAGCAGACAGATGGTTACTATTAAAGAAGCAGACTCCGCTTACATTCTGTAAGCTCACTGGCTGTTCTCCAGATGCCAGCCAAACGGAAGAGAAATCCACTCACGCAATCCTACATCGATTCAATCTCCGGCCAGCAGCTTGCTGAGCTCAAAGAAATTATCCGTGCCACGGATAATAAAAGGAAAGTAATCATGTCTTTGCAACCTGAGTCGGAACCTTCCAAACCTGGCGAATCTCAACAAATCGTAAGTCACTCTTATCTAATTGATGACCAGATTGGGATTCGGGAGGAAGAAATAAAATCTGTCCAAGGGTGTCCCTCAGGCAGTATTTCAAATCAGCCTAGTGACGAAGAAGCAGAGGAAGAAACTTTAACACCTTTTCAATCTCAAACTCTTCTGTCATCAGCTTTGCCCGGTAAGGCTTCTGCCAAAACAAAGCATCTTGATTTGATCTCTCTCACTTCTGCTAGTATAAAGGGGACAGCCCTGAATCTGGAGAAAATTGAGGGAATCATTGATAAACTTGAGAAAGAAATTCATGAGTTAGAGTCATTCTGTCTTCACTTTGATAATTTACCTACTATGAAAAACAATGCGCAGCGAGAAATCTACTTCAGTTACTTAGAAAAAGCAAATGAAGCTAGAACAGAATTAAGATCTTTGAAGAAACTCCAACTAAAGTTGATAACAGAAAAAATGGAGTCTGTGTCCCTGGCAGATGCCACGTATACCCAGTCTCAGAAAGTAGACAGCCATGGAATGTACTCCTACTATCCAACAGAAGACAGACATGCGCAAAAGGGTCACGCTTCAGTGGTCACACATTTCTTCCCTGCCGCGTTATCTAACATAGAGGCCCTTCCAGAGGGAGAAGGGAGGGCAGAACTGCCCACAGAAAAAAAAATGGAACATTTGCCTTTTGCAGCTACGAGCCGCGGGGGGGTTAATTCACCCACTGCAGCAACTTACGCAGCAGCGGCCACTAGTGGATGGAATGCCCGAAAGGCACAAACTTTTCCTGAAGCCAGTGTGTATGATGTGAAGTCTAATGTATCTAGAGCTTCTCTCGCCTCACAGATGCAAAGGGACCCAGTTCCTCAAATTCCAGGCATTTCTGTTTCACCAGAGGCCACCAGTCCTTACTCCACAGATGCCAACGCAGCTTCCCCAGATGGCTCAGCCACCAGGTTTGTCACGTCTTCTGCATTGAAAGGTGAGTTCGTGCTGATGCCCAATGGACACAACTACAGGAAGTGGCTTCACAGGATTAATTTGCACCTACTGGCTCACGACATAGATGGGATTGCTCACAATCCCCCAGTAAGGCGCTGGACTGAAGAAGAAAGAGAAGCTGACATAAAAGCCAAGCTACTCATTCTTATGAGCATGGACTCACAATTGTCAATGAGATACACTCATGACATCACTTCTGCTGAGCTGTTAAGAGTCACTTGACAGCATGTTTAGGCCAGTATCAGATGAAGGCAACTACATCCTGATATCCAAGTTTACCAATACTAAACTTCCAACTGGGAGTGAACTTGCTCCACACTTATCTAAGATGCTAACCATGCACAAAGATTTAGAGGAGAGGATATCGCTATGACAATGATCAAGTCAATGCTGCTATCATAACTTCCCTTGGTCCTGAATGGAGGGAAGTCATTTACAAGTTCAGTATACTTCCATTGGCCCAAAAGACCACACAGAGACTCTGTAACATGCTAACTGAAGAAGAACTGCTGCGCACTAGCCTTAGGCCTATGTCAGCAGCATTCAAACCTAACTTGGCAAAGAGCGGTCAACAGAAAACCAGTACTCCAAAGTACCCACGCCAGAAACAACCTAAGAAGGATGACACTCACAAGTCTGCTGATTTGCAAAGTGTCCACTCTGGCACATCTGACCCTCCACCTTATCCAACTCAACCAAAGGGCGCACAGAAGAAAGGATCCCGAGGAAAGAGTTCTGGGACTGCAAAGACAACTCCCAAAGACTCCAAAGATGAGAAACCTACTTATGTTAGTACCATCTTCCTCAGCACTGTTCCTGAGAAGAGTCCACTCTACGACATACGTGAGTTATGGACCCTAGACAGCGGAGCAGCGGTGCACTTCGCATACCGGAAGGAATCCTTCACTAAGCCACACCAGACAGATGTCAAGGAATTGATTGGATTTGGGGATCTACACTCCAAGGTGGAAGGAAAAGGAAAAGTCTTCGTCAAAGAACTGGACTCCCTTATCTCAAATGTTTTCTACGTTCCAACTGCCAAGAACAACATTCTTAGTGGTTATTGCCTGAGAGAAGAATTGAAGGTTGTAATAAACTATGAACTCATAGACACTAACATTATCAAGGATGGCAAACTTCTTGCTACTGCCATTCCCATTAGAGGGGTTTTTTATTTAAAATCTAAACCTCCAATTAAAGATAGTGTAAGTATAAGCGTTCCAATGGGCGAAAGCACAGGTCCAGAGAGAAAACCTGGTGCAACTACTAGTTCAGAGGCTTCTAAAGCCAATGAAATCCCTGAGGTTCCTAATACTGTTACAAATGTCAAACATGTATTAACAAACAAATCTTTTCATTCCAGGTGTGTCCACAGATGGCATCGTCGCTTGGGGCATGCTTCTTACCCCGTCTTAGCAAAGATGTCTGAATATGTTGATGGTTTTAAAATTGATGGGACTTGCCAAGTTTACTTAGACTGCAAAATTTGTAACACAGCCAAGTCCAAAAATTCACCAATACCTAAAGTTGCTGTCCGATTGTGTTCACGCATTTTTGAATTGGTCCACACCGACGTTGTCGGTCCATTTCGGCCTACTGTTGGTAAACGTAAGTATTTTTTAACTGTAGTTGACAGTTACTCACGATTTGGTTATGTATTTCTTTTAAAACAAAAGTCAGAGGCATTTGAGGTCTTTAAAGACTTTGCTGCAGAGATACTCACCCAACACGACGTCTGGATTAAGAGAATTCAAAGTGATCGTGGAGGCGAATTCATGTCCCAAGAGTTCCAAGGATGGATGTCCAGGAATGGAATCCGCCAGCAGACCTCAGCACCTGCGACTCCCCAACACAACGGTATTTGTGAACAGAGGAACGGGATCTTGCAGACGATGTTTCGTTGTCTCCTTGAGGATGCGAACCTGGACTTTTCATACTGGGGTGAAGCAGTAAGGTATGCTAATTACATTGTTAACAGAACATGGAGTAGCGTCATACAAGACACTCCTTATTACTTGCTTCATGCCAAGAAGCCTGATGTCCAAAACATCTACATTTTTGGTTGTTATGCCACTGTTAACATTCCACTTGAACAAAGAAGGAAAGGAGGTCCTGTGTCAGAAAGAATGAGATTCATCGGCTTTGATGAAGTCTCCAAGTACCACAAATTTGCTGACTCTCATCACAGAGTCTATATTTCTAATTCAGCCAAATTTGAGGAAGACACAAATTGGTCCAGTATACATAGTAATGATACTTCAGTTTATTTTCCTAAGGAAGGTGTGGCGATACCTGATGCCCAGGGAGCTGTGCCAGATATTCCAAATGTTCCAGACGATGAACAGCCTTCGACAGTCAGAGGAAACCCCTGGCGATGAACTTGAAGGCGGAAATGATGATGAAGGATGGACCGAGGTTCCAAGACGTTCAAAGAGAACCGCTAAAGAAACTCCTCCAAAGAGATTTGCACAGCAAGTATCTGAATCTCCTTTTCTTTTCATGTGTAATAATCTTACACTTCCACCTGATCATTTTCACCAGATCAAATTTTTGCCTGAATCTGAACAAGAAAAATGGTATGAGGCTATGGAATGCGAACTGGACTGCTTAAAGAAACTTAAGGTGTTCCAACAGATGGAGCCTCCTGACAAGAAGAAAGTCATTGGCACACGCTGGGTGTATAAAGTCAAACAAAAACCTAATGAAGGAAAGCTGTATAAAGCTAGACTTGTAGCTCAAGGATTCTCTCAAGTTTATCCGTATGACTACACTGACACGTATTCACCCAGTCAAAAATGAGAGTTTCAAGATTGCCCTAGTCACTGCTTCTGCTTTGGGCTTAGAGGTTTTTCAGTTCGATGTAGAGACTGCCTATTTGAACGCTGATCTAAATGAAGAGATCTACGTCAAGGGTGCTCCCGGGTTCCAGGACCAAGAAGGTGAAGTCTGGTCTCTGAGCAAGTCTTTATACGGCCTCAGAGTGCCCTTATGTGGTACAAGTTATCTAAGTAATAAATAAATAAATTATCCCAAAAGCTAAATTCAATGGGCTTTAAGTCCGTCCCTGACGAATGCGTGTTCACAAAAGGGCAAGGTAAGACTTATGAAATTGTTCTTGTTTATGTTGATGATATTGTTTACGTTGGTCCAAATGAAAGCACGAGTAAAACTTTTGCTAAGGGTCTTGAGAAACATTTCACCTTAAAAAGCCTAGGGCATATAAATGATTATCTAGGTGTTCAGTTTGAGAAAACTGAGAAGGGGTTCTCTCTTTCATAAGAAAGTAAGGTTGACCAGCTTTTGCAGAATTGTAGGATGTCTGATGCAAAAACTTGTCGTTCTCCTATGCAGACTGATTTTTACAGGTTAACCCGAGAAGAGTATCCTGATTTTGAAAACAAAACACTGTACCGGTCAGTGATTGGATCGCTATTGTACATCAGCAGTTGGACAAGACCTGACATTTCGCTGAGTGTGAATCTACTGTCCAGATATGTTGGTAACGCAACCACGTTTCACTGCTCTTGCATAAAGAAACTGTTGAAATACATGAAGCTCACAAAGGACAAGAAGCTGTACCTCGAGCCGAATCATGTTGAGTACCCTGAAGTGATTTGTTATGCAGATGCTGACTGGGCAAGTGACACAGAAACACGTAAAAGTACTTCTGGTTATATACTGTTTTTAAATGGTTGCCCTTTCTTTTGGAAAGTTAGGCAGCAGAAGTTTGTTTCTTGCTCTTCAACTGAGTCTGAATATGCATGTGTTTCTGATTGCTGTAATGAGTTAACCTCTCTTTTTGATCTCATTGATAGTATTTGGGAAAGTCCAAAGAAACCAATTGTTATTATGGAGGATAACATTTCAGTCACATATATTGCTGAAGCTGAATTTGTTGGAGCTCGTTCACGGCACATTGACATCCGGTATCAAAATACCAGAGAAGGTGAAAGAAGGATTCGTAAAACTTCAGTATATACCTACTACTGAGCAGATCGCTGACTTGCTTAATAAGCCGTTGCCAGCTAATCAACATGAATACCTCACCAACAAAATGTGCCTTAAGTGAACTGATGCCTTGATGTCCTGATGTCCCTCCCTTATGTCTCTGATGACTGACAAAGAAGGGGTGTCACGCTGTGGTTGACAGCCTCCAAAGACATTGAGAAACATCCAGTAGTTAGATAGTTAACTCTGTTTATTAATGTAGCTCCTCCTTTGTGATGTAACCTGTTTGCTCACATCCTCCTCTTTGCAGGAAGAAGGTCTCTAGCTTTAGAGAATCTCCATTACGCATTATCTTCATTAACTATGTAGATGTGCCATTTTACGTCTCTTCAGACAAACTTTATTTTTTCTACTTTTTCTAATAAAAGTTTAGTTCATTCGAACATGCTCTGTCTGTACTTTAATAGCCATCTACTCCGGAAGGTCCTGGCTCAGTCCCAGCGGGCTGAGCACCTTGCAAAGGTAAGGACCCTCTAGATCCAACAATAAGATGGTACCTAATACAGGATTTTCACACACATCACCTTTATTACATCGATGCTGGACCTGGGTGTGGGAAGTTATATAAGGTAGTTTGCAACAATTCAAAGTGCAAAAAAGGGCAACAAGTATGATCAAGGAAATGGAGAACCTCCCTTATGAAACCAGATTGCAATGCCTAGGGCTATTCAGCCTCGAAAGATGGCGTTTAAGGGGTGACTTGATTGAAGTGTATAATGCATGGGATAGAAAAGGTGGATAGAGAAAAATTCTTTTCTCTATCATACAATACTAGGACGAGGGGGCACTCCCTAAAGCTCATAGGTAAGAAAGTGAGGACAAATAAAGGGAAATATTTCTTCACCCAGAGGGTCGTTGATTTATGGAATTCACTTCCAGAAGAGGTCGTGACAGCTGTCATCCTTGATAACTTTCAAGGCAGAATTAGACAGATTCACGGATGCCGGTGGTTATTGAAACGGATACCCATATGCCGCCTCTATGTTGGTTGAGGCAGGCAGAATTCCCTTGAGTACCATTTGTTGGGAGTCGAGGGAAATGGAGTTTTGCCTTCTTTCCGCTCAATAGCCTCATGTACAATTGGTGAGCCACTGTGTGACACAGAATGCTGGACTCGATGAGCTTTGGCCTGATTCAGCATGGCTCGTGTTCTGCTCTGGAAAGTTATCTTCCAGAACCACTGCTCCACTGGTTTGAGGATAAATATGTAGGCCGTCCTGCAAGGCGGGGGCCCCCATTCACCTCCCTCTTCCCAGCTTCTTTACATCCTCATCTGCATTTCGAACTTTGAATCGCAGTTCCAGATTCCGCCTCAAGGGACGAGGTCTGGCTGTGACCCCAGACTGGGGTTCCTCCTTGCAACACAATCTATGGAAAAGCAGTACAGTGTTGGCAATGGGGAACAGTTAGCTGATAATGGGGGGAAACCTTGACCCTATTATCCCTCTTCTACACTGACTGCCCCCCTACTCGGCCCCTAGAACCTTGCTTCTTTTACAATACTGGAGGGTGTAGGCTCTGATAAAATGAGGTTTTAGGGTCAGACCCTCTATTGTGTTACTCAGACCCTCTATTTAGGTTTTTTAAAAATATATATATTTTTATTAAATTTTATTACAACAAACAAAAAAAACTTAAAGAAAGTGTCCAACACCAATAAAACCCCACCACCATTTAGGGGGTTAAATTATTTGCAATAAGTTTCAATTTCTTCCTTAGCTCCGGTTTACATTTCTTTACATACAAAAAGTGATTGGAATTTATTTTTCACATTGTTGTCATAAATTCTACTAAAGATATAATTTTTCACCTTATTCCATCGTGCCATCAGCTTCTCCAATTTATTTTCAGCAGTTATTTAATCTTATTTCCATAATTTCGAAGTGAATGTTGCCGTTTTGATTTCTTTAAATTCTCGTAACTCCCCATATTTAACTAGTGTTGCTAATTCTTTCATGTTTATCCAATTAATATTTAGTATATTATTATTTCATTCTGTACTTCCTTCCAAAATTTTTGAGCTTCAACGCATTCCCAGAGCATATGCATAAAGACTCCTTTTATTTGGCAACCATGCCCGCAATTTCCTTTTCCTTTCCTCTGGAATTGTGCTAGTTTTACTAGCGTGAAATACCATTTATGTAAAATTTTCCTTCTCATCTCTCTAATTCTTATGTTCTTTAGGTTCAGACCCTCTATTGTGTTACTCACTTAGCGACAGCAGTCACTTAGTGGCGGCAACAGGATCAGTGACAGTTCATCCCCTCGTGAAGAATCTCGCTTAGTAAGGCAACCAACAGGAGATATAGGCTCCCCACATTAGCACTGTGATTTCCTTTGTGGGCCATGTGCCTTTACCGTAGTAAATCCTCACCTGCAACTGCTCCATTTTGCACCACATAGTGAACATTACTCGCCTAGCGACCATGGTCTCTACTGGCCATATGCCTTTGACAACTTGCTTAGTGACTGTGGTTTTTCATGGCGAAACATGTTTAATAGCAATAAAACCATAACTGAAGATGCCCATGTTGTCTCAGTGATATTTACGCATTTAGTGACTGTGATTCCTCTCATGACCACATGACTTCAATGTAGATGTGTCCTCCCCGCCGGTGTCCAAGCCATGGTCCTCCCTAAAGGGGATGTGAAGATGAGGTCGCTGGCGGGAGTCGTTTCGGGTCGGCATACCCCCAAACCATTTTGACCTCCACCAGCGGAAGTGTGAGTTACTTGGCAATTTGAAGTAGTGGGGCTTCTTTGTTCGTAGGTATTTAAGAGCTGTCTCTTGGCGCAGTTGTGTTGTTCTTCAATAAACAAGCATACTCTTTGTGGCTGTCTGGCGAGTTTCATTCCAGCAGACATTTCAGATAAGGGCCCAAAGATTTGGTCTTTTCCAGGTCCCGTCAGCTAGTGTCGGCTGGCAGGTCCAGAAGGGGGCCTTCTCTGTTGTTGCTCCAACTGTCTGGAACCAGCTACCCTGAGATCCAGACTGCCCCCAGCCTACTGGCCTTCCAGAAAGCTGAAAAGACCTGGCTTTTTTGGCAGGCCTGGGCCCCCCATTAATCTGATAGTGTACCATCTAGATCCAGCCATAAATGATATGTGTTGGCTTTTAACTGTTTAATTTAAATTGTTTTAGGAGGTTTAATATTATATTATATATTTTGATTGTGAGTCGCCTGAGTCCCTAGGGAGGTAGGTGGCATACAAATTAGGATAGACAGATAAAACCAAAACCCACAACAATGCGGGACCCAGGGGAAGAGCCTTCTCTGTGGCGGCCCCGGCCCTCTGGAACCAACTCCCCCCAGAGATTAGAACTGCCCCCACCCTCCTTGCCTTTCGTAAACAATTTAAAACTCACCTCTGCCGCCAGGCATGGGGGAATTGAGATCCTCTTTCCCCCTAGGCCTTTACAATTCTATGCATGGTATGTATGTATGTATGTTTGGTTTTTATATTAATTGATTTTTAATCATCAATACCAAATTACTATTGTACACTGTTTTATTGTCGCTGTTAGCCGCCCCGAGTCTCTGGAAAGGGGCGGCATACAAATCCAATAAAATAAATAAATAAATAAATGCAAATATGTACCTGCCACATCCGCAACAAGCAGATTTATTTATTCCATTTTTATGCTGCCCTTCTCCTTAAGACTCAGGGCGGGTTACAACATGTTAGCAATAGCACTTCTTACCAGAGCCAGCATTTTACCCACCGTGGAAGGATGGAAGGCTGAATCAACCTTGAGCCGGTGATGAGATTTGAACCGCTGACCTGCAGATCTACAGTCAGCTTCAGTGGCCTGCAGTACAGCACTCTACCTGCTGTGCCAGGAAGCTACAAATTACAGTGAAAGGAGTGCCTTGGAACATTGCTGTAATCCTAAAAACATAGGCCTAACTCTATATACTGCTTTAATATAAAGGTCACTGCGCATCAATACTAAATTGAAGGTTAGTGAGGAAAAAACTATGTTCTTCAGAAACTGACCAGTTCTAAATGGGGAGCCAAACCAAGGATCCTTAAAACTGCAACTAGCCCTCCATTATTCTGCTAGTAAATAGGCCTATCAAGTGTAGTATAAATTGGCACATGCTAGGCAAATAGATTTTGTCTTGAATGAAACCAATAATCACAAATTTATTCTTATTTTCATACATATACCTATGCAGTTTTTATGCTTCTGACACAAATAAAATCACACAAATGTATGATACGGAAGATGGAGGAAATCTCCAGGATAGATGAGAAAAGATCATCAATTAACAATTAGTGCAATTACAAGGTGAGACAACCCATTGAAGCTTCAAAATTATTGGTTTGTCTGATAATATTGAATATGAATTTTAAGAAACCTTATGTTGTGGTTAGCTCTGGCCCAGCTCCTGCCCCAAGGACTGTGGATGTGGGGGAGACATCCACATGCTGCAGGACTGTCCCCCCCCCCCGTGGAATCTGCTGAAGGCTCCTCTGACCAAGAAGACATGAGTGACAGGGAGGAGGAGAGTGTGGCAGACAGCTCAGAAGATCAACTATCTAGCTCCTCCTTGGATTCGGAACAAGAGTTAATGATACAGCCACGCATGCGGAGAGCGATGCATAGGCAACAACAACTGAGAGATTATTATCAAGGAAAATGAGGCCACCTGTGGTTGGGTGGGGCTGTGGTAATTAGTGAGGCTGCTATAAATAGTAGCCTGTGGGTTTGGCCATTGTGGAGGATTATCTGATCATTGTGTTTCGTGACTGCTTTACTGACCTTTTGTGTGCTGATTTTTCCCCGCTTTGAAACTAAACCAGAGCAAAGTATGTTTCACTTTGTTAAAGAAGAAGGACTGAATTGCCTCACAGCTGCAAGCTAAGTATCACAGAACAGATAAGGGACTTATACAAATTACCAGTTTGTTTGGAAACCAGTGCTCTTTGCTATACCAAAAGAGGGCTTGGTTTAAGTGAATTTTCAGTATAAAGAACATTGTTTTGAATTTTCAAATGTGTGTCTGAAATTTGTACCTGTGAATTTTTGGGAGGATTCTACCAGAGAGCCCGACAGAACACCTTATCTGAATCTTTAGAACCATGTTTGTTTCAAATTCTCAACTGGCTTCAGATTATGAACTGAAAATTTACGCTTAGCCCAATACATCTAAATCTGCTATACCTAAATTATTTTGTAATTTGCAATTTAACCAATTTTGGAAAAACTTCAGAGAAGTGGATTAAAATGTTATTAAGTAATCCCCAAATTTACAACATACCTGAGATTTTATTTGACACTTATACCAGTTTGATTTACCATAAAGTTTTGCCATGGAAAATATGAAGTATGACTTTGTTTAGACAGCCATTTTTTAAATAGTAGTAACCAGTCAAATAAAATATTTTTCAGCACCAGGCATATCTCTGGAATTCTTTAACACTATGAACTACATTCCTGACCATTTTTAAAATTATTTTTGTTATCTTCTCTTCCTAACAAAGCAAAATTTTCTTTTTAACCATCCTAATATGGAATTGGGTGGTCTCTGTCTGCCACCTAGTGTCACATTTTTTATTTTTTTTCCTTCGCTTCTATCAATATAAATGCAGTTAAAATCATTTTCTGTACAAAAATGCCCAGATATGCAGAGTATATGCAGCCAGTGTTGTTATCTTCATTCAAGAAAAAAGGGAACAGGCTAAAATGGACAAAAGTTTGTTCGTTATGCCTTTTTTTCAGACATAATGGACAAATCCGAAATTGGAACATCATCTTTTGGCTGTGGCTAGGGGGACTTCTGCACAAGTTTGTCTTGTGCACCAGTTGTGGCTCCTTACAGTCACTGATGCTCTTATCACCTCACAGCATGGGGTTACCCTTAAAAAGCATTCAGAGACTACAATTAATCCAGAATGCTTCCGCACAAGCTGTTGTAGGGGTTCCACGAGCTGCACTGGCTTCCATCGGTCTCCGGATAAACCTGGCTTAGGGCCTGACTACTTATGGGTCCATCTTCTGCCACATACCTCCCAGCGACCAATTAGGGCCCAGAAGGTCGGCCTACTTCAGGTACTGTCGACTAGACAGTAGGTTGGCAGGGCCATGTGGGAGGGCCTTTTCTGTGGTGGCTTTGGCTCTAGGGAACCAACTGCCCCTGGAGGTCCACCCCCCCACCCAGCCTCCTAGCCTTTAGGAGAGCTGTGAAGACCTGGCTTTGCTGGCAAGCCTGGGACCATTGAGCATCATCATCTAGCTGTGGCCAAATATAATGGATGTTTTTATATTCTGGAGTTTTATTGTTCTGTTTAAAGTAGTTGTATGCCACCCAGAGTCTGCAAGAAGTTGGGTGGCTTAGAAATTAAACAAATAAAAGTTGTATAATAAAATGACATGTGTCTTTTTATCAGTGCACAGTTGTTCTATGTTGACCACTTTCCCCATCCCTTGGGTAGTCCAGATGTTTTACTGAGTGTATATATATAATGTATGAAATTAGGCATTTTTTTTACTAGACTGTTGATCAATGAGATGAACTGAAAATTTAGAGGAGGAAATGGGTCAAAGGTGGAATGAATCTGGTGGGGTTTAGTGCTAAAGTTTTGTTGTTAAATCTTCTGGCTTTTTCCTGTTATACGTTTGGAAGGATTTTTTTTATCTCCTTTTTTCATTGTCTTTTTCACATATTCAAACAAAAATGTTGGTACTTTCTTTCTTTGTATATAATCATTAATTTTAAAAAGTTTTTCAGAGGCAAAAAAAAAATAAAGGCAGCAGCAGTGTCTTCTGGTAGCCGCCGCCGCTCTGAAAGTGCACTTTCTATGATTCCAGATCCATGCAGCTGTCAAGCTCCCCAAAGACTTGGCAGCAGGTAGCTCACCCAACCAGCCTCTTCCTCAGCTTCTAGCAGCTTCCAGTCGGGGTTTGAAAGCCATCTTAGTGCTGAGATGGCAACAGGGTGGACTTCTCATACAGGGCTGAGGCTCCATTCACTGCCACTCTGCCCTGGCTGCTGGAAGACTTGGCAGCAGGTGGCTGGCCCAACTGGCCTTCTCTGAGCTTCCAGCTGGGAAGACATCTTGTGAGTTTCTAAAGATCCTTTGGAAAGTATCTGGTTGGTTCAGATTGCAGTAGCCTACATAATTTGGCACAAGTGTAGGTTTGTGCAAGTGTCACCTCTATTACAGGCGTTCCCAATTTGTTTCTCAATGCAATTCAAGATGCTGGTTATCCATTTTAAACTAAAGCATTTTCATCAAGATGGAACCAATTACCCTACTTCCCATTATCAATTTCTTCAATGGTGAAAATGTGATTCCCTATCAGCACTAATTGCGGTGGGGGTTTACAAGATTTACCTGGGAGAAATAATACATCAACAGGCAGAAGGTTACAGTCGGTTGACAATTATAACTGAACAAGTCCTAATCCCTCCGGATGATGGACTCCGACTGCCGAAGAGACAGCAGCCCAGAGAGATTGGTACAACCATTGTTCCCGTGCCAATGCGGCGAGCAATTCCAAACCAAACGTGGCCTGGGCATGCATAGAACACACAAGCATCCGGCAGAGGTGAACGCACAGTGGCAGCCCTGCCCCAAAAACGTCTCCGCTGGTCCGCTGAAGATGACAGCGCGCTAAAAAGGCATGCTAACAACTACTGCGTAGCTGGAGCCCAGAAAAAGAATGTTATCACAAAACTCATTCCACACTTCCCCGGCTGCTCCCATGAGGCCATCAAAAAGCGACTCCAAATAATCCAATGGGACCCAGAGAGTCGCAAGCAGGGGGATAGTGAAAGCAATGAGGCATGCCTTGTAAACCCGTATACTTTGGCCCGTCTGGAAGCGGAAAATGCTCTAAAATATCGTGTTAATGGGTATGCCGCAAACAGTACCACCGGCACAAGTCCCGACCGATGTTTTTAAAAAAACATGTTATGTCTGCCTAGAAATTAGGTACCGTTGTTTATTGGTTACCCTGTTACTAAGGGAAAGTTATTATGTTTTGGCGGGGAAATTGCCGGGTGCTTATTGGTTGGTTGTTCGCTGCCAGGGGTATAAATATCCTGTCAAACGTTGGCTGACAGTTCTGTTCTATGGGATGTATTTGTTTACTCGTTAATAAAGTAAGTTCCGCACTGACCGGCTTCCGACTTATTAGGTTATTTGAAGGATTTTAAGGCAGCAAGCAAGCAAATGGCAAGATGTTGACTCGAGTCAAAAGCCCAGTGTCTCATTATTGGAATCTGACTGTGTTGTTGATAGATGAGTGGAAGGTTATTGATTTTTTTTTTAGAGCTTTGTTTATTATACTGTATTTTCCCATAGTAGCTGGAGCTAGTCTCCAAGGATTGAAGACAATACCCTACAGCCAATCAGGACAGAGTCTGAAAAGATATAAATATGACCCCCTCAGCCTCAGAACCCCCTTTCGACTCCAAGGATGTGTGCCTTCATATCGTTGAAGACTTCTTTGAAAATCACCTGTCAAATCATTTCTGAGTTTTCCCTTGTCGAGCTCCCCAGTGACAGCTGTACTTGGGTCAAAGATGGTCTCAGGCATCAGCCCAGCTGCTGCTCATGCCGAGGCAAAGGCCCAATACCTCGATATTTGAATACCCGAATTATGGCTATCTCAGGCGGGGGGGGGGGGGGCTACACAAACCCATCGGATAATAAGGGAGCGTGGGCATTCTGGTTGATTCCATCGCCAAGCTGGGACTCATGCTCTGAGACCAGAGGAAGTCTCCCTTTAGCCCTAGCACTTCCGCCATGAATAGAGCGGCTGCCAAGCGCTACCTATCTCAAATTACTCTGGCAGTCTAACTACCCTATTTGTGCCGATAGCTGTACTGTTAAAAAGGACAACACTCCTGCTCAAAACCAGGCTGGTGTGCCAAGCATGATCAGAGAGCGGCTGGCAGAAGGCATAGGTCTAGACAAGCATTTTTGCTGTGTGAAGACTTTGGAAAATGCAAGTGTAAGGAATGTGCCCTACATTTTGCCCTCATGTTGGGTGTGCAATCACGAATGTCTGTGCTCAGCCCAGAACCTGGTCAATTACTCAACCTGCATGTGCTTCGTGAAGGGTACATTCCACCAGAGGATGACAAAGACTCCTGCACAGACCATCCCTGCTCTTGCTCCCGCTCGAACTGCTGTGCCCATTGGTCCTTCATGAGTGCCCTCTCCATGGTTTTTCCCTGCTTGCTGTGCAACCTGCCAGCCACTGGCTGTGTGAAGCTATTGCAGTGGTGCTATGACCGAGTGGAATTACTTTTTAAAATATGTGGCCTTCATGGCTCAGCCAAAAAGGTTCCCAACATCTGATTTATGAGGAATAAACGGATGATTGACTATATAGAAAGTATGAGGGCCGAGAGCGAAGGTTGGAGCCCCCCCTTTTGAGTGTGCAAACAGAAGCAGGTGAGGGCCCGATTGTAATCCCCACCTTGGTAGGGGTGAGAGGAAATGGGGAGGGAGGCCAGTAGGGTGGGTAGGGATCTCAGAGGGAGAGCTGGAACATTACGCTTATGACCAGCCAGCTTTCACACCCAAAGTGGACGATAACTCAAGTTTCTAACATCCAGGTAAGCACCATAATCACAGTATTTGGGATACCTTCTATTAAAAACAGAATATTTCACGTGCTCGCTAGAATTCAAAAATCATAGTAATCCTTTATTTGAACAAGTTATAACCTACATATGTGGGTGTAATAGGAGTAAACTGGAGGGGCAACAGAAACACTATCATGTTCCTTGTTTTTTCTCCATTTAATGTTTGCATTCCATTTTATACAGATGGTTTTATTGTGTAACACTGTGGCTTATTCTGTGCTTTGATATGACCTATTGGCTAACAAATTCTTATTGAATAATAGTTTCCACCAAGATACCAAGTTTTTAGCATGAAATATATGTAATATTTCTTTAATGTCTATAATGATTAGGAATCTGTTGATAAAAAGAAAAAAAATTCTTTTAATATCATTTCAACATAAGTTCCAGTATGGTGCATGGAATAATTACAACCTATTGTGCCCTTAATCTATAACTTTCACAATTATACACTGTGTTCCAAATTATTACGCAAATTGGATTTAAGTGTCATAGATTTAATTTTGTTTTTCAATGAAACTCATGGATGGTATTGTGTCTCAGGGCTCTTTGGATCACTGAAATCAATGCCAGATACCTGTGATAATTAGTTTGCCAGGTGAGCCCAATTAAAGGCAAACTACGTAAGGATGTTCCACATTATTTAGCAGGCCACAGGTTTCAAGTAACATGGGAAAAAAGAATCTCACTGCTGCCGAAAAGCATCAAATAGTGCAATGCCTTCGACAAGGTATGGAAAACATTAGATATTTCACGAAAACCTAAATGTGATCATCGTACTGTGAAGAGATTTGTGGCCGGTTCAGAGCACAGACGGGTTTGTGCAGATAAAGGTAGAATGAGGAATGTCTCTGCCAGGCAAGTTCATCAGATTAAGAGCAGCTTTTAAAATGCCATTACCACTTCTTGGTAATGTCAGAATGGATCTCACCAATAGAAGCTATAAGTCCCCCAAATGTATTAAAAGGTAAAATATGGAAATATAGAGATATACTTGATAATCAACTAAAATTGAAAACAAAACAATTACAGGAAGTAGGCGTAGAAATGGATTGGTGGCAATACATTCAGATCAAATCCAGAATCCAAAAAGATGTAAGAATATTTATATTTTTAAAAGATAATATATTAGGGAAATTATTAATTCAAAATAAAGGAAAATTGATTGGGAAGGTGTATAAATATTTAATAAATTACAAGACAATAGGTTGGATATTAAAAGACAATATGATTAGTTGGTGTAAAAACTTAGGAAAAGAAATAGATAAATAAATAAATACGTGGGAAAAGGTTTGGATATATAATTGGAAAATAACTAAATCAGTCTTCTTTTAAAGAAAATCAAATTAAGATGTGTTATGGATGGCACCTGCCACCCATAGAATCTCAAAGATGTTTCCAAGTACTTCACCCAATTGTTGGAAATGCAAAAAAGAAATTGGAACATACTTTCATACATGGTGGGCATGTCCAAAAACAGATTTATTGGAATAAGGTGGGGAAATGGTTAAGAGAAATTACAAAGAAATTAGGAAGACCCCAGAACTTTTTTACTAGGTATCACAGATACCAGATATAAAGAAACATATTATTTAATAATCCATATTTTAGTAGCTGCAAGGATTGCTTTTGCACAAAAATGGAAAGAAAAGGTAATTCCAAGACGAAGAGGTCTTTAGGAAGATTATGGATTGTGCAGAATTAGATATGACGACGAGGCGGTTGAATAACCAAGTTGAAACAGAATTTTATCAAACTTGGCAGAAGGTTTACAACTGGTGGAACACAAAAAAAGATTTTTAAAGATATTAAAATGAAGTTAAATTTACCAGATGAAATATACCAGAGATATTTGATAGACAAGTTTATTTTTCTGAATTGGTATAACTTACAATTATATAATTGATGGAAAGTATTGAAAAGTTGAAATTTCTATGATAGCATTTATTATATATAGATGTATTGATGTTTACTTTTCTGTATTGATCTAAACTATAATTAGGTGGGTTTTTTCCTGTTTTAAGACTTCTATGCTGAGCAGAGCTATTGCATTGCACATGTCATTTCATCACATATCACATCACATATGATCAAATATCATATCAGATGTCATCACATCTTACTAATCACATCTTCCATGCAATCAATAAATCTATGTCACTGTCTGTTTGAAGGCCACATCACACACATATAGATGCAGCCTGTGATTGTGATTTAAGTGGAGTAACAGTCCAAGTAATCCATTATAAAAATAAGGGTGTAATTTAGAACTTGGAACATAGCTCTGCTGTTATATTGCCCACTGTAAATATCATGACACTAATGTTGGTCCTACTATAGGCAAGGGACACAGTATTACCTTTTGAAAAGCAGCTGGGGTTTGTCAAAATTTCCAGAGGATAACTTTTGTCAGCCTAGGCACAGTGGATACATTGGATAAAGCAATATCCACATACACATGTAAACGCAAAACAAGCCAGTGGCCCATGATGTTTTATAATATTCTTGATGTTTCAGCATATAATTTGTTTGCCTTATGGACACAAATAGACCCCAATTGGAAAAAAAATAAGCTTCATAAAAGATTATTCATAGAAGAATTAGGTAACTCTCTAATACAGCCATATATAGAAGCCAGAAAAAATCAGCCCAGATGTCAAGAAGCAGCAGCCATAGTGCAGCATGTTCAGGAAACAAACCCCACACCCTCCACCAGCAGCACTACCAGCACAAAAAGGAAGAGATGTGGCTTATGTCCATCTTCATGTGACAATAAAACCAATATAACCTGTATGTTTGTAAAAAAACATATTTGCAAAGTTGTGTTTATTGCAGCAAGAATTAAATATTTTCAAACTTTTTTTAGATATAAAAGAAAAACTTTGTTATTTTTCATTTGTTGTCTTACATGTTCCATTTGTTATCAATAAATTTATAGTAAATTAAAACTGGCAGGTTTGTTATTTATGTGCAGAATGCAATAAATCAATCATAATTGCACACAGGGGGGGCTTTTCTGAACAAAAGAAACAATAAAACATTTTTTTATTTCAAATCTGATTTTATTGTTATTAGCAATATTCAGACTTGTAATCTAATGCAAAATTTTCAAAAATCTGGCACAAAAATGTCTTTTTTAACCAATTCTAAATGACTGAACTACCCGAGCTTCAAATTCCCCCAACTTCTAATGAAGCAGCAGGCTAAATTCATTTTTAGCTGTTTCAATTTTAAAGTGCTTTCCCCAATACAAATTATGCAGCTTGAATGCCTTATTTACAATGTGGTTAATGACAGAATTGAGGGCTAGATCTATATTCAGCTTTTATTTAAGGCTACTATAGGTATTCAACACTAGCCCCCTTTGGCTACAACCTCCAAAACTATTTGCAGAAAAGGCTATAGAACATGGCTTCTCTCCCCTTATAACTTACTTCAGATTTTTCTGAAGATAAAATATATCTCAATTCTTATAGCAAACTATTGTTGGAAGAAATATCCAGGTCCCATTGCAAGCCAGGAGAAAGCCTGGAAATAAAATGGAGGCTGATTGGGAAAAGGTTCCATTTTATTGAAGCAGAACCATCGTGAAATTCTGGATCAAATGGGAGTTTTAGAGTGGGTGGGTTTTATACATTCTGGATTCCTATGGGATCATAGCTTGCTTTAAAGCAAAAGGAGAAATGCAAACCATGTTTGTCTGAGCTAATTTCATCAAACTTTGGCTTGATTGTGTTAAAGTTTTTTTCTGAATCATTACCAAATCAGCACTTCTGTAAACTGGCTTGTTTCTGCTTGAGGCAAAGAAACCGGGATTGGTTTCTGCCTCCCTTAATATTTGTTCAACTTTGAATATTTGATTTCAATTTTAGGGAATTATATCCTACATTTTTAATATCCCCTCCCAAATTTCCTCCCACACTGAGGAAATTTTCCTAAGACCAATTGGAATGAAATTGTTGTCTTCAAACTAGCTTACTGGTTGGAAGAATTGCAGTCCAAATGAATTTAGCTAACAAGGTGGAACCTAAAGCACTCTTTAGATGAATTGTACTCTGTCCAAAGACCCCACCATTCCTACTGGCATACTATAGAGGGAAAAAGACATTGCACCTGGAGACATTGAGAATTATCAGGCGTTTTATGAGCACTTGATTGCCAAAAACGGGACAACCAAATTAAGTTATTTCTCAATCAGCAAACTCATTTAATACTCCCCGAGAAATTTCTGCTCCCTAGCGTTTTTGGTTTCTTTAAATGTAGCTATGCAGCTACTAAGCAAAATGTAAGGCATAACTGGATGGACACAATGGTGTGAAAAAAAGGTGCACCACGCCCAAAGTTCAAGGAAGCCGCACTTAAAATTCTGATCTTCATTACAGCCTTTCGACGTTAACTTTACAACCACAATGAATATGTGCTTCTTTCAAAGATGTCTTCCAGTTTTTCTCCAATTTTCCCCCTTCCCTTTTCCCTGTAACAGCTTTCGTTTCTGTTTGTGTAATATCTGTCCGTACATAGCGCTTCAATGGAATGCACGGTAAATTTTATTCTTTAAAAAGGTGCAAAAAGGTCACTGGAATGAGTCTCACCCTCTAAAACTTATGTGTGCCCAAACAATCTGCACGTATCCTCCCCAAAAAACACCCCACTTCTTACTTCATTACTTTCCTAGTCTCCCTCCCGAGTCACGATATTTACAAAAAAGCTATTTTGCGCTTCAAATTCCAAGAGCATTTTCCCCCTAAAAGCTCGGTTTGCTTTCCCGGCTTTCTCAATTTTTCTTTCTTAGAAAAGCCGCGTTCGTTTCTTTTTCTTTCGTGCCCTGCCCGACCTTCTTTCAAATAACCCCACCGCCACGCACTCTCCCACAACGCTTAATGGCGCACCACGCCCGCCCAGCCCCACTTATATACACATAGATCAGTGAAATCTCGCGAGAATCAAGTGACTCCAAGCGTCAGGAGGTGGGGGTTGGGGAAACTCGCGCTGGTCGGTTCTCGCGAGAATACCCATCTCTCAAGCCCAAAAAACTAGTTGAAAATAGTTACAACAACATACATTTCCGGCTTTCTCATGGAACGGACCATAGAGCTGTTTATGCGGCAAAGAACGGGCGCAAGCCTTTAGCTGCGTGTAACGCCAATTTAACCTCTGTTTAAAATTTGGGTGGAATGTTTGGCTGAGGAGGCAGAGCAGGAATTCTTCCCAAATCATGAAATTCCCAGAAGTCCTGCCGATCGGGGTCTCCAGAATCCTCACGGTAATCCCTGACCGCGGAGCTTTCCCTTTGCCAGCATTTGCTAGAAAGAGGGGGGGAGGGGGGTGACTTGCTAGGCGGAGCAAAATCGCACGGGTGAACTTACTTCCTAGTTGGAGCCAGAGAAGGGAACTCTGCGGTTTTGGGGTGGGTGGGTGGATCGTAAGCCCTTTGCAATGAGAAAGGTGGGGTTGTTCTTTGACCCTGCAAGGCGGAGGTGCGGTAGTTTGCAACTACGAGATGTCCAGGTTCCCAAGAGGTCTGTAAGGGGCGTGCATAAGCGCAGCACTGTCTTTCCAGAAGCCTCCCATTCCCATTTCTATTCTAACCATCCTCAAATCATAAAAGTGTTGAAAACATTATCCCTGCCAGGGATGCTGTAACAATACTGATTTGCTTTCAGCTGCTGCTCCTACTTCAATTGGGCATGTGAAGTAATTTTGGGATTGAGGCATGCAAAACCTGTGCTTCTGTTTACAACCACTTGTCATTTAGCAGTTACTTTAGTTACCAACCATTTACAAATTGTTAACTCTGTGAAGTAATCCAGACAAGAAACACAACCAAGAGTACTGCTCTGTCTTCATTATAAATTTACATTAGCAAATTTTTCCAAGACTAAAAGTATTTCTCCACCCCTTTCCTTTTGCTTTCTGGAAAACTAAAGAGGGCCCCTTGTGAAATGCTTCCCTTGCTTGCCTTCCTTTTGTGTGGTACACATTTTATATGCCAGTTGTCTAGTTGGTTGTACTGATGATTCAGTGCCCTATAGTAATCTGCAGTTGTACTTGTCTTTCTAGTAATCCTGGCATTCTCTGAAGAATATATAAACAAAGTAAAGGCAAACTGTAATTCTGAAAGCCTCTCCTACTGTCCTGTTGCCTAATTTACTTGTACCTATTTTGCTAATATTTATGTTTATACCTATACCTACTACCTTGTACATGCTTGACAAATAGATGAATAAAAATAATAAATAAAAACTTCAAAGAGAGACTTTAGGATCTTGGGGGACTTCAGGGAACCCCGAGGGGGTGGGGATTGTCCACTTTGCCATCTTCCTGTTTTGCCAGCAAGCCAGGACCTTGCTGTCTTTTTCAACTGAGTTGGAGGGAGAGAGAGAGGGAAAAGATAGGAAAACAAATGAGAGAGAGAGAGAAGGGGAGAGAAAAAAGAGAGAGGGCAGGACAGGAAAAAGAGAAAACCAAATGAGAAAGAGAGAGAAAAGGAGAGAGAAATGAGAAAATGATGGAGGGAGAGAATGAGGAAAATGAATGGAGAGAGCGAGGCAACCCTTTATTCCTTTTTTTGCTTTTTGAAGACTAGACCCTTGCTTGGGGAAAAAAATATAAGGCAGACCTAGGATTCTAATGGGCTTCAGATTGCATTAATTCATTATATTTGTAAACATAGATGTGTTTGGGCTCTCCTGTCAGCAAATGGCTCTCATCTTTTTAAAAAAATTATAATTATATTTCTGGTAAATTTATATTCTGTTTTCACAGGATACCGATTGGTCTGAACCCTGGATTTTAACTCTAGGATTTTTCCACGTAGTCTGCTTATTTTGTACTTGCCTTTCATTCCGTCACTACCGTTTCCAAATAGGATTTTTTCTGTCTCTCAGTAAGTATTATGTGAAGTATTTCTATGGACATACCAGTTGTTGTTCTCTGATAGACAATGAGGCACATTTTAAGGGTAGTGTGTGAATGTGTTTCACTTGTTAAGAAAGTCACGCTGTGGTTTACATAATAAAACACAGTTGGCTTAATTTAAGCAATATACTAACCAGGGTTTATAGACCTCGTATTTGGACTTATTGGATATACTAAACAACACCAAATATAGTATTACTCAAAGGATACAATAATGAGTATTTTCTGTCCATTGAATGGCCACACTGGGTATTTTGTGGCATAAAAATAGCTGTGAGTTGAGTAGGGTGGTACCACCAAATGACTCAATTGGGGTAAGAAATGGTGAGAAATATTTAATGGATAAAATGGAAAAAATATGTTTGTTAAGACTTAAAGTCTTCTAAATTCCTTCATAGTCTGGTTTTTTGTTTTTCTAAGTCGAACATTTTTTTTGCTCTGTACATTCTGAAAGTATACAGAGATATTTATTTATTTATTATTATTTATTTATTTTATTTATTATTTGGATTTGTATGCCGCCCCTCTCCGAAGACTCGGGGCGGCTCACAACAAGTGAAAAGCAATCCAATACATAATCCAATTAATTAAAATATTGAAAAATTTTAAAAAAAACCATATACTAAAATACATACACACAATAGAATAGAATAGAATAGAATTTTTATTGGCCAAGTGTGATTGGACACACAAGGAATTTGTCTTGGTGCATATGCTCTCAACGTACATAAAATAAAATACAGTGATCCCCCGCTCGTTGCGAGGGTTCCGTTCCAGGACCCCCCGCAACGAGCGGGTTTTCGCGAAGTAGCGCTGCGGAAGTAAAAACACCATCTGCGCATGTGCAGATGGTGTTTTTAACTTCCGCAGCGCTAGCGAGGAGCCGAAGATTGGGGGCGGGGCGGCTGTTTTAAAATGTCGCCGGCGGCATGGGGGGCTTCCTAGCAGCCCCCCAAACCCGGGTTAGGGGTCCAGGGGGTGCTGGCAAGCCCCCCATGCCGGTGGCGACGTTTTAAAACAGCCGCGCCGCCCCCAATCTTCGGCTCCTCGCTAGCGGGCAGGCAGGCGACGGACAAGCCGTTCGCTGGCGCTCGCTCTCGCCGCTTTCGAGCTGAGTCCTGAAGCGAATTCGCTTCAGGACTCAGCTCGAAAGCGGCGAGAATGAACGGTGTGGGCGGGCGAAGGGTGGGCGGCAGCGAGGAGTTTGCGTGGGCGGTGGGGAAACTCCTTGCTGATGCCCGCCGCTCGCCCTCCCGCCAGGAAGAGGGGGAAGACCCAGGGAAGCCGCCCAGCAGCTGATCTGCCGGGCCCCATCTACGCATGCGTGCCCATAGAAAAAAAGGGCACGCATGCGCAGATGGTGTTTTGACTTCCGGGTTCAAAAATCGCAAATTACCCTGTTCGCAATGGTTGGGGACGCAATAACCGGGGTATTACTGTATACATTTGTCAAGAATCATGTGATACAACACTTAATGATTGTCATAGGGGTCAAATAAGCAATGAAGAAGCAATATTAATAAAAATCTTAGGATATACGCAACAAGTTACAGTCATACAGTCAACATGGGAGGAAATGGGTGATAGGAATGATGAGAAAAACTAGTAGAATAGAAGTGCAGATTTAGTAGAAAGTCTGACAGTTTTGAGGGAATTATTTGTTTAGTAGAGTGATGGCGTTCGGGAAAAAACTGTTCTTGTGTCTAATTGTCTTGGTGTGCAGTACTCTGTAGCGACGTTTTGAGGGTAGGAGTTGAAACAATTTGTGTCCAGGATGCGAGGGGTCAGTAAATATTTTACCCGCCCTCTTTTTGACTCGTGCAGTATACAGGTCCTCAATGGAAGGCAGATTGGCAGCAATTGTTTTTTCTGCAATTCTGATTATCCTCTGAAGTCTGTGTCGGTCCTGTTGGGTTGCAGCACCAAACCAGACAGTTATAGAGGTGCAGATGACAGACTCAATGATTCCTCTGTAGAACTGAATCAGCAGCGCCTTGGGCAGTTTGAGCTTCCTGAGCTGGCGCAGAAAGAACATTTATACCATATGTAAATTCAACGTGCCCAGGGGGAGATGTTTAGTTTCCCCATGCCTGACGGCAAAGGTGGGTTTTGAGGAGTTTGCGGAAGGCAGGAAGAGTAGGGGCAGTTCTGATCTCCGGGGGGAGTTGGTTCCAGAGAGTCGGTGCCGCCACAGAGAAGGCTCTCCCCCTGGGGCCCGCCAACCGACATTGTTTAGTTGACGGGACCCGGAGGAGGCCCACTCTGTGGGACCTAATCGGTCGCTGGGATTCGTGCGGCAGAAGGTGGTCTCGGAGATATTCTGGTCCGATGCCATGAAGGGCTTTAAAGGTCATAACCAACACTTTGAATTGTGACCGGAAATTGATCGGCAGCCAATGCAGACTGCGGAGTGATGGTGAAACATGGGCATACCTAGGTAAGCCCATGACTGCTCTCGCAGCTGCATTCTAACGTGTTATTTCCTATTTTTGATTAAAGCAATGTGTTAGCCCAAGATAGATTTTAATCTTAATTAAGGTCCTGACAGGAATATTTATATGATACTATTCCATTCATGAGAGGGGAAATTGGGAGTTAAGTCTGTTAGTTCTTTCCATGGTGTTCTTTACTGTTGGCAGAAAGGATATGATGAATTAATCTATTAATAAGAATTCATAGTGTTTCCTTGGAATCTATACTCTGTAGGATAGTACAGATAGTTTCTATATTGGATGACTAAAAGAATCCTTTATTATTTCTATATTGAGTTTATGAGTCATAGTCTTGCTATAATGATAAATGTAAACATTCTAAAAGTTCTGAAAAAGATACAGAATGTTTCCACTAGTTTAAGTCAAATCAATAATAAGACTGAAGTCTTGTGTATTATATAAAAAAACTTTACTGGGAAAGAAATGTCCACCATTCTTGATTTTAAAAGTGAGGAACTGTCCTCTAGATATCGTTGAATATTAGCTGACATTTTCTCTTTTTGTGGAATAAAGCTAAATTGAGTGCTTTGAAATTTGATTGTACATGTGTCCCACTCAGACCTTGATTGCTCTCCAACAGAAAAGTGTTGAAAAAATCCCTCCCAGGGATGCTGTAATATTGCTGATTTGCTTTCAGCTGCTGCTCCTACTTCAATTGGGCATGTGAAACAATTTTGACATTGAGGTATGCAAAACCTGCACTTCTGTTTACAACCACTTGTCATTTAGCAGTTTATTTTAGTTACCAACCATTTACAAATTATTAGCCCTGTGAAATAATCCAGACAAGAAGCACAACCAAAAGTACTACTCTGTCTTCATTATAAATTTGCATTAGCAAAATCTTCCAAGACAAAGTATTTCTCCACCCCTTTCCTTTTGCTTTCTGGAAAACTGAAATGATTCAATATCCTTTAGCAATCTGCACTTTTACTTGTCTTTCTAGTAATCCTGGTATTCTGTGCAGAATATATAAATGAAGCAGCTGCTGCAAACTGGAGGTAATTATATTATTTTACATTATTTTTACACACACACACACACACACACACACAGTATTTTCGGAGCATAAGACGCACCAGAGTATAAGAAGCACCTTAGTTTTGGGGGAGGAAAATAGGGGAGGGGGAATCTACCTTCCAGGTTGCCTGGTGTCCTTAGTTTGGTCAGCTTCAGCACATTATTTTACCCCCTGATTGGGGCTTGGAAAAAATATCTTCCGAGGGAGTAGCAATGAAATCAAGCCTGCAAAGGCATTAGGGCTGGAAAAAAATTCTTCGTAGTAGCAATGAAAAAATCCTGCAAGAGGGGAAAATCATTACCACTTCCTTAGAGCTGGAGGAAAAAAAATTGGAAAAAGCTATCTTAATTACTGCAGAAAACATTACTCTTTATTAAAAAATACTATTCCTATTGCCTATATTTTTTTAAATAACTCAAGGCAGTAAACCTAATACATCTTTCTCCTGTTATTATTTTCTTCACCCCTGTGAGGTGAGGTAAGCTGAGAGAGTGAGTGGCCAAAATCACCCAACTGGCTTTCATGGCTAAGGTGGGACTTGAACTCATAGTTTCCTGTTTTTTCCCCTTCTGGGTGACTGGCAATATAGATAGTCCTGGACTTACAATTATTAAAAGTGATTTGCAACAATTTTTCATACTTGCAACCATTGTATCATCCCCATGGTCATGTGATCAGAATTCAGCCACTTGGCAACTGCCAAGTATGACTGTTGCAGTATCCTGGGATCATGTGATCACTTTTTGAGCCCTCTTGACAAGTTATTGGGGAAGCCATATTCTTTTAACCATGTTGCTAACATAACAATTGCAGTGATTCACTTAACAATTGTGGCAAGCAAACACATAAAATGGGGCAGAAGTCACTTAACTCTTTTGCTTAGCAACAAAAAATTTGGACGCAATTAGAGTTATAAGTTGAGGAGTAAATGGATATGCTTTCCAAGTATAATTAGATTGCAACTCCCATCTTTATTCTCCTTGGCCATTTTACCTAGAATTGATAGGAAATTGAGCTTAGCAACAGTGTGTTATATTCCACCCACCTTTGGCATGAATGATTGAATTCATTTAAATACCGCATGCCAAAATACCCAAACAATAGAGACCAGAGCATGTGCCTAATTTTCAGTGAGATTTCAATGTGCTTTACATTAAACCCCTTTGTGTCCAACTGTATAATCTGTAAACTTTCTCTTTCGAGTAAATGTTTTCATGCTGGGAAACATCAGTGTCTCCTATATAGCATGTCTGGGTTCAGGTTTTTTTTAAAAAAAAACGCTTCAAAACAAAAGAAAATCTATGATTTGGCAAGAAGAAGCTGGAACAAGATAGGTTTTTTTCCCCCATTGGATGCTGAGACAGCCTTTGATGAAATACATAAACAGTATATGTTTGCCATGCTAAATAAATATGAATTTCCTTTGGAATTCATAAAATAGATTAAGATACTATATGAACCGGCCACATCTTTTAAAAATGAGATGTTTTCTCCTTCTTTTCCACTGTTTCAAGAAAAATAAAACACTCTTGTTTTTTAATACCTGGAATCTTTGGCTTGTGTTCTTAAAAAACATAAAAAGATCCATGGATTAGCACATAATTCAGTTGAACACAAATTGGTTTTAATTGCAGATAAGATTTTTTTGTTTATTTCTAAACTTTATAATGCTAGCCCACTGTTGATGCAAAAGAAAAAAGAAGCAGCATTGTCCAAGTTGGAACTGATGCCTATAGATAAAATTTTGGTCAGCTATCCATTTAAAAAGCTGTCAATTCTTTGTATTTGTACGGAATCCATTAAATATTTAGGTATGTCTATTCTAAAAAAAAAATTTCAGCAACATTTAAAATAAGCAAAATATGGCGAGGAGTTTCTTCAGGTATTAATAAATGAGAGTCATTTATTAATACACTCTCAAATATTGTTCCCAAATTAATTTATATTTTGAAAGGACTCCCAGTTTATATATCTAGAAAATGGTTCAGAAAATATTATCTTTGCTTAGAAAATTTCTATGGGACTCTTCAGTTCAGACAATGTCTTTATAGAAAATTTCAATTACCAGTTAGACAGGATTCAGTTTCACGAATCTGGAACCTATTGTCAAATATTAAATATTGGAAGCCAACAATTGGTGTCAATTGGAAAAATAAATGTATAACCCCTTTCATTTAATGGATTAAGAACTTGATTGCACTTGCTACCTACAAGTAGTTTGCCTATACGCATAACTTTATATGGACAAATATAATGAAATAGAGGAGCCATTTATACAGTATGCCAAAAGCAGTTATATAAATGCATTAGAAGTATTTATACAATTTAATAATAATCACACTAGATAACTATATATTATTGCCACTGCTAAATCGATATACTTTTTTGTATTTTTTTCACTTTTAAAAAAAATCTACATTTTTTTTCCCTTTTTGTATTTTTATCTTTGCATTAGGGGTTTTTCCAGGGTTTTTCTTTAATCTATACTGTAAAAACCATCATAAAACAATATATGTTTAATAAGTTAGGTTTTCCTCCCTTTCCAGTTGCTACCTTGTGCCCAACATTTGCATAATTGGGCTTCCCAAAAGAAGAATCCGCAGCTCAACAGCAGGAACTCTGAAACCATGATTCTAAGAGTGCCTTTATTTGAACACTGCTGTCTTAAATTGAGCCAAATGCTCAGGAGCAGCCAGCAAAATACAACTAGCATAAAGCAAATGATAACCTGTTTTCAAACCTTTGATATTTGAAGTCCAGGAGTGCAATCTTATCTAGTGAACACAAGAACAAGGGGGCACAATCTGAGGTTATTTGGGGGAAAGATTAGAAGTAATGTGAGAAAATATTTTACTGAAAGAGTAGTAAACATAGAAACATAGAAGTCTGACGGCAGAAAAAGACCTCATGGTCCATCTAGTCTGCCCTTATACTATTTTCTGTATTTTATCTTAGGATGGATATATGTTTATCCCAGGCATGTTTAAATTCAGTTACTGTGGATTTATCTACCACATCTGCTGGAAGTTTGTTCCAAGGATCTACTACTCTTTCAGTAAAATAATATTTTCTCATGTTGCTTTTGATCTTTCCCCCAACTAACTTCAGATTGTGTCCCCTTGTTCTTGTGTTCACTTTCCTATTAAAAACACTTCCCTCCTGGACCTTATTTAACCCTTTAATATATTTACCGGTAAATGTTTCGATCATGTCCCCCCTTTTCCTTCTGTCCTCCAGACTATACAGATTGAGTTCATGAAGTCTTTCCTGATACGTTTTATGCTTAAGACCTTCCACCATTCTTGTAGCCCGTCTTTGGACCCGTTCAATTTTGTCAATATCTTTTTGTAGGTGAGGTCTCCAGAACTGAACACAGTATTCCAAACTGCCAGCAGACGTGGTCGGTAAATCCTCAGTAACTGAATTTAAACATGCCTGGGATAAACATATATCCATCCTAATACAAAATAAGAAATAGTATAAGGGCAGACTAGATGGACCATGAGGTCTTTTTCTGCCGTCAATCTTCTATGTTTCTTAAAAGATGTTTCCATTTGGATTGCAGCCTTAAGTCTGTTTGTTCACTGTTGTCTTTTATGGAGCTTGTTTATTTTTTGCTCCTTTACAGATTCTTCTCAAAGCACCAGTACTTTGATTCCCAAGGAATGTTTATTTCATTAGTGTTCTCAGTACCATTACTGGTAAATGCCATCCTCATAGTGGTAAGCAGTAATCACTTTCCTTAAAATTTTTGCCAGCAAGTCAAAATGCAAAAAGAACCAGAAAAAATGTTTTATTATAGAAAATTTCTATTTATGGTATCTGCTGATACTTTAATAATATTTGATACTTACGCATTTATTAATAGCTGTTATAATGCAAATAACATCACTTTAGTGACATCTTGACACATACGTCATCAATTACTCAACTTGGACAACTTGGTAACCCTTTTGAAGCCACTAAAGCATGTTAATATTGGCAATCAGCAACCCCCATCCTTTCAAAGGATAAATTTTATTTAATTCTATATCTAGAAGTTTCATTAGTAAATCAAAGAAGGATCAAGAATTCAAGCCTGTAGAGGTTTATACAAATTAAAATATGTCTGTAATCTGTAAAGTCATAAGTAGTGAGGTGATTAAGGTAGTTAGAACTACAAATATTGTTTTATTGATGAAATAAAGGCAGTGTGATTTAGAATGAAGATGATTGTTTATTCTCTTCCAGTTTGATAACATTCTGTACTTATTAATGAGATTTTGTTCTCATTTGGAAAAATTGACAATATTTCAAATATTGAGCTTCACCAAGTTCGATAGCATCTTCTCTTAATGTCTGGAGATTTAGATTGCATTAAAGAAAGACCCCTAGAGAAATGAGAACACTGTCAGGAATTGAATTTCACATGTCATAATTTGTTTTTGTTTTTCAGATTGCTTGTGTTTATAAAACAGTGAATGTAATGATAGAACTAAAGACTATACAGCAGAAGAGGAAAGCAAAGAGAGAAAATAAGAAAAACCAATAAATAAGTGTGTCTTTTATAACTGGTTATGTTACCAAATATTCTGTTATCAAATATTAACTTGAGGTTGGAAGTTAGCGATTTTTACATTATAAATGGTTTTATGTTCTTATTCTATGAAAAGAAACCATGTTTATTTTGAGGCCATTGAGAGAGCAATTTTTATATGGGATTTTACTGTATAGACCACTTCATTATAAAACAATCATAAGGCATCTCATAGGTTTATTAGAATTTCTCTAATTAACTGTTTTATCATAGCTTAATACATGAATTGTTCAAGGTTTTATGATAGTTGAGCATCAAATATGCCAAAATGAACAAGTAAATTTTAATAAGTAGCAGTTTATAAAACTGATCAGCTATGTAATTGCCACCCATGGTTAATTTCCATTTAGCAATTATCATAGCAATATAATAATTCATTACAATTTCATACAACATTTTCATGGTATAAAAGTAATTATTGTTGGTACAAACTTCAGTGGAACAGAAATGATCAAATGTTGCATTGTGACATAAGGAAAACCCTCAGCCTTCAATTCTGATATGCCAACATCAGACTTATATATATCTGATATACAGTGGTCCCCCGATTATCGCGAGGGTTCTGTTACAGGACCCCTCGCGACAATCGATTCTTCGCGAAGTAGCGGTGCGGAAGTAAAAACACCATCTGCGCATGCGCAGATGGTGTTTTTACTTCCGCCGCAGCAGCGAGGAGCCGAAGATTGGGGTTTCCCCGCCGCCCACGCAAACTCCTCGCTGCTGCCGCGCCCGCCGCTTGTCTTGTCCGCCCGCCGCTTGTCCGCCGCCTGCCCGCTTGCCCGCCCTTCGCCCGCCCACGCTGTTCGCTCGCGCCGCTTCCCAGCTGAGTCCTGAAGCCAGAAGGCAAAGGCGAACTTCCGCGTTTGGCTTCGGGACTCAGCTGGGAAGCGGCGCTGGGGTTTCCCCACCGCCCACGTAAACTCCTCGCTGCCACTCGCCCGCCCTTCGCCCGCCCACGCCGTTCGCTCGCGCTGCTTCCCAGCTGAGTCCTGAAGCCAGAAGGCAAAGGCGAACTTCCGCGTTTGGCTTCGGGACTCAGCTGGGAAGCGGCGCTGGGGTTTCCCCACCGCCCACGCAAACTCCTCGCTGCTGCTCGCCCGCCCACGCCGTTCGCTCGCGCCGCTTCCCAGCTGAGTCCTGAAGCCAGACGGCAAAGGCGAACTTCCGCGTTTGGCTTCGGGACTCAGCTGGGAAGCGGCGCTGGGGTCTTACTGGCCGCCCACGTAAAGGGGAAACCCCGGCTCTTCGCTGATGCCCGCCGCTCGCCCTCCCGCCAGCAAGAGGGGGAAGACCCAGGGAAGCCGCCCAGCAGCTTATCTGCCCGGGAACGCAAACTCCACCATCTACGCATGCATGGCCATAGAAAAAAGGGGCGCGCATGCGCAGATGGTGTTTTTACTTCCGGGTGGAAAAATCGCGATATAGCGATTAGCAATGATCGAGAGCGCGAAACTCGGGGGGATCACTGTATATTACAATATATAAATCATTCGGTTTGTGTTGCAATGCATGTTTTATCATTCCAACTTTGTGAATGCCTATGCTAAGTCTTGTAAATTTCTTGGATTTAATGGGCGTTATATTCAAATTTTTATATAAGAAGTGTAATTTAATAATGTGGGTTTCTGTGTTTGTCACATTAACTTGTTCCTCTTTTTTAATTAAATGCTTAGGAGTTCATTAGGGTCGATCATTTTTCAGACTTTTGTAAATACTTTGGGATTGCATTCCTTTATTTATGTAGGAGCAAGTTACTGAGCTCAGTGTGAAACACTCTTACTAACAAGTAAGCTTGCATTCAAGAAATATGAATAGGATTGCGCTGTGCGATTACAAGCTCAGAGTTGTTGTAATATAGCTGTTCAAGAAGCAAGCAAGATCTAATACCAGGAAGTCATGAAATGTTGACAAGCTCTCACAAATGGAATCAAAGTCCTGGATCTGAAATGGAAACAGAGATTAAAATAGAATTAATATAAACTTGGCATTAGTGATACCAGCAGATTGAATCCTGTGTTGTAAGAGGAATGTTCAGTCCTGCTTCAGACAAAATGGTAATAAAAGGTTTACCTCAAAGGGGAAAAATGTTAAAATATTTGTATAAGAAACACAACAGCCTGATGATTCTCTTAGCTTTGATCCCATAATCCTCTATTGTACTTTGATTTTTTTAAAAACATATTTACAAGGTTCTAGAAAACCTGTATGCTTATCAAAATAATAATATCCAAAATAGGAGAAAGTGGTATAATTAGGAAGGCAAGAAAAACTCAGTGTCAGGTATTTGTGTGTTTGTATGTGAAAAAATCTTCATATCTATCCATTTAGAAAACATCATAGAGGCAAACTGAAAATAGGTGAAACTTTGGAGCAGTCTTCTCTCTGTCCTACAATCTGATGCGGCTGTAAACCTATGCTTTCCAATTCTGAAAGATGATTGTGGTGGAAGGTATTTTTCTCACATTGTTTATAATATTAAAAAAAAAAGTGGGAGTTTTGCCACCTGTGCACAAAATATTTTTAAACACAGCAGTTTTTAAATGGGCCACCCTGAGTCAGTTTAATTTATTTAATTAGAAATCTAATTAAATAAATAAATAAAATAATTTTAGATATCAGGATTATTAGATATAATTTTTAGTTCAGTGAAGCTTAGTTGCCCCGAGTTTGCGGAGAGGGGCGGTATATAAATCCAATAAATCTAATTCTTTAGATTTGTAGCTTTAAGAGGGTAAAGATTTATTAAACAACTTGGTACACAATGTCCAGTTAAGCGTTAAAATCTTTCAGAAAGAAGACAAGGTAAATGGAAAATATTTATGTAATCCAAGGTTATATAGGCAGTTCTCAACTTATAACAACAATTGAGCCCCAAATTTCTGTTGTTAAGTGAGACATTTGTTAAGTGATTTCCCCCTTTCCCATTTTATGACTTTTGTCATAGTTCAATGAATCATTGTAGTTAAATTAGTAACGTGGTTAAGTGAATCTGGCTTCCCTATTGATTTCGCTTCTCAGAAGATCGCAAAAGGTGATCAGATGATCCTGTGATACCGCAGCCATAAGAAATATTGGTTGCGAAGCAACTGAATTTTGATCATATGACGATGCAGATGCTGTGACATTTGTAAATCTGAAAACCAGTCACTTTTTTCCAATGCCATTAAAACTTCAAATGGTCATTAAACCAACCCTTGTTTGTTGAAGATATCTGTATGCAAAACACTGACGCTCAGAGTGAGATGGGTGGTGTCTAAATTTTATAAAAGGGATACGGTAATGTTTTAGTAATAGAAAAAACAAATGCAGATGTTTGTAGAACTGTCTAACCCAGGAAAGATTATACAAGAAAAGACTATTAAAATATAATTCTGACATCTGAGAAGTTTGAAAATGAACGTGAAATTATCCAAATGTTTGCATTTTCTGCTATCTGGTGTATGTTTTTTAAAATGTTAGAACTCAAGGTTCTGGGAACAAAAAATGCACTCCTTGCTGGAGTACAATGCAATGTGTGCAATTTGCCACCAGGTGCTGCTGTTTCACAGATTTTGGAGAATCTTGGAACTATAAATTAAGCAGGAGCATCTGGAGAGACCAAAGCACAGGGGGAACCGCCGCTGTTTTATGCTGCTTTCCGAAATAGTAGCCACAAAAGCAGGAAAATATGGCATCAAAAAAGAGGGTTATTGCCTCAACACAGATTACCAGATTACTATGACTAAAAGTCCAATCCAACAGAAGGACAGTAGTGATGTGGTCCCCAGCAACTGACCACAACTGCTTCCAGTCCAGGCAGAGAATCCCCCAAAGACAGATCTTGCATGAATGTTTTGTCTTGATTGGCTTTACAAATATTAAACAAATTAAAATATGAATTATAAAGTAAACTGCATTACAATCTGCTATTCTAGCCTGCTCTGAGTAAAACAAGCCTTTAAATCATAAAAGAATTAACTTTCCTCAAGCTGTGGTTTCAATAGAAGTGAGATTTTTCTATATTTTTTCTATGTATAAATTGCTTTTGTTTCCACTACAGTGAGTCTTCTAGGGTTCATTGATAGCTAAACCCTACAGTCTGCATTCACAACAGCGCTCTTATTTTATTTATGATTTATTTTTGTGTGTGTATTCACCTTAAACAAATATATTCCTGTACATGTGACTTGTTTTCTCTAAAAATGTCCAAAACAATCCTATTCATGTTTTACATTTATAAACAGACCTTCAGAGCCTTGTCATTCAAAGTTAATCATAAAGGATTTAATTAAGAACTGACCAAAGCAACATTGAAATTTAATCCCTTCAAGTAACATTCCTCAAATTAATCTCTTACTATCTTCTCTTCATTTCAGAAACTCCTTCGCTAGTTTAACACTTCCTTTCAATTTTAATAACATCACTACTTCTAAAAAATACTACAAATTAATCTCTTCTCATAATTTACTAGTACAGTGGTACCTTGTGATACGAACCCTTCGTCTTACGAACAACCCGAGATACGAACCCGGGGTTCAGAAATGTTTTGCCTCTTCTTACAAACTTTCCTTCTTACGAACCCGCCACCGCCGAGAAGCCCCACTGCCCGGCTGTCGCTTTTTAAAACAGCCGGGGGGGGGGGACTTCTCAGCGGCGTCCTGAACCCAAACGCCAAACCCGAACTTCCGGGTTCAGCGTTCGGGAGGCCGCCGAGAAGCCCCCCCAGCTGTTTTAAAAGGCGACAGCTGGGCAGCGGGGCTTCTCGGCGGCCTGCCAAACCCCGAAGTTCGGCAAAAGTTCGGGTTCGGGAGGCCGCTGAGAAGCCCCGCCGCCCGGCTGTCACCTTTTAAAACAGCCAGGGGACTCCTCGGCGGCCTCCCGAACCCGGAAGTTCGGGTTTGGCGTTTGGGTTCAGGAGGATGCTGAGAAGCCCCCCCGGCTGTTTCAAAAGGTGACAGCCGGGCCGCGGCGTTTTTTTTGCAGGGTTTTGGGGGTTTTTTGCACGGATTAATTGATATTACATTGTTTCCTATGGGAAACAATGTTTCGTCTTACAAACCTCCCCCGGGAACCAATTAGGTTTGTAAGACGATATCTATAAGTGAATCATTCAGTCCTGGTCAAGAAAAAGGTGTTTAAAAATTGCTAGGAAAAAAAATCATGTACGCTTTAACCTTAGTCAAATAAGACAATTTTATAAATGTTTTCATTTTTGAAAATCTTGAAATTTATTCTTTTAAAGTAGTGTTTCAGAAGCTGATTTCATTCTCTCTGTCTTTTCTTAGGAAATCCATAGAGGTATCATTTTTGATACCTAAAAGTTATCCAAGTCACCTTTCTGAGTTGAATTCCACACATTTAAGTTATTTGGGTTTCTTATTTGTATGTTGCTTTTAGCTATGCAAACATCAACTGCTTTCACTTGTAAATTCTATATAACATCTTTGTCAATATCATTCTTGTATCCTGCCAATTTTAAATCCATATTCAAACAAGCCTGTTTCTCAGTTTCATCTTTGTTCTCTTTTGATCCCATTTTTAATAATAGAGAATCTGGAAAGACTCTTCTGAGTACATTGTCACTTAAATAGCTTTGAATTCTTTCAGAGTTAAAATATTTTACTTCGTATCATGCGATTCATTCACCAGCTCTACTGCTGTCACTCTTTGACCACGCCATCTTCAATTTGTTGGGCTTCCTGGAAGCACCAATGCAGGACAATGCAAAAAAATACTTTCTCTCCAGTTAAAATATACCGTTAAATATTATCATGTATAATTAACCGTAAAATCAGCAATCCTATTGCATACCTGAGTGGAAGGCTAAAAGTATAATTCAGAAGGAAGAAATGTAACTTTTCAATGCATTTAATGTTTGTTAAATAGCTGTAATCAAAATGAAATCAGTTAAATAGTTTTATTTTTAAAAAAGACAAAATGGAAAATTGCTGAGCTGGAAATTTAAGAAAGCCATAAACACAGTTAGGTCACAAAGATACCAATATTTAGCGATATTGAGTATTGCAATCTTTGGTGCTAATCTTTGCTATTCATTATTTCAAATGAATCTTAAATTTTAATGGTCTCTATCTTATTTACTGTTCCTGTCTGTTACTTGTAACTTAACCTACGTATCAAATAATTTGTGAGGAATGAACAAGACAGAAAGCTAACACACGGCAATCCAATTTTTCACTATCTGGATTAAAAGATTCTGAAATCATTTACCAGCTCTGTTGAGAATTTTTGATCATCTGTTTTGATTCCTACCTCTGACACTTCCACTGTACAATATGAATTTGATAAGAATTATGAAGCATTTCCTATTTCAGCATATTGGATGGATCATTAAATGGTAGAGTTCACACACAAATCATGGCTGACAATTCAAAATGGCTGGATTTGAATAGCATCCTTAAAGAAATGATCCAGAATTAGCCCTTACCCCTAAAATCAAACAAAACCAAATCCATTTATCGGCAGAAACACAAAAGGAATTAGCTATGAAAGTCACCCAAAAGAAAGTTTGCAGGCTAGATTGAAAGCTGGAAAAAAGTATCCTGGAAAAAAGCAATGGCAAGCCATTCCCATAGACACGTCAACCAAGAAGTTATGGATGTGGGCTAGGAATCAAGCTTCATTGGAGGAAAATTTTATAGGGTTTGAATATAATTTGCGCTGTAAATTAGAGAAGAAAATGAATTATTTTTGTTCCTAGGTATATTCATAACTTGATTTTTAGAGTCTTAGAGTAATATCTTTTTAGGCCATGTCAGAGATTACAAAAGTTATAAGCTTTCAAGATCTCCAGATCTTTTCATTTGACAAGACCCGTTATTTCTTCTATTTGCCACCTACCGTGTGAAGTTGGAGGCAGTAATTGAGTACCTGCATCAGTGCCACTTTTCTGAATGTAGAAATCGTTTTCACTCTTGGTGGAGGCTGGTCATCATGGTTCCTCAGTCGTTGGGAAAATATTTTACAGTTCTCTGGGGAACAGCTATCCTTTTTTAAGCATACATTGTATAGATTCCAAGTTAAGTAAATATATTTCCTACTGAAAGCAGTGGGATTTCAGTACAGTTAAAACACTATCTGGGTGAGACAGAGAAAAGAGGATTAGAAAGTAAAAAAAATTGCAGGTGATTGGAAATATTCTGAATAAATGTGGAAAAGTTTTTACTTAATTTTGTTCCAGTGGTTGGAAAAATTGCTTCCCCAAGTACTGCATTAATCCTAGTCAAAACGTATTAAATATTCACAATGTTACAGGATTAAACTCATTTGCTAGGGGAACCCTCCCCCATATATTTTCTCACATCCATTTCTTTGACAAATGAGTTTGAGATCTCCCAGATGCTTGGGAAACACCACATGGGCTAGTCCATGTGATCGATCATTTTCACTTTAAACAAGCTGATCACAAAAAACATAGTTCTTTGCTGCAAAAATCAAGGGAAAAAAGTGGAAGATCGTGACCTGAAAAACAAGACAATTTCATTTGTTATTTTTTGCTGAGAATAGAATAGAATAGCAGAGTTGGAAGGGACTCTGGAGGTATTCTAGTCCAACCCCCGGCTCAGGCAGGAAATCCTATACCTGTGATGGCGAACCTGTGGCACATAGAGCCAAATCAGAGGGCACATAAGACTTCTGTGTACCTGACTGTACCGTAGGAGCCCATCACTGTATTGTTTCTGTACTTATACAGGAAATATTTCTAATAAATCCTGTGAAAAATATTTAAAAATTATTTTGCAACTGGGATTGATTAGTGGAATCTTTTCTTCAAAAGTATGCAAGTTAAAATAAAATGAAGTGTTTTTGTAAGTGTGTGTGGTGTGTATGTCTGTGTTTATGAAGAATTAATAATAATAATTTATTAGATTTGTATGCCACCCCTCTCCGAAGAATTGTAACCAGTACTAATGTCCTTTGCAATATTATCTGCAAATCGTACTCCAATTGTTATTATTGTCCTTCTACTCACTTGTTCAAGATGATGGTTTGGGGTGCTATATTTTAAAAAAATAAAAGATATTTTATTAACCAAATTAGGCCTGGCAGATGAGGAAGGGAAAAGAAGAAAGACAAAAGCATAACAAATGCCAATTACAATGACACCCCCCCTCCAAAAAAAAGAGAGACCATGTCTGAAATCAATGAAAAAGCAAGAGTTGTTCATAATTTCTAAACTGAAAGTAGAAATCAACTAGATTAATGCAGAAAAATCCTTCTGGTAGATGCAGTTATAGCATAAAAATATTTTTCATAAAAGAGGTTGAAAAAGATGATTGGTGAGCTCAGATCCCGTGGGGCTGGAAGCAAGGAGACCCTCCCAACTTATTCCAGTGAAAATCAAATACAGATAGTCCTCAACTTATCCTCGCACTTGAGCCCAAAAATTTTGTTGCTAAATGAGACTTTTGTTAAATGAGTTTTATGACCTTTCTTGCCTCAGCTGTTACATGACTCCCTGCAGTTGTTAGTAACAAACCAGGTTGTTAAGTGAATCTGGATTCCCCATTGACTTTGCTTGCCCAAAAAAGGGATCACATGACCAGTAGCGGGTTGCAGCTGGTATGCCCCAATATGGCATCCCGGTAGCAAAAATAGAGCTACACACACAGCTCCAGCTGACCAGTGGGCGAGCGCGGGCATTAGTGCGAGATTCAGCTTGTGTGCATGTGCCGGAAGCTAAATCTTGTGTGAGGATGCACACAAGAGCAAAATTTTGGGGGAAATCGCCAAAATCTCGCTCTCGCTCATATCCTTGCACAAGATTTTGCTTCCGACGCATGTGCAGAAGCTGAATCTTGTACCGACACGCGTGTCTGCCCGCCGAACACGTATGTACCCACACCGGTCACCAGGAGTGATTTGGTAGCACTGGCGAAGAGGAACCCCTGCCTGCATATGACCCTGTAACACTGCAACTGTCATAAATATGGATCGTTTGTCAAGAATTTGGATCACATGACCACGGTGAGGTAAATTGCCATGTGGCTTTGGTCCTGACTTACCTTTTCTGAAGCTGCCTGGTTATTTAGAGAAGCAGAAGAGGGCCTTGGAAAATGTCCCTGTGATTACACACTTGGCCTTTCTGATGAGGAATTCTTTATTCCCTAAAATTCTCCACCCTGATGGCCCTTCACTTCCCAGTATTTCATAAATAGAAAAACCTCTCTCACCTCTTTCGTTTGCCAAACTGAACAGTTGAACTGATTCAGATTCTCTTCATTTTAATTTTGATTTGACTTTAATTGTATTGATTTTATTGCTGTGTTTTATGTGTTGTATACCGTTTTACTAGTGGAAGCCACCTTGACTGTTTATATTGGCTGAAACTCAGATTCCACATTTTTACAGTCCAACATATAAATAAAGTCTAAAATTTCCACAATACATGGTTAATCTGGTTTTTTAAATAGGAAGTGATCTGAGCTAACTGAATTGCATTAAGGGTATTGACTCTGTTAGCTCCTTTCTGAGAAATTTAATCAGGCAGTCATGGGTCATGTGCAGTGATGTCCTTCAGAACTATTGCTTTCCTCAGAATGACAAAACAAATTTTCATTACTATAAATCATAAACATTTGAACATTCATCCTGTTAATGCTTACCTCCTTGCCCTGTCAGGCTTGGGGGAAATCTCGAAATCTGAAAAAGTGCAAGAAATCTAAGAGAAAAATAAAAAGTCTAAAGAGCAGGAATAACCACCAAAATACGCCCATTAAAAGTGTTCCCATTGGTCATAAAAGTGGTAATGCTGAGAAATGAAAATGTTAATTAGAATGCAAACATAATCACTCCACTTATATGAATGTTCACGTGAATCCCATGGTTGGGTTCCAATTATTTTTTTACTGCTACTCTGGGCGTGGCTGATTTTGTGGGTGTGGTTTGATGCACATGTGATGATGGGCATTGCTTTATGGTCATGTGATTGAGTGGGAGTGGTTTGGCAGTCGTGGCTGGGTGGGAATGGCTTTGCGGTGATGTGATGGGGTTTGTTGGGTAGTCATGTGATTAGGTGGGCATGGCCAACTTGACATCACTCACAGCTAGAGTTAGGGTGCCTGGTGTCTCCTCACCTCAAATGAGATACAATATCCCTGTCTATTTTCTACTACAAGTTTAATCCTATGTATATATGCCATATGTGTACATACATATTACACACAGGCACACAAAAAATAGGTTATCTGCTATATATACTGCATGTGAACACACCTAAAACATACACACCACTCAACATCACTTACTGCATTTAGAAAAGCATACCCAGAGTCCAGTTTCTGCCATACATTTAAGCCATAACTTCTGTACATTAGAACTTTACACATACCTTCAGATGTGTATTTCTCTAGCTTGCACATCACTGTTAGAACCAGGAAATGTCATGGATTGAGTAAAATGTGGTAAAACTCACTTAACAACACTCTTGCTTACCAACTAAACTTTTGGGCTCAATTGTGGTCATAAGTCAAGGACTATCTCTGCCTTCCTCTGCATGGCAGCCTTGTCCTAGTACACTCCTTCTCCTTTCTGGCAATTTTCCCCTCTGTTTAGAGACACCAAAATAATCCAGACAATGTAAGGTTTCCTGCTGAAACTGAGAACATGTACACTGATTGTCTGGCATTCTTAGAACGCCAGCGTTGATTAGCTTAGCCTGAGCAAAGATACTAACATCATTTTCAATGAGTTCTCAACTCAAGCTCAGTGCACATGGGGATCCCCAAACAGTGAGGATGAAGTGTGAATAAAAGTGTTTATCCTTCCCTCTCTCCCTCCCTTTCTCCCTTGCGAAGAACCCCAGAAGGTTTTTGGTAGCAGGAAAAGAAACCTAGATGTTTTGTAACTGAGAACATGCGTTATCAGGCATTCTTTGAGCTCCACTGTTGACTAGCTTAGTCTGAGAAGGATAGCTTAGCACAGCGTTTCCCAACCGGTGTGCCGCGGCACACTAGTGTGCCGCGAGACACCGTCAGGTGTGCCGCAGCGAGAGGCGGCGGAGGAGAGTGGGCGGCTCGGGCGGGCAATGGGGCAGGGCGGAGAAGCCAGGGGCGCATTTGGCCGGAGGCACCTACTGCCGCGCCTCCCTGCCCCTGTCTCCCCACAGTGCCTCCGGCCAAACGCGCCCCTGGCTTCTCCGCCCTGCCCCATTGCCCGCCCGATCCGCCCACTCTCCTCCGCCTCCTGCCTTGGGGCAAGCAATCCGGCAAGCAATCCGCCTCCTGTGTGGCTTTGCGCCATGAAGAGAAAACGGCCGACTTTTCCCTGCTGCCGTTTTCTCTTCATGGCGCAAAGCCACACAGTCCCGGACTCCCGGATCGCTCGCTTCTCCGGTCAGCAAAGCCATCTGCCCAGGAAAGCGCCGCGCTGGCCGGAGAAGCGAGCGATCCGGGAGTCCGGGACTGTGTGGCTTTCGGCTGGGCTAACGGGAGGCGGCGCGAGGCCGGGCGCTGGGGACGTCTGGGAGGGCGAGGAGGCTGATGGCTGCTGCGCACTCCACTCTCTCTCCGGCTCTCTCTCGCTCTTTTTCTCTCTGTTGCTGGCGTGGTGAACGAGAGAGAAAGAGAGAGAAAAAGGAGGGGAGAGAGAATGAGAGAAAGAAAGCAAGAGAAAGAGAGGGAAAGAAAGCAAGAGAGAGAGAGAAAGAAAGGGGGGAAGGAGGGAGAGGGAAAGACATAGAGGGAGGGAAGGAGAGAGAGAGAAAGAGAGCAAAAAAGAGAGGAAGAAAGAAAGAAAGAGGGATGGAGAGAAAGAAGGGAAGGAAGGAAGAGAGAGAAAGAGGGAGAGAGACATAGAGTGAAATGGAGGAAGAGATATTTTTTTTGTCCAAACTTTTCTTTAGCCCCCCGCCCCCCCCCTTCAGTGTTCCCCAGAATTTTGAAAACATGAATAATGTGCCGCGGCTCAAAAAAGGTTGGGAAACACTGGCTTAGCAGATACTTACAATAAACTTTCAACTCAAACTCCATGCACATATGGATCTTCAAACAGTGAGGGTTTCTTTCTTTCTTCCTTTCTTTCTTTCTCTTTCCCTCCCTCCCCACTCTTTCTTTCTCCATTTATTTATTTGTTTGTTTATTTATTTATTTATTGTATTTATATGGCACTTACCCCAAACGGACTCTGAGCGGCCCTTGAAGGCCCCCCCCCGGCACCCTCTTTGGGCCTAGAAAGCCTCCCTACAGCTCCCTGGGAGCCAAAAGGGGCATGGGAGGGGGATCCTGGAAACAGGGGTGGGTTCTAACTTACCTCGCTGCTGTTTCATTTCTTCCCACAAACAAAACTGAAAAACAGATGGCGACTGCATGCAGAGGGCCGGAACTCGGCTTCTGCTCAAAAGGGAATTAAAAATAAATAAATTTAAAAGATGGCTATCACCCACGGACCACCACTGACTGATCTGGTTTGGTGACATCGTTGTGACATCACCAGCAAGTCAATACCAGTTCGGTCAAAGCAGTCCACCTGGGAGGAACCCACCATCCCAATGAACAGTCAAATAAAAAAGTTCATTGAAACTTGCTGACGGTGAGTCACGCATCTATTGAGAACAAGGAGCAGGAAAATGAAAAGCAGTTTCTATGGTAATAGTTATTAAAAAGGAAGTGAAAAACATACAGCAAGAGTAATAACATAGTAATTTTATCTATATTGCAATTAAAAAGATAAAAACTAATACAAACTAAAAAATAAAAATAGTGCCCCAAAGGGGGAAAAAACTAGAAAAGAAAGAGAAAATAAAATATAGAAAACAAAAAAGAAATATAGAAATTATTTCCCCCTTCACAATAAATCTAAACCATTTCAATAATTTATCTCCTTTTAAAATACAACCGATGACTGGAGGAGGAATTCTTGGAATTGAAGTCCACTAGTCTTAAAGTTGTCAAGTTCAAAGACGGGTACAAGTGGCTTCAAACTTGGCAAGTGTAAGACTTGTGGACTTCATCTCCCATTCCTGAGCTAGCATGGCTGGAGGAGGAATTCTGGGAGTTGAATGCCACAAGTCTTAAAGCTGTCGAGTTTGAAGTTTGTAAAAAGTGTACAGGGTTGTATTCTACATTGATATTTTATCAAATAATATATTACTACACCATTTGGTTCAGAATACATTTTTCATTGTTTCCTCCTCTAAAATCTAGGTGCGTATTATGTCCCACTGCATCTTATGCTCTGAAAATACAATAATGAGTGGAACAGTTTACCTTCAGAACATGTGGAACGCTGGAGGACTTTCAGAAGAGAATGGACAATCATTTGTCTGAAATGGTATAGGGCAGTGATGGTGAACCTATGGCATTGGTGCTAAAGGTGGCACACAGAGCCTTATTTGCTGGCACACGAGCTATTGCCCAAGCTCAGCTCTAACACAGAGGCTCGGGGAGGGGGGGGGTGGCTTCCAGAGACACTAGGATGTGGGAGAGCGTTTTTACCCTCCCCCACTCCAGGAAAGTCTTTGGAGCCTGGGGAGGGTGAAACATGAGCCTACTGGGCCTACCAGAATTTAGGAAACAAGCCATTTCCGGCCTCCAGTGAAGGTGATTTCGCTCTCCCCAAGCATTGAATTATGGGTGTGGGCACTCGTGCATGCACGATAGCATGCACACATGCTCTTTTAGCACCCAAGAAAAAAAAAGGTTCACCATCATTGGTGTAGGGTCTCCTGCTTGTATCAGAAGTATGAGAAATATGACTGATATGCCCTCCTGTTTGAAGAGGTTGGGTGAGAAACAATGAACCAAATGGATTTGTTTTGTCAGCTTTCAGGGGTACTCTGTACTATTCATATAATGACCTATTTAGCACCACCACCAAGAAGGATGGTGGAATTTTATTGCTCCATTGTAAGATAAGCAAAATGGCACCTCTACCTCTGTTGTCAACTTCTATACCATCACTACATTAGTAAGTCAACAGTTGCTTGAAGAATGATAGGATATTTGTTTATATTGTTGATTGAGGCTAATGCTGGGCTGAAACAGTAACCAACTACGTACAATCAAGTTGATGCAATTTTTAATGAAAGTAGTTGTGTTTTAACTGTTTGAAACAGCTCCAGAACATTCCCACAAAATGTATTATCACTTTGGTATAATTGTTTTATCTGAAATTAATAAAAATTGAATTATATTTTTCTCTTTTTCTCTCACTTTAAGCTTTCCTCCATGCCTTCCTCCTTTATCTAGCTTTTTTCCGACACTACCTATGAAACATTTTACTAACATTGCTGTTATCAGAGGGAAAGTATCTTAGGGTTTACACTTGACAAACATCACGCTGAAAGTGTAAAACGCAGCTGGAATGTATATAATGAGACAACTTTATTGTGTAGCCAAACATTTTTGTTGCTAAAAAGAATAAGATGACAACGCAGGAACTTTTTTTTTTAACCAACTAAATGTGATGTGAAAATTAAATTAACCCAGACATGACCTCTGGGCATAAGAAGAGAGATTGTGTCTGCAATAAATCTCATTTGCATATTTACTAAATGGTGCACTGTTTTTTAGTGTTCTAATCTTGTTAATGTCAAATTTACAACCTTACACACACAAACATGGATACACACAGACCTTGTGAACTTCTCATACCATCCTATCTAGCAGAAAACTGATCACTAATGCTGGGCTGAATTGGTGATTCAGGAGGGTTACTGTCTCCTTAAAAATTTGATTCTTTCTTCATCAGTTTTGCAATGAAAGACTCCATTTCACAGGCAAGGAGACCTTTCAGAGGGCAAGACGTTGCAAGCGACAGCCCCCTCATGATGGACCAAGTAAAAAAGTGTAGAAGTGAAACTGGAATCCACCAACTTGCAGAAGGTTCACTGGTTCATGGTGCAGGAGGCCAGGTAGGCCAGGCCCCGTTGCTGGATGGTAATGGTCATGGGGGCATGACCTACCTGGACTCCTGCACTATGATAGCAGGGGTCGTTTTTACCTTCCCCAGGCTGCAGAGGTTTTCCTCGATCATCCAGGTGGGTGAAAACAGTCTCCCCCAGGCACCCTCTAGAGGCCGGAAACAGGCCTGTTTCTGGCCTTCCAGTACTTCTGGTAGGCCCGTTTTTCAGCCTCCTAGAGCCTCCATGTTGTTGTGATTCCGTCTGAGGCTCCTCAGGGAACGGCTGAACCTCTGCCGGCTCCCTGCTCAGAGGGGGAGGATGAGGAACAGGAGGAGGAGGAGGAGGCCCAGGCAGAAGGGGAGGAGGAATATCAGGCCGAGGGAGAGGGAGAACAGCCAGAGTCCCCCGGGGTGGAGCTCTGGAGTCCTTAGATGAAAATGCTCAAGCCATCATCGATCACAGGCAGAGAAGAGCAGAACAACGAAGGGGACAATTAGCCAGGTACTTCCAGTCCTAAATAGGTAACAGCTGGGTTTGGGTGTGGTTCTCCCCAGAAAGGCTGAAAAGGCAGACCCACCCTTCCTGTCTTGTGGAGTATTATCTTTGGGAGTCCTGGGACCTGGCTGTGATCTTTGGCATCTCTGATTCTGACTTGTGGCCTTGAAGGCTGAAACCTTGGGGGAAAAGGCGTGGGGGCTTATTCTCTACAGTGGTGTGTGTGCCAGCAAGAAGTCTGCTGTATTGTCTGGCCGTCAGGACTTTGCTGTGAAGCCTCATAGCCTGCCTGTTGGGAAGAACAGGTTTTTCTCTGTGTTTATTTTTCAAGCTATAAAGTGCTTTTGCTTTTACCAGCGTGTCTGGCTGCTTTTTCCAGTTGGTGTTGAAGTCTGGGGGCACCCAGACAGAACACATGTGTGCCCTGTACTTACCTGGCATCCAAAATTGGCTGCGTGGAGATGCTGGGGAGGGGTGGACAGGGTCCTTACAACAGCAAGTTGGGTGAAGCAGATTAAAATTAATATCCAGTTCGTCTGAACCATCTGAATCCCACCCCTTTGTGATAACACTATTTTTGACACAGCAGTTGCCTTAAGCATGGTAGTGTCTGTAACAAAATAGTCATCAGAAGCTTCAGAACAATGCCAGGGTAATCAATATAATCAAAGGTTACTGGGAGATCCTGAAAAAGAGATGGATAATCTGGTGTCCTCCAGAAATGTATTGGATTTCAATTTTTATTACCCCAGCCAGGAGGACTCATAGGGAGACTGTGGGACTTTTACTCCAAATCAGTTAAATTCTTCTCCTACAGATTCAAAAAAAGGTCTCATTCTTTTTCTGGATAATCATTCATCCTTGATAAAAGTTCTATCTGTCTTGAATGAAGGGGATGATGGGAATGGTCATCCCACAGCCCTGAAAAGCATTAAGCTGGGGAAGATACCGTAAAAAAAATATCCTCCAGACGTATCTCAGGATGACAAAATACTGCCCACATGAAGAGTTTGGTCAAGCAATAATAAATTTGAAATGAAATGTCCTTGCTTCCCCAAACCCAGTTACAAGAGTCTTTCGTTTTGTTAAATCAGAGGCTGGAGACCACTGGTTGGTAACAGTTCTTTTATTGAAGTAGAATAACCAACAGTGCTCTAGCTCTGAAGGCAAGCTTCAACTGAGGCAGCGGCAAAAGCCGTGCCTATTTATACTTTTTAAAACGCGGGAACTTTTTGACAGCCATTTGTTTTTGGCGGCCAATCAACGTTTAGCTTCCATCTAGCTCAAGCAGGACATAACACATTTCATTTATTTATTACAAATATTTATATAATCACTCAAACTCTGAGCAGCTTTCAATCAAGGTTCTGCCTTTTTAATATTCCTCCTTGATGCAATGTTGTTTTGATCATAGAATCAAAGATAGTATTTAACCATTTGCTCACAAATTTCAGATTCCTATATAAAGAGACATAAATTCATTTGGGAATTCACTTGTGTACAGATTCAGGTTGATGTCCTACAAGGTGATGTGGACCAGTGGCCCTCAATCTTTTGGGCACCAGGGACCGGTTCCATGTCAAAAGGTGTGATTTTACATATTGCCTGCATCCTACATTCAACGATGGGGCTTTGCTTGTTTGTGTGGCTCTAGCATGCCCCATGGACCACGGGTTGGGAACTTCTGGTGTAGATTATATAGACCTAACTGAGGTACCAATGGGTAACACGAGTCTGCGAAGAGGGGCGGCATACAAATCCAATAAATAATAATAATAACACAGGTCCTACATTCTCCTGTACTTCTCTTTAGCAGTAAGAGATTCCACTTTTCCCTCTTAAATCAGAAGTGATATTTTATTGTCAAGTCTTGTATTGCTACGTCTTTTTGACCTCCTAACTCAAGTGTCATACTCAAGGCCCACGAGGTGCATATATCTGGCCTGCAGGGCTGTTCTGGAAGCAACAAAGGACCAGCCCACAGTACCTCTGCCAGTGAAAACGGAGCTCAGTAGGGCCACACAGAGACCTTGCTAGCTCCGTTTTCACTGGCAGAGGCTTGCAAGAGGCTGTTGCAGCTGAAGACAGAGCTTGGGAGGGCCACATATAGGTCTCCCAAGCTCCCAAAACAGAGCTCACACGGCCCTCCTGAGCTCTGTTTTCACTGGCAGAGGCACCATTTTTGCTGGCAGAGCTCTCGAGCCATCACAGGGGTCTCCTGCCACAAGTAATGTTGAGCTGACCTTGGCCATACCCACTCCAGCCCCCTAAGGATCAAATCAAACCCTGATGCGACATTCAATGAAATCAAGTTGGACACCCTTGCTCTAGCTAATTAGCCATTTTCAAGGTGGTTTTTTCATTGATCCCATTTCACTATTTGGTCTTCATCTGAAGCCTGGTGTCTGAATAGTGACTTTCAGTCAGCTGTCAGATTGAAATGTAAGTATTGATTGATTGATTGATTGATTGATTGATTGATTGTGTATGTATGGGGGACTCCAGCTTGGTTAACTACAGTTCATAATAGTCTCTGTTACGATTGCTTTGGTAAGACAAATGAATGGTAGCAGTGCTATGCAGCAGGTTCAACATGTACTCCAATCTTGCATCTTGAGAAGATGAACCTTCTCAGGATGGTTTAATTCCACAAATAGAAAAAGGGCAAGATTATTTTACGTACCTATTGCCCTGGGAGACAAACGGTCTTTGAGGCATTCTCAAACCCAAGAAATAAAAATCATAAGGAGCTAGGCCCAAGACTAGGCCCTTGACACAACCTCTTTCTCCTTCCCTTTTAATTCACCAATAAAGGTATATGTCTGTATCATCTTATAATCCCTTGATGGCAATTCAGGAACAGTATTATAGCACTTACAGGTTTCAGTTCAAGACTATAATTAGACAGATGGTGGTAAAGATGCTCAAACTACCCTTCAGATCATTGGAACAGGTTATTTTTTCCACTTCACTAGCTCGGGGACTATTACTACTCTCTGCTTTCTAAACCTTTTTTTTTAGGTTAAAAAATATTGTTACAAGAAACAATAGTTCAAATTAGGACTCTACAGCAAACTGCAGAGTTACATTGGCCTCTCTCTTTCTTGAATGGGCTACTGCAGAGATTGCCCAAATGCTACCCAATTGTAATTTTAATTAATTTAATTTAATTTTAAGGTAATGCAGATAGAGAATAATCACATTTTATGTATTAACTTTAGAGCATTTCATCCATTTTTTTAACCTTGATTCTATTCAGTTCTATATTGTGCATCAAATTATGCATCCCTGCCATAATTGCTTGTTGTAAAACATTTTTTAAAGTTTCCACTAAATTTTTAATGCGATGGGCTTCCGACTACAATTTCTGTGGGTTCCAAATGGGATCCTTTGGTTTTTCACATTTTTCCTTCTCATTGTCTGCAGGAGGCAAGAACTGAATAATAAATAAATCCAGAGTTGCTAAATAAAATCTGCTTGAGATGAGTGTTCAGTGACAAAGATTTGCCATTTTCCCCCCCCAAAGTACGCTTACAACTTATTATATATTGTAAAATATATCCATGTAGACTTAAAGATAAAACTGCAGGAAATGAAACAAGAGTCATTCACTCTAAACTGTGTGCAATTGTCTTTAGATCATCCAAATGTAATTTGCCTTGAAATGACTATTTCAGTCTTCAGGGCATTGAGAGACATAGAAGAAGAATATTACTTTCACTACTATCTATGAGAAGTAATGTATAGTGTACATAAAGACAAGCTCAAATGTGTGTTTGTGTGTGTGTAATTCTTACACTGAGTTCCTGTGGAAATTATTGCTATACCATCGACCATGGTATCCTTTTGCGCCGGCTGGAGGGGTTGGGAGTGGGAGGCACTGTTCTTCAGTGGTTCTCCTCCTACCTCTCCGGCCGGTCGCAGTCGGTGTTAGTGGGGGGTCAGAGGTCGACCTCTAGGTCTCTCCCTTGTGGGGTGCCTCAGGGGTCGATCCTCTCCCCCCTGCTATTTAATATCTACATGAAACCGCTGGGTGAGATCATCCAAGAGCATGGAGTGAGGTATCATCAACATGCCGATGATACCCAGCTATACATCTCCACCCCATGTCCAGTCAACGAAGCAGTGGGAGTGATGTGCCAGTGCCTGGAGGCTGTTGGGGCCTGGATGGGTGTCAACAAACTCAAACTCAACCCAGACAAGACGGAGTGGCTGTGGGTCTTGCCTCCCAAGGACAATTCCATCTGTCTGTCCATTACCCTGGGGGGGGGGAACTATTGACCCCCTCAGAGAGGGTCCACAACTTGGGCGTCCTCCTCGATCCACAGCTGACATTGGAACATCATCTTTCGGCTGTGGCGAGGGGGGCGTTTGCCCAGGTTCGCCTGGTGCACCAGTTGCGGCCCTATTTTGACAGGGAGTCACTGCTCACAGTCACTCATGCCCTCATCACCTCGAGGTTCGATTACTGCAATGCTCTCTACATGGGGCTACCTTTGAAAAGTGTTCGGAAACTTCAGATCGTGCAGAATGCGGCCGCGAGAGCCATCGTGGGGCTTCCTAGATTCGCCCACGTTTCTGCAACACTCCACGGCGTGCACTGGCTGCCGATCGGTTTCTGGTCACAATTCAAAGTGTTGGTAATGACCTTTAAAGCCCTACATGGCATTGGGCCAGAATACATCCGGAACCGCCTTCTACCGCATGAATCCCAGAGGCCGATAAGGTCCCACAGAGTTGGCCTTCTCCGGGTCCCGTCGACCAAACAATGTCATTTGGCGGCCCCCAGGGGAAGAGCCTTCTCTGTGGCAGTCCCGGCCCTCTGGAACCAACTCCCCCCAGAGATTAGAACGGCCCCCACCCTCCTTGTCTTTCGCAAATTACTTAAGACCCACCTTTGTCGCCAGGCATGGGGGAGTTAAGTTATCCTTTCCCCCTAGGCTTTTACAAGTTATGCATGGTATGTTTGTGTGTATGTTTGGTTTTTTATAATAAGGGTTTTTTAGTTGTTTTTATTAATTGGATTGTTCATGTTGTTTTACCACTGTTGTTAGCCGCCCCGAGTCTGCGGAGAGGGGCGGCATACAAATCCAATAAATAATAATAATAATAATAATAATAATAATGATAATGATAATAATAATAATATTTCTTGTATAGTGAACATGAGATAATAAAATGTAACATCCTAGATGAGTTTTGATTTAAGAGTGATATTTAATCAAATAAAGGAAGAGGAAAATTAGATTATGTAGTTCTCATTCATTTCTTGCCTTAACGATCAAGCAAGTGCTACTAAATTCAAAAATAGAAACTGAAATAGGAAAAGCATTAATTAAAAATAAAAAAATTGGTGAAGGACATCTTTACAGAATTTTTGAACACCAGGTTTGTCGAAACCTGACTCCCGTGCAGAGAGAGTATCTTCCATAATTTGGGATCTTTGGTGAGTTTTGCTCCATATGAAAAAGAAAATGGTATAACCACTCCATGCGTCTCAAAGCTCCATCCCTCTTTTTTAGTTTCTGAAATATACACGTAACTCCAAATAATGTATTTAATATCATACCTGATTTTGCCCTTGCTACATGCAGAATATTTTCCTACTTGGGAATGGCTATGGACATTTCATCGGCAAATCTAAGACAGACTGCCCAGTAAGCAGTAGTTCTAAGACATTTGTGCCTTTCACTGGAGACACCTGTACTTTCCTCTCCATAACAAAATTATTCTCTCTGCAAACATTGCTTGGCCGGAATGAATTTGTATAATGCCATGCCCTACCTTGTCTCTCTCTTTCCTCCTCTTCCTCTTCCCCACCTCCTCATTTTTTATGTCCAGGAACTAATAAGAATATGTGCATATATATTAGGTTGCACACATATGTATGGATCTATAGAAATCTAATCAGGGTGAGTTTATTATTATTATTATTATTATTATTATTTATTTATTTATTTATTTATTAATTTATTTATTAGATTTGTATGCCGCCCCTCTCCGTAAACTCTGTGAGAGAGAGAGGGTAAAGCAGAAACACCAAGATGGTGATGGGCATGGAGGATGTGGCAAGAGACAGGGAAAGACAGTCTTGGCAAAATGCCTTGATGTTTAACACCAATGGTGCATTCCAGCCTCTGAGGCATGATCTTTGCAGTTGGTGACCCCAGCCACTTATTGCAAGGTCAGAAATGACCGGCTCTTACTGCTACAGCTAATTGTGCACAGCTCCGCGGCTCTGGCGTGCAAATGCGGGATCGAGCGTAATTTTGCTTTCCACACCTGTGTGGGAAGCAAAATCTCACACGGGGAGGCCAAGCAATGTTGCAAAAATCTCACCGAAACACGCACACTTGTGCAAGATTTTGCTTTCCCCAAAATTACACTCGATCCCGCATTTGCGTGCCAGAGCTGTGAGCTGCGCACAATTAGCCGTACCAGCAGGAGCCTATCACTGAAGGTCAACCTGTAATGAGTTCCATTTCATCCATGATTTGATCTTGGATGAGAAGGTAAACATTGTATGCACAATTGAAATCTAGATAAGGGTGGGAGCGGGGAGGATTTCCAATCTCCAAAATGTGCCCTTCTGGTTTTGGAGTGTGGCACAAACTGTGATCCCAGGACAGGGCTTGCAATTTGGCTGTTGTCATTTAGGATTCTCTTTTAGGGATGCGGCACTGGGCATATCTGGATGACAGATCCTCTTTGTGTAATTAGTTTGTAGGTATCATGATTAGTTCTCATGGACCAGCCTCCCTGATCTGCAGCCTGAGTATCACCAGACTGACGGTTCTGGAATTCTTCATGTTCTTTAGGCAAGTAGCAAAGTTTATGGCAGTCATGGACTTGATAAAATTTATTGTTAACACAATGGAGGCTTTTACCTGTTCTGAAGGAAGTAGTAATCCGTTCTATCCTTAAGAAGCCACCCTTGGACAATTTTCATCCAGTTTCTTATTTTACCTTTTTAGGAATGATTGTTGAGAAGGTGACAGGTGTAAAGCTTCTGGTAGTTCTGAAAGGAGCAGATTATCTGGACCATTTTCAATTGAGTTTCAGGTTGGGTTATAGAACTGAGGCAATCACCCTTGTGGATGACCCTTGGAAATGGCAAAACTGCGTGTTCTGGGCTTCTCAGTAGTTTTCAATACCATTGATCATGCTATCCTTCTGGACTGCCTCCAGGAATTGACAGTGGGAGGTCCTGTTCTGTTTCTTCCTCCAAGGTTATTTCTAGACAATGTGGATCTAGTCCTAGGACTCTCTTGCGTAGGACACTCATGGCTTAATTCTCTCCTTACTCTTATTTAATATCTACTTGAAACTGCAAATGAGGTCACCCATTGGCATATAAGTATCCTAATGATACTTAGCTTTAGATATCCATCCCAGACTACACAAATGACATTTCTTGAAGTTGTTATCCAGCATCTGGAAGCAATTACAGTCTACATGGAGAAAAGGATAAGCTCCGTGCTGGCAAAATTGACTCCTTGTCTTCTGAGCTCCTGTATCTGGTAGTTTCTCAAATTTAACTATTGATGGGTAGAAGATCCCCCCTCCCCAAATAGAGTCAATGGGCAATATAGAGATCCTCATGGCTCCATATTGTTGACTCTTGGCTCCGCTCAAATAAGTGGCAGCTATTAGCCAGGGTCACTTTGTATGCACCAATTGCAATCATTCCCGGGACAGGAGGACATACTGTCAGTCAAATCCTAGTCAATTTCCAGTTACATTACAGCAGCATGTTGTATGTGAGGCTGCCCCTGGAGACTAATTAAAAGCTTGAACTGGTGAACACAATTTGGAAGGTCATCCAAAGTTTGTGCAGCAGCACCACTGCTTGAAGTAGATTGGCTTGCAATGTGCTTCTATGTACAATTCAAAGTTTAGCATTACCTTTAAACACTAACGTGGCACAGAGCCAGCTTACTTAGGGGACCGTCTGTCTCTGAGATTTCCACCAGAGCTGACAGGATGGTGTGTGCCAAGATCTCTCTATTAAAACAGTGTCAGAGAGAGGGTGGGTGGGAGACAGAGGTGTTTTCTCTCCTGTGCTGCCTGTTGAGAACAGACTTCCCCCTGACAGTTAGATGGCTCCGTGCCTTCTCAAAATCAGTTAAAACCTGGCTTTTCCCCTGGGCATTAGGGAGGGCTATAAACCGATAAACTCTTTTTGCAGAATTGCTATGTATTATGTTGGTCTTCTTTTTTTGCCTTGCCTTATTTTAATTGTTTATGGTTTTTTTTTAAAAAAAATCCTTCATATATATTGTTCCCTACCCAAAATTAGCCAAAATTATATACAGTGGTACCTCTACTTAAGAACTTAATTCGTTCCGTGACCAGATTCTTAAGTAGAAACATTCTTAAGTAGAAGCAATTTTTCCCATAGGAATCAATGGATAGGATTTGTATGCCGCCCCTCTCCGTAGAGAGAGAAATAATGCGTGCAAACCCATTAAGAAAGAAATAAAAGCTCGGAATTTGGGTGGGAGGAAAAGGAAGAAGAAGAGGAGGAGGCAAGTCACTGCCAGAAGAAGGGGAATCAAAAAATTTCAAAATTTTAAGTCTTAAAAAAAATAGGGATTCTGAGGCGGCGCCCAGAGAAAGGAAAACACTCCATTTGCTCTGGGCTGCCTAGAGCGAAGGGACCGTTTCTTTTCTCTGGGCGCTGGCAGAGGTTTATTCCCTCTCCAAGCACCCAGAGAAAGGAAAATGCTTTGTTCGCTCTGGACTGCCAAAGCCTCCTTAAGCGCTACCAAAAGGCTCCTCTGGCAGCCCAGATGGCCAGGATTAAAGGAGGAATGGCAGGAAACTGGCCGGGCCTTCATGCCGCTCTCAAATTTCCTGGGAAATTTTTCCGGGCTCGGGTTTTTATGTAGAAAATGGTTCTTAAGTAGAGGGAGGGAAATCTTGAACACCTGGTTCTTATCTAGAAAACCTTGTGTTTACAGTTTCCATAAAGGAGTGTGGTTTGAACATGCCGAGAGGGAATAGAATGAGGGATTGCATAAGCTTTTTGCGTGAAATCTGGAGCCAAGTTAGTGAAGTGTTGTTGCTGTGCTTATCCTGGAGCTAGGTTTGATTGTTGGGTATTTTAGGATCGACCTTCCTGGAGGAATTCCTGTAGCATTTGGGGGCTACATTTAAGTAACTTCAAAAATCCAAAACCGATGTTAAAATTTATCCTGTAGGTGAAACAACAAAGCCAAAATGAGTTGAACTATGAAATGTGAGTCAGTTCAGTGTAGTGGTTAAAGGTACTGGCTAGAATTCAGGAGACTGTGAATCTAGTACTGCCTTAGGCTAATAGCCAGCTGTGTAATCTTCAACCAGCCACTGTCATTTCCAGCAAGACCGTGGAAAAACCCTTCTGAAAAACATTGCCAAAGCCTCTGCATGCATTTATTGATGCATTCACCAGGCATGAAGACTGACTTGAAGAAACCAAAGCTAACAAACAAAACACCCCAAATAATTAGTTTGTCAATCATTATTACCTCCTTTCTAGCAATCTATTCAGGGACATAGAGTAGAGACTTGGTTATGAAATATGTGTAATGCCGGTAAAATATTTCCTCTCTGGAATGTGTTTCTTAGATCTGGGAGTATAAAAAGATCCCCAGAAGTGTCTCCTATTGCAGAGAAATAACACAACGCATATTCTGACATTGATACAGCAGCAGGAGTTAGAAAGAGTTATTATTCCATATTCCAGGACTCCTGAGATCCTGCCGGTGTTGTGACAAGCTAGCATCATCGGCTGACTCACTTCTTGACAGGATAAACACTGAGATGCTTGTGCAGCAATCCCTCCCCCACCACCAAAAAATTGTTGTGACCTTGTGATTCCTCCCCATGAGTAATCATCATAATCCTGGAAGATGTTCCAGGGGAATGATATGATTAAATCTGCTTTGCCAAACAGCGCCAGACTGATGTTGGTTCAGAGGTTGGCTGTTAGCCAGAGCCAGAAACGCAGAGACGGGAGAGGACGTCAGCATTGTGCCTAACAGTATGTCGTGTGCTATTGAGATAGTAAAAGTGTTGCTACTTTTAGTCTGGCAGAAACCCTATTCAGGCATTCGAAAACTCTAGAGGACCAATAAGGCCCACACACCCCCACTGGCATCTTTCAAAGGGAACCAGCTTCCTGCAAACATGTCCACATTTAGCATAGATGAGCATATATTCCTAGGAGAAAAGACTTCGTGTGTGGATGACTGTACCTTCAATGGCCTGCAAATGAACAAGCTAAATGCACAACTTTATTCTTTGGAGCATATCATCATTTTCCTTCCTTCCTTTGCAATATTTGGAAAGAGCAGAAATCCCACCACCGCCACAACCCCTTTTCATGGGATCTATATGACTCCCAGATATTGCTATAATTTTATATCAATTTTGCTAAACTCTATTATTATGTGTGCAAATGATGTATATCGTTTGGCGGGCCCCAGGGGAAGAGCCTTCTCTGTGGCGGCCCCGGCCCTCTGGAACCAACTCCCCCCGGAGATTAGAACTGGCCCCACCCTCCCTGTCTTTCGTAAATTACTCAAGACTCATTTATACTGCCAGGCATGGGGGAGTTGAGATAGCTCTTCCCCCTAGGCCATTACAAGTTAAGCATGGTATGTTTGTGTGTATGTTTGGTTTTATAATAGGGGTTTTTAGTTGTTTTTATTATTGGATTGTACATGTTGTGTTTATTATTGTTGTTAGCGGCATACAAATCCAATAAATTATTATTATATGTTAATGTTAAAAATGTAAATAGCCCTATGTAAATATGGTAAGCCATGGATTGGTTAAAGCCACAGGCGGGAAACTCAAACTGCTGTCTAAGCCGTGCTTCTACCAACGAAGAGAGTTTGAAAGGGGCAGCCCACGCGTGGTGTTTTTATTCTGTACCGTTACTCGTTCTGTTACTACTGCAAGACATTGCGTTCCAGCCAATTCTAAATTAAATAAGAAGAAAGCTACTACATGTCTGACCATTATTTCAGCCATAACACTGGCGATGAGAGACTAGAACTGACACACACAAAGCAACCATGGAAGCCTCATTGGTCACAAAAGCCCCGGAGTTCTTCGATCTGGAGAAGGGCAGCTGGCAAACATACATGGCCAAATTCGACATACAGTAGTCCCTCACTTATCGCTGGTGTTACGTTCCAGACCCAGCCGCGATAGGTGAAATCCGCGATGGGGAATTTATCGACTGATAGTACTTATTTAAGTATTTATATTGTAATTGTTTGGTAAGTTTTCATTGTTTTAAGTGTTTATAAACCCTTCCCACACAGTATTTATTTTAGATACAGTATTTAAATACAGTATTTACAATTTTAGATTTATTTTTTTTTTGAAAAACCTGCCAATCGAGTTCGGCGGGCTGTTTAAATCTGCCGATCGACTTCCTCAGAAACCCGCGAACCAGCGAAGATCCGCGAATGATTTTTCTCATTAATATTTCTTGAAAACCCGCGATGAAGTGAAGCCGCAGTAGGTGAAGCGCGGTATAGCGAGGGACTACTGTATTCCTAGAAGCATCCTGTCTACAAGGGGCCGAAAATAACAGGTAAAAGGCCATCTTCCTCAACCACTGCAGGTCCCATATCTACGACTTGATTTTCACTCTAATGATTTTCAGAAAGGCTATGAAAATCCAGCTAATCTCCCAGGCCGTAGGATAGGATGGGCTGCTGAGTCCTTATAGGTTGTTATTTGTTGTTAGGAACAACAATGATTTCTTAATTTTTATTATTCCTTGCTTTTCAAATGTAAGCCACCCAGAATCACTTGGGATGGGGAAGCCCCATACCTGCCAGATTTGAACAGTACATAACAAATAAAATTAGAACAGGGGAATCAATCTTATAGAATCCAAAAGCCACCAACAGTTATACATCAGAAATATAAGGAGCTGGATCAAGTGCCTTGCAGAATATCACCAAGGAATATGCAAGTTGTAACCCAGTCAAAAGAAGCATGTGCCCATGCACGTGGGTTTGGAAGTAGTATCTTCAAATCCATTCTCCCCTGCCTGACACAGGGATGGGATCTTAAGTCTTCTTCCTGGACAGGCTTGCAAAGATGAAACAGATTCCCCTTGGAGAAAATAGTCCTGAGATATCTTGGAGCCCAATAAGATTTTATTAGATCAAAGCAAAACTTTGAATTAGACTTGGAAACCTATTGGTAGCCAGTGAGGTGGACAGAGATTAGATCATTATTTTTTCTACCTCACAGCTGTTTTTTCAGGCTTTTAAACCAAGAGTATGTAGGAAAGGGCTACAGAAGGCACTTGTTATTTTCTCAGAAGTTGAAGAGGCAGTCCAGATGGACTATCAGACAGAGGAATCAACAGACAACTAACCCAGAGGGAGACACTGACCTTAACAGGGGGATGCTGATTCAGATACTGAGACACCGGATTGTGACAGGTGCATAAGCAAGAATATGCAAGCAGCTGTGAAAGCAGACCAAAGGCCATTGGTGTATATACTTGACAAGAGAGGGTAACAAGGCATTTCTGCTTTTGCCTTTCTCCTAATAGAAGATTACAGATGATTTAGGATTTAACATGCCTTATATTTAAGTACAGTGGTACCTCGTGATACGAACCCCTCGTGATACGAACCTCTCGTGATACGAACCCGGGGTTCAGAAATTTTTTGCCTCTTACAAACTTTTTTCTGCTTATGAACCCACCGCAGATCGCAAAATGGCGCTCTGCTGGGCACCGCCGCCCGGCTGTCACCATTTAAAACAGCTGGGGGGCTTCTCAGCATTCTCCACGTTTCGGCCTCCAGGAAGGACATCTTCGTGACGTCAAAGCTCCGCCCATGGAATTCCCTATTGGGAATTTAATTTAATCAACTTCTATGCCACCCAATCCCATAGGACTCGGGGCAGCTTACAACAATAAAAAGCAATACAATGATACAATTATAAAAAAGAAGTCAAACAACAATAATTAAAACCCCTAAACTGTAACAAACCCAAATTATAACCTCTCCCCAAAAACAATCTAACAAACATCCATACCAACAAACATAATTTTGGCACGTCAGGTGTTAAAATTCATGGCCCTCAGGCCTGTCGGCAAAGCTAGGTTTTAACAGCTTTTTGAAAAGCCAGTAAAATGGGAGCAGTGCAAACATCAAGACAGAGCTGGTTCCATCAAGCCGGGGCAGCAACAGAAAAGGCCCTCCCCAACGGTCCTGCCAACCTACATTGTTTAGTCAGTGGGACCTGGAGGAGGCCGATTCTGTACAATCTAATAGGTCTCTGGGAGGTATGTGGCAGGAGACGGTCACGTAAATAGTTAGGCCCTAAGCCATGTAAGGCTTTATAGGTGATAACCAACACCTTGAATTGTGACCGAAGACTAATCGGTAGCCAGTGCAGCACAGAGTGTTGGTGTTATATGGGCATACCGAGGTATACCCGTAACAGCTCGTGCGGCTGCATTCTGGACTATCTGCAGTCTCCAAACATTCTGCAAGGGTAGCCCTTCACATTAAATGTTAAATCCCAGGATGACTGTATGTTCTGAGCACCTGTCACTTGACTGTTTTTGGGGTTTAGTGCTCTTTCAAAAGACTGCTAAACCAATATTCTGAAGCAAGATGTATAGATAGTCCATGACTTTCAACCATTCACTTAGCAACCACCTGAAATTACTACAGCACTGAAGAATGTGACTCAGGATCACTTTTCACACTTTCACAGTTGCAGCATTCCCATGGTCACATGATCAAAATTTAGATGCTGGCAACTGGCATGTATTTATGCCGGTTGCAATGCGCTGGGGTCCTGCAATCATCTTTTTCAAACTTTGGACAACTAAAGTCAATGGTCAGATTCACTTAACAACCTTGCTCCTTACTTAACAACTGTAGTGATTCACTTCTCAAGTGTGGCAAGAAAGCAACGGACATTTGCACTCAATTGTAGTCGTAAATCGAGGACTACCTGTACTTCCACACCCTAACCCAATCCCTAATCCTCTTAATTAGACAAATTGTCAGGTGGCTATACTTATTGCTTAAGGCAACCACCTACTCTTGCTCAGCCCCAACCTATTAAGGACAGTGATTGGTGGTTGGCTTTCCTAGGAGGTGAGACTTGGAATAACAAAGCCAGGAGAATCTACAATTGATTTATTTAACTTGTCCCATACTGAAAATCCAAGGGCAGCATCCATTACCATATTTACCCTAAAGGCAAGCTAGGATTTGGTTCTTATGATAGCTCAATTCATTCACATGGGTATATTTTTATGCTGACAAAGATGCAAAGGTAACCTATTATTTTGACAATGGGAAAAGAACCAATGGGTATTTGTTCACAATGCTCCTGGTCCAGTTAAGTAAAAAATGTGCTAATATGTATGCAAATACAATATGCATTATATTTCAGTGCAACGCTGGGTCACTCTATGGATTTTCCCCCCAGATGTTGCTAGAGAAATAATACTGGATGGGAAAAGTAATGTCAAAAAAACCCATTAGGGTAGAAATAAAAGAAAATGTGATGTGCAATATATGACTTTTTAAAAAGGCAATATCAATCTGAGGAACGTTTTACAAATTTGCCAAAATCTTGGTGATTTTCCATTTGATATTGAGGCATGAACTTTAAAGTGCTTTTTATGAAAAATTTAAAAAAAATGGTTGACTTGTTATTTTTGGCTTTACGAAACTTTTAAAAATGCACATTTAATGGAGAAGAGGGAGAAAAATCACTTCATTATGATATCCAATATCTATTTGTTTAAGAGTGAAAATTGTTACTTTGGGGCCAAGCACCTAAACTCCAAGAGCTGTAGTAGATACTAAGTGAATTGTAGTGTTATTAAAGCAAAAATATCTCAGTCAATCTGTTTCCATTTTTCTTCCCCACCCTTTCTCTCCCCAAGCTGGGGTTCAGTAATCAATTCTGTAAAATGCGTGAGAACATAAAAATTATCATTGATAAAACTTGGTTCTCACCATAGAGTTTATACAATCCAGATAAAAATTAATGAAAAATAAGGGTCCCCCCCCCCCCATATAACTCTATTAATTTGACTTAGTAATTAATGTAATTGTGTGGGGCCTTTTTTCCATGTAAAAAGGGAGCACTGCATTATAAAATATTACACAACTTTGATAAGGAAATTTTTTGGTTCTCCTTCTCAAATTATATTAGGAAGCCCATTGTCTGCTGTGTTTTTCAGTCAGCAAACATGGGATTAGTCTTGTTTTTAAACATGGGCACTTTTCGTAGTGTAGAAATGGATTCAAGCGTGCAAACAGTTTCGCCTCATGCTTTTTCCTTTTGTTTGCAAAAGGAGCCATTGCTGAAGTAAGGAACCATGCATGAGGAGTTGTATAATTTATCTATGATACAGCAAATGCTTTGTGATCCAAAGCTGGAAAAAAAGCCCCTAATTTATGCAACCTATCTCATTTACTGTAAGTCTCTGGGAGGGGCCAAAGAATCACCATCATCTTGAAAAGCTACTGAAAATGATGGAAGTCAATTTTCAACATGTCTGAAGGCTCTCAGCTTGGGAAAGCGGGCGGTAAACTATGTTGCAGTTAATAGACCAACATTCTTACTGGGTTCACACATCACACTGAGTCTTCGGAGAGGGGCGGCATACAAATCTAATAATAAATTATTATTATTATTATTATTATTATTATTATTACTGTTATTGTTGTTGTTGTTGTCAGTACAACACAGCAAACGAGATCACTATGCTGGATTTCGTATTTCATCACCAGTCGGGCGCTTCCCAAGCACCTAGGACTGCGTGATATAGCGGCGAATTATGTTTGCCGATCCCAGTAAAGCGGCCTTTTGCAATTGACAGATGGAGATTTTGTCAATTCCGATGGTTTTCAAATGTCCGCTGAGATCCTTTGGCACTGGGCCCAGCGAGCCAAGTACCACTGGGACCACTTTCACTGGCTTATGCCAGAGTCGTTGCAGCTCGATTTTTAGATCTTCGTATTTCACTAATTTCTCTAGCTGCTTCTCCTCAATTCTGCTGTCCCCTGGGATTGCAATGTCGATGATCCATACTTTATTTTTCTCCACAACCAGGATGTCTGGTGTGTTATGCTTCAGAATTATTATTGTTGTTGTTGTTGTTGTTATTATTATTATTATTATTATTATTATTATTATTATTATTATTATTGAATCTTAGTTTGCTGAATAAGCTATTAGAAACATAGAAGATTGACGGCCGAAAATGATCTCATGGTCCATCTAGTCTGCCCTTATACTTTGTCCTGTATTTTATCTTAGGATGGATATATGTTTATCCCAGGCATGTTTAAATTCAGTTATTGAATTTAACTGAACTTAAATTCGTTATTGTTCTTGAGAGTTCACGTATGCTGAATCACAAACCTCTAAATCATTTTGGATGCTGAGTTCACTAAGCTTTACTCATGGCTTTAAGGCAGCCAATAAAGTCATTTCCCCACTGGAGGTTTTTAAGAAGAAGTTTTATAAAGAGTGTCTTCTTGAGAGCAATGTATGGTATGGGGCAGGGGCGCCCAGTACAGCTGGGATCGGGGTTTCAGTAGCTGAAATGGAGACCCCCGAGACATGCACATGCAACATTTCGGAGAGGGGCGGCATACAAATTTAATAAATAATTTATTATTATTATATTATTATTATTATTATTATTATTATTATTATTATTATTATTATTATCATCATCATCATCATCATTATTATTATTATTATTATGCTCATGCAGCATCTTCCACCATTGCCAAAGGTTGCCTACTGACTAAAAATCAATGGCCTGCGACCTCTCAGGTGCCCAAAACAGAGATGTCAAGAAGCCATCACTAAAAGATATGCAAGCCATGGGCCTGTGCCCTGGAGATGCAGCTGACCATGAACAAAGCGGTGTTCAATGATCCGAAAAGGAATATGCTAGGAAGAAGAGGAGCAGGGGGTTGGACTAGAAGACCTCCAACCTCCTTTCCAACTCTGTTAAGTGTATATTCTGTATTGAATATATGAGCTGGGGGTGGCACAGCAAGTAGAGTGCTGTACTGAAGCTGACTGTAGATCTGTACATCAGCGGTTCAAAATCTCATCACCGGCTCAAGGTTGACTCAGCCTTCCATCCTTCCGAGGTGGGTAAAATGAGGCCTCGGATTATGGGGGCAATATGCTGGCTCTGTTAAAAAGTGCTATTGCTAACATGTTGTAAACCACCCTGAGTCTAAGGAGAAGGGTGGCATAAAAATCAAATAAATAAATTCTGAACAGAACCACAGCGCCAGTGATGCAGGAGCAGGCAGTACAGTATACACAGAATTGGAATAGTGAATGGAATCTAAGAAGGAAAGACAGCCATGAGCTATGATGAAGCTTAAAGGCTTTTCAAGCATATCATTTGTTTTGTCTACAGGGATTTCTATGCTACTCCAATCTGAACATATCAAATAGATGAGGTTCACAGTAGACTAAATTAGCAAGCCATTATGCTCATCACATTTGGAGAATACAATCATTTATCATTCAAAGGACATATTCTAAGAAAAAGCAACATGCAGCTAGGAATCAAATTGTAAATTCATAGATTCTATGGACCTCTCCAATGAGCAAATGTCAAAAATTGAAGGATGTCCTTTTGTTTACAGGTTTTGTTTTTTGTTTTTTTGTTTTTTCAATTTTTTTATTATTTTTCATAAAACAGACATACAGACGTACAAACATTAAACATAAAATGGGGATGTATTTCCCCGCTTCTTTTGAAAGTATACATTCAAATAGAAAAAAGAATACATAATCAAACATTTGTTAAATGTTAAAAAGTCTAGTAAAAAATTTTCAAATCTTAAATGCAAAATTAGTACGGTATAAGTAAAAATGCTTAATATGTTATTTATGTGTAATATATTCATCTAATCAAACATTCAAACAAATCTCAATTACTAAACATACATAAAACAAAATTTTTAATATATCGCTTGTGAGTAAACTACTATATCAAAATCATCAACAAATACATCTAATATTGTTATTACCTAAATAAAAACAGATCTATCTCTTATTTTTTCTTATCTAACCATTTATATATGTTGTTCCATGTTTCATAAAATTTTGTATCTTCTTGATCGTTTAATCGTCTTGTCATCATATCCATTTCGGCGCAATCTAATATTTTAGCTATAACTTCTTCTTTCTTGGGGATTTCCTCCCCCTTCCAGTTTTGCGCATATATTATTCTAGCCGCAGTTAATATGTGTATGATTAAGTAAAAAGTTTCCTTCTTATAAGTCTGATTAGTAATTCCTAATAAGTAAAATTCCGGGGTGTTATCTATGTCATATTTTAATATTTCTTTTAATATCTTCTCAATCATCTTCCAATAAGTTTTAGCTTTGCTACATGTCCACCATTGATGGTAATAAGTTCCTATATCTTTCTTGCATTTCCAACACAGTGGGGATGTTTTAGGAAACATTTTAGCTATCCTGTTTGGTGGAAGGTGCCATCTATAAAACATTTTAATTTGGTTTTCTTTTAATGAAACTGACTTGGTCATTTTCCAATTATTAATCCAGACTTTTTCCCAAGTATCTATATCTATTTCCTTACCTATGTTTCTGCACCATCTTATCATGGTATCTTTTAGAGTCAACTCTATATTTTTGTGAGCGATAAGAAATTTATATATTTTCCCTATCATTTTTACTGAATTATTAATAATTAAATGACTTAGCAAATTCTTACTTTTATTAAAAGTGTAAAGAGTTATATCCTTCTGGTATCTGGATCGAATCTGGGCATAATGCCACCAATCTATTATTATCCCTTCTTCTTGTAATTTATTCCTAGGCTTTAGCTTCATCTGATCATTTAATAATTCTTTATATCTATAAAATATTTTCGTGTCTTTTATAGATTTTGGATGTGTTATTGCTTCTAGGGGGGCTATCCATTCTGGAACATTTAAGAAATGATTTTTCTTTATGTCCTTCCAAACCTCTAGTAAATACTTCCTTAATGTGTGTCTTTTAAAATATGAGTGATTTTTTTCCTTGTCATACCATATAAATGCATGCCAGCCCAGCATAAGATCATGTCCTTCTAAATTTAATATTCTTTTATTCTCTAAGGTTATCCAATCTTTAATCCATGTTAAGGCAGCGGCCTGATAATATAATTTCCAGTTTGGAAGACCAAATCCTCCTCTTTCTTTAATGTCTTCCAAACAGTTTATTTTTATCCTTGCTTTTTTCCCTTGCCATATAAATTTTTTAACTAAGTTTGTCAAAGTTTTAAAGAAAGTTCCCCCTGGGTTTATTGGGATTACCTGAAAGAGAAATAAAACCTTAGGCAGAATATTCATCTTGATTGTGGCAATTCTTCCTAAAAAAGATATTTTCAGGTTATTCCATGTTTCTAAATCTTTTTTAATTTCTGATAATAATTTTATGTAATTATCATTTTTTAAAGTTATTGTTTTCGCTGTTAAATTTATTCCTAAATATTTTACTTTCTTTACGGTTTTTATTCCAGAAATATTTTCTAATTTAGTTTCTTGTATTTTATTCATATTTTTGGTTAAGAAAGAAGTTTTGCTTTTATTTATCTTTAAACCTGCTACCTTTCCGTATTGTTCAATAGTTTGCAATAAAGAAGGAACAGTTGTTATCGGTTCTTCAATTATAAACGTTAAGTCATCTGCAAAAGCTTGGAGTTTGTAAGTTTCGTCTCCTATAGTTAAACCTTTTATTTCGGAATCCGCTCTTATTTTAATTAATAAAGTTTCAAGTGTCATAATAAATAACAATGGTGATATAGGACATCCTTGACGAACTCCCTTGTTTATATCAAGTGCTTGTAATTGGTTATTATTTAGTATTATTTTAGTCGTTTGTTTTGAGTATATAGTATCTATTAAATTAACAAATTTTGAGCCAAATCTCATTTTGTTTAATTGCATTTTTATAAATGTCCAGTTAACGTTGTCAAAGGCCTTTTGAGCATCTAAGAACATTAAGGATGCTGTCTTATCTGGATGTTGTTCATAGTATTCTAATGTGTTTATTACTGCTCTAAGGTTATTTTTGATTTGTCGCCCTGGTAGAAATCCATTTTGGTCTTGAGGTTTTGTTTTTTGTATTTCAACAAACTGGTAATTATTTGAGCCTGCTTGATGTTCTTTTGTATAGATTTTGATTGTTAAACTATATATGGCTAGCACCCCAAATCTATAGAGAGAGAGATGTGGATTCCAGTCCTGCTTCGCAATTTTCATTTTAAGTTGCAAGATTTATAAAATTAGCATTATTAAATCACAATTTTCATGGTTTATAGGGCCAGGATTGTTATCTCTGATCTAGTATCCTACTGAGAAAAATATTCCTGGTTTATAAGCATCATCTTTTGCACAAGTTTGGTGGATTGACACAGCCATACTGGGGGCTGAACACCTGCTTCAGCCTCATGTCTCTAAATAGAATTAGAGAAATAAAATCATTATGAAGAAACAGAGGCTGATGCAACTCCGGTTGTAAATAGCATGAATACCCATTTATGCATGACTCAAAATAAGGCTGTTAACTCCACTCACTGAAATTTGCAAAAGTAATTAGGTTATGAGTGGTGTATAAATGCTATATTCAGAACTTGGGTATGGACATGAAAGATTCACAATGACTGCAGGAGGTCGTTTCATTTATTCCTAAACACAGCATTCATTTTTGAAATAAAACTAAAGAGCTCTTTTTTTCAGAGATACAGATCTGGAATGCAAAAATCTGCCTGCTCACCAGATGGTACTGCAATTACAGTCACGTCTTTCTCTCTGATGCCGCCTAAGAGTCAACTGGAGTTTTGCAGGCAAGATGTGGTAGCCCTAATCTTCTGATGATAGTGTCATAAAGGATGTGGCTGTTAGTTTTGTTTTGATGTTGAAATGCTCCTGGGTGTGTGCTGCCAGCAACCTGGAAATTGAGCTTTGCTTGTTTGCTGGGCCCAGTTTCTGGCATGCTATGGACTGGTGCAGATCGACAGATGAGTGGAAGGAGTTGGGGATTCCTGTTCTAGATGAATGGTTTGTGGTGTTTGCAGTTTACAATGCATCTAAAACTTCATTACATTTTCAAAATATGGATCAGGAGCCTGGATGGGGAAAAAAACACAAATAGGTCTAGTTTACACAATATTTATTTATTTATTCATTCATTCATTCATTCATTCATTCATTCATTTATTTATTTATTTATTTATTTATTTATTGGATTTGTATGCCGCCCCTCTCCGCAGACTCGGGGCGGCTAACAACAATAGTAAAAGACAATATGTAACAATCCAATTTAATAAAACAACTAATTATAACAAACCAGACATACACACAAACATACCATGCATAACTTGTAATGGCCTAGGGGAAGGAATATCTTAACTCCCCCATGCCTGGCGACAAAGGTGGGTCTTGAGCGAAAGACAAGGAGGGTGGGGGCCGTTCTAATCTCTGGGGGGAGTTGATTCCAGAGGGCCGGGGCCGCCACAGAGAAAGCTCTTCCCCTGGGCCTCGCCAAACGACATTGTTTGGTCGATGGGACCTGGAGAAGGCCAACTCTGTGGGAGCTTATCGGCCGCTGGGATTTGTGCAGTAGAAGGCAGTTCCGGATGTATTCTGGCCCAGTGCCATGTAGGGCTTTAAAGGTCATTACCAACAGCAGTTTGTTTTAAACTTCATGTGAAGCATGATATACCAACTTTCCTGTGGTTTATATGTTGTATGTAGAGCCAGTTTGGTCTAGTGGTTAAGGCACCAGGTTAAAAACTGGGAGACATTGAGTTCTAGCTTTAGGAATGAAAACCAGCTTTGGGCCAGTGTCTCACTTTCATCCCAAATCAAAAAAATGAGAATTTTTTTCATGGTGGTTGTTAAGAAAACCATACGGTCATTAAGCAAACACTGTAGTGGTTAAGCAAATATTTTCTTCTGAACAGGTGGTTTTTGTCAAAAAAACAGAATAAAATGCTGGAAACAGGCAAAAAAAAAAAGCAAGGCATAAATCACAGTCACATGACTGTGGGCTTCTGCTTATCCAGTTATAATTGTGAGTTAGTTGCCAAGCGCTCAAAGTGTGGTGACATGACCAGAGATATGTGCAACACTTTACAATGGCTAGAAGTGCTTTATGGGCCATAAAGTGTCCATTCCAAGGCCATCGTAAGTCAGATTATAAAATAATTGGTCATAAATTAAGGACACTGTAATATAGAAGTATCATCATTGTTTGTTTGTTTGTCTGTTTGTTTGTTGGATTTATATGCCACGGCTCTCTGAAGACTCGGGACGGCTTACAACATATAAAAACAATACAAGTACTGCTTATAGTTATGTGATTTTGAATCATTAGGCAATAACCTAGGTAATATCTATCCTTTAATTAAATATTGCTGACATCAACTTTAATAATATTCGCAATGGATGTCCTATATTTTATATAGTTTTTATGCCATCTGGTGGTTGGAATATAAAAAGAACCCTGCTGGATAAATATGTTTAAATTCCCCCGACCAGTGCTATTATCTATCTAATGCAAAGGTCTTCAAACTTGGCAACTTTTAAGACTTGTGGATTTCAACTCCCAGAATTCTGGGAGTTGAAGTCCACAAATCTTAAAGTTGCCAAGTTTGCAAAATGTGATTAAAAATAAGATTTATTCTTCAGATTTAATTTGTTTTCTTAATAAATATATTGAGCTAGGCTACATCTGAAATTCGTTTCATTCTCATGATAGATGCAGCTTCGCAAATTTCTCAGTTTTCTGAAGTATCACTAAGGAGATCCAGTGTTAAACAAAAAGCTGAACCTGGGTATCTCTCTTGCGTAGACCAAATATGTTAACCAAATACAAAATGGCACATAAAATTAAATAGAAAAAGAACAGCTAAACCTAGACTTTCTTAGTCCATCTAATAATTGTTTAAAAAACCTTAAAAACTGGGGTGTTGGGGGTTTTTTAAACTCCAGAGCTGCAGTGTTGGCTCAAAGAAGTTTAACTATACCATTTTGCATTTTAAAACTACCCTGCACATCAAGATGGTATGATTTCATTTTACTGACTACAAGTAAGTCTTAAGTCTTAAGAAATTCACCTCAAGCTTCCTAAGATTATTCTCCATTACAAACAGATAACAGAAACAATATCCCTTTATTAACAGGTGGTTCATGAGATTGTTTCCAATACACGTTGAATCCTGTCTTCAAATGAACATTAAGTTATTTGTTATCCTGCCAGGTTGTGGATTTTCACACATTGACATTAGTGTCTTCAGAAAGATCCATGCTTTGTATTACTTCCAATTTACTTTCAATTTAACAATCCTTTGGTGCAAAATAATCTCTTCTTCCACTTTGTACGAGGTTAGGTTTTTTACAAAAGCATTGTGGTTTGAAATGTCTATTTCACTAACACAAGAGGGTTTCATAATATCAGGTTATTTGATGCATATGTCAAATGATGTTTGTCACCAAAGCCTTTCCACCTTGTGAGCCATCCAGACCTGGAGGTTATGTGAGTCAATCAGATGAATCACAACTCATTATTTGGATACCGTCCCAAAATATTTTTTAAAAATAAATGCTTTTCATCTATACACCCTGGAAAGATCTATTGTGGAGACTGAATTAATATAGAAGAGCCTTTTCTAGTTTTCTGTATTCACTGAAGAATAATAATAATAATAATAATAATAATAATAATAATAATAATAATATTATTTATTAGATTTGTATGCCGCCCCTCTTTGAAGGCTCGGGGTGGCTCACAACAATGATAAAAACAATATTATAATGGCACAAATCTAATATTAAAAAACTAAAAACCCTATCATAATTAAAAACCAAACGGCACATACATACCAAACATAAATTATAATAAGCCTGGGGGAAAGATGTCTCAAATCCCCCATGCCTGGCGGTATAGGTGGGTCTTAAGTAGTTTACAGAAGACAAGGAGGGTGGGAGCAGTTCTAATCTCTGGGGGGAGTTGATTCCAGAGTGCCGGGGCCGCCACAAAGAAGGCTCTTCCCCTGGGGCCCGCCAGACGACATTGTTTAGTCAACGGGACCCAGAGAAGGCCAACTCTGTGGGACCTTATCGGCCACTGGGATTCGTGCGGTAGCAGGCTATTGTATCATGGAGGACAAGTTAAACAAAGTCATAATTCCTTCAGGCTGATATATACCAGTATATACCGGTATATGCATTCTCGATTCATGCATTATGCTAAGCTATGATTTGTTTAACCATATTGAACCATATTTATGGAATAAACCATATATAACTAAGTTTACATAATGCACCGAGCTGTGCATTATTTCTCTATAATGTGCCAAAGAAAAACAAGCCCAGTAAGTCTTACCCTGAAGTGTTCATATAGACCAGAGGTATCAAACTTGTGGTCCACAGGCCAGATACATCACATACTGGCCCTGGCCCCGCCCTGTTTAGCAAAGGGGGAAGAAGTCTCAATGCATCACGTGATGCCAGTGTGATGCCACAAGTTTGATACCCCTGATGTAGACTGCTCCTGTTAACCTGCTTTCCAGGAAAGTAATTCCTACTTTACTCCTGGTAAATGAACCAAAGTCATTTGTGCATGTGTGTGTTTTTAAACTTAAAAGAAGCTCCACTGAACAAAGTTGGGGAAAGCTTCTTAAAACCCACCTCTGTCATCAGGCATGGGGGAACTGAGACATCCCCCCTATGTAGCTGTATGTATAATATGTTTGTGTGTATGCTTTTTTATATATACAGTATTGGGGTTTTTAGGCTTTTTAATGTAAAATTGTTATTTTAAACTTTAATATTAGATTTGTTACTGTATATTGTTTCTATCATTGCTGTGAGCCGCCCCGAGTTTGCGGAGAGGGGCGGCATACAAATCTAAATAATAATAATAATAATAATAATAATAATAATAATAATAATAATAATAGCATTACAGTGCTTCAAAATAAATTTGTGGCAGATTTATAATTTAGAAATTGCAGACCAAATGAATTTTGGAGTGCAATTGAGAGGGGCAGAAGAAATGTAGTATTTATAGTTAGTCTAATAATTGTTAAAGATCCAGGCGCCCTTAATTTAAATATTGCATAAACTGATATGTGGTGAAGGGAGTAAAGTTGTGCTTGCTGGTCCTACCCTCCCACAGTCTTTGGAGAGGGGCGGCATACAAATTTAATAAATAATAATAATAATAATAATTATTATTATTATTATTATTATTATTATAATATCTGTATGTTAAATGTAAAGGGATATCTGTGCACTGTAATACAATCATCAGTATTGTCACAGTATTGGGAACATTATAATCATGGGGAATATCTCTGTGTGCTGAAACATTGGGCTGAAAAACATGTGATAACTAGTGCAGGGCCAGCAGATTATAAGATTTGTTTGAAGAGGACAAATATTAGAGAAATATTCAACGAATGATACCCGGTTCAGCCAAGGATAGTCATTCTTTAAAGCTAAGCATTGTTCGTCTACAAATACATAATCCAAACCTTCTGTGCACTGTCAACAATCCTACATAATTGGAGCAATATTATCTTATGCATGGTAATTGCCATTCAACAATCACTCCTTTGAGAATTTCAACCCCATCAGGAATAAACAGGCATGGGGATCAAAATTGAATACTTCACCTACTGAAGTATCCAGTTGAAGTGCCTTAACTCAACTGATGGGTAAAGTCACATGGTACGGGACATGATCAAGGAAGAAAGAGCCAAACGGGCTTCAGTAAGGAGTTTTAATAAATAAATGGGGGTATAATAAACAAATTCTTGGAAATCACAATAAGAACTAGCAGCCTTTTTTATCCAGGGGTTCATTAATTAGCCAGGGGTTCATTAATGTCAAATGACCTAAGTGCTAAAGCCCACTGCAACAATATCGCCAAAAAGGCTTCTAGAGTTGTTAACTTGATCCTACGTAGCTTCTGCTCCGGCAATCTCACACTACTCACAAGAGCCTACAAAACTTTTGCCAGACCCATCCTTGAATACAGACCATCTGTCTGGAACCCATACCACATCTCGGACATTAACACCCTTGAAAACGTCCAAAGATATTTCACCAGAAGAGCCCTTCACTCCTCCACTCGAAACAGAATATCCTACAAAAATAAACTAACAATCCTGGGTCTAGAAAGCCTAGAACTACGGCGCCTAAAACACAATTTAAGTATTGCCCACAAGATCATATACTGCAACGTCCTACCGGTCAATGACTACTTCAGTTTCAACCGCAACAACACAAGAGCACGCAACAGATTCAAACTTAATATTAACCACTCCAAACTTGACTGTAAAAGATATGACTTTAACAATTGAGTTGTCGAAGCGTGGAACTCATTACCCGACTCAATAGTGTCAGCCCCTAACCCCCAACATTTCTCCCTTAGACTATCCACGATTGACCTCTCCAGGTTCCTAAGAGGTCAGTAAGGAGCGTACATAAGTGCACTAGTGTGCCTTTCGTCCCCTGTCCAATTGTCTTTCCTTTATGTCATATATCATATATATTTTCTTCCTTTCATATATCTTCTCTATTTTTACATATTATCTTTATATATATTACTTCATGTCTATTCTCTTCCATGTGTATTGGACAAATGAATAAAATAAAAAATAAAGTCTCAATCAACAGTTTGAATCTTTTTTTCCAGCCTGGAATGAATTGTCATTTAGCTGCTAATGAATTCCACTCCCATTTGTGAATTGTTTATGTTTAGAGTTCTTCTTGCCTCTTTCTCAAGTCAGCACAATTGCATAAATGTCTTTTGTATAATCAAAGACCCTACAAAATTGTTGAAGATTGACTCATACACCAAAAGTTGTACTTGAATGTGCTCTGTACTGCACAATTCAATGCATGGGATTGGAACAGGTTTGCTATTACGAAGCTCCTGCCCTCTCCCCACTCAAAAACATTTATTCACCAAGAAGGAAAGTCTGAAAAGGACAACTTCAAATTAAATTTAAAACTCTCCGGAGTCTGAAAGTAATTTGCTATGAATCATGAGAAATTACTCTTTGTAAAAGAACATTTCTGTAAGGCATGTAGGAATAGAATCTGTCTAGAAGACCAAGCAATCAAACTAAGCATCTCATTCTTGGCTAACTTGATCGTTTGGCCTTCATTCTTTGGATAGGAGGATTTTGAGCAATTGTTCCTTTCTACATTCAGCTTTGCCTTGACCATCTTCAAGTTTGGGTATGCTGAGTAGATCAGTTGGTCAGTCGGTCAGACTGACTGTTTATTGGACTTTTACCCTGCCCTTATTAATTTATAAGTAACTCAAGGCAGTGAGCATACCTAATATTTCTTCATTCTTCTATTTTCCCATAACAACAACCCTGTGAGGTGGGCTGGGCTGAGAGACAGTGACTGGCAGGACTAGAACTCAAGAGTCTACTAATGATTGGCCCAAGAGTATATTGCTTTTATGTCTAAAATGGGACTAGAACTCAAATTCTCCCAGTTTCTAGGCCAGCACCTATAACTACAATCTGACCATTTGTACTGAAGAATAGAATATAATAGAATTTTTATTGGCCAAGTGTGATTGGACTCACAAGGAATTTGTCTTGGTGCATATGCTCTCAGCGTACATAAAATAAAATACACATTTGTCAAGAATCATGTGGTACAACACTTAATGATTGTCATAGGGGTCAAATAAGCAATGAAGAAGCAATATTAATAAAAATCTTAGGATATAAGCAACAAGTTACAGTCATACAGTCAACATGGGAGGAAAAGGATGATAGGAATGATGAGAAAAACTAGTAGAATAGAAATGCAGATTTAGTAGAAAGTCTGACAGTGTTGAGGGAATTATTTGTTTAGTAGAGTGATGGCGTTCGGAAAAAAACTGTTCTTGTGTCTAGTTGTCTTGGTGTGCAGTGCTCTGTAACGACGTTTTGAGGGTAGGAGTTGAAACAATTTGTGTCCAGGATGTGAGGGGTCAGTAAATATTTTCCCCGCCCTCTTTTTGACTCGTGCAGTATACAGGTTAGATGTTGAAGGATGTAGTGTAGAGCCATATTAACAGCATCATCTGTTGATCTATTTGCTCGGTATGCAAATTGCAGGGGGTCTAACAGTGGATCAGTGATGGTTTTCAAGTGAAACATCACTAGCCTTTCAAAGGTTTTCATAACTACAGATGTTATAGCAACTGGTCTGTAGTCATTCAGTTCCTTGATGGTGGGCTTCTTTGGCACTGGGATGATAGTCGAGTGTTTGAAGCAAGAACGAACATAGTACAACTCAAGTGATTTGTTGAAGATTTGGGTGAAGATGGGGGCCAATTGGTCAGCACAGACTTTTAAGCAAGAAGGAGTTATCTTGTCTGGGCCTGGTGCTTTTCCAGGCTTCTGTCTGAGAAATAGATCTCAATACCAGAGAAATATGAGAGGTGTTCTCTTTCTTTCCTGTTTGGAACTCCTTCTGCCACCGCGATATGGTTACAAAACAGCTGTTGATGGGATAAAACTCCATCTTATCCCTATTTATATATTAATACTGCACATGGTTTGTATCATCACCTCTACCTTGCATTGATACAAGGGACTCCCTGCTGAAGAAGCATTGGATCAGTGTATTCTTCACAAGGAACTTATTAAGGCACCCAAAGCATAGATATTTTTAAAACCCGGTCTTCTAAATTAGAGACATACAGCTGCAGTACCTATTTTTGCATAATGGAAACCTTTGAGATAGCAATCAAAGAAAAATTGCCAAAGGTTATTTATATAAAAAAGCAGCTTCTCTCTCATGCTACCACAGTGTTTTGTTTCCCAAAGATCGTATGAAAGCTTAGAGAGTTTATAGTTTACATAGTCACTCTCTTCTGACCCAACCTTTCTCACAAGATTGTTATTGTGGGGAAAATAGAAGGAAGGAGGAGTATTCAGTGTATTCATTGCCTTGACTTATTTATAAAAATAATAAAGATGGGATGAAAAGAAGAAAATAAAATAAAGGAGAGAGAGGGGAAAAAGAAAGAGAGAGAAAAGGAAGATGAGAGAGAAAGTGAGAGTGAAAGATGGGGGAGAAAGAGAGATGAGAGAGTGATAGAGGGAGAAAGATGAGAGAGAGAAAAGAGACACAGGGAGAAAGAGAAAGAGAGAGACAGAATGGGAAAGAGAGAGACAGAGTGGGAAAGAGAAAGAGCTAGAGAGAGTGACACGCATATGGAGAAAGAGATACCAGTTTACCCACAAAAATCGCCGATCAATTTCCGGTCACAATTCAAAGTGTTGGTTATGACCTTTAAAGCCCTTCATGGCACTGGACCAGAATATCTCCGAGACCGCCTACTGCCGCACGAATCCCAGCGACCAATTAGGTCCCACAGAGTGGGCCTTCTCCGGGTCCCGTCAACTAAACAATGTCGGTTGGCGGGCCCCAGGGGAAGAGCCTTCTCTGTGGTGGCACCGACTCTCTGGAACCAACTCCCCCCAGAGATTAGAACTGCCCCTACTCTCCCTGCCTTCCGTAAACTCCTTAAAACCCACCTCTGCCGTCAGGCATGGGGGAACTGAAACACCTCCCCCGGGCATGTTTAATTTATGCATGGTATGTTTGTGTGTGCGTCTGTTAGTTTATGGGGTTCTTTTAAAGCTTGTATAAATTTTAAAGTTTTCTGATTATTTATGATTTGTTCTATTCTGTTGTGAGCCGCCCCGAGTCTTCGGAGAGGGGCGGCATACAAATCTAAATAATAAATAAATAATAATAAAGAAAAAAAGAAAACACCAGGAGCCACAAAAAAGAGCCTTCTCTGTGGCGGCCCCGGCCCTCTGGAACCAACTCCCCCCAGAATTGCCCCCACCCTCCTTGCCTTTTGTAAGCTACTTAAAACCCACCTCTGCCGCCAGGCATGGGGGAATTGAGATACTCTTTCCCCCTAGGCCTTTACAATTTTATGCATGGTATGTCTGTATGTATGTTTGGTTTTTATATTAATGGGTTTTTAATCGTTTTTATTATTGGATTATTATTGTACGGTGTCTTATTATTGCTGTTAGCCGCCCCGAGTCTCTGGAGAGGGGCGGCATACAAATCCAACAAACAAACAAACAAACAAATAAATAAATAAATAAATAAATAAAATATTGGTAGGCATGGCTGGGGGGATCATGTGATTGGGTGGGGTAAGGGACATTGAGTTGGCCATGCCCAGCCAGGTTTTTGTGGCTCTCAGTGTTTTCTTTTTCTTGGGAAATGGGTCCAAATGGCTCTTTGAGTGTTTAAGTTGCAGACCCCTGATATAGTGTAATTCCAGCTAGTATGCCTACACGTTATATGATTTGAACTTATAATGCTTTATTTCCTAAACTCTGATTAAGCAAAGTACAGCTCGGCACAATATGTAAAGCCAACTAATGCCAGCAATTGGACCTCACAGAAATATTTGAACTAGCTGAATAAATGAAAGTGGGGACAATAAACTGTTTGGATCTCTGCTATTCATTAGTTTGTTTGACTCTCATGTAATTTTAATATGTTTTTATGTTTATAATTGTTTTTATATCCATATGTTTTATTACATTGTAAGCCACAGAAAGGCTCCTCAATGAGCGGCATATAAATTTAATTAATAAATAAAATTTAAGCAGCAGGGGTTCACCTGTTTAACTACCTGTCTTAAACAGCCAGTTGATGGTTTATAGAAGCCATTTCAAAACACAGCCATATGGCAGATTTGTATGTCCCTATGACCTGTTGCTGCAGGGTGTATATTATTTTTAAATTATTTATCTTATTTTTGTTTAAATATTAATCCATAAATCACCTCAATCCACTGACTAAATTGTACACTAAAGTCAGCATAAGTCAATGCAACAATAAAATGGCTGGATAAAATCTGCTGAAACAATGAGATATAATCCCAAATAATTATTTGGAAAAGGAAGAAAAAGGCATTTGTACTTAATAACAATACTGTATTGGAATATTAGATATGGTTTGGTTTGCTGCTCTTATGAGGTCACCATTATAAGCATCACAATCCAAAGAAAGAAAGGATGAGGCAATGTATCATATACTATAAAGATCACAAATTTATTGATTCTAATATATCTAAGATTCCAGTCTTGCTATTTTATACGGGAACATGTTGACATCACTGGAAACATGCCCAGATTCTCTCTTATTACAGAAACAACTCATAGATTTCAACTCACTGGTGTGGAAACTTTAGCCAGAGAGAAAGTTTAAAAGGTATCTCACCCTTTAATGTCATAATATTAGACTCTTAATTAAAATGAGAAACCAAGTTAATATAAGTCTCACACTGCTCTAGCTTTTCTAGTATGGTGACCATCAAGCAGACTTTATGAAGTTTATGATCTTGCCCACATATGTATGCCATTTTTTGACATTGAAGCACAAGTAGAGTTGCTAAATAAAGTTAGAGTAGATTGGATTGGATTGGATTTGTATGCCGCCCCTCTTCGTAGACTCGGGGCGACTAACAACAGTAGTAAACAGCATATGACAATCCAATATAAACAGTTAAAAGCCCCTATTATAAAACCAACATACATACAGACATACCATGCTTAAAATTGTAAAGGCCTAGGGGGAAAGAGTATCCCAATTCCCCCATGCCTGGCGGCAGAGGTGGGTTTTAAGAAGCTTACGAAAGGCAAAGAGGGTGGGAGCAATTCTAATCTCTGGGGGGAGTTGGTTCCAGAGGGTCGGGGCCGCCACAGAGAAGGCTCTTCCCCTGGGTCCCGCCAAGTGACATTGTTTAGTTGACGGGACCTGGAGAAGACCCACTCTGTGGGACCTACCTGGTGACTGGGATTCATGCAGCAGAAGGCGGTCCCTGAGATAGTCTGGTCCGGTGCCATGAAGGGCTTTATAGGTCAACATAAAAATGGGAGTAGCCTTGCATTCACAGAGATCGTCAGTGAGAATAGTCGATTTTATTGCAAGAAACATTAAAACTACCTTGTTTTAAAAAAATATTGCCAGAATACAGAAACTGTGTTTAATAATTGACAAAGCCTCAACACTATCAATGAAACCAGTCATGATGGTTTTTGTCAAAGTTGAGAATCCAGTTCGTCCAGTAACCATTTTTGTTAAGCTGGTAGAATTGGACAAACAAGATGCAGGGACCATATATTCTTCAGTACTCTGTACAAAATTTGTTCCGTTGCATGAGCAGAGAAAGCTAGAGCAAAATGCCATTTTTATGTTGAATTTAAACTAATTGTTTGTCATCCCGAATCATGACTTTGAGATGGGGCAGTTATATAAACGAAATTAAGCAATAAAAGTGGTTTTTTTCCAGTTAATCCTGTGGATGAAGAAAGCTAAAGTTCTGTTGATGTGATAATATCCATAAGTATAATGTTTACAACATGTATACAGTATATTGCTCTCTCAGTCTGGGATCCTGATTTTGTTGTTCTTGTTGTTACCATTGTTGTTTTGACAGGGCTGATTGTAAGCTGCCTTGCATTTCAGTCACAATGTCTTCTAGTCTGGTAGTGTCAATTATTTATACCTGTGCTCCTTTCTCCTCCCTAGGAGCACAGAATAAAGACTTTTATGTTTGAGCCCTCTAAATGGGAGTCATTGCTTTCTGGAGCTGCTACTGGCAGAAAGTTCCAGAAGTTCTTACTCAGTGCCATTTATCAATGACATGAAACTAATGGTATTACTGCATTACTTCAGCTCAACAAAGTTTGCCTTTCAAGACACTGCAATTCTACAAATCTCGTAAGATGACTAAGAAAAACTTTCTGCACCTGTGTTCAAGAAAGTAAGTTGTAAATAAACTAAATACCGGTAAGCCTCACAGAAAATTTAGCATCTCTAAACTTCTCTGGCTGTCCATCTAAGGTTTAAATTAAGGTTGCCTCTATAGACTCCATGGCCATAGTAGGTTGCTTCTATGGCCATAGTATACTCCTCCCCCCCGAGCTGCCAAATCTGCACAAATATGGAGGATCATCACTAGTGATGGGTGAACCCAATGGTGTTCGGGTTCGGCAAGTTCGGACGAACTTCACACAAAGTTTGGATGAACTTCACGCAAAGTTCGGACGAACCCGAACCCGAACAGTCCGTGGCACCAAAGCTCCGCCCCCGGAATCCCATCGTTTTTTATTTTAACATATTTTTTATTTTTATTTATTTTTATTTTTACGAAAAAGGATGCTGCAGTGGCGCCACAAGCAAAGGGAGGTCTTTTCACATAAACATTTTTTTTATTTTTACGTGAAAAGACCTCCCTTTGCTTGCAGCGCCACTGCAACATCCTTTTTCGTAAAAATAAAAAAACCTTTTTTTACATGAAAAGACCTCCCTTTGAAGGAGCTGGGGAATCCCTCCTGTGAAGAGATTCCGGGGGCGGAGCTTTGATGTCACATATACCGGCAGGTTGCTAAGGATGCCAAGGTGATCACTTCCTGGATTCCCCAGCTCCTTTTGTGCCTCCCTCTCAGCCTCCCGACTGGCCAACAGCTCCCCGGTGTTCGCCTTCCTCTGCCGCTACCGGCGCTCGGCTCCTCCTCCTCTTCTCAGCAGATGACAGCCGGGCGGTGGCTTTCGCAGCATTCAGCACGAATGCTGAACCGAAACACGATTTTTTAAAAAAATTCGGGTTCGGGTCTGGCATGCCGAACACCACAAAATTCGGTATGGACCCGAATTGTGCGGGTTCGGTTCACCCAACACTAATCATCACTATTTACATTACTTCCCCAAACCCCAAAATCTTTAATCTTAGACTGTGGGTTGAATAAGCGCACTATTGTGGCTACTGTTATGTCCTGAGAAGCTGGGAGGATTTCACTTCAGTCCAGCCAGGAAATCAAGCAGGTAAAATATGATTGGCTCCTGAGTTAAAGGGCTCCCAATTTAAACCTCTGCCTATAGCAGGACCTTGCTTAGGTTTGCTTACTATGACCAATAAAGTCACTAACCGTTCTCTGCCTCTTCAGCAGAAGGACTTAACACCTATTGTCCCTGTCTTACTCTCCTATTGTCCAAATTTACCTGCACCTTGTTCTCTTTTGTTTATACAAATACCTGCTATCTAGCACATGTTTTGACAAAATAAATAAATAAAATAAATAAATAAATAATATTTTTGCAGCCAACTCTACTGGATCCACTTATAATTTTTTTTCCAAAACTGGAGATTTTAGGGACACATTTTATGCCTCTGAATAATATTTTTTGTTTTATATTATCATAAATATTTGATCAAACTCCTGGCTGAATTTCTTTTGGTGCAATAATAACATAAATGATTTTAAATTTTTCTATGATCACCTGAAGCAAGGATGGTCCAAGACAAACAAAAGCAGAATACAAAAGTTTTAGCCACCTGGAGATTAAAGCCAACAGGGTTAAAAGAAAAATTAATTTCTCCGTTTAATGAATTTGCTTAGATCCCATCGGCCCAATGGAATCCTCGAAGTTTGTGATTATTTAAATATGTAATAAGCAATTATGAAAATCCCTTTTGAACATTTAAATAATAAATATTTAACAAATGCATTTAAATGCATTTAAACAGTAAATGTCTACAGTTTTTCTTTATGCACCCTTAGAAAAAAAATTAAATCAAAAAGGAGTGAGACTGACAATGTTAGGCCCAGAAGCTCAAAGACAGTGAAATCTAATCAATTCCAAGCCTTTATCTGCTTCTTTAAAGGGTTTTGAGAACGTTGTCACATATATTGATAGATGAATCAAAACTCTAATTAGGTTAGGGGGATAAAATTATTATAAAAATGAATATGGGTCATATGATTTGGTTTTGTGAATCACTGACATTATATATTATATATTAATAATCTATTTAAATTATAAATAGACTTATGGGGATTTTTATAGCATTAAAAATGTCAGTGTCGTGTTAAATTCTGTCCCAGAATTTTGGAATTTAACTTTTTTTGAAAAGTTATGCTTCAATACTGGGGTGTTGCTAAGTGAATTCTTTTAGAAAATTAGAAAAATAGGATGCAGATAGTCATCAACTTACAAAAGATTGTTTAGTGACGCTTCAAAGTTACAACAGCATTGAAAAAAGTGACTTGTTACTGTCTTCACACTTATAGCTGTTACAGCATCCTCTGAAGGTCACATGATCAAAATCCAGACACATGGCAATTGATTCCTATTTATGATGCTCACAGTCTTGCAGTCATGTGATCATCTCTTATGACCTTCTGACAAGCAAAATCAGTAGGAAAGCCAGATTCATTTAACAATTCTGTTATTAACTTAATGGTGGCAGTGATTCATTTAACCATTATTACAAGAAAGGTCATAAAATGGGACAAAACTCACTTAAAAGATGTCTCATTTAACAACAAAAAAATTTCATTTAACCAAACTAAGTAACGTCAAAAGCTGATAATGAATGGGATTTCCTTACTAATACTAATGATGCTACTTGGTTTGAGTAATGAAAGGTCTGGAAGAAAACAACCAAGTTCAGAGAGCATTGAAGGGCAATTCAAAAGAGCCCCTTTATTCAAGTATCTCTTTCCACAGGCTCCTAGAGGAGATTGCCAATTGTGAAAACTGAGATGGATGCTATGGAATCAAACCAAATCCTGAAGGGTACTGAGACAAAGAATTGCCTGCTCCAGACTTTCCATGGGAACAGCATGGAAATGAGATTTACTTATGTGTTTTGCATCTCAAATGATCTCCCTATATGCTGCACTCCAAAAAGATATGAGAATTTTACCCCTCAATCATAACATGGTAGTTATGACGCACATGTTGTAGAGTGCTACGCCCCCTTCTCTATACCAAAACTGAAAGGCTCTAACAGTTCTTCTTTCTGCCAATGGTGGTTTACTCAAATGAAATTAATAAATCAACTATATTTTAATGTGATGTGAGACTACCAGACCTAGACAGGGTAATCCAGACAATTCCTACATTGTTTTTTTTGTTGTTGTCCAGATCTAGTGGTCCTAATGATGTCCAAACCATTAGGACCACCACATCTGGACAACAACAAAAAAACAATGTAGGAATTGTCTGGATAAGCAAGCCAAAATCCATTCAGGTTGACAGCAAGTCATTCAAAGACCTCTATTAAGTAGATCTAGACTTACCTTCTACTCCATACTACAAACACTGAACCTGAAAATGTGTATGAAGGAACAAGCTTGATTCTTCCCTGCTTACCCTAAGCTGGCCATCATCTAGTTTAGGGTTGTCAAACTCGCGATGGTGTGTTGTCATCACAGGATTTATTGTGACTTTCCTCCCTCCACTAAAACAGGTGAGTTTGGCCAGCATGGCACATCCGGCCCATGGGCTGTGAGTTTGACACCTCGATCTAGCTAATATGTCAGGAAGTTTGTTGGGCAGTGTTCAGCAAGTCCCAATCCAGAATGGCCATTAGAATCCTGAGAGATGAAAATACCAGATGTGAAAGGTGAACAGGTTGGGAAAAGCTGTTTAAGTTCATATAAAAGCCCCAATAAAACCCCCCAATTTTCCACCAATCATGAGTGGGCACCAGCCTCTTACATCCCTGGGTGCCATTTCACAGTGAGCTGGTCTGAAAAAAGTTATCTCAGGAAACCAAAATTCCCAAAACTGGTAAAAAAATAAGTAAATTTAATTTTCTTTGTTATTACTATTAAACAGAAAGATGGGACCTTCCAGATTTAAAAACAGCAGCAGCAGCAGGAGGAGGAGGAAGAGGAAGAGGAGAAGAAAATCTGTCATTTTAAGCATTAGCTAAACTGGAAGAGGAAACAAAAGGGTAATACAATTAGCCGCCACTGATTCTAAATCCTACGGCCAAGCAATTGTTTTAAAGTTTCAATTACCACTTACACAGGGGTTTCAGTTTGGAATGCAGCCACTTTTCTCAATTTAACTTCATTGGAAATACTTTTACAAGAAAGTGAGCAGAATTTGGTCATAAGAAAACATCCTTAAGGGCATTTAGTTCATTGCTGGATTTAAAAATAATTTGCATATAATATTCTCTTTCTTTTTACCTAAACACTGAATAAAAGATGTTATCCAAAACCACACACTCTTATTGTTCTGTATCATGTTGTTATTTATTATGTTTCTTGATAGTCTGTGTTCTGCTACTAGATATTTACTTTACATTAAAAAATGCTGAAAAGTATTTATTTATTTATTTATTTATTCGATTTTTATGCCTCCCTTCTCCTTAGACTCAGGGCACCTTACAACATGTTAGCAATAGCATTTTTTTTAAACAGAGCTAGGCTATTGCCCCCACAATCCAGGTCCTCATTTTACCCACCTCGGAAGGATGGAAGGCTGAGTCAACCTTGAGCCGGTGACGAGATTTGAACTGCTGACCTACAGATCTACAAGTCAGCTTCAGTGGCCTGCAGTAGAGCACTCTACCTGCTGCGCCACCCCGGCTCAGTTGCTTGAATCCTGAAGAGAGCTGATACCAGGTGATGAGGTAGAAGATGACAATTATTCCGATTCTTCCTATGAAGACCCTTATTAAGCATCTCTGAAAGCTCAAGAAGATCAAGACCAAATGATCGAGATGGAAGGGATCTATAAGAACTGAACTTCAGTTAGCTGGTACATTCTGCTTTTCATGATGTGTTATTTTTAGGGGTTCCACTTACCTTTGCCATCAGTTCACATCGCAACGTTTTGCAGGCACATGCTTACTCCTCTTGCATGTGTGCGCATGTCCCCTTGTGCAATTTCACTTCCGTGCATGCTCAGGAGGTGGATTCACCCCGAAACACAGCTGAGAAACTGATCAGCTGTGCTTCGGGTGAAGAAATAAAGGTCAGTATTAACCAGGGGCTGCAGGGGCTTTTTCAGAGCAGAGAACAAGGAAAAGCCATCCAAACACAGGAAAATTTGGTAAAAATTCAGAAAAAAAGATGGCGGCAGCACAGACTGACACCAACATAACTGGATCCATGATGCCAATGTTACATCATCAGCAGGTTGCTAATGTTTTTGGTGATCTAGTCTGAACTGGGAGGAACCCACCCCTGATTATTTTCCTTTCAGCTCACTGCACCATAGTCAGTTTCCTTCAAGAGCAATTCCCAGCCCAAACTTTGAAGAAAGGGAAGTAGGATGGTAAATCACTTCCCTCAACTCCTTTCTGCTGGTGCTTCTTGGGATCTCAATGTCCTATAGCAGTGATGGTGAACCTTTTTTTCCTCAGGTGCTGAAAAAGCATGCACTGCCACACATGCACGAGTGCCCACACCCATAATTTAATGCCTTGGGAAGACGAAAACATCTTCCCGCCCCCTGGAGGCCCTCTGGAGACCAGAAACGGCCTGTTTCCCAACTTCTGGTGGGCCCAGTAGGCTCATGTTTCACCCTCCCCAGGCTCCAAAATCTTCCCTGGAGCTGGAGAAATGTAAAAACACCCCCCATCCCCCCAGATGCTCTCTGGAAGCAAAAAATCAGATGACTAGCACACACATGCATGTTGGAGCTGAGCTAGGGCAACAGCTAATGTGCCAGCAAATATGGCTCCGCGTGCCACCTGTGGCACCTGTCCCATAGGTTTGCCATCACTATCCTATAGGATTTCTGAAGGTTAAATTCCTGAAAGTCATGATTATACGGTTGAACTGTGAAAGAACCAGGTAGAACCAGGTTCCAATCTAGCCACAGTCATGGAAACTCCCAAATGACTTTTCATCAATCCCTCAATTGTTCTCTTTTATTTGTTTGTTTTGTTTTGTTTTGTTTTGCTTATTTTGAGCTTTATTGCTTAAGGCGGCAAATACACCTACTACACCTTCCTATTTTCCTCATAACAACTCTGTGAGGTGGATTGGGCCGAGAGAATGACACAATATAAAAGTTTTGAACCGCACTTAGACAAAACCACACACCAAATCAAAGTGTGACTCAGATGGAATCCAATGCTTTATGAGTGACTCACAGAAGTTGGACCTTTTCTTTAGACAGATCCAAGATGCACTTGACTAAATGCCCCTGGAGCATTCATATGAGAAACATCATTAAACTACAAAACCAGTTTAATAAAGGCAGCGCTGTGAAATATTAAACAATAAAATCAGTGAAATGGCCTTAAGCTATATAAATGGAATTACGGTATCCAGATTGTTAAGATTTTTTCATAATTTCAGATATACCGTATTTTTCGCTCCATAAGATGCAGTTTTTTTCCTCCCAAAGTAGGATGAAAAATCAGCCGCGTCGTATGGAGCGAAGATGCAGGCAGGGAGGGGGGGGAGGCGCTGGAGCAGAGGGGGGGTGGCGGTCTTCATCTGGAGACCGCCGCCTCTGTCACCGCCTCTCCTCTTCCCAACCCCGAAGAGAGCCGCGCCTTTCGGCCTCCGGAAGTGCTGGGCCGGGGGACGCCTCCGTCTAGGAGGCGGAGCGGCACCGGAGGAGCGTTGGCGGCTCCGAGCCTTTGGGAAGGCTACGGGAATCGCTTCAGGAGGCGGGGAGGTCTCGAAGACCCAAAACCCAGCCAGTCGCTCGCAGCCGGTCGACGGAGAGATGCTGCAGCCAAGGGGAAGCGACAACAGCTGCTGCCGTTCTCACTTCAGTTGTTTTGGGTAACCTTATTAACTTTCCCTTCCCGCACTCCTCATGGCTGGGCGCTCTTGGCTTTCCCGCTTCCCAAGCTTGGCCACCGCAGCCAAGCAGAGCCTGAACGAGAGATTCAATTTTTCCTTAACAAATCATGTTTAAAGTTCAAATTACAAAAGAAAGGCTTAATGAGCTGTCCTGAAACATCTGCAGTTTACAAACCAAAATTGAAAATTTTGCAGATTAGGCAGTCAAAACTTCTTGTGGCATAACAATTTGGGTGAACCTCTCTGGGTATGCTAATCATTAAGACTGATTTGTGTTATTGGATGAGGTTATTGGATGAGGTGTATTTCTTTAATGGACAATTGCCACTCAACAACTTACTGAAAATGGTGGTAGATGACTCATAAAGCTATTTATCATTTCATTGTTTTTTCACTTTTTGCAGCCACATAAGTGGATTTCAAATAAAAACTGTTTTACAACAAAATATACAGCCCTCCCATTTTCCAACTAAACTCATCAAATTGTGCTATTGTCATATTGTGGAAAGGAATGTTTTGTTTTAGAATATTCACGACAGTCAAGCTCTCAAATGTTTTCTGTGCAAAAACAAGTACTGTTTGTATATTTTCCCAATTCCCCTAGGGCAGTGTTATTGTAATAAATATTTTAGCCTACTTTTTGGCTCAAAATATTTTTTTTCTATTTTCCTCCTCTAAAATCTAGGTGCGTCTTATCAGCAGGTGCGTCTTATAGAGCAAAAAATACGGTAATATTTATTTCTTCAGGTACCAGTGCTCATGCCAATACAATTAAAATAGCCCATCTTCTGCTGGCAGTATTGTTGCACGCTATAATATTGGATGGCTAAAATAAACAGCTAATATCACCTTGACATCTCAGAGAAGACTTTAGCCAGTACAATATAAGTAGATTGTGAAATCCATTAATCTAGACCTGCAGCAAGGATTTTGGGGATCCCAATAATAAACTGAGAGATCTACATATTTATTTTATTTTATTGGATTTGTATGCCGCCCCTCTCTGAGGACTATATATATATGCTTCACTGTAGTAAGTTTCAGCTGTAGCATACCTATCTGTCTGTCACCCAAAATTAAAAATAAGTCTTAATATATATGCATTTATTACATGATAACTAGTTTGGGCTGTCTACTATCATCCCAGAGCAAAGAAGCCCACCAACAAGGAACTGAATGACTACTGACCAGTTGTCTAACATCTATAGTTATGAAAACCTTTGAAAGGCTAATAATGTCCCACTTGAAAACCATCACAGATGCACTGTTAGACCCCCCTGCAATTTGCATACCAAGCAAATAAACCGACAAATGATGCTATTAATATGGCTCTGCACTACATCCTATAACATCTTGAATCTCCAAAGACCTATGAAAGGGTCCTCTTTGTAGACTTTAGTTCAGCATTCAACACTATTATTCCAGACATTCTTCTAACTAAGCTAAACCATCTAGTGGTACCTGATCATAGTTTTAAGTGTATTATAAGCTTCCCAGCAGACAGGAAGCAGCAGGTGAAGCTAAGCAGAATCACATCAGATACCTGTATAATTAGCAGAAAACACCCTCCCCCCCACCCAAGGTTGTGTGCTTTCTCCTCTTCTCTCTATACACTAATGACTGCATCTCAAACGATCCATTTGTTGAACTACTGAAGTTTACAGAAGATATAACAGTGATTGGTCTTATTGGAGACAATAATGAATCCACATACAGACACGAAGTTGAACAACTAGTCTCATGATGCGACCAGAAAAAGCTGGAAGTGAACACACTCAAAACCGTAGAAATTGTGGTAGACTTTAGGAGAAGCTCTCCCATACTATCACCTCTTACAATACTAGACAATGCAGTATCAATCGTACAGACTTTCAAATTTCTAGGTTCTACCACATCGCAAGATCTAAAATGGACATCTAACATCAAAAACATCATCAGAAAAGCACAACAAAGAATATTCTTTCTGCACCAACTGAAAAAGTTCAAACTGCCCAAGGAGCTGCTGATACAGTTCAAAAGAGGAATTATTGTGTCTGTCATGTGCACCTCTATAACTGGTTTATTTCTGCAACCGAACAAGACAGACACAGACTTCAGAGGATACTCCTAATCCCAAAACTCCTAATCCAAAACTCCTAATACTAATACTCCTAATCCCAAAACCTTTAACCTTAGATTATCTACAATTGACCTCTTCCCCTTTCTAAGAGGTCTGTAAGGGGCGTCCATAAGCGCACCACTGTGCCTACCATCCCTGTCCTATTGTCTTCTTTTGTTATTTTTTATCATTACTTATCTAATGTTTTATTTGTACAAATTACCACCCTATAATAGTTTGACAAAATAAATAAAATAAGCAAGCAAGCAAGCAAGTAAATAAATAAATAAATAAGAACTGCAGAAAAAGCAATTATTACCAACCTGCCTTGCATTGAGAACCTGTATACTGCACGAGTCAAAAAGAGGGCTGTCAAAATATTAACAGACCTCTCACATCCTGGACATCAACTGTTTCAACTCCTACCCTCAAAATGCTATAGAGCACTGTACACCAGAACAACTAACACCTCCCCCCCCCCCAGGTGGGGAGTGATAGAAATTCAAATAAACAAATAATTTCTCTCTAAAGTTGCTTTCAAATTATTTGAGTTTTTTCCCAAGCTCTCTGTATTTTGTAACTTTTCTTCTGCTTCTTTTGCCTTTTGTTTCTGGGTTTCTTTTTTCTGTATATCAATTTGCCACTATTTTAAGCTTAAAAGTTTTCATATTCTTTTTGTTATTGCAAGTCATTAAAGTAAAAATTGGTAATTATCTCATCCAGTTTCAATGTCCTGCCTATACACTGCTTCGCAATCTTGAGTCCTGGTTGTCCTGGCTTTGTGGCTGTCAGTAATGGTGACCATGCCTAGCTGCCATTTGGGGAGGACTTGCTTCGGACCTAATGAGGAATTTTCAAGTTCCTCCTGATCAGGAAAATACCTCTCCTTCCTTCACTGCCCCACAAGGCAGCTTGACCCCTAAGGGCAATGATTATTGGCTGGATTTTCACAGGATTTAGCAGAGCCTGCTATTTTCTAGCCATTATCACTGTGGTTGCAACCGGAAGTCCTGATGATAAATGTATTATTTTATCTGTCATTGGCATAGAAGGTTTCTACTCCAGCTCTCAAATAAACTTTCCTCTCCATCTCAGGTGACTAGAAATTTGGTAAAAATCTGATCTTGTTAATAAAAAAGACAAAAAAAACCCTGGAGCAGCAAATTATGAAAGAGTATGCATACCAATGCAGAAATGTATTAAACACAATTATTTCTGTCATGTTCCAAAACAAGTAACCTTTTCTATCTTAAGCAAATTTCTTAACTATTATTAATTTCACTCAGTGAACGGCTACCAAAAGTTTTACTACTACACTGTGGGCATGGCTTATGCAGGACGTCCTGCGTTTTCTTTCAACATCTTTCAGTGCAAATTGGGTGCTCTGGGGTAAAGCTCCATTTTTGCTACCCCACTACATTTTCCCCCCATCCAGGAAGCAGCCCACCCCTGATTTCACTATAGCCAATTTGGTCTAGTGATGAAAGCACCAGACTAGAAACCAGGAGGCTATGAATTCTAGTCCTCCCTTCCTTAGGCATGAAAGTGGCTGGGTGACCCTAAGCCAGTCACTTTATCTCAGCCTAACCCACCTCACAGAGTTGGTGTTGTGGGAAAAATAAGAGGATGAATGAATATTAGGTATGTTCATCTACTTGAATTGTTTATAAAAATAATGAGTGCAATAAAAATAAAACAAATAAAGGTGTAGATCTATTCAAATACATGTTCAGTGTTGGTTCATTTGAAGGGTTTTTCCTCTGCAAAGATATTGTGCATGGTGGAAAAAAGAGAATTAATCTATTCATTATGCCTTCATGTATTGGTATGTTGATGATTTATCCTTGTAAATAACATTTAACTGAATGTGTGTGTCTGTATGTTTATTTGTATACAGAGTCTACGGAGAGGGGCGGCATACAAATCTAATTAATAATAATAATAATAATAATAATAATAATAATAATAATAATAATAATATTGATACTATGCACACTTGTCCAAAAGAGAGTAAAAGCTTGGTAGCACAAAGGAGGTTGGAGAAGAACAAAGATGGGAGTAACAGCCATTTTGGGAATAAGCAAACTAATTTTTATAACAATCATCTTGAGAACCTGTCAAATAAATGTTCTCAAACATTTCCGTTTCTTATTTTCTCACATTTTTATACATTACACATACATTTATACATTATACAATCACTGTTGTCCAATCTTAACATTTTTAAATTTCATTCCAAATATTAACATAGTTGTTTTGAAATAACGTACAGTTCACATTTGTCATGGAGATACCCAAATTTTTACATTCTTCTCAAGATGAAAAGTCATTTTATTAATCAATTCTGATATTGTATTTCCATATTTTTATTAGCATCTTTGTCTACTGTTTATTAAAACTTACTAATACACAAAATTCTTTCAATTTGCTCTCATCCATAATATTTTGTCTTTACTCTAGCCTCGTTTTGTCTTTTATCTTGCCTCATGTCAAATTAGTACCTACATTTAAATCAATCTCAAAGAATTATTTTAATTTATTTATATAATTCCCAATAATTTATTTTTTCTTTAACAACTCTTCATTTAATCTTCATCTAAAAAGACCCTAAAAACCTGGAGAAGAGCAAGATATTTAAGTATTTCTAGAACACCATTATTATCTCAAGTCTGTTCCCCTTCTTCATAGCACGCTAGTTTCAGCACAAAGATCTTACCTGGCAAGGAATTTTCCACAATAATTGAATGAACCCATTTTCATTTAATGTTAGTTAACATGCTACAATAATTATTTCAGTTCAGAGTTTGGACTGTTATCCCAATTTGTCGGAATTCTGATTCTGAAGTAATGGAGAGGAATAAAGCAAGAAGATGCAGCCAAGATATCATCTATTTATTTATTTATTTATTATTTAGATTTGTATGCCGCCCCTCTCCGAAGACTCGGGGCGGCTCACAACAGAGTAAAACAAATCATAAATAACCCGAATAAATTTAAAATATTTAAAGATTTTTAAAAACCCCATATACTAACAAACACACACACAAGCATACCATCTATAAATTAAACATGCCCAGGGGGAGATGTTTCAATTCCCCCATGCCTGATGGCAAAGGTGGGTTTTAAGGAGTTTACGGAAGGCAGAAAGAGTAGGGGCAGTTCTGATCTCTGGGGGGAGTTGGTTCCAGAGAGTCGGTGCCGCCACAGAGAAGGCTTTTCCCCTGGGGCCCGCCAACCGACATTGTTTAGTTGACGGGACCCGGAAAAGGCCCACTCTGTGGGACCTAATCGGTCGCTGGGATTCGTGCGGCAGGAGGCGGTCTCGGAGATATTCTGGTCCGATGCCATGAAGGGCTTTAAAGGTCATAACCAACACTTTGAATTGTGACCGGAAATTGGTCGGCAGCCAATGCAGACTGCGAAGTGATGGTGAAACATGGGCATACCTAGGTAAGCCCATGACTGCTCTCGCAGCTGCATTCTGCATGATCTGAAGTTTCTGAACACTTTTCAAAGGTAGCCCCATGTAGAGAGCATTACAGTAGTCGAACCTCGAGGTGATGAGGGCATGAGTCTATGAATCTTGGTTGATGAAGGCACTATAAACATAATTTAGGGATGACTTATTATAATATTGGTATCACTTTTACCATATCACAATACCAATGCAAGGTTGTGATTTTCTTTCCCTTTCCCAGAATTTCCCCATTCCCCCCCCCCCCAAAAAAAATCTATTTTCCTTTCATTATCCAACTGTTGGGTACACTTATTCCCAGTATCTTTCTGAAGAAATGATGTAACTAAAGGCTAAACTAAAAGCAGGGAAGCATTTCTGTAATGGATGTATTAAAAGTATCACTCTCAAAATGTATGTTGCCCCTAAAAGGCAAAGAAAGAGATTATGGGTGAGTAGACAGTAACTTGGGTCAATTTGGTAGGAATGTGTAAATGGTCTCATGTGGAAAATTAACTTATTACAACCATTATTTAAAATATTTAAAAGCTTTGGTTGAGAAGATTTGTGGGCTATAGGGAAAACATGATTTATGTTGCCTTGAAGGGAAGTACCTGATGAAATGTCCACAATGGCCCCTAGGACTGAAGGAAGAAACTTTGGACACTGATACGTTCTTAGATTGAGTTACATGCATCTTTTGGGAAGAAAATGTGGTTACTATTTTTGAGCTGAAGCCTATTTTGCTTCATGGAACTTTTCCAAATGGCTTTTATTTCTGGTGTGTTTTCTTCACTCTTCTCCCACCCTCATGAATTGTTGCAGTTTTGATGCTTCCCTATCCATAGCAAATGTTCTTTTGTTTGCTTTTCAAACACTTCCCCAGGTGACATACAACTTCATTCCATCCCTCCATCAGGTTATTTAGCCAAAGTGACACTGAAGTCTTGTCACCAATTCAGAACTATAGTGAGAAGCCATCAGCAAGTGTCAAACAAACCCACATATAATAATCTGAACAAGGTTGCCACATTGCCCATCACAGTGTGGTGTAAACTGTCACGGTCAAGCCACTGCTGGGCACTGCTGATGCTGCAGACCATACATGTAATGGTCAATAAACAAATCAAACTATGCAGGTCTTGATGATGCAATCACAAGAGCCATGGTGGCAAAGTGGTTAGAATGCAGTACTGCAGGTTAACTCTGCTGACTGTCAGCTGTTTGATTCTGATCAGCAAGAGGTAGATCCAGCCCTTCCATCCTGCCAAGGTCAGTAAAATGAGAACCCAGATTGTTTGGAGCAATCTGCTGACTGTAAACTGCTTAAAGAGGGACTATGAAGCAGTATACAAGTCTAAGTGCTATTGTTATAATATGTTACAGAAGTTTGCAATCATATTTCTGAATGACATAACTGACATAACTGAATGTGGGCCTCCACACTTGCCTGTATTCAATCATTCTAATATTAATCTACAAATTACACATAAATAGATATGAATGATTACAAGAAGACTAGGTTTAATCAGGATTGCCTCCAATGAGCTGGAAAGAGCAAGTGAAAAGCAGTGCTACTTTTTTTTTTAAAGCATAGGAAGTTTTGTAGCAATAGCAATAGTGCTTTACAGCCCTCTCTAATCAGTTTACGGGGAGTAAGCATATTGCCCCCAACAATCTGGGTCCTCATTTTACCAACCTTGGAAGGATGGTAGGCTGAGTCAACCTTGAGCCTACTGAGATTTTATCTGCCAAATTGCTGGAAAGCTGGTGGTCAGAAGAAGTAGCTTGCAGTATTGCCCTCTAACCACTGCGCCACTGAAGCTCTGTAAACCCCAAATACTCAGGTCTTTGGCCCATCATGATTGTTGGATAAAGGAATGTAAGTGAATGGATGAACATTTAGAGCAGATAATCAAATTCTGGTCCCATCAGATTCCCATTTAGGGCATTAAAAGTCTGGATAAAGTGGAGTTTTGCAGTTGTTATTGAAATGAATTATAAACCCAGTTCAAGTATTTAAAAAATCTCTTTGGCTTAATTTAAACCAATCTAATATGAAACTAGATGAAGTCACAAATAACTAAGCAAAACTACCTTTCTTTTCACTTCTCTCCTTTCTTTATGCATCTTCATTAATATTTCCACTGATGTGAACATTTGTATTAACTCTTGCTTACTCTTAGCTGTTACACAAGGGTTAAGATCTATTTCTATAAACCTTAAACAAGGAACTAGAATAAATAAATACTTGGAGACTTTGCTTAAGAAGGAACATTCCACTGGCAGAACTCTAGGAAGGAATAAATATTTCCCATGTTGGCTGTTAAAAGCTAAGGTATTAAAGACAAACCTCTTTATTAGTTGCAGGCGAATAATTTATATGGAGATGGTGGTGGATAAACAAGTAATTGATACACATTATTTAAAATAGTAAAAATTCTAAAGCAATATTTTGTGACCAACTTTCTCTGCATCTGTATGAATGTATAATATTCAAATGATGATAAATAAATGAATATTAAAGGAAGCAACTCAAGAGTTTTCACTCAAGGCCATAGTTCCCTCTAAGCTGAGCAGTGAGCAATCGCTCACTTAAAAATCATCATCAACTCAGAGTTTTCCAAACCTGCCCAGAAGCCGAGAGGGAAAGAGTGAGAGGGAAGGAGAGAGAGAGGAAGAGAGAGAAACAGATAGAAAAAGAGAGGAAGGAAAAGAGAAAGAAAAAGAATGGGAGTAAGGAAGAGAGAAAGAAAATCAAAATCTAGTTTGAAACTAGCTCAACTATTTAAGTGGCATTTTGATATTGATAGAGTTGCCCTATTATGAGCTCACTGTTATAGACACACAGTACAGTATTTTATTTTGAAATTCTCTGAGGCAAAACAGGGTGGGTTTTTTATTTGTTTGTTTGTTTGTTTGTTTGTTTATTTATCTTTATTTTTATTTTCTGTGCCGCCCAGTCCCAAAGGGACTGCCGCTCAGACCCTATACTTTTCCGCCCACCCCAAAAAAAAATTAGAGGGAACACTGCTCAAGGCCTGAATGATCAGGCTCAAATTTTCCTACTTGGGACACATTTTGCAACGACTAGTTCTCTGGAGAAGGCTCTGATGCCTAGAAAGGAGGAAAGGAAGAGAAAAGGAGACTGACCAGCAGCAAGATAGTTACAATGGCAATGTGTGCACCATTGAAAGACCTGAAAAACCAGGTCCTACAGTACATCCCTGAAAAACATTGATTTGCCCATTTACACTCGTTATTTGTGAAAATAGCTTTCATTGATGTAATTGTGAGTAGCATGCACTGTTAGGAACACTGTAGAAATGATCTGAGTACCCAACTGCTAAGGCTCCAAGCAAAAATACATAGAGTGATGGGGGAAAGGGAAAGAGAGGGAGGGAGAGGTGAAACTACTTGACTAATTGTTTCATGTGAAGCCAGCTCTGCAACATGTTCCGATTGTTATCGTGAACTAAGTTTGCAGTTGTAGTGAACAATGACTCTTCTTCCAACTACTACTGGATTTGTAACATTAATTTGGCACAACTGTCTGATTTTAGTGTAGTTTAGGTTACTTGGTGGTCATGCCCTTTTATTTTTCTATTGTAGAAGTAGAAACTCTCCTGCAACTTAGTGTTCCTTGGAAAGAGAGAAGGTATGCCTGTTATAGCAACAGGCACCGTTATGATCCATCTTTCCTATTATTTGACCTGCCAGCATTACTTTAGAGCATCGAAGCTTTTCCTTTAAAGGCAGAACTCCTATAAACGTATTTAGCTCAGGGAGTAACAGAAACGCTTGATAGATGAAGAAGTAAAATTGTGTCCTTTGATTGCCAACTTCTCACAGAAACAAACGTAAGCATGTTGTGTTCTTGTTCTTTGTAAGTCTGAAAATAGAAGTAACCAAAAAAGAAGGCTGTGCTTATTTAATAGGTTCCAGGGAAATAATTACATCGATCTTTTTTATTTTCTTTTGCACATTCATATGTCATACCTAATTTTAAATATGTATCTTGATAGTTAACCCTTTGCTTCTTCTAGGGCAGTGACTCGATAAAGGAAAAACTAGGTATACTTCACATCTTGCTGGTTAAGTAGCTTTTTTCATAATTACATCTTTGCATGTAAATATTTTGGTCACAACAGCATTTAGCACTTAGACTTATATACCGCTTTGCAGTGCTTTATAGCCAGGGGTGGGCAGCAGGCAGGAGAGTGTGGAACATTGTTCCACCGGCGAAAATGAAGATGTGTGCTGTGCAGATGTGTGCACAGCTCCAGCTGATCGGTGGCTGTCACTTCCTGGATTACTGGTCTCAGCTCAGCTCGCCTTTTTTTTCCTGCTGCTGCTGCTGCGTCTGTGCTCCTTGCTTTTTTCCTCTTTCCTCCTTCCTGGCCTCGGACAAGCTTCTCTCTCTCCTGCCCGGTTCCCCTCCAGCCTCACGTGGCCACCTCCCGCCTTAGGTGCAAGCAGAAGGCATGGGTGGAGGCAGCACTGGCACATTTATGCTTCTCGTAGCACCTATTCACCTAGCTACCCAGCCTGAGGGAGGGGGCGACCCAGAAAGGAGAGCATCGGAAATGCGAAGCAAATTGTCATGCCAGCGAGTGATACTGGTAAGGTTGTAAGTCAAGGACTTAACAGTTCACTTGAACAATGATGATCATTCAAGCCACTCCCACCTGATCACATGGCCGGCAAGCCACTCCTACCCAGTCACATGGTCATTAAGCCACACCCACAAAATAAGCCACACCCACAGTGTGGCAGTAAAATTTTTGGCTGCCCGCTACTGTTTACAGCTCTCTCTCTAAGTAGTTTACAGAGTCAGCAATTTACATCTGAAAGTTTCCAGGTCTGCCTTGGCAAGTTGGGGGTGTGCCATGCCAAAACTGCCCCTGCCCACCCCTCACAAATGGCCTGGTAGAGGGAGCTGTAAGCAGGGGTGGACAACAGCCACCATGGCATGGAAAGCCATCAGTGCATGCATTGTGCATGCAAGATTCGGCTTTGCGCATGTGCAGGAGCTGAATCTCACCACCCCAGCAAACAGTAACAGCGCCTCCCAAGCTCTGGCCACACGGCCTGCTGTGCTCTCCTGCACCATAGGCATCTCTTGGAACAGCAATGGAGGCTGCCACGTGTGAGTTGTGGCATTCAGAAGCACAGCACTGGAGGCCCGGCCTAGCATCACTGTCCACCAAGCCCGGACCCAGATGAATCTACTGCTGCTCGATGGGTGAGGGGAACAGACAGAGCACCCCTCCGCTGAGTGAGATCCTCCCTCCTCCTTGCCCACTTCTGCACAAGTAAGATGTTGTGGTCCCGAATGGAATGAGGGAGGGGGCGGGTGGAGGTGGTCTTACATGTGCATAAGTGTCAGAGGGAGGATGTCTCTCATCAGAGGGGTGCTCTGCCTATACCCTACGCTCTCCACTGCTGCAGCTGATTCGCTGGGTCTGGGCTCCTCGGCAATTGACTGAAAGGGCTGTGCAGCGCCGGAGAAATCGGGCCACCAGGAGGTGCCTGCTCCTTGGCTTCTGGAGTTCTGAAAAGTCCAAAAATGGTGGGCCGATCTCGGCAGGGGACGTGGCTGCCCAATGGCCAAGAAGTGTCTGGGGGTTTGGCCAGCCCAGGGCTGTTTTTTGTCATCACCCAGCCAGGCCACTCCATGAAGCAGGTCGCGAGCGCCTGCAGCCGGCGAGGAAGAGGCCGGGTGGCAGGTGCATCTCCTGGCTGAGCAGAAGATGGCCAGGTGCAGCGTCTCAATCTTGATCAGGCACTGGCCGGCTGGCGCCACTGAGGCAGGAAAGTAGCAGTGTAGCACGTGCAGGGACTGCACCAAGTGGTGCATGCAGAACTTCTCATGCTGCCTGGTGCTCTGCTGCTGCCCGCCGCTTAGACCCACCTGCCCGTCAGGGCTGCTCACCTGCTAAGGAGCCACAGGAGTCCAGGGAGGAGACCGGCGAGGTGTTGCTGGCCCCAACCTCGACACAGGCACAGGCATCAGGGGGGCCATGGGAAAGTGGGGCCGAGGTCCGGAGAGGGGCTGATGCTGTGAGTGCAATGGACCATGGCTGGAGCATTTCAGGTTCGAGTACAACCGAGCAGCCAGAGCTCGGGCCAGCTGCCGATGTTTCTTGGCATTTTCTTGCTTCCACTGTGGAAACAACGAAATGCCGAGTGAAGCAACAGTGGCAGCCGGCCCGAGGTCCACTGCATGGCTGCGCTCTCCCACATTGCAGCAGGTATCTCATGCCGCGGCGATGGGAGGGCTGAGTGAGTCATCCCATCACCACGGTGAGAGATATCTGCTGCAGCAAGGGAGAGCACAGAGGCGTGGCCGGAGCTGGGTGGGAAGTGCCGCTGTTGAGTTACTTGACATTTCCTTGCTTCCGTGCAGATGCAAAAACAAGGAAATGCCAAAAAATTGGCAAAATGGTGCATACACTTCAGCCTCATGCACAGAAAGCTGAAGATCCAGTAGGGCTGTGAATGGCTGCCCTTTACTGGCTGTAAGGTCAGCTAGGGAGCCCTCAGCCAGCTGGACACTTCTAACTGGCACACAAACATTACCATATAGTTAACTGCCTAGCACACCACCCTTTGCCAGGCCACGGGCCTAAGTCCCTCTAAGGTTCTAATGGGACGCTGCCTCCGAACTGTGCTTGACCAACTCCACCCTGGATACCTGGACTTACAACAACCCTGCAGGCTGGCCACACCTAGACTACCCAGCCTTCACACTCAATTATGAGAATGAGCCTAAGTGGATCCCTGAACATGTCTCGCAACTAATGGGTCCCTGTTAGAGGCCTCTGACAGCACCATATTAATCAGCTGTGCCGCCAACTCCCTGTTGCTGCCCCACTTGCACTGACCCTAGTGACCCCCAAACCTGCCTTGCCTCCTGATCTACCTCTGTACCTTCCCACCTCATGCCTCTGCCAGAAGCCCCACCTGTTCCGTTGTCTTCTCCAGCACTGCTGTCTACATGCAAGATGGCACTTCCAATCAGTCCTGAAGAAATCCAGCCCGGGCATCCTCTAAGCCCATTCTCTTCAGCTGCTGAGCCTGTTCTGAGAAGGTCGGGTAGGAGCTGGTGGTACCTCACCTATCTCAATGATTACACATCGAGGGGGGAAGGGTGTTATATCTGAAGTCCTCAACTTATGACCCCACAATTCCTCAACATACAACCATGCCGGCAGCCACCTCAACCAAATTGGTTGAGGCATCGGCAGCCGTGAGAATAGACTGTTCTGATTGGCTAAGTAACTGATAGCTCTCATATAAAGGAGAACTGTCAGCCCATAGTTGTTGCTGTCAGCGAAGTTGTGGTGCTGAATAAATGGCTCCTTTTCAGATAAGTCTCTCAGACTCTTCCTTTCGAGCCAGCAACACCCTGGCTATCTAACAATATGGGTCCATTACAGTTGTCCAACCTCTTCTTAACAACCACTAGTGATGGAACACACCACTTATGGAGGTAAGTTTTCATTGACAGGAAATTTCTCCTTAGTTCTAGGTTGGTTCTCTCCTTTATTGGTTTCCATTGCTTCTTATTCTGCCTTCAGGTCCTTTAGAGAATAACTTGACTGACTCTTCTTTGTGGCAGCCCCTTAGATATTGGAACATGGTGGTCATGTCACCCCTAGCCCTTCCTTTCATTAATGTAGACATACCCAATTTCTGCAATCACTCTTCATATGTTTTAATCTCCAGCTCCCTAAGCATCTATGTTGTTCTTCTCTGCACTCTTTCCAGAGCCTTCACATCTTTTTAATATCAGGGCAACCAGAACTGGATGCAATATTCCAAGTGTGGTCTTACCAAGATATTATAAAATCGTACTAATACTTCAAATGATCTTGATTCCGTTCCACTGTCAATACAGTCTAGGACTGTGTTGGCTTTTTTTTGGCAGCTACAGCACACTGCTGGCTCATATTTAAGTGATTGTCCATTAGAACTCCAAGGTTTCTCTCTCAGTTACTGATTACATTTGTGAATCTTTGTTTGTCAAGTAGCAAAAGCTAGCGATGATTTTGGCTTCTGAGGAAAGTGTGTCTGTTCCAAAACTTCTTCCTAAAAGGCAGCCTGTTATACTGTACGTCCAAACATTCTAAATATCCATATTAAATTATCCATTCAAGAAACGCACTTGTTTGATTTCTCACAAAACTGTCTGTCGCCCATGTGCTTATCCTTTGCAAGACAGCAAAAATGTGGTCTTTTGATTGCCAGATTTCTGACAAATTGGTATGATTGGAATGAAGATGAATCATCTAGAAAGCTTTCCCAACTTTATGTAATATACACATTGGGTTGTACCGAAGACTCAAAACAGTCCTAGACTGAAATAAACCATCTAATTTAGTGTAGTTCATTCTGCTTTGGAGTGGATCTCCAAAGTCTTCTACAAAGAGGCCTTTCATAGCCTTCCTATGTGTGGTTCCACAAGAGAAGATTGCAAACACCACTCCAAAGAAGACTGATGGATGGGAACAGAAGAAACATACATTTTCATTATTTTTAAATGACCAAGTTTGCTTCTCCTGGTGTGTACTAGCAAAGGGCAAAGGATGAAAACAGATCATGGGAACCTTCCTTGCAAAGGACTGTACATCTGTTGTCAACAAGTCTGAGCTGAATTAAACTAATAATGCATTTTTTTTAAAAATGCATCAGAAAGACTTTGTGTTCTTAGAAGGCAAGCATTATTGCCATGATTATACATCATGCCATCTGACTGAAATTAAGCCACAGAATATTTCTGGATAGATGCTCATTAGAATGCGAAAGAAAGGAGGAGATCGCTTTTTTTTACAAACCAAGAGCAAAAATTAATATTTGAGGGAGTTAGGGATTTTTTAAAAATGAAGGTGGATTTGGAGGGGTGGTGTGTGAGATCTAGAAAGTTTATTTGCTATTTATTTTAAAGAAGGTATCTATTTTTAAGGCCTACATTTCAACTTCCATGTGTTCCTCAATTCATAATGGTGGGAAATATCTCTGTCATTTTATTGGTAATTATTTCTTCCAGGGTCTCTGAGATTACAAAAATGAGATTTAAAGAAAGCATAGCAAGCTGCTGAATTTTGAGCAGTTATATCTGCCTAATCATTTCCTTAGCACAAGAGGGGGGACCTAGGAGAAGGAGTGGAAAACCAAGGACCAATTAGAAGTGAAAGATGACTTTACCAGGTGCTGTCATAGATTTCCTTGAATGAGAGATTCTACCATAACAAAAATTACCCAGAACTATCTATGAAGGATATCTGTTAAGAAGAGAGGACAGTATTTAGAAGCCATATTTCTAACTAGCTGTCCTTCACAAATATTATCCAGATAACTTTTTAAAAAAAATTACATTCTTGCTTATATTTATGGTTTAACCCTAACCCTGCATACCTATGTGCCAATCCCTATAATGCTGTTAGATGATCCACTTCTATCATTTTTTCTGATTGCAGATCACACTGTGATATACTACTTACATTAATCTGGTCCTCTCCAGATGTGTGGATTTTACATATCTGCAAAGCTATGTGTCCTCTGAGTCCCCCTGAGTCCCACAGGATTGAGTGGCATATAAGTAAATTAAAATAAAATAAAATAAACTTGGAAAAGGGCTGATTTAAAAGCATGTCTTTCCTAAAGTAGCAAATCATAATAATGAGAAGATCTGGTTTAAATAATAGCTGGCATTCCTACCTAAGGAATCTAGTTAAATGAAACCTAATTTCTTCCCCTCAGTTTACCTTTGGGTAAAAGTCAACAGTGGAAAATTTTGTTCAGTGACAGAAATCTATTGTAAGCAAGGAATGGGAAAAATGTAATAAATATACAGTACTCATATTCACATTTGTATATACTAATTAGATATGTCATTTACAAATTGTTATGCAATGTGACTTCCAAGGAATTGGAACACACACACACTCAAGAAAAAAGAACAATGTCATAATGTCAGTGAAACTTGCTTGCATAATAAAAAACAATTTCGGGGATTCGTTGACAATAAAAATGCTAGAGTTTTTTAATAGACAAATGTCAACAAATTAAATTCTGAATCAGTTGACAATCATCACACTGGAACTGTTTATATTAATGATTACAGTGGTACCTCTACTTACAAACTTAATTCATTCTGTGACTAGGTTCTTAAGTAGAAAAGTTTGTAAGGAAAAACAATTTTTCCCATAGGAACCAATGAAAAAGCAAATAATGTGTGTGATTGGGAAAAGTCTACGGAGAGGGGCAGCATACAAATCCAATAAATAAATAAACAAACAAACAAACCACAAGGAGGGTAGAGGCCCTGTTTCATCCCAGGAGATTCCTAGAGAGGCCCCATGGAGACTTCTTCCTGCCTTTTCTGGCCCTGTTTCCTCCCAGGAGATTAAATTAAAAAATAGACCTTTATTACAGTCAAAGACCATCAATATAATAATAATAATAATTAAAAAAAACAAAAACAAAGAGAAACTGAACATCCATTCAGATTCTTAGAATTTAGACATTTTAGTATCTCTGTGATCCTAGTAGCTGATTCTTGGGTGATAAATGTAGTCCTTGACTTATAACAGTTTGTTGACCATCCAAAGTTGGTCGTCAACAAAGACACGCTAGGAGATTCCTAGAGAGGCCCCAAAGAGGCTTCTCCCTGCTGTTTCAGTTTTGGAGGGTCGGGTTTTCTAAGTGGAAAATGGTTCTTGAGAAGAGGCAAAAACACCCGGTTCTAGAAAAGTTCATAAGTAGAGGCGTTCTTAGGTAGAGGTACCACTGTATACCAAATGATTACATTAAAAGACAGTGAGAATATAATAATATAATGTAATGTAATGTAATATTATATTATATTATATTACGGTATATTATATTATAGAATACAATACAATATAATATAATATAATGTATCTATTAAACTACTCAAGTTTATAGATGATACAACAGTGATTGGTCTCTCTCTAGGATTCATTCAAGACAACAATGAAACGGCATATAGACAGGAGGTTAAACAACTAGTCTTGTAGTGCGATCAGAACAATCTAGAACTGAACACACTCAAAACCATAAAAATTGTGGTAGACTTTAGGAGAAACCCTCCCATCCTACCACTTCTTACAATACTAGACAACACAATATCAACAGTAGAGACCTTAAAATTTCTAGGTTCTATCATGTCTCAAGGCCTAAAATGGTCACCTAACATCAAAAATGTCATTAAAAAAACACAACAAAGAATGTTCTTTCTGTGCCAAGTCAGGAAGCTCAAGCTGCTGATACAGTTCTACAGAGGAATCATTGAGTCTGTCCTCTGCACCTCTATAACTGTCTGGTTTGGTTCTGCAACCCAACAAGATAGACACAGACATCAGAGGATAATCAGAACTGCAGAAAACTCTCACCAGCCTCAAGATTGACTGAGGTGGGTAAAATGAGAACCCAATTTTTTTTTGTGGGGGGCAATATGCTGACTCTGTAAACCACTTAGACAAAGTGTAAAGCACTGTGAAGCAGGATACAAGCAAGTCCTATTGCTATTGTTATCTCCAGCCACCCTACCTCAAGGCATGGGAGAACTGCCAGATCTTTTAGGCAGTCTGGAATGCCATGAAGCTGGCAGCCAGCTCAATTTTAGGAGAAATTTGATTCCCATGGGAAGGCACCATAACCCAAATTGGATAGGCTTACTGACCACTGTAAAGCAGGGGTGTCCAATCTTGGCAACTTTATGACCTGTGGGTTTTAACTCCCAGACTTTCCCAGCCAGCCATGTTAAACCAACATTTTGACTTCAGCATTTTAGCACATTTGTACTACTGCTTTTTCAAAATTAGCTGGATGTGGAATTTAAAAAGTGGCTTGCACAATAATTAAAGTAATGCTTTTCTCTCCAGAAATGCTTGTTCCCATGGCAAAAATCATTTGGTAATACAGTACATGCTCACAAGTACATTCATTTAGCAAATGTCCATTCCAAAGTGAATTAAGAGTATTGGCTTTCCTGTTTGCAGATCTGGACCATTTTATTTTATTTTATTATTGATGATTGATTATATTGATTTATTTTTGTTGACCACAACTTGGAGATTAGAAATTAATAACCTCTTAATTGCCCCAATGCTCACTTTCTTCATTTACTCAGATGGGAATGGCTTAATTATTGGTTTCCTTGCATTATTTTTTTGCTGAATTTTTCCACGGTGAAAATATATTTGTACTCTTTAAGAAACATTGAAAAGAGAAACACAGACAATTATGGTGCATTTTAGAACTAAAGGAGAGTTCAGCATTACTCCAACTTTAATAAAAATGAAGATATGTGTGTGTACAAGCAAGACAAGAGAAATAAGAGCAATTAGTCATTCCTCATGGGAATCCAGACTATCATAAGGAAACCTGGAAAGTATATTCAAGCAGGCAAGGTAAAATTTCAACAGTGGCCCTTCAACTTTAATCAAAAATAAAATAAACTGGTAATCTACACTAGATAAGAATCCTGAAAATCCTCAACAGTACTTAGGCTTCTGTTGCAATTGTAGAAAGGAAGGAAGGAAGGAAAGAAAGAAAGAAAGAAAGAAAGAAAGAAAGAAAGAAAGAAAGAAAGAAAACCACCCAGAAACCAGAATCAGGATGGTGGTATCAGAAATGTCAATAATGGATGCTTCTAGACCAGGGGTCCTCAATCTGTTCAGAAACGGGCTGCAGAAGTGGTAGGCAAGTGTGCACAAAACTCTCCTCTCCTCCTCCCCCACCGCTGTTTTCATTGTTTAAAAAAAATGAAGTTAAATAAAATGGCAGTTTTATGGAAATCAACTTGCCTGGACTCAGTCTAAGATAGCAAGTTTATTCTAATCCCTTTGTTTAAGGAGTTTTCATCCATTTGAACTCTAATGCACGATTTTAATCCCAATCTGGATGGGTCTGGTCCCAGCCTGGCTTTAATGATAGAATCAAATCTGAACCACTAAAACTATTTCTGAGAACTGAAAACCCACAAAAAACTCAAAAGGAAAATCATGCTGTCCCTTCCCTTTTTGCTCTATCAAAGCCATTTTTCCCCCTAGAAAAGTAATTGTGGCCACCTAAGATTGGAAAAGAAAATGTATTTTTTATTGATCTCTTTGTTTCTCTCCCTTACTGTGCTATACATCACCCTTTTCCTGTTTCATCATCAGAAGTTTTCACTGTATGTTCTGAAGAACAGGAGGAATATGAAGAAGAGAGTTGTTGATGCTTGGACTAAGTGGTGACATCTCCAAGCCATTTCAAAGTGTTTAGTTTAATTGGAAGAATATTTCACATTTCCCATATTTGAAGGGAGAGAAGGGTGATGCTGATGAGAAGGCAAATTATGAACACAGCATTGCGCTGTCATGACCTCAATTCCATTCCTTTTCTATGTGTGTTATGATGTTGCATGCACACTCAAAAAGGGAAAGATTGTGCACCACAATGGCATAATGTTGTGTTATGGCATATTTTATTATTTTATGATGGCATGATTTATTTTATATGATGGTTTTACATTCATGTAAACTACCTTCAGGGCTGGGCTACTGTCCGGATTGGGGGGGGGACGCAGTGGGATAGGGAAAATGGAGCTCCACCCCAGAGTACTCAATTTGCCCTTAAAGATGTTGAAAATCCAGGGTGTCCTGCATATGCCACGCCCACAGCATGGTAGTAAAATTTTTGGTAGCCCTTCACTGGCTACCTTGAATCATCATGAGCAGGTAAGTGCCAATATAAATGTTTTAAAATAAATAAATAACAGGTTTTTTTGTCTTTCCAGTGAAAGAGTTCCATTCTGAAGTTATATCTGTGCATTGGACAATCATCTTGCCGAACTGTAACACAAAACACAAGAAATTGTTGTGTTTATGTGCCACATGAAGATGATAGAAACGACTCTGCCATGTGAGGTCAGTGACTAAGCAGAATAAAATAAAGAACACATGGTGTTCTGAGTGGCATCTTACATAAACAACTGAATTGAAAAAATGCACCCCTCAAGTGGCAGGCTGAGAAAAGTCCAATTTTAATTGATTTTGCAGATGTAGATGAATTCTTCCACAAATTCAGTCCTTCTGCAGTTCACTCCCTTGGTGGTCTGAATTAGAATCACAGCTGTCCTTCTAACTGCTTTTTCCAGGAAATATGGATGATGCAACAGTAGCAAATTCCTCATTTTACTTATTGATCAGGAGAAACGTGTGAAGCCTCTGTGGCGCAGTGGTTAGAGTGCAGTACTGCAAGTTACTTCTGCTGATAACCGGCTGCCAGCAGCTTTGCAGATCAAATCTCAGTGGGCTCAAGGCTGACTCAGCCTTCCATCTTTCCACATTCGGTAAAATGAGGACCCAGATTGTTGGGGGGAATAGGCTTACTCTCTGTAAACCACTTAGAGAGGGCTGTAAAGCACTGTGAAGTGGTATATAAGTCTAAATGCTATTGCTATTGCTAAGTTGAAGACTAGGATGGATCCAAGCAGTGGGCAAAATGTTTATAAAGTAAGCAAAAAAAATCGCATGTCATTTTAGTTGTAATTTGGCTCAATCAATCAATCAATTATCAATCAATCAGTCACTCAAAATAAAGCTGGAAGGGAGTTTGGAGGTCTTCTAGTCCAACCTTGGGATTTGGATTGATTCTGAGATAAATTCTGGACACAAAATTAATATGGCAAGTTGTTGCAAAAGAAAAAAAAGAGAGTTCCCTATGTGATAAAGCAGCATAAGACAGTGAACCTTTCTTATGTGTGGAGTTGTGATGTGATCAGGTATAAGAATGCTCCATAATCAATAGCCATAACAATGGTACTTAAACTTATATACTGCTTGGCAGTGCTTTAAAGCACTCTCTGCAACAACCTGGGTCTTCATTTTACCAATCTTGGAGGATGGAAGCCTGAATCATCCTCAAGTCTCGTCAAGCTTAAACTCCAGGCTTTGGACCGAGTTTGCTTGCAATACTACACTTTCACCACTGAACCACCAAATAATACTTTACATTCCAGTAATAAATAATGAATTTCCTGGACAGAGTACTCTTAATATGAATTAATGAAATGCTGAAAACCTTCGTCCATCTTTCTATCATTTCTTGATTGTAACACCAAACGTCTAGCATTAAACTTATTCCCCTCAGAGCCTTATGCCAGAATTTGGATTACTAACTTCCTGGCTAATGGATCTTTCAACACAAATTGGACTTAAATGGCTCTGTTTTTTCCTGTGGGAATTATTGCTGGGTTGCGATCATCTCGCTTGTTTCCTTTATCTATTATTTATATTTCAAAAACATTCTCTTTCCAATTTTCTGCTTTAAAACTGTACTGTTATTCCTGGCATCAACAAAACATTATATTTGATATCAGAAATAATAAATTACCATATGTTGTTGAAGCCAGTGGGCTGCAAAAACACGTGTTGGATCTGTAGTGCGTTGTCACTTAGAATTCATTTATTTTGGCACCTACAAAACAGTTCTACATCTGTTCGCAGCGGCTAAGACATACAGGAAAGTCACAGCGTGAATAAAGTCAAGGAGAAATGAAAAATGTCATTCAGCTTTTAAGGTTAATGTTGAATGCACAGTGATCACAACAAAGTTCACATGCTAAGCATATGTGCCATAAGGGCTTTTGGAAGGAAGTTACACATGCAGCTTCTTTAGTGGGGATCATAACTCATTTGGGAATCCATTACCCAATAGGAGTGCTTATATTTAAGTGCACAAAGTCCCAGTTTCAGCCTCTAGCTTTTCAAGGCAGAAGGGAAAAAATGAAACTTTGAGAATCCATAAACAGTAGGTACCAATAAAGCTAAATTATAGATGGTCCTTGACTTACATCAGTTCATTTAGTAATTGTTCAAAGTTACAAAGGGACTGGAAAAAATGTGACTTATGATCATTTTTCAGACTTATTCAGCCTTTCTGTGGCCACATGTCAAAATTCAGATGCTTGCCCACCGACTCATATTTATGACCGTTGTAGGGTCCTGCAACCTGTAAATCAGGGGTCCCCAAACTTTTTACACAGGGGGCCAGTTCACTGTCCCTCGGACTGTTGGAGGGCCGGACTATAAAAAAAACTATGAACAAATCCCTATGCACACTGCACATACCTTATTTTAACGTAAAAAACCAAAATGGGAATGTACTATTTAGGGGGGGGGGGGGGGGGGAGAAGTCTGAAATTCATATATGTTTACGTTTTGTTTTTAATTTTCTTTTGTTAACATCTGATTGGTTATACAAGGTTTTCTTGGTTTATAGAAAAATATAGAAAAATATTTATAGAAAAATATATAAAGAAAGAATAAAGCACTTTGGCATAATGGTTAAGTTAGAAATATAATTGGTGTACTTTTTGAAGGAACATTAAGGAGGGAATTTAATTAAAAGAAAAGTATGTACCTGGATCACAACATTAGAAAAAAAACTTTTGCAACTTTTTTGATGATTGATCTTAGTTACTGACAAAATACTGCATTTTATTCAGGGAAAATTAGATGGTACATTGTATTGTTTGAATGTATGTTGAGAAAATTTTTTTAAAAAATTTACACCGCCCCCCCAAAAAAGTCCTTCCCTCCTCCACCCCTCAATTCATTTCATTCTTCCTTCCTTCCTTCCTTGTTCCCTCCATTTCTTCTTCTTTCCCTCCCTCCCTCCTTTCCACTTTTCTCTTCCCTCTCCCTTTTTTCCCTTCTTTCTCATTTGTTTTGTTTCCCTCTCCCTCGTTCTTTCCCTCCATCATTTTCTCATTTTTCTCTTTTTCTCTCTCACATTCCCTCCCGCTCTCACTTGTTTTCTCTCCCTCTCTCTCATGCTTTCCTTCTCTCTCTCTCCTTTTCTTCTCTCTTCCTTCCTCTCTTCTTTTTTTTCCTGCCCTGCAACGCGCCGCGAGCCAGTCGGCTGCAAGCAGAAGCTCCAAGACAGTGGCACCGACGTCGGGTCGCAGTACATTGCTGGCGCTACACTTGGGTACAGGGCTGGCACTGGCCCGCTGGCTGGGCTGGGACGGAGGTGCCAGCCCCATGCGCAGCGCCAGCAATGTACGGCGTCCTGCAACACATCAAGCCGCCGCCGCCGGTGCCTTGCAGCCAACTGCCCCACTGCCGCCTTACGGCTACTGCTCAGTGCCCTCCCGCTCGACCCACATTTGGCAGCGCCACCTTCGCGGCTTGCCCTGCTGCCCCACGCCCGCCAGAGCTGCCCAGTGCAGCCGAAGCTCAGGGTGGAGTAGGCGGCGGTGGCTGCTTCAGGCCCGCCCCCAAGCTAAACTTCCTTTGGCTTCCTTCGATGAAAAGCTGCAAAGCTCACCTGCCGCCTCGAAGGAAGCCAAAGGAAGCTCAGCTCAACGAGGACCGGGTGTTGGTCCCTTGAAGCTGCCGCCGCCGCCGCCCACCAAGGAGATCCCTTCGCCCGAACGGAGGCGGCGGCGGCGAGCTCAAGGAACCAAGAGCCGGTCTTTCTCGGCGCTGAATTGTTGCAGCTTCTGAGGCCGCCTCCGACTCCGGGCGAAGGGATCTCCTCGGTGGGCGGCCTCGGTCCGAAAAGGAGCCAGTCGTTTTCGAACCGAGGCCGCCCATCGAGAAGATCCCTTCGCCCGGAGGCGGAGGCGGCCTCAGAAGCTGCAACAATTCAGCGCCGAGAAAGACCGGCTCTTGGTTCCTTGAGCTCGCCGCCGCCTCCGTTTGGGCGAAGGGATCTCGTTGGTGGGCGGCGGTGGCGGCAGCTTCAAGGGACCAAGAGCCGGTCTTGTTTATTGCCCCCTCCAGATGCTCTGGAAGGGCTTCCAGGCTCCCCACGGGCAGCAAAGAAGCAAAAAAGCAGCACTCTCCCGCTCTCTCTCTCCCTCTCTTTCTTGCGTTATTTCTCTCTCACACTCCCTTTCTATGTCTTCCTCTTTCTCTCTCTCTCTCTCCCTCTCCGCAGCAGACTCCCCACACGCCAAAAGTGCCCAAGCGCGCGCAAACCTCACCGGTGCAAAAAAAAAGCGGCACTGGAGGGACAAAGACGATCTGCAGATGAGCGTCTGGAGGAGGAGGAGGCGGAAAGCCAGGGGGCGGAGAGGAAAGCAATTGGCCAATTTCTTTCTCAGAGGAACTGTTGCTGCTCTGCCATAGGGTGCTTTCCTCCCCGCCCCCTGGCTTTCCTCTTCCTTGCCGCCGCCAGACGCTCGGCAGCAGAGTGGAGATGAGATTCGGGAACTTCGTATATTATAGATGGTAAAATCTCCTACGCTGCCGCGGGCTGGGTAAATGACCTCAGCGGGCCGCATCCGGCCCGCGGGCCGTAGTTTGGGGACCGCTGCTGTAAATGATGATTCTCCTTTTGCAACATTCTGACAAGCAAAGTCAATTCGAAAGCCAGATGCACTTTATAAGCGTGTTACTAATTTAACATCTACCGTGAGTCACTTAACAACGGTGGTGAGAAAGATGGTAAAAATGGGGCAAAACCCGTTTAACAAATGTTTCACTTAGCAACAGAACATTTGGGCTCAATTGTAGTCGAACAAACAAGTTGAAGACTATCTGTACTTCATGATGTGACTACCTTTGTGATTTTGAACCCATATTCCCTTCTGCTGAAAACAGTTATGTGAGATTCTGATATCGTATGTTTTTGTGAACAATGATGGCACAGTATTTAGAATTATTATTATTATTATTATTATTATTATTATTATTATTATTATTATTTATTAGACTTGTATGCCGCCCCTCTCCGAGGACCCAGAGCGGAATAAAGTTAGAATGCTAACTTTACTCACTACCAAGTGTTCAATTCTGACCAGTTCATGGTTGATTCAGTCTTCCATCTTTCTGAAGTCAGTAAAATGAATAAAATTACTAATATATAGTGACATATCGCATATCCCCAATGTCACTGGGTTCAATCAGCACACTAAGTTGCGATGTTATCTGCATGGTTTTGCCAGGCACAAAAAAAATCAAGTCCAAATTTGAAGGTCCAATTAAACTGTTTATTGCTTTAATGCAGACCTGGGCAAGGGGCAGCCTGCAGGCCACATCCAGCCTGCCCGCTGTGTATAACCGGCCCGCCTGCTATCTGTGACTGGTCTGCGGAGGTCAGGGTCCGCTCCAGTGCGAGGATGAAAGAGCTCACCACGTCTGCTGGGACTCCTCCGGTTCTTGCTTTCCTGATAAATCAGGCCTCCAACTCTGTGTTAAAACTAGCGGGCATGGAGGTGTGGCGTGATCTATACTGCTGCAAGCAGACCAATGACTGTGGTGCACCGTGTTGCCGAAAAGCAAACAATTAGGGGTCTGCAGAGTGGGTCTGGGTGTTTAGATCAGGTCAGGGTCTGGGTCTTTAGAGTGGTCAGCGCTGAAAAAAATCCCCTAACTGTGAGCAGCACAGTAGTGGTACACAGATACCACGTGCTTCCTCCCCTGTCCCCTGTACAGTATATACATTATTGGGTAGAACTGAGTTAATTATATTAGTCTGGCCCTCCAAAACCGTCCCAATTTCTCATGCGGCCCCATGGCAAAATTAATTGCCCACCCCTGCTTTAAAGTCAACACATGGGAATTTTCTAACTGGTTGGTAACTGATTGGAATTAGATAAGGGTCATGTTTACACAGTTTTGTAATTTTTGTAGTATTTTCAATATTATCTTGGTTAAATTTTTACAGAATGTGGAGTGTAGGGCATACCCTCTATAAATTAAGAATACTGTTTATTTGTAATCATTTTACTTCACACTGGAGAATCACACATAAAACAAACAAAACCTTTGCAAATTTCAGGCAAAAGCAAAAGTAAAAAAGAAATTCCTATTATATAATTTGCACGTTCTAGTACATGTTTGTGGAATACATAGGAAGCAACATCTCTTCAGTTTATAGTTAATTCTTTCTGGCTAATACAGTGATCCCTTGAGTATCGCGAGGGTTACGTTCCAAGACCTCTCGCGATAATCGATTTTTCGCGATATAGTGCTGCGGAAATAAAAACACCATCTGCGCATGCGCGCCCTTTTTTTCAATGGCCACGCATGCGCAGATGGTGGAGCCGGTGGCTGGGGAGGTGGATTCGCCGCCCCCACCAGCCCTTCCTGCTCTGGGTCAGAGCCGCGGAAACCTTCGGCTTGCCGAGGCTGCGTCTGACCCCTTCGTTTGTATTGCAGCGAAGGAGGCGAAGCAAGGCTCCAAGCTCACCTGCCGCCGCCGCCGCTACGCCTCTGCCACCCCCTCTGCTCTGCAGGGACCTTGCATGCCACGATCTCCCTCTCTCGCCCTCCCCGCGCTTCTCCTCGGCGGCGGCCAAGCGGCAGGCTTAATGGGAGACCAAAGGCGAAAAAAGAAAAGAAAAAAAAATCCCCAAAAGAGGCAGGCACAAAGCGGGGGCACAAGGGGAGCTGCCCGGCAGAGGTTGCTTTTTTTCTTCTCGTGGGTAAGTGGAGGGGGGGAGAGAGAAGGAAAGAGAGAGAAGGAAAGAAAGAGATGAGTGAGGGAGGAAGAGAGTGTGAGAGAGGAAGAAAGAGAGAGAGAAATGATAGAAAAAAGGGGAGAAAAAAAGAGAAATGAGAAAATGATTGAAGCAGAGAATGACAGGAAAGAAAGAGAAAGAGACAGAGAAGTGACTCTTGGTGATGACGTATGACGTCATCGGGTGGGAAAAACCGTGGTATAGCAAAAAAAACCGTGGAGTATTTTTTAATTAATATTTTCTGAAAAATCGTGGTGTAGCGTTTCGCGAAGATCGAGATCGCGAAAATCGAGGGATCACTGTATACCTTATCTAACATTTTCAATATTCATTTTGGGGGTTAATAATAATAAGTAGTCACAACCACTATTCATTACAGTCTCCTTTCATCTTACCAATGCATCACATCCAACGTGAAAGATGCGGAGGTCATCGTGTTATTAAACTCCTGCTTTCCCATAAGGAAATATAAATTCCTGTCATAAGCTGAGTGCTGTCATTAAACATTTATACAGCCAATGGTATTTAACACAGTTGATACCACCACTGTGTGTTTAGAATACATTCCCAAAGCGGAAACTGCACAGCTGCTTTCCTTCCAACAACACTCCAATTATTTATGTCTATTAAATAGTTCACACTTCTCCTGGGCTTTACTGTCGACATCTTAAACATATTGATCATCTGTTATGTACACTGCATTCTCTGTATCTTGTGGCATTAGACAACTGGCTATGGTTTCCTCTTCTTTACTACTTGCTGAAGCTTTAATCAAGAATGGCCTTGCAGCATGTTTCAACCCTAGTTTATTCAGAAATAAGCGCCACATCATAGATTCAGGAGATCTTACTTCAACTAAAATTAAGTAATCATACTTAAGTGACTAAGAGCACAAGCTAATACACACACACACAAAATGAGAGATAGAGAGAGCAAGAGATGACAGAAAAAGAGAGTGGGAGAGAAGAAGAGTGAAAGGGAGAGACCGAGAGACAGGAATTCAAAAATAAGTTATATTTAATTCAGTGAGTTTGTCTCTTATCTAACTGGATATAAAATTATAACCTAAGGTCCATTTCTGAAGATTGACCCATCATCTAGTACTTTATATGAATTCCAATTCTATCCTGTTTTCCCAACATATACCCCACTCAAACACCTAGGAGTGTCTTAAGGTTGACTTTGCAAACTGCAAACCTTCCAGGGTAATTTCCAAGATACTTCCAACCATTATAAGATGCCTTCTGCTCTTATGAAGCAGGAGGACATACCCAGGAAGCTGAAACTCAGCTGTTGCAGGGCAGAGTGGATAGGCTGTTGGTTGGTGTTTTCTTCAGGGTATGGCCTTATCAAGGAAGTCAAAGAAGCAGTACAGGTAGGCTCTGCAATTTAAAGGTGCTGTTTTTAAGGCCCAAGTCAATTGCTATTATTCCAAGTTTCAAATTTGGATGAAGTGTTGGTCTGACATATTTTATGGAGATCTGGAACAAAAAGGAGATGTAATTAATCTCTTCCAGTTCTGAGTTGCTATGTGATGTAGCATAGGAGGATGTCAAAAGAGGAAGTACTATGGCATTATTAGTAGCATCCCAGAGGCGGAATTAAAAAGTGAAGATTAAGAATTAAATTAAGAATTATAGGTAAAGAATTAATCAAGAATTAAAAAGACAGCACAGCAGCGTAATCAAAGCTCCATGAAGAGAATATGGGAAATGACCTTGTCAGAAGTATGCAAAAAGGTGTTACATAGAGGGGAAGCAAGATAATATTGGTAGCAGTTCAGGGTACTTGTTTAACTGTTACATTTATTCATATTTTATTTATGCATTTGTATTTTAAGAAATTACTGTGAGTTATCATGACCATCTAAATAAGCAGAACATTTATAGAATTCTGATGCAGAGAAAAATCATCATTATCATCATCATCTAAAACTGTATTGAAAGACAACCTTATTGATCTGACACAGTCTGTCTCAGCAGAGCATTACATGTTCTTGCTGATACCTACAATATTTAAAAGGAGCAACAGTGGGGAAAAGAGGAACATTTTGGATGGGAATCAACAGTGGATTCTTCTAAGCAATTTCTTTTTTTAATCAGTTATTTTAAACAGAAAGGATGAATGCAGTTTAGAATGAATAAACCACTCACTTGAAGGTTTACTTATGGTAATACCTATATGATTGTTTGTTTGTTTGTTTAATTTTTATGACGCCATTCTCCTTAGACTCAGGGCATCTTACAACATGTTAGCACTAGCACTTTTTTACAGAGCCAGCATATTTCCCCCACAATCTGGGTCCTCATTTTACTCACCTCAGAAGGATGGAAGGCTGAGCCGGAAAGGACCCACCCCTCAGAGAAGCATTGACAATCTCCTGGACCCAGCTCCGTGTCACCTCCCTGCTGGCCTAAACCAGCCAAGAGGGACACGGGTCCAGCAAATAGGTGCCGGAACTCATATCTCCAATGGCCTTGTCCACTTCATCAGGTCAGACTCCTCCCAGCAGATGGACTAAGATGTGCCCCTGTCACCTCGACTGACTTGTCAACCAACACTGCATTCCAATAGGAGTCAAGGTCCATCTGAATCTGAGCGATTTTATCAGTGAAAAATGTGTTAAAATCCTCAGCACTACCCTGCAAGGGTTCCCCAACACACACACACCATTTAGAAGGGAGCGGGTCACCGTGAACAGGGTGGCCAGGTGAGATTTCACTGATGCAATCAAGGTGGCATGATATGCGCATCTTGCCGCCTTGAGCGCCACTTTGTAAGTCTTAATATGAGCTCTTACAAGTATTCGATCAGACTCAGATTTACTTTTCTTTCAGTGCTTCTCTAGATATCTCTTCTGGTGTTTCAACACCTGGAGTTCCTCGGTAAACCAAGGAGCTCTCCGGGGTCTAGTGTTACAGAGAGGTCGCAACGGTGCAATCTGATCAAGAGCCCCCATCGCAGCCATATTCCAGGCCACAGCAAGGGACTCTGCCGAACTGTGTATGTGCAAGTCCGGTAAAACCCCAAGCACTCTCTGAAAGCCCTCTGGGTCCATCAGGCGTCTGGGGTGGAACCACCTAATCGGTTCTGCCTCCCTGCAGGAGAGGATTGGAGCCTTAAAATTGAACTGAAGCAGAAAATGGTCTGACCATGACAAAGCCAAGGTATCTAAGCCCATTAATCTCAGGCCATCGCTCAACTGCTCCAAGAGGAATACCAAGTCGGGAGTGTGCCCTCCCCCGTGAGTCGGATCCTGAACTACTTGGGTCAGGTCCATAGCTGCCATGGTCACCATGAACTCCTGCGCTAACCCAGAGCACTCACCGAGCGACAGTAGATTGAAATCCCCCAAGACAATAAGTCTGGGGAATTTCACCGCCAGCCCGACTACCTCCTCAAGCAGCACAGGCAAGGCTTTTGCCACGCAGCTGGGTGGCAGGTACATAAGCACCAAGCCCACCTGAACCCCTAGGTCCAACTTCACAAAGAGAGACTCACAACCTGCAATCTCAGGAGCAGCGAGTCTGTGTAGGCCGAAGGTCTTCTTGGCTATAATAGCCACTCCTCCCCCTCCTTCCCTGGGGTCGTGATTGGTGCCATATCTGAAACCCGTCTGGGCACATTTCAGAGAGAGGAACTCCTCCCTCTGGACCCAGCCAGGTCTCAGTCACACATGTCAGGTCGGCCTCCTCCTCCTCCAGGAGTAAATCCTGGATGAAGGGAGCTTTATTTATAACCAACCTGGCATTGAGTAGCAGCAACCCGAGACCATGGTACGGATTTCGCTCATCACCAGTACCACGGGCTGAGCTCATGGGGCCGGAACAAGGGATCACTTTCAAGTAGCAAGCTCTCTTTCCCCAGGTGTGGCCTACCCCATGACTCCTGCCATAACTGCCTCTTCCCAGCAAGACCGGAATATTTCGGCCCAGAGATGGGCTCCCTCTCTCCTCCCACCACTACATCATGCCCTTCTTTTCTCAACCAGGAGGCAGCTTTAGAATAACAGCAAACATACCTAAAAGACTATTATATGTATGTATGTATGTATGTATGTATGTATGTATGTATGTATGTATGTATGTATAAAGGGAAAGATATAAATTTAAGAATAGCACTGATGATAGAAGGGAGTTAGGGGTTTGAGTTGCCCATCTGTTAAACATAAAATGGATTTTTATTAGATGTATTCAGATAAGAGGGAAGAGGTGGAAGTAAAAAGGAAGGGGAGAGAGAGAGGAGGGAAGTAGGAAAGAGGGAGAGTAAGAAAAAAGGTAGAGGGAGAGATAGAGGGAGGGAAGTAGCTTGAAATTTAGAGGGAAAACAGATGGGTGATAAAAGTACAAAAGGTGAAAAACTAGGATATTTGTTTTATGATATTGGACAGAAATGTATAATTATATATGTTTTGATGTGATTTACGGCATATATTTGGATGTCTATGTGAAAGTGATAATGGTTATCAATGTAGATTTTTTTTTAAAGAACTAGAGAAGGAGGAGGAGTAATGACAACTTTTAAATCTCTTGAATCAGAGATGAGATTATTTAGTTGAAACAATAATTCCTAAGGATTAATTGTGGAAGAAAGCTCTCATTTTCTTTCCTGTGTCTGAGCTTCCTGTGTTTGTATTTTTGGCTAGAGTGCTGGATTAGGCCATTTGGTGTAATATAAGACAGGGCTCTGAAAAATATAGCATTAACCTACTGTGGGAATATGGAAGCATTCCTTTGGTCATTCTTGGAAGCAAGATGCAGAATAAGGGATTATTTTAATGTTTCCAAGTGATGGTACAGGGAACAATCATCAAAGAAATATGTAATCTACATATTAATGTAGATTATGGTATGTCTCCTCCATCTTTTGAGTCATTCCATACTCTACTTCCCATCCCTTGGGTTCCTAACAGAGCTTTTGTCTGCTTCACTCCCTATCTCTACAGGTCTCCTTAGGTCCTCTCCCCCTCACTAAGTCCTGCAGTTCTTGGACTTTCTTCTCACCCTGCCAGGGTCCAGACTCTCTAAGTAACTAGTTCTAAACAGGAAAATCTGTACTATGGTTCAAATTTCTTAGGAATGACATCAAACATCCATCACGCCTGCTCATTTTAAATCTTACTCAAGTTTAATGTGTCAGCTTACTGTTACATTAGCAAAGTTCTTCAATCCATAATTTACAAGTTTAATTTATATAATTTGCTGGCACAAGATGGATGATGTCCACTAACTTAGGTGGCTTTTAAAGGTGAAAACATAACTTTAAGGGGGGAAATTAATGACTATTAGTCATTAGGGCTGCATGACCTCTAGATTTTAAAATGTAATGCTTCTGGTTATAGATTTCTGGGAAAAAAACACAATGGCAAAGGCGTATTTAACTTATGCCCTATGAGCTTTCCATGGATCTCATTGGCTTATGTGATGAAAAGGACATGAATTGGTCTACAGTACAACCAGGGCAGACCATCCTCGTGCCAGAATTACAGTCCATGGACTAATGTAATTGTTTGAAATATATATTTTAAATAAGCCAAAATATTCTCTACTCTAATTAATGTTGTCACACATTGCTCCCCTACCCAACAGCAGTACCTCATGTATGCACATCTTACTGTGTCAAAGCAGCAACCATACATCTAGCAAAGAAGATGAACATCCTTTGGTTTTTGTCTGCAGCCAAAGTAAGCTTCCTAGCTTATTTGATCTGTCATTTGGCATTCTGGGGAAAAAAATCTTCCAAACTGAAAAGACAACCAATAATATATTTGTGGAAAAATTGTATCCATTTATGTATCTCAAATTTAGTTTCCTTAGTTTTTATTTTATTTTATTTTATGGAATTCATTCTTTCTTCTCTTCCATTGACAGTATTAAATCAATGTCATTGTTCTACAATTGACAGGAAAGCAAATAAAATTGTTTACTTTTTCTCAGTAGATCACATCACATCGGTCATTAATCTCCAATTGTAACAGGTCCGTGTTTGGTTCTTTTTCCCTTCCTTACCTGAAACCACTTCTCAGAAAGTTTTATCGAACTTTCATGACTGGACACTGAATGGGTGATTATAACTCAAGGACTACCTAACCTATAAATCAATATTATTGTTCCATTAATTCCTCCTTTTATCACAATCTTTCTGAAGGACTTATTTCTAGAATTCCCTGACATTTATATAATACAGATTTCTTATTTTACTGTCACAAGGGACAGCTTTACTTCTTTTTAAATGTATAAATTGATCTGCCTAATAACAGCCTCTCTCTGCTGAGTGGAATTTTGGACTCAGACTCAAAAGGTTTAAATATAATAAATTTGATACAGTTCCTATCCACCACACTAAATTATTGTGAAATATATAATATGGGGGATAATAAGTAGGGATATCTTTAATCTTTCTATAGTTGTGTCGCTACAGAGCATCATTACTGATTCCATTCTTTTCTTCTACTTTTTTTCAGAATTCTGCCACATTTAGATGGGTATCCTATACAAAACTGTACAGAATCTATAGAAAATTTTTAGAATGTGTATACTTTAGTTAACGTAAGTCAGCGAATTGGAAACAATCCAGCAGTCTAAGTCTAATTGATAGGAAAAACTGGACAAAGGTGCTATGCTCAATTGTATCATAACAAAACTCAAATTTAATTTCTAAATTGTGACAGTGGAGCCCAGTAGGCCTTAGGGTAAACTCTTTTTCCTTGATTTCATCCTACCTTCCCACTGCCTAAACCTAAAGCTTTCTAGTTGCATTTATAGACAGTCTTTCAATCAAATTTTGTCCTAATTCGTCTAATTGTTTTCTAGTTAGTTTCACATCCCTGTAAAAAATGAATTTGCCTTCTAAGTAATGTGTGTGCTGAATTTAGTTTCCCCTCATCCCACCTCCCAGCCTTGAGTAGGCTATTATATTTCTCCAAACATCCCCTCATCATTGCAATCTGCAGTGATGATTTCAGCTCTTGGGACTGTGCCAGGCCGCAAAACTACGATGTTATGTTCTCACTTCAGTTTTCAGGAAGAATGATGTCCAGGCAGCTTTCTTCTCATATTTACAGTTTTAGCAGAACCTCCAAACAAATGCAAATAATGAAGAGGATAGGGGAAGCAGAGGGCAACTATCTTCTTTTGTCCTTTTAGAGGGGAAAGGCAGATGAGGGGGAGTTACTACCCAGAAGCTCCTGTACCTCAGGGGCAAGGCAGTGACTGAAAGATCGTTTTATTACCTCTCCTCTTGGTTGGCTGATGGGAATGCTTTTGACTCCAGGGTATTCATTCTCTGCCTATTTTTAGCGTTCCAGTATTTTCGTGATTAGCTTCAAAATGATTTGGCGGGATTAAGGAGTGGAAGTAGTTCCCATAGATAGATAGCCTAGTTCCACACCAAACTAGAGCCAGATCATGCTTTCTGAGGCAGACATTTAAAGCATCCATCCAATTTCACCTGCTGTCAATTCTGGTTAAATTAAATGCAGCCACCATCCTGAATAAGAAACTTTGCCAGGGAGCCTGATTTTGAAGATTTTTTGCATTTTCCAGCTTTCTGTGTTGTTTATTCCAATGATTGGGGGTAGAATTGATGTAGGTGAGAGTAATTCAAGATTATAGTTTTCTGTGGAAGGAATATATTATCTATTTAATTAGATCTTTTATATTCAAAGCTATGCTCATAATCCAAAATTACCCATCCTAAGAGGCTTCTGCATATGTTTTGGTAAATGGAATGAGGAGACTGATTCAATTCCCCATTCTACCACTGAACTTATTGATGCTGAGTAAGTCACCCTCATACTACACAGAGTTGCAAATAGAGTCTGGGGAGATTATCATGTACATTGCTTAAACTTTCTAGTGTAGCAAATGTACTTATCCATCCTAATTATCCTACTAATTTTTAAATCAATGAATATGGAATCAGTTCATATTCTTATGATTTATTTACCAATAAAAAGAGACCCTGAATTGAATGCCATTTACTTGAGAATAAGTAAAGTGGATGAATATTATATCTGGAGAGAGTGTATGTGTGGGGGCAATGTGTTCTGTCCCCACAGTATATTAATTAGGCAAACTCATTCGTCTGGACTGTGTAAAATATGGCAAAAACCCTCTTCCTTGATATTTTTGTCAACGGCTGTACTTTTTTCTAGATGACCTTTGACAAAACTTGTAAAATCTAAGCTGATTCTCGTTCAAGATAAAATGAATTCGCCCATCGCTTACCCAGTTGTCTTTTGGAAATGCAACCAAAGTCATACGGTCAGTTAAAGAGAAATGAGAAAGGAGTACTGTGATAAGAGAGAGAGATGTCATGTAACTGCAAACTGTTACTTCATTTATCATAATTATGCTTGTATCATCTTATACAAAAAAAGGGGAAAGTATTGGTAGGATTTGAACCAGCCCTGGGTATTTTACATTTTAACTGAATGTAGGGGCAGGGCATTTTTTGTCTTAGTCAAAAACATTTCTTGGGTTATTACTGATTAGAAATTACCTATAAAATATTAACTATTGTTTATTTAAAGTAGACCATTAAGAACCAGCTCCAATAGGAGAAGGAGGGAAAGGATTAAATAAATGTATGAATATGTTGCCAGATTGCCAGAATATATCATGTTCTTTGTTAAGTTACAGTATGGGTCGGCACACAATCAGCTAGGTTTTCAGACTGGGCTTAGAATTTATATCCAGCTATCGAGTCCTTCCTAAGGACCTGGGTTAGGCAGATGTGGATGTCTGCTGGTGTTATAAATATCACTGCAGGATGTAAGTATTGTGGTCCTCCATCAGCCTGTGCAGCTGGCAGCAGAGTTAGACAGTGAGGTGGTTGGGAAGGAGGTAGTTGGGAAGGACAGTGAGGTGGTTGGGCCAGGCCTAGAGTCTGGAGAAGGCTCGGGGCCAGAGGCAGAGATTCAGCCAGAGTCATTCATTCATTCATTCATTCATTCATTTATTAGATTTGTATGCCGCCCCTTTCCGTAGACTCAGGGCGGCTCACAACACAATAAAACAGTTCATGACAAATCTAATAATTTAAAAAAAAAAATTTTTAAAAAATATTATTAAGCAGACATACATACAAGCATACCATACATAAATTGTATAGGCCCGGGGGAGATATCTCAGTTCCCCCATGCCTGAAGACAAAGATGGGTTTTAAGGGGTTTACGAAAGGCAAGGAGGGTAGGGGCAGTTCTAATCTCTTGGGGGAGCTGGTTCCAGAGAGTTGGGGCCACCACAGAGAAGGCTCTTCCCCTGGGCCTGCCAACCGACATTGTTTAGTTGACGGGACCCGGAGAAGGCCCACTCTGTGGGACCTAATCGGTCGCTGGGATTCGTGCGACAGAAGGCGGTCTCGGAAATATTCTGGTCCAATGCCATGAAGGGCTTTAAAGGTCATAACCAACACTTTGAATTGTGACCGGAAATTGATCGGCAACCAATGCAGACTGCAGAGTGTTGGTGTAACATGGGCATACCTGGGGAAGTCCATGACTGCTCTCGCATTGGGGAGGACTGTCCCATTTCTAGAACCTCCAGAGGCTGACATGAGTGAGATGCACAGAGCTGACAAAAGGCAAGAACAGTTCCATAGGAGAAGGACTACTCGGGAGTAAGGAGTAAGGAAGTAACTACTTGAGAAAAATTGGCCCTATCATAGGTTATATAAGTGGTGGAAATGAAAAGTTTCAGTGCAGGAAGCAACTAAGTTCATCTCTAGATCTCTTCCTGGTTTGATCCTGTTTGAATTTGCCAATTTTCTTCCTGGAAATTGGTCTTTGGTAGTTTGCCAAAGAAGAGCAAGGTTCATGTGTGCTATCTGCTTTTCCATTAAAGACTTTAGTCAGAGTTGTTTTACTTTATTTGGACTTCTGACAACTGTTAATGACAATAATTAGCAGCCCTTACAAATAAAGAGGTTTGTGAGACACCTTTGTGCCATTTTACTTAATCAGGCAGCCTAGATCAGAACAGTAAGCTCCAAATAAAGCTGCCTTTTGCAATTGACTGGTGGTGATTTTGTCAATGCCAATGGTATTCAAGTGCTGTTCCAGTTGTTTCAGGATTGCGCCCAAGGTGCCTATTACCACTAGTATAACACTATTAATATTAATTCTAATAAAACCAACTTTTTTTGATAAGTTAGAACATATGGTTTTTGTCCTCACGCCAACCAAGACTCTTCATTTGACAGCCAAAGTGGCATAAAAATTAAGACATTGGACTGGTCCTGGGGAGCTTCAGAGCCAAGACATTTCTTGAGTGACTCAGGCCCCTCATATTATCTCAGCCCAACTTACTTCATAAGATTGTTGCTATGAGAAAGAAGGAACTAAGGTGGTACTATGTGCTCTGCTTTGAGCTTCTGAAAGAAAATCTGTGCTAATATAGACTCTCCAGACACTTTGAGCTGACAATTTAGGTAGCCTACTGCAGACACTCACAAAAGGGCTGGGATGGTGGGTATGGCCAATCACAAAACAGGAAGCAAAGTGGTGAGGTTGTTTCCATCATCATTATTAGCCTTCCAGGATGTTTGTTATTTATTTATTTATTTATTTATTTATCTATCTATCTATCTATCTATCTATCTATCTATCTATTTATTTATTTATTTTGTGCAATACACAATGAGGGTTTTAGTGGGTATATATCTATATAGACATAGTAAAATACATGATGAAGGTTATAGAGGAGATACTCATAGTAAAATATATCTAAGAAATAATAGAAAAGAAGGTATAGTAATAGAACATATCAATGAAAGAATAGAAGAAGAGATGTAGGAATAGAAAAAAGGTATAGGAGATATAGGAGAGCAATAGGGCAGGGGACGGAAGGCACTCTAGTGCACTTGTACTCGCCCCTTACTGACCTCTTAGGAATCTGGATAGGTCAACCGTAGATAATCTAAGGGTAAAGTGTTGGGGGATTGGGGATGACACTATGGAGTCCGGTAATGAGTTCCACGCTTCGACAACTCGGTTACTGAAGTCATATTTTTTACAGTCAAGTTTGGAGCGGTTAATATTAAGTTTAAATCTGTTGTGTGCTCTTGTGTTGTTGTGGTTGAAGCTGAAGTAGTTGCCGACAGGCAGGACATTGCAGCATATGATCTTGTGGACAATACTTAGATCTTGTTTAAGGCGTCTTAGTTCTAAGCTTTCTAGGCCCAGGATTGTAAGTCTAGTTTCGTAGGGAATTCTATTTCAGGTAGAGGAGTGAAGGGCTCTTCTGGTGAAGTATCTTTGGACATTTTCAAGGGTGTTAATGCCTGAGATGCGATATGGGTTCCAAACAGATGAGCTGTATTCGAGGATGGGTCTGGCAAAAGTTTTGTAAGCTCTGGTAAGTAGTGTGAGATTGCCTGAGGAGAAGCTACATAGGATTAGGTTTACAACTTTTGAAGCCTTCTTGGCTATATTGTTGCAGTGGGCTTTGGCACTTAAATCTTTTGTTATTGGTATACCAAGGTCTTTAACCGAGTGGGGGTTATCTGTGATAATTTGATTATTCGGTTCATATTTGGAGTTCAGATTCTTCTTCCCAATGTGTAGGACAGAGCATTTGCTAGTTGAGATTTGGAGTTGCCATGTGTTAGACCACTCAGAAACAGCGTCAAGGTCTTTTTGGAGAGTAGTTGTGTTATCGGTGGTGTTGAAGAGTTTTACATTGTCGGCGAAGAAGACACAGTTGCTTGTGATGTAATCGCAAAGGTCATTGATGTAGAGAATGAAGAGCGTTGGTCGCAGTACACTACCTTGGGGAACACCGCTATTAACTGGGATGGGGATGGATATGGTGCTTCCTATTTTGACCACTTGTTGTCTGTTTGACAGGAATGCTGTAATGTTCAGCATATCCTTTCCCTCCCCTTGCATATGGTTCAAACAATCATTGACAACTAACCCTTGGGAATACCTCTGGCATCTGTTTAAGACTCAGACAGGTATTTGGAAAGGCCAATTGGAAAAACAGCCAGTTTGGTGTAGGGTTAGAAGTGCTGGCCTACAAACCAGGAGATCGGGAGTTCTGGTCCCGCCTTAGGCATTAAAAATGGCTTTGTGACGTTAGGCCAGTCTTTCTTTCTCAGCCCAGCCCAACTAATATTGGTATTGTTATTGTGGGGGAAATAGGAAGAAGAAGGAACATTTGGTGTGTTCACTGCCTTGATACATTGATAGATAGATAGATAGATAGATAGATAGATAGATAGATAGATAGATAGATAGATAGATAGATAGATAGGCAGGCAGGCAGGCAGGCAGGCAGACAGACAGACAGACAGACAGACAGACAGATAAATAAAATATTTATAAATAAAAAACAAACAAACAAACAAACAAATAAATAAATAATTTTTTTGACAAGGCAACTATAGCTGGAATGAATTCCATCAGGAGACACATACTGCCCCCTCCCTCCTGCTCTTTCGTAAAGCTCTGAAGACCTACATTTTCCCAGGTTTGCCTGGTGCACCAGGTGCGGCCCTATTTGGACGGGGAGTCATTGCTCACAGTCGCTCATGCCCTCATCACCTCGAGGTTCGATTACTGCAACGCTCTCTACAAGGGGCTACCTTTGAAAAGTGTTCGGAAACTTCAGATCATGCAGAACGCGGCCACGAGAGCCATTGTGGGGCTTCCCAGATTTGCCCACATTTCTGCAACACTCCGTGGCCTGCACTGGCTGCTGATCAGTTTCCGGTCACAATTCAAAGTGTTGGTTATGTCCTTTAAAGCCCTACATGGCATTGGACCAGAATACCTCTGGAACCGCCTGCTACCGCACGAATCCCAGTGACCGATAAGGTCCCACAGAGTTGGTCTTCTCCGGGTCCCGTCGACTAAACAATGTCATTTGGCACGCCCCAGGGGAAGAGCCTTCTCTGTGGTGGCCCTGGCCCTCTGGAATCAACTCCCCCCAGAGATTAGAACTGCCCCCACCCTCCTTGTCTTTCATAAACTACTCAAGACCCACCTATACCGCCAGGCATATGAATGATTGAATTGGATGAATGTGGATGACTGCATAAAGGGTTTTAGATTTTTGTTGATTTTGTATATGTCCTTTTAAAATGATTAGATTTCTCATATATATTGTGTGCATTTACAATGTTACACACCGCCCTGAGTCGCTTTGAGAAGGGTGCCATAGAAATTTAATAAATAAATAAATAAATAAATTTGTGTAATACTTAAGAAAGTAGCAATGATTAGTTTTTATGCCCATCTAAGTACATATGTCAAGAGTGTTTCTGACCAAGAGATAATGGCTTGGGCAGAAGAGAAATGGAAAGTCCTAATCTTCAAATAGATATAAATAATTGAGTAAATTTGGTGTTAAATGTGGGCAGTATACCTGTAGATGCACCTGAAAAACTCATTGCATGAACACTCATCTAGATATTTGGTTTCAATTAAAAATAATTTGCCAGAAAAACGCACAGAATATGGTATAGTAAAGTAAATGACTTCTATCTTGACAATTTTCTTTTTCTACCTGAATATTTATCTGGACATTTTCCTGCAATAAATGGAAATAGAGTATTTCCTACAACTGAATAGAAATGTTCTTCATACTTATTTTTTCTTACAAAATGTACATGGCTGCCCCATTTACACTCGGAATAGCTAAAAACAATCATCCAAAAGTTATACAATAAAGCCTCTATAAATCATACAAAGATGAAATTAAAATATAATCATAATACAACAATCAAGGCAGCACATAACAGCCTCACCCCATAAACCATATCTACATTAAGCTCATCTAATATCTCAGTATGGCACCCAGAGGAAAAGCTAGGTTTCCACAGTCTTCCGTGAACAATGTGGAATAAACATTTCAGAATCAGCAATTTGCTTTTTACCTTAGACCAGCTTCTCCCTTTTCCAGGAACTGAAGCTGTGTGGTCACAACATGGCGATCAGTCCAATGGCACCAGGCCAAGCACGCATCTTCTAGAAACACAAACAGCCATGATGGGAACATTTAAGGGCATGAAGCCAAAACTCCAGACTCTTCAATCTCTGATTTTATAAGCAGCCCTTTTCTTTATTTCTGTGTACACTAAGAGCAGAATTTTCTGTTTACATAGGAAATGTAGGTTCCTTTATTTCTGTTTTACACTGGGGAGTATCTTTTGATCCATGGAGTATCCTATGACTTCTTTATAGTAACTAGATCAGTTTAATGCAATAGTCCATTTCTCAATTAGGGTATTTTTTTTATTGGCAAAAGATATTATCCTTTACTCATTAGCTGATTAGTTTGGCTTTCTTGGGATATGTTAAAATCCAAAATTTGCTTCATATTGTTGCTTTCTGGAATGATGGAAGAACTCATGAAGTGCAGTCTCTTGTTCAAACTGTTATCGAAGTATAAAATATAACAAATACTCAAAGCAAGAATACAGCTTTTGCTTTCAAATATGCAACAAAAAAGCTGCTTTGTGGAATATAATCACAATAGCATCAGCCACTGAGAACAAAAAAATATTAAAATTATGATAATTCCAATTGGGGCTGCTCTTTTACAATATCAGTGCTTGCAACTGAGGTTAATCTCATTGAAATTGGGGCATTACTTTTGAGTAGGGACTTGCATAATGGTAGGAACATGCAACCATTGGTCAGAGAATCAGTCCATCAATCAGAAAGTTTTAAAATTTGTCCAGCATATAAAGTATTTAGATGATACCGGTAGTACCTTCTCTTCTGATAATTTTAACAGGAAGCTGCAGGCAGCAATAATGGCAGCATTTTAATTTTCTATATAACTTCCTAGCAGGACAGATTTTGTATACCTCCTCTAATTAGCAGTAAGAGAAATGGAAAAGTATTATATTGACACTGCTGTTTGAAAGCTTACTGGAATTCTAATCAGCAAATGAATGGCAGAGGAGTGCTTTGCCGTTAATGATTCAACATAAGTAACAAGATACCTTTACAAAAATTCTCAGGAAAAAAAATGCCAAGAATATATGAAATAGTATTTCTAAGAAATCTGATATACAGGGTTGGGTTCCTTTTGCAAACTGAAAATTGGGGGTCTGGAAGCACCTCTTCTATCAAAAAATATCAAAAGGCATAAGATTTTGTGAGCCTCCAATAACTTCCTCCAATGCATAGATACTGTATCCATCTATCTGCCTGTCCAAACAGTACCAAGCTTTTATCTAACCTCTTACTTGTTTTTCATGACCTAAAAATCAAGTTTAAATAACTATATATAATGGAAAAGGCAAATATGTGGGTCTTCTCCGGGTCCCGTCAACTAAACAATGTCGCTTGGCTGGACCCAAGGGAAGAGCCTTCTCTGTGGCGGCCCCAGCCCTCTGGAACCAACTCCCCCCAGAGATTAGAATTGCTCCCATCCTCCTTGCCTTTCGTAACCTTCTTAAAACCCACCTCTGCCGCCAGGCATGGGGGAACTGAGATACTCTTCCCCCTAAGCCTTTACAATTTTAGGCATGGTATGTCTGTATGTATGTTTGGTTTTACAATAAGGGTTTTTAACTGTTTAATATTTGATTGTCATATGCTGTTTTACTACTGTTGTTAGCCGCCCCAAGTCTATGGAGAGGGGCAGCATACAAATCCAATAAAATAAAATAAAAATAAAATATACTGAATAACACCAGGAACTAGGGAAGGAATTGGGAAAGGATGACTTATACAAAAAAAGCCTACATAAAACTTTATTGGATACGTATTTTCTGAAGTAATTTTGTTGTAGCCCAAGGACAAATACTTTATTTCTAATAACTTGTTTATTATCACAATGTCGTGAGCTGAGATAAACTGATGGGGAGACAAGTTTGGAAGGCAGAGTAGTAAACAATTGTATTGCCATTGATTCTGTTCTCATTAACAGTAATCCATGGGTCTAATCTGATTAGTAATCTAGTTCCTAAAATGAGCCTGTACTTGAATATGTCGCTCCTGAATAACTAAATGTAACATCTCTACTCTGTTGTCCTTCATACTATATAAATTCTGCCCGTTGTTCCCAATTTAGATAAACAGGTCAAGCAATTGCATGTAACACGTATGACTAGCATAATGACTAGCGTATGACTAGCATAATTTACTAACTAGAATCATTTCATTGTAGCCACACCAAAAGCAGTTAGATGCTCAGTTTCTTTGAATACTGAATTATAGCATCGATCCTACTGTGATTCTATGGCACCATAATCACCTCATGGTCCAACTACGGCAGTGTCCTTTACTTGGGTTGACCACGTGGAAGCTTCAGAACTAGTAGTGGGTTCCAAAACCCATTGCTACTGGTTCATGTGTGTGCTCACATGGGTGGAGCCTCCTGCCGCTGCCGCTACCAGTTCACAGAACCAGGAGCAACCCACTGCTGTTCAGAACGGGAACTGATTCCACTTGGTATACCATGTGACATCCCCACTTTATGAATTGCATGGGTTGCATTTGCTTCAAGGTGCTAGTTCTCATCTAGAAAACCCTACGTGAAATAGGGTCTGCTTAGTTGAAAGGCTACTTGTAATCTTGATCTAGATCTAACGGGGTTGCCATGCTCCAAGTACCTTCAATCAAGCAATGCCTTCCATCAGTGTCTCAAAAGTGTTTCCATATGAGATCTTGTTGGTTCCCATCCTGATGCTAGTGTACCACACTAATTCTCTCACAGATAGAAAAAGTGTGTGTGTATGTGTGTGTGTGTGTTATACATACATATACATACACACAAACATGCTGTACATATACACACACATGTACATATGTGTCTGTACCTGTGTGTGTGTGTGTGTATACATATATATATATGTACAGAGGGATGATGGCTTAGAAGTGAAGATGCTCACCTCAAACTCAAAAGGTTGAGAGTTCAATCCTAGGCACCAACAAAGGTTTCTCTATCAGGGTGCAAAAAAAATATCTGATGTAAACACCGCATAGGCATTAGGAAGGGCATCTGATCAGTTTGTTTGTTTGTTTGTTTGTTTATTTTTATTTATTTATTTATTTATTTATTTATTACATTTCCGTAAAAAGAATATGTGCGTGGATAGATGATAGACAGATGATAGATATTAGATAGATAGATAGATAAATATATTTATATATATATATATTTAAATATATTAAAGGATTAAATAAAGTCCAGGAGGGAAGTGTTTTTAATAGGAAAGCGAACACAAGAACAAGGGGACACAATCTGAAGTTAGTTGGGGGAAAGATCAAAAGCAACATGAGAAAATATTATTTTACTGAAAGAGTAGTAGATCCTTGGAACAAACTTCCAGCAGACGTGGTAGATAAATCCACAGTAACTGAATTTAAACATGCCTGGGATAAACATATATCCATCCTAAGATAAAATACAGAAAATAGTATAAGGGCAGACTAGATGGACCATGAGGTCTTTTTCTGCCATCAGACTTCTATGTTTCTATGTTTATAGATAGATAGATAGATAGATAGATAGATAGATAGATAGATAGATAGATGGATGGATGGATGGATGGATGGATGGATGGATGGATGGATGGATGGATGGCAGGCAGGCAGGCAGGCAGGCAGACCGACAGAGTAAAATATACACGTGCACAAACACTTTTATTATAACTTGACTCATGCTAAATATAAATTTACAAGCAGCCAAAAGAGCCAAAAGTGCTTCTTTTGCCACTTAATATATCCTAATGTTCCTAATAATTTTAAAATAAATGCAGGAATGACAGCTGAATGAATGGGTTGCTTTTAAAGAAACATATTGCTATCTCTTAGATTTCAATTATAAATTTACATTCAATATAACTAAAATTTTTGAATAAATATACATTTGCCAATGCTGGAAATTATTGCCCAAAGTACAATAATAACTTACTGTTATTCCTGTTCATTATAATAATGGATTTTGTGAGTCCTGTATTCAGCTGATATCATTTCCTCTCTGCCTAACAGTAAGTCACTAATTGTGGCATAATTATTTTTTCCTCATAAAGAACAATATGGTGAACGAAAGAGAGAAGCCACGTGAATAAGAGTTACTGCATCTTTTTGGTTAAAAAAAATATTTATAAAAAATTATGCTGAATTATTGGTTTATCCTCATCAAACGTTCTGGAAGCTACTAGGAAGCACAGACATTTTTGAAAATTTCTTTATTGATTATAGTGAGCCCCTGTCTGCTTTTGGGAGGGGTTTAAATAGGGAACCCTTTTGGGAAGGAGCCAATCAGAATTTCCCTACTCCACTTGTGATGTTTTCTTCTTTTCCTTTGTTTTCATTGTTTTGCCTTTCACATTTATACTTTCTGATTCTGAGGTTAAAAAAAATCTGTTTCTGCTACCAATAAGAAGGAAAATAGTTCATAACAATATTTTACAGCAAATGAAATGTAGCAGCTGAAATTTCTTTCCTTTATTACAGCAGTATATAGCTTTCCAGTAAGCTTTTAATTTCAAGGAAATGACTCCACTCCCTGTACAATATTCTCCCTTTTACTTTCTTTCAAGTAAGAACATAATTCCCTCACCACTATCAAATCATTCACTAAGGCTGCATTATTATTAGTCTTCTCATTTATTTCTTTATTTTGTCCAATACACAATAATACACAATAAATGTTATAGAGGATATAGTAGAGAAGAAATACGAGATATAGGAGAGACAACTTACTGACCTTACTGACCTCTTAGGAATCTGGAGAGGTCAACCATGGATAGTCTAAAGGAAAAATGTTGGGGGTTAGGGGATGATACTACAGAGTCCGGTAATGAGTTTCACGCTTCAACAACTCGATTACTAAAGTCATATTTTTTACAGTCAAGTTTGGAGCAGTTAATATTAAGCTTGAATCTGTTGTGTACTCTTGTGTTGTTGTGGTTGAAGCTGAAGTAGTCTTTGATAGGCAGGACATTGCAGCATATGATCTTGTGGGCAATACTTAGAACATGTTTAAGGCGTCGTAGTTCTAAGTAAGTCTAGTTTTGTAGGGAATTCTGTTTTGGGTAGAGGAGTGAAGGGCTCTTCTGGTGAAGTATCTTTGGACATTTTTGTGGGTGTTAATTCAGAAATGTGGTATGGGTTCCAAACAGATGAGCTGTATTCGAGGATGGGTCTGGCGAAAGTTTTGTAAGCTCTGGTAAGTAGTGTGAGATTTCCAGAGCAGAAGCTACATATGATTAGATTAACAACTCTTGAGGCCATCTTGGCGATGTTGTTGCAGTGGGCTTTGGCACTTAGATCTTTAGTTATTAGTATTCCAAGGTCCTTGACCGAGTGGGGATTATCTGTGATAATTTGTTTATTCAGTTTTTATTTGAAGTTCTGATTCTTTTTGCTAATGTGTAGGACAGAGCATTTGTTGGTTGAGATTTGGAGTTGCCATATATTGGACTAGTCAGAAACTGAGTCTAGGTCTTTTTGTAGAGTAGTTGTGTTTTCAGTGGAGTTGAAAAGTTTTACATCACCTGCAAAAAGAACACAGTGATGAGATCGCAAAGGTCATTGATGTAGAGAATGAAGAGCGTAGGTCCCAGTATGCTACCTTGGGGGACACCACTTTTAACAGGGACAGGTGTGGATATGGAGCTTCCTATTTTGACCACTTGTTGCCTGTTTGATAGGAATGCAGTAATCCAGCTGTGGAGGGATCCTGAGATGCCATAGGATTTGAGTTTTAGAAGAGGTTTGTCATTGACCACTGAATCAAAAGCTTTGCAGAAGTCAATATAAATTGCATCTATAGCTTTTCCTGGTCAAGATGAGTTGTCCATATGTTTTTGCAGTGGAGGAACTGTGGGTTGCAGGATAGTTTTTTTCTGAATCCAAATTGTTTGTTAGAGAGCAGATTATTAGTTTCTAGGTGGAGAGTAATTGATTGGTTTATAATTGATTCCATAACTTTACATGGGACGCAGCATAGTGATATTGGTCTGTAGTTGTCGACAAGAGAGGGGTCTCCTTTTTTGAAGATGGAGATGACCATAGCTTTTGACCATAGTTTAGGAAGTGTGCTGGTTCTGAAGGACTCCATATTGGACATAAATATAATTGAGCATATCCAAAGATATTTCATGAGAAGAGTCCTCTGCTTGCAACAAAATACTTATTCCACCAGGCTTGAAATTCTGGGCTTAGACAACCTAGAACTACATCGCCTTCTGTCTGACCTATGCGTAGTTCATAAAATTATCTGCTACAATGTCCTTCCTGTCAATGACTACTTCAGCTTCAACCACAACAATACACAAGCACACAGTAGATACAAACCTAAAGTGGACAGCTCCAAACGCAATTGCAGAAAATACGACTTTAGCAATAGAGTGGTCTATGCCTGGAATGCACTACCTGACTCTGTGGTTTCTTCTCCAGAGTCCCAAAACTTTAACCTTAGACTGTCTACTGTTGATCTCATCTGATTCCTAGGAGGTCTGTAAGAGGCGTGCATAAACACACCAATATGCCTACCATCTCTGTCCTAATGTTCCCTTTTATTTGTATTCATTTCATGTATTCAAATCATGTTTATACTTATATATATTATCTTATATATGATTGTCAAAATAAATAAATGAAATAAATAAAATAAGAAAATTCTTAACGTGATCCCACCATTTTCTCTTTAAAAGGAAGGAACAGGGTTTCAAGGGCAGGATGCCAAGGTTTCTCATACATAGGTTCCTTAATACCAGAGGTGAGTTCCTCCCAGTTTGGAGCGGTTCGCCTGAACCGTTAATGACCTGCTGGTGATGTCACAATGATGTCCCTGAATCGTTTAGTGCCGATCCATGAGCACCATCATCTTTTCTTCGATGTTTTTTTAAAAATTGTGCGGCATTTAAAAAAAAATATTCTGCACATGTGCAAAAGCCGGGTTTCCAGCACTGTGCATGCATCGCCATTTTGTTTTCGGCTTTTAAAAAATCAGGGTTTTTTGCACTGTGCATACGCATGCACATGTTGCCCCCATGGTGCAACCACGTGGCATGGGAGGAAGCGAACTGGCAGTGAGGTAAGTTGGAACCCACCCCTGCTTAATACATTGTAGCAGGCCTGGCTTTCCACATTACGTGCAGATATACACATTACTATTTAAAGATGAGGTGTCAAAATGCCCATTAGGCAGAGTCTTAAAAATCACCAGTAAGCCAGGGTTTAAGAAAATTTAAAACTACAAAAAAACTTTTGGCCTTCCAGAAGGGTAGCTTTGCCATCTGGCCCTGAGGAATTGCTCTGGGTTGGAGGTGACTGACAGGTTAAGGGTAAGAAGACTTATCCTTGTCTCATCTCTGGCTTTTAGCTCTCATATTTTGGTTTTAGTATAGTTGTTAATAATATCTTAATTCTGTGCTGTTTTAATGTTTTAATTATTATTATTTATTTGTTTTATAACCAATAGCCCAGAATCACTCTGTAGGGGAGATAGGTGGCATAAAAATTTAATAAATAAACAAAAAAATTATAAATAAACAAAAAACAACAAATATTTGACAGGAGGCAAATAATCTCATAATATCTCTACATGCTGCAAAGATAATCCATTTTACGTTTGAACTCCAAAATGCAATAGACATTTTGATTTATACTAATATATAATTAACAAATTATCTTTCAGAGAACATCTAAAGAACAAAATTCTTTAATCCTTTTTAATCAAAGATTTAGCACATGAAAATATTCACATGGACTATAGGAATATCTATTTCATGGAACTGGGTAATATATAATATATAATATATAATATAATATGTATATGTGATTTTTTTTTTTTTGTCGAGTCACCTTGGTATATTGAAGGAACATCACAGCTTCGGGTTTTGCCTCTCTGCCGCACCAGGGGCCATATTCCAAAGCAGCTAAGCTTTTTATAGCTGACAACTATAATCTATAAGTGTAACATAGTTTTGCTGATAATGAAAAGGAAGGGAGACTACTATAGATCTATTTCAGGCTTATTTGCCTTCAACAGGTTGTCACACCCTTACTCAGGTTCAAATCCCAGTAAAGGTGTGGCTACCTGATGAAGGCAAGTAAGCCCGAAATAGATCTATAGCAGTCTCCCTTCCTATAGTAGTCTCCTTCCTTTTCATTATCAACAAAAATATGTTATATACATACATGTGTGTGTGTGCACACGCACATGTGCACGTGTGCATGCATGTATGTCCATTTCCCAGTGTTGTTTGAGTCCTATATATTTATATATATATAGAGAGAGAGATATGGCTCCAACAATACTGGAAAATGGAATGGACAGCCTAAGATCCTCAAACAGCTATTAAAATACCTTCAATTCTTATAAACTGCTGGAGAGAAACTGAAGTCTAAGGATGTATATGGAGGACTAAGAGGTTACCACATTATCAAAGTGTGGCAGGATAAGGCTGTCATCCATGAAGACAGCTGAGCCACAGAGAGATTGTTTCACATATCTCGCCTGTCCCTGGTTTCCATCACTGTAAAGTGTGTGATTTCTATGAAAACAGAGGGATATATGACAGGAAATGCTAACGTAAAGCCAGAGTTCCTTCTTGAGGGAGAAATAAATAGAAGAGCTAAGGAGAAACTTAAAAAGCAAACTCGTGCATTTCTTACATCTGTAAAAGTTACATGCCTGACAAGTATGTAGTCAGATTGAAATGGACAAGGATTGTTTGTGCAGAAGGGATGTCACAGAGTTATAGTCATTTCTATTGTAGTGAAAAGTTTGGTGAAAATAAAATAGCAGTGAAAACACAATGAAGTTTTAAAATGGCATTAAAAAAACAAGAGCTATAGCGCCTTCCCTAAAAGATTGGCAAAAAATGTGCCCAAGAATAATTAACTTCACTGAGGGCTCATAAACAGTGTGGAAAAATCAGGATTTTTCAACAGCTGGAAACAAATGATTGGAACATTACTTGTGAAACAAGATCAAGAAATAGCTTTGAGAACAATAATTAGTACAGTGTAATTATTCGCTGGCGGCACATTGAGGCATTAAGATTTTATGTGAAGCCTAGCTATATTCTTCAACTGGGGTAGAAATCAAAACATGTGTGAACTGGCTGAAACTGGATTTTGTAGAATCTGGCTGAGAGATGGGAGGCACTGGACAGGCCATTCAAAGCTATAATCTCATCCTATGGCTCTGGGTACAATTTCTGTAGATGTCTTGATCTTGGCTTCCTAATCACCAAGTCTATTTCCAATAAGACTGTGCTCTTCCAGGAATTAGCTCTGGGTCTGTTTTTCCTATCACAGTAAATGAGGTTGAATGTGTATAATTTTAGAAGAGCTGTGCGTGCGTGTGTGTGTGTGTGTTTTCATACACATACAGTTTATATAGTAGATAATGTATATTTTTCAAGACCTGTGTGTAATATGTATGTACACATACTGTATGGCATATATACATAGAATTAAATAATATACAGTAATACCTCGTCTTACGAACCTAATTGGTTCCGGAAGTAGGTTCGTAAGGCGAAACGTTCGTAAGATGAAACATTGTTTCCCATAGGAAACAATGTAAAAGCGATTAATCCATGCAAAACAGAAAAAAAATCACAAAATGGCGCTCTGCTGGGCGCCGCCGCCCGGCTGTCACCTTGTGAAACAGCCGGGGGGCTTCTCGGCGTTCTCCCGAACGCCGAACCTGGAAGTTCAGGTTCGGGTTCCAGAGGCCGCCAAGAAGCGCCTCCGCACGGCTGTCACCTTCTGAAACAGCCGGGGGGCTTCTTGGCGTTCTCCTGAACGCCGAACCTGGAAGTTTGGGTTCGGGTTCCGGAGGCCGCCGAGAAGCCTCCCGGATGTTTCAGAAGGTTACAGCCGAGCGCCGCCACTCGGCGGAGCGCCGTTTTGCGATCGGCGGCGGCGTTTTCAGCCGATCTAGAGGCTAGAAAGAAGGTGGGAATCCCAATAGGGAATTCCATAGGCGGAGCTTTGATGTCACAAAGACGTCCAACCGTGTCTTAGCTGGTATGGGTTCCTAAGCATATGAATAGACCTATTTGATTGAAATGTAGTTGAATATTAGTAGCTCAGGTTGGTAGTTGGGCTGTTGGTTTGAGCTCTGAGCATGTCAATTTGGTTGCAAACATTTTATCACCATTTGAGGAGACCATCATCAGTGCACTTTGAATTATGCTCATCTATCAGAACACTGGCTTTTAAATATATTTTTATGTGATGCAACTTAGGATGGATGGATGAAATCATGGTCTGATTTCAGAGCTTGGAACTCAAGGCAACAACCCAGACCTTTGAATCTTTAGATAAGAATGACATAGACAAAAAGTGGTTGCTAAATTATCCATTGAATTTTTCATGCACAAATAAAGTCACCAAAATGAAAATTATATAATAAATACAGTACAGTACTTTTAGATAAATTTCAATTCTCGCTTTGAAAAATTGCACAGATAGGTAAGTTCTGGGGGAAAAATTAAGGTTTTATCACTTTGTCAACTTTATCACTGGACTTTTATTTCAACATTTATATTCCTATGGGGATAGAATTATGAATATTGCCTAATTAGAGATTAAGCTTGTGATCCAGTGGTGGGATTCAAACATTTTACACCGGTACTGTGGGCATGGCTTGGTGGGTGTAAAATCTCAATTCCCACATCATTCCAGGGGGAAGTTACTGCAAAATCTCCATTTCTTCCTGATACGTTGGAACTCAGGAGGCAGAGAATAGATGGGCAGTGGGGCCAGTCAGAGGTGGTATTTACTGTTCTCCGAACTACTCAAAATTTCCACTACCGGTTCTCCAAAACTGGCCAGAACCTGCTGACACCCACCTCTGATGTGATCCCTTTGAATTCTTTTTTAAAAATATATTTTTATTGATTTTATAATGTAGAATATACATACAACATATAACAATGTGCTCAGTGATTAGTGCCCGCCACCAGACAACATTCATACCCTTCCACCAAAATGGGGGCATATTTTGTATATACCATTTTAACTCAAGAGCAAAAATTATTTACATATTATAAAGTGATTCCAATTTATTCCGTGTAGCTTGGTCTCGAATTCTATCCCTTTGAATTCTTGGCAAATTTTAGAGTCAAAATAGAGTCAAGAATGGACTTTCTTTTCCACCCAAAGATGGGTGGGCAACAGAAAAAAATGATGATGTAACTTTAGAGTAAGAGGTTAAAATATAATTCTAATTAAAACCACTGTGAAGAATATCAAAAGCTACTTCTTTGTAACTTTTCTCTTTTTCTTGCACTTTTAGCTTCTCTTTCATTTCTTTCCTTTTCTTCCCCCCCCTGCCTTTATTCTAGTTAGTATTAGTTTTTTTAATCTTCCTGTTTAGAAGTTTTAACAAAAATTATATGTAAGAGCCTAGAAGGCTGTCAGACATAGGTGCTTATGTTTTGACCTTCAATCCATGAAAAAGCTATGATACTATATGTTCTGTCGGGCTCTCTGGTAGAATCCTCCCAAAAATTCACAGGTACAAATTGCAGACACATACACACGTTTGAAAATTCAAAACAATGTTCTTTATAATGAAAATTCACTTAAACCAAGCACTCTTTTGGTATAGCAAAGAGCACTCGTCTCCAAACAAACTGGTAATTTGTACAAGTCCCTTATCAGTTCTGTGATACTCATCTTGCAGCTGTGAGGCAATTCACAGTCCTTCTTCTTTCACAAAGTGACACACACTTTGCTCTGGTTTAGTTTCAAAGCGGGGGGGGGGAATCAGCACACAAAAAGTCAAAGTCAGTAAAGCAGTCATGAAACACAACGATCAGATAATGCTCCACAATGGCCAAACCCACAGGCTGCTATTTATAGCAGTCTCACTAATTACCACAGCCCCACCCAATCACAGGTGGCCTCATTTTCTTTGATAATAATCTCTCAGTTGTTGTTGCCTATGCATCGCTCTCCTCATGCGTGGCTGTATCATTAACTCTTGTTCTGAATCCAAGGAGGAGCTAGATAATTGATCTCCTTCTGAGCTGTCTGCCACACTCTCCTCCTCCTGTCACTCATGTCTTCTTGGTCAGAGGAGCCTTCATCATCAGATTCCACTGGGGGCAAAACAGGCCTGCAGCATGTGGATGTCTCCCCCACATCCACAGTCCTTGGGGCAAGAGCAGGGCCAGAGCTAACCACAACGCTATATAAAAATCTACATTTGAAGATAGTGGGGAAGATATTTTACTTAGTGCTGGGGCCAAATATGGCACAAATACCTTAAATCAACTGATTTATAATGGATATTTATAAGGGATTTGAGAAATTATGTTGTGATTATGACTTATCTTCAACATCTGCTTGATAATATATACAGTTGAAAATACTGTCAAAACGATATTAAATGTAATAATTTAATCTTTCAATTTCAAAATCATGCTTGACTCCATAATGACTCTGGATGGGCTACTTTAAAAAAGAATTAAAAAACCAGAAAACAGCATATATTAAAGGAAAAAAGGATATAAACCAACAAGTCCAAATGCCTTACAAGCATCAGATATACCTTCTTAAGAGATTCTGAACTTAAAGTGAAATCATGAATTCAATTTTATGTGGAATGAAAAAAACAAACCAGAATGAAAATTATATTAATAATATGAATGAAATGCAAAATGCAGAATTGGAATGTACTTTCTTGATAATAATAATAGATGTAAGTTTTAAGAAATGGGAAATATATTTCTTATGTTTTAATAATGACATTAATTTGTCAGAAATTTTTATTTCATGTTTATTAGGTAGTTTAGATTTAATGATAAATTTAAAGACTGGATGTAGTAGTGATATTACATAAAAGTTATTTTATTAGTAGTATTTAGTTTATTTTAATCACAATAACGTATATAGGCAGGGGTGGGCTACTGCCCGGATGGGGGAGAATGCAGTGGGGTAGTGAAAATGGAGCTCTACTCCAGAGCACCCAATTTGTACTGAAAGATGTTGAAACAAAATGCAGGGCGTCCTGCATAAGCCACGCCCACAGTGTGGTAGTAAAACCTTTGTTATCCTTTCACTGTATATAGGACACCTCACTGTATATATAGAGTATATTGGTACATTTTGTTGTCATTGCTTGTTTTGTTTTACATACATATAAACACACATACACAAGTGAGTTTGTGTGTGTGTGTGATTTTAAAATGTACAGTACCTTCTTTACTAATTCCAGAAACTGATAAAATTAGATGTCCTGAGATAGCTGCAGTATGAACTTACTATAGTAGTTATTTTAAATAATCAGGATAGGTTAAGAGAATAAGGGACTTCCTCCTTCCAAGCTATAGTTGTAAAGACATCAACAGACAGATTGATGAATGTCAGAGAGGATATGGTAAAAACTGAAAAACAAAAATAACAAACAGGCCTACTGAGCCCACAGGAAGTCAGGGAATGTGGAGGGTCATATGTGCATGCATGGGGGTGGGGCAGCACAGGGGGTGTCACACACACATGCACAGGGTGTGGTATGGGGTCATCAAATTGGGGGCATGTGCACAAACATTCAAGGGATAGCACACAAGCATGCATTTTCGGCATGCGAAGAAAAAAAGGTTTGCCATCACAGTTCTAAGCAAAGTGAATTTTCATAACATTATTCCACGTTATGAAGAATTCCATGTCCCAAAGGTGCTTCTTTGAAGAGGCAATCGGACTTTCTGGTTTTTCTTTGAAGACTTTTCACTTCTCGTTCAAGAAGCTTCTTCATCTCCGAAAAAGCTTCTTCGATGAGAAGTGAAATATTACAACAACAACCAGAAAGTCCAGTTACCTCTTGAAAAAGCATCTTTGGGAAAACCATGACCTTGATGACTGTGAATCTCCATAAGACAAAAACTCCATGTAGGTCTGAAGCTTCAGCAGATGTAAAAGCTTCATGCAAGGGGTTCTAGATCACAGCAAATCAAATCTTAGTTTGCTAGACTATAAAATAAGAAAATATGAAATGTAAATAAGTACAGCTTTAATTGATGCAAATTTGGAACACAGTTCTCCCCCAAATCCAGATGGTCACCACTCTGCTGTTGTTAAGAAGAGTCATGAAGACCTAGCTCATCACCAAGGCTATGGTGAGGAAGAGTGAAACCTCTTGCCATCTTTTTTCTTTATTTTTAAGTTTCATTTATATTTTTGTAACGTCTTTATTTGATTGTTATGAGCCACTCAGAGTTGTTGAGAGTCAAGATGCAGAGGCCCTCAAACTTGGCAGCCTTAAGACTTGTGGACTTCAATTCCTGGTATTCTCCAGCCTGCTATGCTAGCTGGAAAATTCTGGGAATTGAAATCCACAAGACTTAAAGTTGCAAAGTTTGAAGACCTCTGATCAAGAGGTATGCAAGTTTCCACCAGTCTTAGACTGATTCTAGCCGAAGATTACCTGCATATAATACTGTGTTCTCATTTAAAAGTGCAATTTAAAACGATTCGGCCTACATGCATCCATATACGATCAGATAAAAATATCCAGTGTTAATTGCTGCAGTTCCATTTTCCACCAGATTTCCAGCCCAAGGCTGATGAATAATTCTAATTTGTATCAAGCACCGTTGCATGATCACCATGCCATATGATGTGCACTGAAATTTAGAAATATATTAAAAGCATTTTTAATGAATATTAGTCATGCAGTCAACTTACATAAGCCCCTTAAAGCAGACTTTGCATTAAGAGCCAGAATAAAGCTCCCATTATATCCCAGTCCCTAGGCATAAGACTATTGGTAATATTCAGACTATAGTAAGACTTTCATCTAAAGTGCTGAGATAGCTGTTTTTGTTTAACCTAGTCATGCAGTATCTAAGCAACATCATATTCTGGTGTGTTGTTTAAAAAAAAAACCACAATTTCCCTTAAGCAGTTGAATATTTTAAAATACAGCTAAGCCTTAAAATGTCAATCTCTGCCTCTAGGATTAATCACAGTGCCTATTTATCTACCAAAATGGGGAGAGGAAGAATCACACAAATATCAGTGGATTTCCCTTGCATACATAACCAGGCACTATTAAAAATAAACATGGAGTAGGATAAAAATAAGAGTACGGGGACTGTTTTTAGTTTGGGCCTTGGGACAGCAAGCAAAGTGATTAGATATGTCTTTTGTCCCCACTCTTTTATTTATTTATCTATCTATCTATCTATCTATCTATCTATTTATTTATTATTTAGATTTGTATGCCGCCCCTCTCCGCAGACTCGGCTCACAACAAAGTGAAAACAATTTACAACAAATCTAAATTACTGTTTAAAAATATTTTTAAAACCCCATTTTCTAAACAAACATACATACAGACATACCATTCATCAATTGTATATGCCCGGGGGAGATGTCTCAGTTCCCCCATGCCTGACGACAGAGGTGGGTCTTAAGGAGCTTACGAAAGGCAAGGAGAGTAGGGGCAGTTCTAATCTCCGGGGGGAGTTGGTTCCAGAGGGCCGGGGCCGCCACAGAGAAGGCTCTTCCCCTGGGGCCTGCCAACTGACATTGTTTAGTTGACGGGACCCGGAGAAGGCCCACTCTGTGGGACCTAATCGGTCGCTGGGATTCGTGCGGCAGCAGGCGGTCTCGGAGATATTCTGGTCCAGTGCCATGAAGGGCTTTAAAGGTCATAACCAACACTTTGAATTGTGACCGGAAATTGATCGGCAACCAATGCAGACTGCGGAGTGTTGGTGAAACATACATAGGTAAGCCCATGATTGCTCTCGCAGCTGCATTCTGCACGATCTGAAGTTTCCGAACACCCAGCAAGCACTTGTGGAAGATGTAAACCTCATTTTCCACTTCATTCCCTATACAATGCAAGTGAAATGCACTTTATGGTTGCATTTTAATGTGAAGACTCGTAAGAGTCTCTTTAAAAGGATCTGGTTCTATGGGAAGAAAAGACAACTCATCCATTCTGTTCTCTGATGATCAATAGCCCCAGATTATTTGCAGAGGTTTTGAGTAAATCTTAGATCGAATGCACACCCCAAATCTGCATTTAGAAGAGACACTCTTCTAATTTATGCAAGCTGCAAACATTGCTTGTCCTGAATGAATTTGTATAATGCCCTCCTCTCTCGCTCTCTCCTTAAGTTTAGACTGTGAGTGCATGTGTATGAGAACATGTGTGTACAGAGGGAGGGTACAGGGATTGCTTTTAAAGGGTAGTTTATTAATTTAATTTAATAATTTGCCTGGTAGCACCCCTTTTTGGAATAAATATCCTACTATTACTCTGAAAAGCCTGTCGCTCCTGCCTTGGAAAAGCCAGTTAAGCCTTGCCTATCTATCCCATATTTTTGTGTGTGGCAAGAGAAATAATGAAAGAGAGGTTTAAAAAGGTTAACTATAGTATTCTGGTTGTCTTCTCACACTATATTTAACCTAGACACAATGCCTGCCTCACTGCCAGCCTTGCAAAGTAGTCCAGACAAAAGCACACCCGAAGTATAGTGCAAGCTCTAAATTTATTGTAAGTTTACATTAAAAGAATCTTACAAGTCTAAAAGTACATCTTGACCCTCTTATCAAGATATTAAGAAGAGTCACTTCTGAGACATTTTAATTTCAATTCATCCTGCGGATTCAGATGCTGCTTCTTTATTGCCTAGTCCATGGGTCTGTAAACTTGGCAACTTTAAGACATGTGGACTTCAACATCTTTTGCTGGCTGGAAAATTCTGGGAGTTGAAATCCACAAGTCTTAAAGTTGCTAAGTTTGGTGACTTTTTTCTCGTATCTCCCAAGGTCATTCCCACATACCATTACAATCACTCAACATACAACCTTTTATTTGAATGAATGTATTCTTATTCCCTTGTAGCTTAAAGCATTATGTGAGCTCAGCCCATTAGGCTAATTTATGATTCAGTGGGTCATATGAGCTCACAGAATGAATTAAATCAGTACCCAGTGTCCATAAAATCACTCATTCATGCTGTTCAGGAGTCAGGGGACTCTAAGCAAGATGTTTTCTGGTTTCCATCTGGTTGGATGCCATTACACCCCTATTTGCTAAGGCAGTCGCATCCCTATGCCCATTTGCATGTGGTCTTCTCTATTTTATTCATTCATTCTTCATTCATTCATTCATTTCATTTAATTTATGGGCCACCCAATTCCTTCAGGACTTTACTACCTCCCAGGGGTACTTTATCTGTTCTTTTCCACTCTCTTAAATTGTCCTTGCTTGATTTTGATTGATTCACTTTCATTCATTTTCTCAAACTGTAGCATCTTTCCAGATGCACAGAGTGAAGCTCCAGCCACTCCTGGGTGGATGTGTGGATTTCCCCCCCAAACCATTTGGATTCATAAGGTACACCAGGGATCTCCAAACTTGACAAACTTTTAGACTTGTGAACTTTAACTCCCAGAGCTGGCTGGGGAATTCTGGAAATTGAAATCCACAAGTCTTAAAGTTGACAAATTTAAAGACTCCTCTGGTAGATGATGCCAATGTGAAAATAAACCATTCCCTTGAGCTGACATTAACTCCTGGTGAAACTACTGATTCCACTACCATAAACGTTTCTGGTATGTTTTTTGCAACAATAGGGTATATGGTTTGCAGTACTTTTTTCTGGGTTTCTACCCTCCACTTCTTATATTCTTGTTATTTCATAATGATTTTTTTAATCATCGATGCAACAAACATTAGTTTTTGCTTGCTTGCTTGCTTGCTTGCTTGCTCGCTCCCTCCCTCCCTCCCTTCCTCCTCCTCCTCCTCCTCCTCCTCCTCCTTCTTTTGGAGATTAGCCAAGATTGCTAGGTGCTGCCCTTTGAGCAAAGCAACGCATGGTAAATCACGGTTTCATCAGCAGTGAGTTGCTCCCAGTTTGGACCGGTTCTTAGAACCAGTAGTGATGGAAGCGGAAGGCTCTGCCCACCTGTGCGGGATGTTTCCGCAAATACGTAGAAGTGTTATGCGCATGCACACAAACCAGTGGTGATCTAATTTAGAACCCACCACCAGGTTCCATCCATTAGATTAAAATAAATACATGCCGTATTGTAGCTATACTCAGAGTTTCAGAGTTTGTTTGTTTATTATTTTTGTTTGTTTGTTTATTATATTTATATGCCACTTATTCCAATAGGACTCAGGGCAGCTGACAATAATCATAAGTACTAAAACAGTTTAAAAAAGGTACAACTATTAAAACAATAATACTATAAAATACCTTTAAAAACCCCTAAAAAGCCATACATACACACAGTTATTCCTAATTTCAGGCCTGCCGGAAGTGCCAGGTCTAAACAGCTTTCCAGAATGTATTATGTACTTATTTATTTAGAATTGTTGTAAGGAATATCCTTCTGGGTTCAGTTCCAAGTGGGGGGAAAGACACTGGAAACATGAGACCGCTTGGAAAGATGATGGACAGCAGGAACACGTGGTCTGAGGTTCCAAGGAAAGGGGGTCACATACCTCGAGGGTGTTGAAGGAGGGAGGGGTTTAAGATGCTGTGAGTGCCTGTTTTATACTCTCTGTTGAGCTCCATTTTAAGAGTTTCCTGTTCCTGTACAGAAATATATCTCATTGGCTGTCAGACTCCCAGGGGCATGCTGGGGCAACTCTGTAATCTGAATCCTAAATCCCAGGCTTGACTGATGTAATCTTCCCAGGTATTACTGCTGAGATGAGTAGAGAGCCAATCCTATCATGTCCTAAGGATGAATATCTTAATCCCATCATCCTGGAGTTGAAGGGGATAGATCTTTATTATGTAGAATAGACTGGTCCAGGCTATTAACAAAGGTGATGAAGGTAAGTGAGCTGGGCCATTCCTTGATAGCACATTGACAAAGGTGGGGGCTACTAATCTTGAATCTTTTTCCTGCCTAAAAGCATGTTTCTCAGCCAGGGATATTCTATATAATATTCTGCCTTTTTAATATTTCCTAAAATATTTTATTCCCCCAGGGAGGGAGGTGCTTACTTCCTACAGCATCATGAAAATATACCAGGCTTTACGAAGTTTACAAACTTACAAACTTCCATCCCAAAGGGTTCCCATCTTAAAATAAGGTACCCTAAAAGCTATATAAAGGACTAAAGAAGAGTGAGATGCTCTGAAACCAGTAACTTTTCAGAAATGCCTCCCACAGCCATTTTCTGGGGGCAATTATACATTCTCTTATGTGTGTTGTTTGTGGATCCCATAGGGATTTATAAATTATTATTTTCAATAGAAGAGTATATTTGTAGCTCAAGGTTGAACTGTGGAGTCCTCGGTGCTCTCTTTCTCTCAAGAAAACTATCAAGCTCAGAAAGCACCAAGGGCCCTGCAATTATTTCATTTTAACAGTCTGGGAACCAGCATAAATAAGCAGAGGAGGGTTAAATTTTCTCCCCTCTCAGGCTTCAAAACTAGTAACTGCAAAATTTAAAGAGTGGAAATGGAAGAGGGGAAATTTTCAAGGAAGGGATGACTTTCCAACCATAAGTGGATGGAAAGGAGGGTTTTAACTGTACAATGTACACATCTTTGACTCATCTTGATTAGATCTGTATGTGTCTGAAAAAGCAAAGAAAACTAGCAAAAGCTGGGTCTCTCTCTCTCCCCTTCTTTTCCCACCCCCCTCTCTCCCTCGCCCCTGTGGCTGTTTTTGATTCTTTGCTACTTTAATTGAACAATCTATTAATACAAAATAAAGGTCAATAAATAAGATAATAAAGAGGCTTCAAGAGAGGGAGATTCAAAAATGCTTTGAGAATCTGCCTAAGGTGTTTACACTTGGCAGGTGGAAGAAATACTTGACAGCCACAATATCACATTAGTGATTGCAGAAGTCTCTTCTGCACTGGGCAGAAGAGGTGGATACTTTGTCCAAATGTAGGAGACCTGGAAGAAAAAGCCTATTTTTCATCCAAGAGGCAAATAATTTCCTTTCTTCCTGAGACACATGCTATGGTATGTTCTTTATTCAAAATACAAGAGGTCACACTGCATTCCACATTCAGAGTGTTATTTCTGCCTTATCTGCTTACTTATTTTTAAACATATGGCATACTCTCAGAATCTTTCAAGAAAATATCATTCTGGGCAGTCATGAAATTTAAAAGAATCACTGGTAGTTTTTGGGATTTCCCCCTCCCCCTCCTTTCTTAAATTAGTAAAAGAAAGTCAGTGATTGGGACAACTTACCCTTGTTTATAAACTAAATGGTGACAGGTTTTCATACAAAGAAATGTGTTCTGGAGTCATTAGGCAACCAACTTCAAAACATTTTCTTTTCCTGTCTTCACTTTACTGGTGTTTTCTAAATGTCATTTGGATTGTTCCACTCTAATAGGTAATGGAGAAGGCAGAAAACAAAGGATCTCATTGTTCCCAGAAATGAAAAAGAGAATAATACTGTACTGCTTATGTTAACATTCCTATGATCATACCTTGAGAATTATTCATATTAACCATATGAAATATATTAGTTTTGGTTGGACAAAATACCAACTAAGCAAAAATCAGGACCAAAACAAATGACAGGCTAAGGACACTACTTAGATAAGTAAATTAGTTTTAAAAAAACTTGTTGATCCCAGTTTTCAGTTGGGGCTGCAGTCTTTGCAATGGGAAGCTTTCATTAGGACCACAGTAAGTATTGACAAAAAAATAATGCATTCATATCACGATTGTTCTCTTATCTATAGAGGTAAAGCCATCCTTAAATATCAAAGTAGCTGAGATTTCCTGTTGGCCAACTGATTGCAACTCCCACAAGCTGCTCATGTAACTGGTCAGTTCCAAAAGTAGGATAAGATAACTTTCTTATGGAGGGAGGCATACTTGTTAAAATATTTTGTCTGATAATAAAAAGTCATTCATTCTGATGAAGTGACATCAGCATTAAGCAGATGGTGACAGAATTCTGGCCACATTTTTATTTAATAAAAAGGTTAAAATAAGTGCAGTGAACTTGTCAGGGGTCTTAAACATCAAGTTTATCCCTTATTGTGCCCAAAATGTGGAAACTCCTGGCTTTTTAAAAGCATGAGCTAGGACAACATTTCTTAACTTTAGCTACCTTAAGAGGTGCTCATAATTCAACGCACATAATTCCCCAGACTCAAGTTAGTTGGGACTTGAGGTCCACATGTCTTAAAGATGCCAAAATGGACAAACACTGACCTCTAGGAGGGTGAACCTATGGCATGGGTGCCACAGGTGACACGCAGATCCCTATCTGCTGACATGTGAGCTGTTACCTTAGCTCAGTTCCAATGTGCATGTGTGTGCCGGCCAGCTGATTTTTGGCTTGCACAGAGGCTCTGGGAGGGCGTTTTTGGCTTCCAGAGAGCCTCCGGGAGGATAAGAGAGGGTATTTTTACCTTTCCCTGGCTCCAGGGAAGTTTTTGGAGCCTGAGGAGGGAGAAACACAAGTCTACTGGGCCCACCAGAAGTTGAGAAACAGACCATTTCCAGCCTCCAGAGGGCCTCTAGTGGGTGGGAGAAGCTGTTTTCGCCCTTCCCAGGCATTGAATTTAGGGGGTGGGCACTCGTGCATACGCGATATTGCACACCCATGCTCTTTCGGCACCTGAGGGAAAAAAGGTTTGCCACCACTGCTCTAGGACTACGAAAATAAAGGTTCATAGGATCAAAATCATCAGAATCTCTGGGGTGAGACTTCTATTGAGCAGGCATCATGACAGATGTCTCCTGGTCTAGCAATAGAAAGGATAGAAATAGAAAGGATCCAAAACATGCTTAGATTCCTGGATCTGGTAGTAAGAGCAAAACTCTAGGAGCAGACCCACAAGTATTTTGAGGGCCTACTGTAGCAACAAGATTATATTTTCATATTTGCACTTTTAAAGAAAAAGGTTGTAAAGTGGGCAAAATGGGTGCTTTGAGTATGTTTAAAGCTACATAGGACTTACATATTATTAGATCCTATTTATTTCTGTCAGTTTGTTCCTGGTGTTTTCCACTGTACAGTGATCCCTCGATTTTCGCGGTCTCGATCTTCGCGAAACGGCTATACCACGGTTTTTCAAAAAATAATAATTTAAAAATAGTCCGTGGTTTTTTTTCTATACCACCGTTTTTCCCGCCCGATGACGTCATACGTCATCACCAAACTGACGTGTGCCATTGCTGATTGGCTGAAATCTTCTATGTTTCTATGGACGTGGGGGGGTTTTTTGGGGGGGGGACGCACGAGCTGCCGGAGCCTCCTTTTGTTGCAAATCCGCCTCCGTGTTTCCCTAGTCCAACAAAGCTCAACCAACGCTACTAAGGCTTTCTCAAGCCCGCCTTCTCTCTCTCTACTGCCGCCAGGTACGTTTACCTTTCCCAACACTTTCCCGCGGCAGTATCTCCTTCCCATGGTGGGGTCGGTGATAATCCGAGAGATCTCGGGTGCCGAGTGCGAATGGTGGTGGTGGTGATGGTGGTGGTGGTGGTGGCCGTCGGAAGACTCCGCCACCTTCTTTCTCCGCGAGTCTCCGCCGCAGGCTTTGCCCAGCTCCTGCTCCCCCATTTTAGTGCTGGCGCTGCCGCCACCACCGCCACCTCCACTACCAGTTGTACCGGCCGGCTGATAGGCGATAGTCCTACCTGAAACACTACCACCCCTCCCCAAAGAAGCATGTCCTTCAAGATTGGGATGTCCTTCAAGATTACCAGTTGTACCGGCCGGCTGATAGGCGATAGTCCGACCTGAAACACTACCACCCCTCCCCAAAGAAGCATGTCCTTCAAGATTGGGAGATGCCCTGAGGCAGTTCAGGAGCTGTAGCAAGAATGAAAAAAGAAATGTTCATAAGCACCATCACCCCACTTTACCCAGGAGCATAAGCATCAAAAAGGCCATAGTGTTTCCCATGCTTAGGCATTCTTCTATACATGGCAGGCTTCATCTGGAGCAGGCTACTTCGCAAACATTTTCACAAGATTGCAAGACCAAATGCTCCTTCCATCAGAAATTGGCAATTCCCATGGTTGTCTGCAACAACCCCTCTGACTTGGGGAAGCATCTTTCTCTGAAACAAAAACATTCTGAATGAAAATAGAAACAAGTCTTGGTATTGTTATTAACATTATGAACCCTGAAAAGATTTCTTTGTCCCATGAAAGAACAATTCTTGAGAAAGTACAAAAATAAACCAGAGGAGCCAACAACCCAAAAGGCTAGTTGATTGAGAAATTCAAGCCATATTTGTTTGCTTATATTTAAAACTATAATTGGGTTTGGAATTGCTATTTAAAGATCTGAAAAGTTAAACATCATTATGTTCGATAGTTGGGCTTATAAGCATGTGTGGGAAATTTGAACTTTTCTGGAACACAGTAGTACCCCCTGGACAAACTTCCAAAATGATAAATGGCAGAAGTCTGCTAAATTCTGTGCTTTTAAAAACATTTTTTTTTAAAAAAAGAAGTCTCACTCCCTCAATTGAAATTCAAGTTGCCTTCAAGCTTTGCCCATCCTGCAGCAGTTACTTCTTACATAAACAAGAGTGTCAAACCCTTGTGCGGGGCTACGTACATATAACCTCAAAAAATGCGGCTGTCTCTCTCTCTTTTCCAGAAAACCAGGGCATGTGAGAAGAGTGACGAACTCCCACAGTATTCTGTTAGCAATTATACTCCTCTGCAACTGGAAGGAAGGTCTCTCTAGCTTTCTCTTCCCACAGAACGTGGATTCTTTCCCCCAAGATAGATGTTATTTATTTATTTATTTGTTTGTTTGTTTGTTTGTTTGTTTGTTTGTTTGTTTATTTATTTATCCAGTACACAAATACATAGGAAGAAAAATAGACATGTGATAATATATATGAGGGTGAAAGTGAACTTAGAGGAGAGGATATATGAAAGGAAGAGAATATATAAGATAGGTGGAAGAAAGGAAAGACAATTGGACAGGGGACGAAAGGCACATCAGTGCACTTATGTATGCCCCTTACTGGCCTCTTAAGAACCTGGAGAGGTCAATCGTGGAGAGTCTAAGGGAGAAGTGTTGGGGGTTAGGGGTTGACACAACTGAGTCCGGTTATGAGTTCCATGCTTCGATAACTCGATTGTTGAAATCATATTTTTTACAGTCAAGTTTGGAGCGGTTCGTATTAAGTTTGAATCTGTTGTGTGCTCTTGTGTTATTGCGGTTGAAGCTGAAGTAGTCATTGATCAGTAGGACGTTGCAGCATATGATCTTGTGGGCAATACTCAAATCATGTTTTAGGCGCCGTAGTTCTAGGCTTTCTAGGCCCAGGATTGTTAGTCTATTTTCGTAGGATATTATGTTTCAAGTGGAGGAGTGAAGGGCTCTTCTGGTGAAATATCTTTGGACATTTTCAAGGGTGTTGATGTCTGAGATGTGGTATGGGTTCCAGACAGATGAGCAGTAGTCTAGGATGGGTCTGGCAAAAGTTTTGTAGGCTCTTGTGAGTAGTGTGAGATTGCCTGAGCAGAAGCTGTGTATGGGCTCAAAGAGGTATCTCTCCATGAGAACTTAGGTCACAATTTATTTTATTTATTTATTTATTTGGGATTTGTATGCTGCCCCTCTCCGCAGACTCGGGGCGGCTAACAACAGTAACAAAACAGTTCTAAAGTTTCAGAACTTTGTATTAACATCACTATGTTAATAGTGGGGAGGTGGGGAAAGTTCCTATCTCCCCCCCCCTTTTTTTTTTCTAATTACACAGAATTCCTTCGGAGACATGTAAGCTTCTAGGAGAACAGATTTTTTAATGCATTTTTAAAAATATTTGCTTAACCACTCATTTTAAAACACATCTCTGGATGATTCACAACAATAAAACCCAGATCCATAAATCCTAAAACAAAAGCCATTCAAACAAAGCCAAACCTAGTGCTTCACACCCTTGGGATGCCATACAGATATCCTTATTCTATTCCAATGCCTCAGGGCTCTTGATGGCCTTCCAAAAGAGTGAGGGGGGGGGACTGCTGAATCATCGGGGAGCGGAGAAGAATTAGATAAAAGGCTAAATTCAGGGGGTCGGAATGCAGAATTGGCACCAAACATTGAGAATGATTGAAAGCATCTTTCCTTCATGCTGCCTAATAACACTGTGTTCTTACTTTCCTTTAACCACTGCCCAACACATGTTCTCTATTCAACCTCTGCCACCCTAGCCCCATTTCAAGGGGTCCCTTCACAACTAAGCAGCTGGCTATCCAGGTTTCAAAGATGCTTCTGCCTCACATTCAACATTCCAAACTCAGGTCATCAGACACGATCTAACCATATCCGTATTCCGCAATAAACCCTGATTACTTCTGCTCTTAAAAGACCAATTAGTTTTTTTAAAAATAAGAATGTGCATTGGGTATGCTGGGACTTTCTATCTCCCATGGGCCTGGGGTGTGGGGGAGAGCAAGCAGCAAACCCACATAAGTCGCATAATTGCCCAGTATGGATCATCTGTGCCTCTCCTCCATCTATTTCCTTGAATGGAACAGCTGAAGAAATCTGAAGTATTTCCTGCGTTCTTCAAATCCTGTGGAAGCACATAAGGGACAAGATGGCTATTGCCTCACAAAGAGGGTCACATGGGATGCTGGCAGTTTCTCTCCCAAGACCACCAGTCAAATTCTACTGATACCCCGTACCAGGGATGTCAAACTCATGGCTCAAAGGCCGAATGCATCACGTGCTGGTCATGCCTACCTCTGGTTTAGCAAAGAGGGGGGAAGTTGTGAAATGTCACATGAAGACATGACATTGCGAGTTTGACACCCCTGCCCCATACCATCTCTATTTTTTAAAAAATCCTTCATAATATACAAACTGTTCTGCCAGGGTCTCTGGTAGGAGCCTCCCGAAAATTCAAGGGTACAAATTTCAGACACACACACGTTTGAAAATTCAAAGCAATGTTCTTTATCACAAAATTCAAAATAAACTAAGCACTCTTTTTGTATTGCAAAGATCACTCATCCCAAAACAACCAGGTAGCCTGTACAATTTCCCTTAAGCAGTCATTAAGTACTTAGCTAGCAGCTGTGAAGAAACTTCATACCCCTTCTTCTTCCAACGAAGTGACACACACACACACACACACATGTTGCTCTGCTTTGGTTTCAAAGGCGTGAAAAATCAGCAAACAAAGTCCAGAAAACAGCAACACATGATTCCTGAAAAACTGCTATCAGATACTCTTTCACAATGGCCAGACCCACACGCTGCTATTTATAGCAGCAGCCTTAATTACTGGAGCCCCACCCAACCACAGGTGGCCTCATTTTCTCTTGTAATAATCCTTTAGTTGTTGTCTCCTATGCATCACTCTACGCATGCGTGGATGTGTCATTAATTCTTGTTCAGAATCCAAGGATGATACAGATGATTGATCTCCTCCTGGGCTGTCTGCCAAACTCCCCTCTTCCCTGTCACTCATGCTGCCTTGGTCAGAGGAGGCTTCATTGGCAGATTCCATCGGGAGCAAAACAGGCCTGTGGCATGTGGATGTCTCCCCCACATTCCTTGGGGCAGGAGCTGGGCCAGAGCTAACCACAACACAAACCAACAAAATCTATAAACCTGGTACAACATACTGCAGCAAACAACTACCATGCAACATCCTCAGACTTTTCACCGGTCTCAAAAATGTGAAAAAACCCCCATGTCTTACAGTTTTATTCTGGGCATAATAGTGCAAAGTGATTCCGACTCTCAAAACACAAAAAATGACTTTGCCATAACATATCTTTATGAAATACTGTCTAGCTTAAGGCAAGGTGTCCTTGGGTTCTGAAGAAGCCTATTCTCAGATAGCAATAATATTTCTCTTTGGGATATGGAGGAAAGGAATAGATGATATGTTGAATGACTAACTTCTAGCATCTGTCTCAATTGCGAATGTTGACACAAGAATGGGAATTAAGCAACATTTGGAGGATGACAGGAATCTACCCTTAAAACTTAAACAGATTTAATTCTGACTGACCATTGCTCATGATAACCGAAATAAATGATTCAGCCTTTTATACACAATTTTAGATATTATTGTGTGAGGAAAACAATGGTTTCAGTCCAGATTACAATTCTACATCGGTTTCTTGTTGAAAATCGTTCTTCTACTCAGTATTCCTCCTCCAAAAATATGTTTACACAAAACAGGTCTAGAATGAATTAGTTCTGTTCGCTGATGACGTAACACTATTCAACACTACCGACAATGCTACTACCCTTCAAAAAGATTCTTGACTATGGGTCAGAATGGTCAAACAATTGGCAACTTCAAATCTCAATCAACAAATGTTCTGTCTTGCACATTGGCAAAAAAAAGAGAACACAAAATACAAGATGAATGGACATGACCTTGTAGACGACCCTCACTCGGAGTACTCATCTCTAATTATCTAAGTGCCAGAGCCTACTGTAAAAACATTGCCAAAAAAGCATTAAGAGTTGTTAAGCTAAACTTGTGTAGCTTCCTCTCTGGTAATATTGTACTTTTAACTAGAGCGTACAAAACATTTGCTAGACCAATTCTCGAATATAGCTCATCTGTCTGAAACCCGCACTACATATTAATACATATTAACTTGCATTAAAACAATTGAGAATGTCCAGAGATTTTCATAAGAAGAGTCCTCTACTCTTCTGTTCACAACAGAATACATTATGCCACCAGAATTAAAATTTTGGGCTTAGACAATTTAGAACTACACTGCCTTAGGTCTGACCTAAGTGTAGCACATAAAATTATCTGCTACAATGCCCTACCCATCAATGACTACTTCAGCTTCAACTGCAACAATATACAAGCACACAATAGATACAAACGTATGGTAAACTGCTCCAAACATGACTGCAGAAAATGCGACTTCAGCAAGAGAGTGATCAATGCCTGGAATACACTACCTGACTCTGTGGTTTCTTCCCCAGATTCCCAAAATTTAACCTTAGACTATCCATTGTTGACCTTACCCCGTTCCTAAGAGGTATGTAAGGAGTGTACATTAGTGCACCAATGTGCCTACCATCCCTATCCTAACGTTTCCATATACATAACAAACTCATGTATCCATGTTTAAACTTTTACTATAATCTTATATGCTTGACTAAAATAAATAAATAAAAAAAACAGCTGGTTGAAAATGAAAGATATTTTATCTTGGGTATAGATTACAAAGTGAAGAGATTCCTTTTTTCTAGCCAAATGAATTATCCAGATGGTCAATGTAATAAAAGCCTCAGGTAAACTCAGTAGTTTATTACAGAACTCATGCCAGGCCTGGCAGGTACAGACTTAAACAATAATATACATACAGGCTTATATATAACAAGCTGCCTGAGGCAGCACCCAATCCCCGCAGAGAGAAACTTCCCGCTTACATTGTAACTACGGGCTGGCGGCCAATCAGCACCCTGGATAGGGACGCCTATCGCACGGCTCTAATCTGCGGCTGTAACTGAGCAGATATAACAGTCAATATGGGCTGATATTTTTCAAATGTATCCTCATGTTGCTCAGTTGTGATTTTCATTATTTACTGCATATGTAGGTTGTTATTTCAAAGATATAAAACAAAGAAAGCAAAGCATAATCTTCTAAATGTTGGGCACCACGTTCTATAAACCAGAAGTACTATCCTGGAAGATTATTTTCTGTGGAATCTTTGCACACACCCTTATTTTAAAAAATAACTCAAGGTAGTAGACTTATCTAATGGTTCTTCCTCCTTATATTTTGCCCACAACAACAACCCTGTGAAGTGGTTTGGCTTGAGAGAGTGATAGGCCCAAAGCCATTCAGTTGGCTTTCATGCCTAAAGTGGGACTAGAACTCATAATTCCTTAATTTGTTTTCTTGCAGATGTTTCATTATCCGAGTAGGTAACATCGTCAGTGGGGATTTTTAAAATTATTCTATTTTATTGGAGCTTCTTTCCCAGAAGACAAGTCTTCAGCATGACAAGAGTAGCTTATATGTTTACTCAAACTATAAAATAACTTTTATAGACCAGTTTTGACTTCCATAGAGTAACAGGAGTAGTTTAGTTCCTGAAAAACAAGGATAAATAATTATGATGCATGATGACACATATTCATTGCAAACCCTTTCTTTTATTCATATCTAATAATGGCAATACATATCTGATTGCTTATAGAACATGATAGAACAAACAGACGAGCATATCTTATTGTTCTGAATAGAAACAACTGATGCCATATTTTTAAATACAGTAACTAGCATTCTCTGATATAAATAGAAGATATATGTGTGGAACAATTGGATTAGTATTAATATATATTGTAACTTTCCTTTTTTCTCCGTTAATAGTGGGATAATAGCTTTCAGATGCATACTCAATTTTAAATGTCACTGTATAGATATTTACAATTTATACACTTGAATACAGCACTTCATGTTTTTTTCATTTAGTGTTATTGCTTATAGTAGAGCCCAATTCAGAGTGCTTTTGAAGAATTCCCAACATACTGTTACATATTTCTGTTGAAATAACTTCCACAGGGTAAAATGGAGTTATTCCTAATTGGAAGACTAAAATCTTATACCATGTTTGGCAGTAAAACCTTTGAATGTAGCATTTTTTTTTTCTTAGTAAACGTGAACAGAATTGTCTTCTTATTCCAAATTCAATTGATCTTAAACCACCCAGATCCAAGAACAGTTCCCTCACTGATTGATGGATTCTAGCCAGTCTCAGGTAATTACACAATTAAAGAATGTTCCAAAGCTTTTTAAAAACAAAACTCTTCTATATTTCCAAATAAAACTAGTCAAGATAAAAAGAAGTTTATGATAATTGGGTATCAGATCCATCAGATCCCTTCTTCCCAGCTTACATTCCAGAGGGAGGGAAGAACATAGGAGAGAGGGGGATTTGGGAATAGGGGCATTAGGAAGATGTCGGTGGAAGGATAGGAAAATCCAGAGTCCTAGACCTCTGATGACCTCCATCTGTTCCACAGAGAGGTTTATGAATGTGTATTTAGTGCTAGAGAAAGGCAAAGATTGACAGCCTTATAAATACATCAACATATTTAGGGAACCTATTTACAACCCATTATAAAATATTTAATAACAAGCCATTTAATTCCTTCTTTAAAAGTTAACAGTGTGACTTACTGTTCCATATTTTCCCATGCTCTGTCTACAGCAATCACATTAGCTCAGATATTATGCATAAAACAACAGAGGAGAAAAATAAAGGAATTTCCAAATCAGGAAGTTTTTGGTAGTAGCAGCAAACCTCATAATTCCTATAGGGTTAATGGGATGTGATTTAATTTTGTAGACATATACTGATTTTTATGTTATCTTCCATCATGTTCACTAATTTTAAAACTTTTAGAGCTGAGACTAAGCTCTGATAGTGCTACTGTACATGTTATAATAATATTTACTTTGGTGGATCATAATATTTCAAAATAAAATGTCCCTATTTAACAATTTGATTCATCTGCCATGTTTCAGTTTCAATTTTCTATAAAACATTTTCACAAAGGGATATTCAATAAAGGGTAAGTAAATTACTTAATAGGAGGAAAACAACTGTGACTCCTGACTTAAACCTACTCCAATTAGTCCACAAAAATCCAGATAATACTAGATGGCATCAAAGTGTTTTGGTTTTGGGGGTGGGTGGGTTGGTTGCTCATTAGATATTGTATAGTGCGTTTCCCTATTTCTTTGTTTCATTCTGAATAAATGGGCACCCCTAAATATAGCTAGATCTATTGGTATAGGAATATAATAAAAAGATCAGCTAGCCTGAGATAATTTTTCAGACGCTTATAAAAAGGCAAACTATAAAGCAAAAATAATTCAAAGACATTGGTGCAAGTAAGTAGGAAAAAAATCCTGAAGTACTAATAGATCCTAACAGATGTTAGGTACAAGATAATATAATAATCACATCGATCAATACTTTTGGACCCCATTAATCATGTTAATTCACCATTAGTCACGCTTAGCTTAATTTGAATGCTTAAATATGTCCTGCCTTCTTGTTATTTTGTCTTAGGGAAGTTTCTGCAAAGATAAAATCTTTAATGGAAGTCTACATTTTAATTTGACAGTATCTAATATATGACAGTGTAGTGTACTATTTTAGTTAATGGTGATAATGTGAGAGATCACATTATTCCTTTACACAATATATCTGTTTCATGAGCAAAAGAAAGGCAAATTGTATCCCATCCAGCGAAGTGAGAAGGCTGATACTTAAAAAAAATAAAATAAAGCTAGTCATAATCACAAGTTGTATGAAAAATTACTTAGGAATTTTACACGTCTTATCCAAAACAAGTTGAACTGATAAAAGAACATCAGTTGTACATTCACTGACTTATCTACATATGAAATAACAAGAAGCAAATTGGGATCGATTAAGAGTTGAGGACAATCCAAGAATGTCTTAATAATGGTATATGGAGCAGAAAGTTTGACTTAAGCAGTTGGTTTGTTGAGTTAACTGTAGAAAGAGGAGACAAGAAATAAGAGAAGCAAATTTTACTGCCATGATTGGGATACTGAGAACACTCACTAGCAATAAACTTCTACTGAATAGTCTCCATTAATGTGTATTTCACATATTGCCCGTCACATTCTTTTCTGTAAAACTTGTTTCTCATGATCAATTTTTTAAAAAGAAGCCCTAAATAACAAGTGATGTAGGCAGTAGTTCGCAGTGCTTTAATGATGTTTGTATGATACTGTTTAAAAGATGATTGTCCTGAATTCATGAAGACAGGAATCTTTGGCAGTTGAATTCCATTGTGTTGCAAAAGTTGCCAATGAAGACAAGAATATATTGTTTGATAGGCTATGGTCTATCAAGAGTTAATATAGCCACTGTGGCTTCAATGATAAATATCTTCCCTGGAATTAATAATGCTTGTGGTTAATTTTCTAAATCGGTATTTTAAAAAAAGAAGAAGAAGAAGCTCCAATTTAATGAAATTTAGTGACAAATGAACTATCTTCATTTATGCTTTATCTGCCTTACATCAGCGGTGTGGGTGGAGGAGTCCATATTTGAGAGGTTCTTGGTGCTCTCTGAGATTGATTGTTTTCTCGCAAATACTTTATTACCCAAACTTTGTAACATGATCAGTGCTAGTTTGGGTAATGAAATGCCAGCAAGAAAACAGCCAACCTCAAAGAGCATCAAGGACCCCTCTTAATCCCTGATATTGATTTATTATTTGTTTATTTTACTACTGCAAATGTAGATGAAGCTTTTTCTTCTTTCTTTCTTTTTTCAGGGTGGAATACCTTTTCACCGGTGCAATAATAATAATAATAATAATAATAATAATAATAATAATAATAATAATAATATATTAGATTTGTGTGCCGCCCCTCTCTGCAGACTTGGGGTGGCTCACAACAATAATAAAACAATGTACAATGTGACAAAGCTAATGTTTAAAAGAAAACACATTAAAAACCCAACATTTAAAAACCATGCATCACAAGCATACCATATATAAAAGATACTAAATCCCATAGATTCAAATTCACTCGCTGATTCACAAATGCTTTCGTTTGGCCTTTGCAATCTGCACAATAGAAAAACGACAGGAGGAATTTGATACCATTATTGGGTTGAAGGAATCTTAATATCTGGTCTGGTTATTGACAAAGTGTCTTTGAAAGTGTGCAAGGTTTACATCTGTGTAAGCTTCAGTCTTGTTACTCTGATGTTATACCTTGTAATTTGTAGGCCCTCCTCAATGTTAAATCCTCCATAAAAAGATAAAGGAGTCCCTGTGGATTTTACTCCACTAGTTGTTGCTGACTCTAGGGTGCTCATCTCTGTTTCAAGGCCACTGAGCCAGCAGTGACTGAGGACATTTCCATGCTCATGGGGACAGCAAGATGTTACAGAGTGCTAATACCTTCTCACTGAAGTGGTAGTTATCTACTCTCATTTGCATCTTTTCAAGCTGCTAGGTTGGCAGGAGCTTGAGTGAGGAATGCTGCATGGGAATTATTTAAATGTGAATGTTAAGAAATGTACCATTCAATTCACTATGTGTTATTCTGTTAATGTTTAACACAGGAAGAGCTCATATATGCTCAGTCTTTGACCATTAATCCATTTCTCTCAGCTCCACAAATTGGCACATTTCCTTCCCTTTTCAATATTGAATGAAAAGAAGAAACTCAGTGGCTTCCAAAAGAGGTGGAAAGGAAATTTCTGGTAAGGGAGCTTCCCCTTGTATGGTACTATTATTTCTTGCAGTGTATTATTGTTTGTCAGGGCAAGGAAACAGACAAACAGTTTAGAATAACTCTATTTATAATGTCATTGTCCAGGCCTCTTTTATTATCATGATTTTTAACATTAAAATTATACTAGCAATACAATTGTATGCTGTGGTGAAATCCAAATTTTTTTACTACTCATTCTGTGGGCGTGGCTTGGTGGACGTGGTATGGCTTATGGGTGTGGTGTGGTAGGCGTGGCAGGGGAAGGGTACTGCAAAATCCCCATTCCCTCCCCACTTCTAGAGGAAGGATTTTGCAAAATATCCATTCCCACCCCACTCAGGGGCCACCCAGAGGTGGCATTTGCTGGTTCTTCAAACTGCCCAAAATTTCAGCTGTTAGTTCTCCAAAACCTGTCAGAACTTGCTGGTTTTCATCCCTGATTGCATATATCTCTATTTTTTTCTTCTGTTAATTAGCCTAACACTTTACAAATATCCTGTCTTTCAAGTGTATATTGTGAACTAATTAAGAATTTAAGGAAAGATCCTTACTTTCTATGTTGCCTCAATCATTAATTAATTTAACTATCTACCATGTGCCATCATTGCCACTCTCCAAACGAATTTGAAATGGATCTGCCAACTGTCTTTCCTCCTATTTCTCAAAAAGCAAGGGAGTTACAGGTAGTCCTTGACTTACAAGTTACAACAGTTCATTTAGTGACCATTCAAAGTTAAAACAGCATTGCAAAAAGGGACTGATGATCATTTTTCACACTTTCGACCGTTGCAACATGGCCATATATTTACATTTTATTTTGACTGTTCAGGGGCCTGAGGTCATATCAATCTGCTGACAAACGAATTCAAAGGGGAAGCTAAACTCACTTAATAACCATGTTACTAATTTAACAACTGCAGTGATTCACTTAATGTCAGGGTTCCAAATAGCATTGAAATCTAAATCAGAGTCCAAGGCAAAGTATTCCTCAAAGTTCCAATTTATTAAAGGAGCCATGTTGGTACATCTAGGAGAAACCTGAATCTGAAGTCCCAGAGGTTTCTTCACCCAGTTGAAAGTTCAATCCCTTGTGTCCACATTTGACTAACCATCATCTGCCAATTTGGCAGCAACTCCCATCCCAGACAAAGGATGACCTTGACACTCTAAAAGGAATTTGTTATGGCTACATGCAGACATCCCTCATGCAATTGCATCCCTGTCCAATTGTCTCTCCTATATTTTATATATCTTTTCTCCCATTCATATATCCTTCCTCTACTCTTCATTGATGTATTCTATTCTCATATCTCTTCTTCTATCCCTTCCCTGATATTTACTACTACACGTTTTTATTCTCCTTAACTTTCAATTTGTATTGGACAAAATAAATAAATTAATTAAATAAATAAACTACCCTCTCAAATTCCCACAGCTGAGAATACATTTTAAAATAGCATAAAGTGTGGCAGGCCAAAGACACGACTTAAAATGGCTTTGGCCTGACATTTAACAAATGTGATAAGAAAAGTCATAAAATGAGGCAAAACTCACTCAACAAATTTCTCATTTAGCAACATAAATTCTGGATTCAATTTTGGTCATAAGTGACATGAGGATTACCTGTAGTTTCCATCTAGCGAATGGATGCAAAAAAACTAACTTTCAGTATTTTACCCATTATATTGTCAGTTTTTAAATACAAAAAGTTCCTTTTGCTCTACTGTACATGAGGAAACAGATCAAATAAACCGATGATGTTCCCTTTCACATTTTTAATACATTTTGTATTTGTTTGTCCATTTGTTTGCAATAAAAAAAAAAATCTGAGCATTTATAATGAAATGCAGCTGCTTGGCTGCCAAGCCATCTTTTCCCCCCTACTTTTAGATTCCCATTGGGATCTGGGAAGGTAGTTTAATGCCATGTCATCAATTCTGGGACTAGAAACTTTGCCCAATAGTTGCAACCATGGTGGCAGGCATAATTGCTGTGAGAGTCACTTCTCACACTGTCAGAAAAGAACAAGATTTATTTTATTTATTTTATTTTGTCAAACATGTACAAGATAGTAGTTAATTTGTATAAACATAAATATTAGCAAAGTAGGTACAGGTAAATTAGGCAATAGAACAGCAGGACAAGGATGGTAGGCACAATGGTGCGCTTATGCACAAGATAATAACACTATTGCTCAAACAAAGAGCAACTGCAGCAAATGATGCTGTGTCTCTATCTTTTGCTTATGAGTGCCCCAGAGTGGGTTCCTTGCAATTCGGACCAGATTGCCCGAATCTGTTCTGTCGAGCTCTCTGGTAGAATCCTCCCAAAAATGCACAGATACAATTTCAGACACACATACACGTTTGAAAATTCAAAACAATGTTCTTTATACCGAAAATTCAAATAAACTAAGCACTCTTTTTGTATAGCAAAGAGCACTTGTCTCCAAACAAACTGGTAATTTGTACAAGTCCCTAATCAGTTCTGAGATACTTAGCTTGCAGCTGTGAGGCAATTCACAGTCCTTCTTCTTTCACAAAATGAAACACACTTTGCTCTGGTTTAGTTTCAAAACGGGGAAAAATCAGCACACAAAGGTTGAAGTTAGCAAGGCAGGCATGAAACACAATGATCAGATAATCCTCCACAATGGCCAAACCCACAGGCTGCTAGTTATAGCAGCCTCACTAATTACCACAGCCCCACCCAACCACAGGTGGCCTCATTTTCTTTGATAATAATCTCTCAGTTGTTGCTGCCTATACATCGCTCTCCGCATGCGTGGCTGTATCATTAACTCTTGTTCTGAATCCAAGGAGGAGCTAGATAATTGATCTCCTTCTGAGCTGTCTGCCACACTCTCCTCCTCCCTGTCACTCATGTCTTCTTGGTCAGAGGAGCCTTCATCAGCAGATTCCACCGGGGGCAAAACAGGTCTGCAGCATGTGGATGTCTCCCCCACATCCACAGTCCTTGGGGCAGGAGCTGGGCCAGAGCTAACCACAACAGAACCATTAGCAACCTACTGGTGATGTAATTTTGGCATCACAGATCCAGTTCTGTCTGGACTGATCCATGCTCGCCACCATCTTTTTTTTCTGAATTTTTGACTAATTTTCCTGTGTTTTGATGGCTCTTGCTCAATCTGTGCTTTGAAAAAAAAACCCTCTTGCTCACTCCCAGGTTAATAGTGATCTTTATTTCTTCACCTGAAGCATAGCTGATCAGTGCTTCAGCTATGTTTCAGGCTGAATCCATCGTCTGAGCATGCACAGAAGTGAAATTGATTGTGGGGACGCACACAAAACATTGCAATGTGAACTGGTGGCGAAGGTAAGTGGAACATTGGGCATTGGGCCAGAATACAGCTGGAACCGCCTTCTACCGCACGAATCCCAGCGGCCGATAAGGTCACACAGAGTTGGCCTTCTCCGGGTCCCGTCGACCAAACAATGTCGTTTGGTGAGGCCCAGGGGAAGAGCCTTCTCTGTGGCGGCCCCAGCCCTCTGGAATCAACTCCCCCCAGAGATTAGAACGGCCCCCACCCTCCTTGTCTTTCGCAACTTACTCAAGACCCACCTTTGTCGCCAGGCATGGGGGAGTTAAGATATTTCTTCCCCTAGGCCATTACAAGTTATGCATGGTATGCTTGTGTGTATGTTTGGTTTTTTATAATTAGGGTTTTTAGTTGTTTTATTAAATTGCATTGTTACATATTGTCTTTTACCATTGTTGTTAGCCCCCCTGAGTCTGTGGAGAGGGGCGGCATACAAATCCAATAAATGAATGAATGAATGAATAAATAAATAAATAAATAACCCACCCCCACCCCAGAGACTGACAAACTATGAGTAACAAAATTCTGAAATAAGATGGGCCAGCAGGACTAGCTGCTATTTACTCATCCCAACAACTTGTAGAGTGTTGTGTATTGTTTTGCTGTGGATAAAACTGTCAGGTGCCATTATACCTAAAAAATAAAACGGCTAAAAAAAAATCTCCAGAATGACAGCATCTAAATCATGACAGTAGAATAATAAACACACAAAAGCACATGCAAATAGGGAATTAGAAAGTTAACTCCAATTGTCATGGTGTCACAATGAATGATACAGAATTGATTTTGATACATTTCTATCTCTCCCTGGAAGCTTATTGCTTTAAATAAATGGATGGATGGAGCAGTTTAAGAGATAATTATATAAGTATATTACCTGTTTTAAAGAAAGAGGTGGGGAACAATCCTCAAAATAGAACTTGTTCGATATTTAATGAGCAAAGTGCCAAAAATTTATAAAATCATTACTTAGAATAAATGATTAAATATTTATTCTGTATAAAATCTTCTTTGCAGATAGCAAATACTAAAACCCTGTCCATAAATCTGAGATTCCATCACAGAAATATTTAGAAAAATGCAGACTACAGTACTGTATTTGTATTTTGATAAAATAATTCACTTTTTTGGCAAGAGGCAAAAATGTGCAAAGAGAAAATTAAAACAGAAAATGTTCCTTGAACTGTTCCATTGATTTTTGGAAAACTGGTTTACAATCCTTTACTGGCACACAGTTACCACAATTTCTCCAATAAAATATCATGGAATGCAACATTCACTATAATTTGATGGGTGTTGAGTGGCAACCACATGGTCTTGATTACACCTCCCAGAGATGAGCTAAAATGATTTAACTGCTATTCAAGAAAATATCCTACTCAGAATCCAATAGAAGGAGATCCTCCCACATAGATTTAGGATTGGATGTATAATATGCTAAATTGAACATCTGTTAACAGTCCATGCACTTCTGAAATTAGACCTGTTGGAGTTATATACATATTCTAATTTACTTAAGGATTATATAGTTTCACATTTTGATATTAAATACTGTATGACAAATGAAAGCTAAAAAATGAGAGAAAGGTATCAAATATAAGTAAAAATATAAACTCTTGTTAAGAAGATTGGAAACCATTTCTTTAGTAGTTTTTTTTCTATTTTCTCTCCTTTTGCTTTATTTTTTTCACTTTCTTATTTCACTTCTTATCTTTTTATCTTCAATTTAAAATTGGTATTTTTTCATTGTATTTTTTTTAAAGCTATATTTTTAAAAATGAAAGAGAGAGAGAAATGGGAGGTACTAAAATCTTGATATTTAGGCAGATTAGAAAAAATTGGAATAAATAAGTACATATTTTTAAAATCAAAGTTTTCCAATTAATAGGGATCGAAAAAAGATGGAGAATATTTGTTTGTAAAACCAATGGGACATTTATTTTTATGGAAAATAATTCCATCATAATGCATGCCACTGACGCATTTTCTGCAATGAAATACAGTATACTGGGTAATGACATATATTAACTAGACAGTGAGTTTGCAGTTGTGAGGTATAACTTTCTATACATCAGTGGTTCTCAACCTGGGGGTCAGGATCACTTTGGAGGTTGAATGATTATTTCACAGGAGTTGCCTAAGACAATAGGAAAAAGCAAATTTCCCATGGTGTTAGGAAGTAAAGCTTCTATTCTGGTGCCATGTCCCTCTGACCTTCCTGCTTAAAGCTCTGTTGGGATAATTGGTGCTAAACTTATGGTTGGGGGTCACCACAACATAAGGAACTGTATTAAGGGGCCGCGGTATTAGAAAGGTTGAGAACCACTGCTGTATATTAAGAAATCTAGAATAACCATTCTTCTCTAAACAATTACGTTTTTCCATTGAAAAAATAATGTACTGAAATATAGTAAAAAGTAAAGCAAAGAAGAGATGTATTGTACGGGGTGGGTTCTAGCTTACCTCACTGCTGGTTCGCTTCCATGCTGCACAGGAGTATGTGTGTTGCGCATTGCATGGGTGTGCATGCACAGTGCAAAAATCCAGCTTTTGCATATGGGCAGAAGCAAAAAAACAAGATGTTGTGGTGCCTATGCCACTATAGAGAGGGCAGGTTTGGAAGCGTGTCTAACCAGCCATTGCTAGTGGTTCGGCGAGCGAGGGGAAATCCCACTATCGGTTCTATAGAACCAGTCTGAAACAGCAGGAACCCACCTCTGATCTGTATCTGTTACCAATATCTGTATTGTATTGTCATTATATGCCTTCTGACTGATAAATTTAGTGGTTGTTTGTAAATTTGTCACCAAACCAAGTCCAGTTAGTAGAAATAAAGAGAGGACACATGTTCTTGTGGGTGACTCGATTGTCAGAGGTGTTGATTTGGGACAGAGGAAGGATGTGGTGAAGGTGATGAGGTGTCTTCCAGGAGCCACTGCCCACAGGGACAGCAGGCGGATTATAAACATTGTCAGGGCTGTGAGTAAAGGTAATAAAGTTGATGTGGTGGTGCATCTTGGCACAAACGATCTGTCCCAGAGAAATGTTAATGTAGTAAAAAGAGATTTTCAAAGTCTAAGTGTGGAGCTGGGTAAAATAACTGATTCAGTGACTTTCTCAGAGGTGTTACCGGTTTGTGGCCAGGAGGGTAAAACAAGTTGTATCAGAGAGTTTAATGTGTGGTTAAGGCAGTGGTGTAAAGCTGAAGGTTTTGGTTATGTAAGTCATGATGTCAGTAGATGGTCTAATAGGGAGTTGTTTAAGAGGGATGGTTTGCATCCATCATACAGAGGTACCCAGGTGCTCGGTGAGGAATTCAGAGCTTTTTTGGACAGGCATTTAAACTACGTAAAGGGGACAGAGATGTACCAGATGTGGAGGATTTCTGTCCCCGACCAATGAGGATACATCAGTTTCTGGAAGCTTATGAAAAGGGAGCTGAAAATAAAATAGATGTAGTTGTTGATGATAAGGGGCAAACTAATAATGAAAATAATGTTCTTCGGGTAATGTGCACGAATGCTCGAAGCTTGAGCAACAAGCTCTGTGAGTTAATGGCCATAATATCTAGAGATAATTTGGATCTGGTTGCCATAACTGAGACATGGTTTAAGGATTCCAATGAATGGGAAATATCCATACCAGGATATACACTGTATAGGAAGGATAGAATAGAGAGAAGGGGAGGTGGAGTAGCCATTTATGTTAAAGAAAGTCTAAAAACAATACTAATTCAAAATACATGTAAAGATCTGGAGACCCTCTGGATTTGCATGCAAAATAAAGACGGTTCTGTCATTAGAATTGGGGTGATCTATAGGCCTCCAGGGCAATCTGAGGAACATGACAACAAGATGGTGGATGAGATTACCCTAATGGCAGTAAAGGGAGATATTGTGGTTATGGGTGATTTCAACATGCCTGATGTTGACTGGAATATCCCCAGTGCCCTTACATGCAAAAGTAAGAATATAGTAGAGGCCTTTACAGGAGCAGCTATGGCACAGCTAGTTAAGACACCAACTAGAGGGGAGAATATTCTAGATTTAGTTTTTACAAATGGGAATCGGGTTTCAGAGGTCAAGGTGGGAGAAAATTTAGGTTGCAGCGACCATCTATGTTTGTGGTTTGATGTAAAAACTGATTGTGAGCAATCCTATACTGCAACCAAAGTATTGGATTTCAGAAAAACAAATTTTAATGCAATGGGGGAATATTTAAATAATGAATTAAAGGGGAGGGATAAAATGGAAGGAGCGAGCACCCAGTGGACTGTATTAAAAAAGGCCATCTTAAAAGCCACAAGACTTTATGTAAAGCAAGTAACTAAAGGTAAAAGGAAGAAGAAACCGCTATGGTTTAGCAATGATGTAAGGGCTATAGTCAATGAAAAAAAGGCTGCCTATAGGAGGTATAAAGAGTCTGGAAGTATAGCTGATAGAGAGGTGTATAAAATGAGACAGAAGGAGGCGAAACAGATAATATATGCTGCTAAAGCCTCAAAAGAGGAAGAAATAGCAAAATCTGTAAAGAAGGGGGATAAAACCTTCTTCAGATATATTAGTGATAGGAAGAAGAAAAACTGCAGCATCACAAAGCTTAGTACCAGGAATAATACATGCATTGATGGGAATAAGGAGATCGCTGACCATTTCAATAGCTACTTCTGTTCAGTTTTCTCAAAAGACACCTTACAAAATAATACTATAGAGGGATATAACATTGCTTCCAGCTGTACGGATTCAGCTCCAGTGATCTTAGAAGCCGATGTCTTAGAAGAACTTGAAAGATTAAAGATAAATAAGGCAATGGGTCCAGATGGCATCCATCCCAGAGTTCTTAAAGAACTCAGATCTGTCATTGCTACCCCCCTGACTGATTTGTTTAACCAATCCCTGTTAACAGGAGATGTTCCTGAGGATTGGAGAATGGCCAGTGTTGTGCCTATCCACAAGAAGGGCAGTAGAGAAGAAGCTGGAAACTACAGGCCAGTTAGCTTGACATCAGTTGTAGTTAAAATGATGGAGACTCTACTCAAAAAGAGGATAAATCAGCATCTAAAAAACAATAACTTATTGGACCCAAATCAGCATGGCTTTACTGAAGGCAAATCATGTCAGACTAATCTCATTGAGTTCTTTGACTATGTCACAAAGGTGTTGGATCAAGGTGGTGCCGTGGATATTGCCTATCTGGACTTCAGCAAAGCCTTTGATACGGTTCCACATAAAGAGCTGATAGATAAATTAGTGAAGATTGGACTTAATCCCTGGATAGTTCAGTGGATTTCAAGCTGGCTGAAGCATAGACATCAGAGAGTTATTGTTAATGGCGAGTATTCTGAGCAGAGACAGGTTACAAGCGGTGTGCCACAAGGGTCTGTTCTGGGTCCTATTCTTTTTAATATGTTTGTGAGTGACATAGGGGAAGGTTTGGTAGGGAAGGTTTGCCTATTTGCCGATGACTCTAAAGTGTGCAATAGGGTTGATATTCCTGGAGGGGTCTGCAATATGGTAAATGATTTAACGTTACTAGATAAATGGTCAAAGCAATGGAAACTGCAGTTTAATGTTTCCAAATGTAAAATAATGCACTTGGGGAAAAGGAATCCTAAATCTGAGTATTGCATTGGCAGTTCTGTGTTAGCAAAAACTTCAGAAGAGAAGGATTTAGGGGTAGTGATTTCTGACAGTCTCAAAATGGGTGAGCAGTGTGGTCGGGCGGTAGGAAAGGCAAGTAGGATGCTTGGCTGCATAGCTAGAGGTATAACAAGCAGGAAGAGGGAGATTGTGGTGGTGAGACCACATTTGGAGTACTGTGTTCAGTTCTGGAGACCTCACCTACAAAAAGATATTGACAAAATTGAACGGGTCCAAAGACGGGCTACAAGAATGGTGGAAGGTCTGAAGTATAAAACGTATCAGGAAAGACTTAATGAACTCAATCTGTATAGTCTGGAAGACAGAAGGAAAAGGGGGGACATGATCGAAACATTTAAATATGTTAAAGGGTTAAATAGGGTTCAGGAGGGAAGTGTTTTTAACAGGAAAGTGAACACAAGAACAAGGGGACACAATCTGAAGTTAGTTGGGGGAAAGATCAAAGGCAACATGAGAAAGTATTATTTTACTGAAAGAGTAGATCCTTGGAACAAACTTCCAGCAGACGTGGTTGGTAAATCCACAGTAACCGAATTTAAACATGCCTGGGATAAACATATATCCATTGTAAGATAAAATACAGGAAATAGTAAAAGGGCAGACTAGATGGACCATGGGGTCTTTTTCTGCCGTCAGTCTTCTATGTTTCTATGTTTCTAATTTCTAGACTTTTTCCCCTGTTATGGTATAATTTCTTAGTTCACTTTTTATTAGTATTCCAAGGTAATTTAAAGGAAAGTTTAAGCTATGATCCTGGAAACATCTTTACCGGTAATTTATTTTGTAGTTTGGTTAATATTTATACATGAAAAAGATTTAACTTATTTTTAATTTTCAATGAAGCCTGCTATTTTATGAAATAAAGTATAAACATGCAAATTTCCAAGAACAGCTTTCCTTGATTAGAAATGAAAATAAAAATCATCTATTGTTAATTTTATGTTCAAATGTCTTTAATTGAAGTTTGCTAGACCCTAATTGTTAATTGTCAAGACAGATGAGATAGGACATTCCTGTCTCCTACCATTTGCAAAACCATTTATATTCAATAATTTTTGTGAATTGCTACAATGCAGAGATGTTTTAAAATTGAAACACATTCCTCCTGAAATACCATAAAGATGTAACACCATTCCATCCAGTCAAACGCTTTTTAAAATGTTTCTAAAGAGAAGAAAGATATGTGCTGCAATAATCACAAAGACATAGAATCATTGGGGTTGGAAGGGACAATGGAAATAATAGTTATAATTCCCTGTTCAATAAAAGGTAAACTGAAACATCTTTCATGCATGACTATCCAGCCTCTGTTTTCTTCAAGCAGAGAAAAACTGCCCTCCTTATATTATCATCATCATCATCATCATCATCATCATTATTTAAATGTGTATACCGCCCCTCTCTGTAGATTCGAGGCGGCTCACAACAATAGTGGCAAAACAATGTAATACAAATCTAATAATTTAAACTAAAAACCCATAATTTAAAAACATGCACACAACACACCATACATAAACAATATAGGCCTGGGGAAGTTATTTCAGTTTCCCCATGCCTGATGGCAGAGGTGAGTTTTAAAGACTTTACGAAAGGCAAGGAGGGTGGGGGCAATTCTAATCTCACGGGGGAGCTGGTTCCAGAGGGTGGTCTGTTCCAATGGCTGACTGTTTACATAATCAAGAAGATCCTCCTGATATCTACCTTTTATTAATTTAATTTAATTTATTTATTGCATTTATATGTCGCTCATTCTGAAACAGACTCTGAGCGGCTAACAACGGTTATAAATACAATACAAGTAAAAAACAGTAAAAACATCACTAAAATTACTAAAAACACATATACAGTGATCCCTCGATTATCGCGAGGGTTCCGTTCCAAGACCCCTCGCGATAATCGATTTTTCGCGATGTAGGGTTGTGGAAGTAAAAACACCATCTGCGCATGCACGCCCTTTTTTTCATGGCCGCGCATGCGCAGATGGTGGAGTTTGTGTGGGCGGCGGGGAAGACCCAGGGAAGGTTCCTTCGGCCGCCCAGCAGCTGATCTGCTCGGCAGCGCAGCAGCAGCGAGCAGACAAAGTTTGGGGTTTCCCCTTTGCGTGGGCAGCGGGGAAACCCCGATCTTCGTCTGCTCGCTGCTGCTGCGGCCGCCCAGCAGCTGATCTGCTCGGCAGCACAGCAGCACCGAGCAGACGAAGATCGGGGTTTCCCCGCCGCCCACGCAAAGGGGAAACCCCGATTCGGCTCCTCGCTGCTGCCGCGCTGCCAAGCAGATCAGCTGCTGGGCGGCCGAAGGAACCTTCCCTGGGTCTTCCTCACTGATGCCCCCGCTCTCCCACCCGCCCGCCGCCCACCCGCCCGCCGCCCGCTGCCCGCCGCCCGCCATCAAGCGGGGGAGAGATAGAGAAAGAGAGAGAAGGAAAGAAAGAGATGAGAGAGGGAGGAAGAGAGTGTGAGAGAGGAAGAAGCAAGATAGAGAAAGAGAGAGAGAAAGAAAGATGAGAAAGGAAGGAAGAGAGTGACGTCATCGGGTGGGAAAAATCGCGATATAGCGTTTCGCGAAGAACGAGATCGCGAAAATCGAGGGATCACTGTATCATAAAAAGCCGTACATATTATCAATCTTAATTCCAGGCCTGCTGGAAAACCAGTAAGGAGGAGATAATGTGAATCTCTGGGGGCAGTTGATTCCATAGGGTTAGAGCTGCCACAGAGAAGGCTCTTCCCCAAGGTCCCGCCAACCGATTCTATTGCCTTGATATCCTCCTGATATCTATCTTGAATCTATTGCCTTTCAACACATTGGTTTAGGTTGTGCCTGGTAGGGCAACACAAAATAACATTACCCCATTTTGTGATCGTTATTTGAAGATTGTTACTAATATACATTTTGTGGGCTAAACATACCAGGTCCTTTAAACTTCCTTAAGGGTTTGCTTTCTAGACCCTTCACCATCTTGATAGCTAATTCCAATTTATCACCATGCATTTTTGAAATTATTATTATTATTATTTATTAGATTTGTATGCCGCCCCTCTCCGTAGACTCGGGGCGGCTCACAACAATAACAAGAACAATGTAAGAACAAATCTAATAATTTAAAAAAAGCTAAAAAACCCATTATTAAAAGCAAACATACACACAAACATACCATGTATAAACTGTATAGGCCTTGGGGAGATGTCTCAGTTCCCCCATGCCTGACAGCAGAGATGGGTCTTAAGAACTTTACGAAAAGCAAGGAGGGTGGGGGCAATTCTAATATCCTGGGGGAGCTGGTTCCAGAGGGTCGGGGCTGCCACAGAGAAGGCTCTTCTCCTGGGTCCCGCCAAACGACATTGTTTAGTCGACAGGACCCGGAGAAGGCCAACTCTGTGGGACCTAACCGGTCGCTGGGATTCGTGCGGCAGAAGACAGTCCCAGAGGTATTCTGGTCCGATGCCATGAAGGGCTTTATAGGTCATAACCAACACTTTGAATTGTGACCGGAAATTGATAGGCAAGCAATGCAGACTGCGGAGTGTTGGTGTAACATGGACATACCTTGGGAAGCCCATGATTGCTCTCGCAGCTGCATTCTGCACGATCTGAAGTTTCCGAACACTTTTCAAAGGTAGCCCCATGTAAAGAGCATTACAGTAGTTGAACCTCAAGGTGATGAGGGCATGAGTGTGGTGCTCAGCACTGAACACAGTATTCCAACTGGGTTTGAACCAGGGCAGAAGAACTTTTATTTAATTGCTTCCTATAACCTTGATACTATGATCCAGTTAATGCACTTCAGGGTAACAGTTGTCATTTTGACCATAGCATCACACCCCTGGTTAATGTTCAGCTTTTGGGTGACAAGGACATCTAGATCTCTGTCTCAAGTATTACAGAAGCCGTGTTTCCTCTATGGGATACCTGTGCCCTACATTTTTGTTACTGAGTTGCTGAATTTTATTTTTCTCCCTGCTAGATTTCATCTTCTTCTTTTTAGCCCACTGCTCAAACCTCTTTAGCTCATCTTGTATAGTCTCACTTTCTCTCCAACATATAGGCTAGCTTTGTGTTATCTGCTAATTTCATAACTCAATTTTTTCATCCAGGACTGTAATAAAAATATTGAACAGACAAAGCTTGGGACAGAGCTCTATGGCATCCACTTGATATTTCTTTCCAAGATAAAGTGGAACCATTGACAAACTTTCTTTGAATGCAATCATTTTGCCAATTGCGGATTCAACTAACAATAGTATCTTCTAGCCCCTATTTTACTATTTAATAGTATTTCATCGTTGAATGCTTTGCTAAGTTCTACAGCATTTTCCAGATCAACTAAGCTAGCAATTCTAATGAAAACGTTAATTTTGCAGGAAATTTGCTTGTGCCTCATGTTCTGTAACTTCTTAACTTAGCTTGAATTGTCACTCTCTCCTTTTGTCAGTTATTTTACTTTAAAAGTTCCAATATATTGTTGTAAATATTATGATTTACAAATTGAAATTGGTATAATATTATATGTTGGAGAGATTAAAATCAAATTGCATGAATGTTGATTTCACAAGGGCTTTTCAAAAAATGCAGAAAGCCTACATAATTAAATTTCCTTGATCAAGATATAATGTGTAACAGACTGGAATTAAAAGTCACCAGTAGAGTGTCTATTCTCACTGTTAGGGTAAATAGAAAATAAGCACGTAATCTCTGAAGATCTTAGAGTTCAGTACACAGTATGACATGATTATGTTATATTTTCCGCTTCCTGAGAGAATAATTTTGTGAAAGACAATTAATTTTTACAATATGATATTTAATGCTACAGACCTCAACTGTCACCAGTGCCACCAATCTTCTCATTTTAAAATGATATTTTGGAAAATGAAATGCCTGTATTACATTCTTGTTTCTGTTTTGTTAAAAATGTAAGTGTCCTGAAAATAAAGGTACAGTGGTACCTGTACTTAAGAACTTAATTTGTTCTGCGACCAGGTTCTTAAGTAGAAAAATTTGTAAGTAAGAGCAATTTTTCCCACAGGAATCAATGTAAAAGCAAATAATGCATGCAAACCCATTAGGAAAGAAATAAAAGCTCGGAATTTGGGTGGGAGGAGGAGGAGGAAGAAGAGGAGGAGGACAGTCACTGCAGAAGGAAGAAGGTGAGGTATGGGGAATTTTAAAAAAATCCAAAACTTTAAGGCTTAAAAAAAAAGAAAAGAGGGACTCTGAGGCAGCAAGCAGGAGCATGCACCTCCCATACACCTGGCATGAGGCTGCCTCCCATACACTGCACCAGGGAGAGAAGCCCAGGCTGCTTCTTTGACCGAAAGGCGGCTGCTGCTGCTGCTACCTGCTTCCTCTTCCTTCCCATGCTGAAGGGCTCCACTCTCCTCTCGCTCGCTCATTTGGTAGCCAGCGCCTTTCCTTCACTGTGTTGATTCCTCAGTTTGGCTGAAGCTGAGTTGATCTGGCCGGGGTGAAGAGCCCCCTTTCACCTTTCCACACCCAGACACTCCAGGAGACAACCTCGCGCCAGCCATCATAGCAAAGTGGTTTATTCCCTCTCTAAGCATCCAGAGAAAGGAAAACGCTCTGTTCACTCTGGGCTGCCAAAGCCTCCTTAAGCGCCACTGAAAGGTTCCACTGGCAGTCCAGAAAAGCCAGGATTAAAGGGGGAATGGCAGGAAACTGGCCAGGCCTTTGTCCCACTCTCAAATATCCTGGGAATTTTTTCCGGGCTTGGGTTCTTAAATAGAAAATGGTTCTTAAGTAGAGGCAAAAAAATCTTGAATACCCGGTTCTTATCTAGAAAAGTTCTTAAGTAGAGGCGTTCTTAAATAAAGGTAGCACTGTACTTGAGATCCAAAGGGTCAGATCCTTGTTCGAAAGGATCACATTGTCCTAGCATCAAAGGATGCTAGACTGTATAGCTAGAGGTATAACAAGAAGGAAGAGGGAGATTATGATCCCACTATATAGAGTGCTGGTGAGACCACATTTGGAATACTGTGTTCAGTTCTGGAGACCTCACCTACAAAAAGATATTGACAAAATTGAACGGGTCCAAAGACGGGCTACAAGAATGGTGGAAGGTCTTAAGCATAAAACATATCAGGAAAGACTTAATGAACTCAATCTGTATAGTCTGGAGGACAAGGAAAAGGGGGGGACATGATCGAAACATTTAAATATGTTAAAGGGTTAAATAAGGTCCATGAGGAAAGTAAACACAAGAACAAGGGGACACAATCTGAAGTTAATTGGGGGAAAGATCAAAAGCAACATGAGAAAATATTATTTTACTGAAAGAGTAGTAGATCCTTGGAACAAACTTCCAGCAGACATGGTAGATAAATCCACAGTAACTGAATTTAAACATGCCTGGAATAAACATATATCCATGCTAAGATAAAATTCAAAAAATAGTATAAGGACAGACTAGATAAACCATGAGGTCTTTTTCTGCCGTCAGTCTTCTATGTTTCTATGTCCTTCTTCTTCCGCACAGTATATTACCCCTTTCCCTGTCTCTCAATTTTTCATAAAATTCATCATGTTTATTTTGCCATTTGTTATGACATTTTATATTAGAGCAAAAGATCATGGCAGAACTAGTATGTATTAATTGAATTAAAACATTTTAACTAATCTTGAATATTGTGACCAGCTTTAGGGAATTCATACTGAAAAATGCACAGACATTAGCTTGGATTTTATCCGATTTTAAAGTTAGCTGGGATAATGAAAAATATCTGCTTCTTTGGACCTATTTCCCCCATTTTTTAAAAAATACTGAGAATGCAACTTTAAATAATGTTGATGCATAAATATGTACAGGTAATCATGCTGGAAAAATGCATTGGCTTATATGCAAACTTTAGTTGCAAATTCGTTGACTGGTAAAGCATTTCCCAATAGTTGGAAAGCTGAAAATGGTCCCACATGAAGTCCAAGAAGACTGATCATGTAGTTCTGAAAACCTGGCATTTTTATGTACAACTGAAATGTGCAGACAGTCCTCTGACAAAAGAACAAGCAAAGCCATACATGGAACTAACTGCTTCACTGTGGGAGTTCAAAAGCAGTCTTTGATTGGGGGAAAAGACATTTATTCTGACAGGAAGGAATGCAATTCTGAAAGTGTAATAAGTCACATGCGATAAAATGGAATGGCATTGGCATTTTCCCCTCCATTTGATTCAACAGTCTTGGCACTGGGATGGAATTAATTTCTAGTGAGAGATAGAACGATATCTATGTTTGTTAAAAGTACAAGTTTTCCTGGTGTAGAGGAAAACTATAGATAAATATTATTGGCCTTAATACCAATTAACTTAGTTTGGTTCCATAGTTAAGGCACCAGGCTAGAAACTGGGAGACCCTGAGATCTAGTCCTGTCTTAACCATGGAAGTCAGCTGTGGTGTCCTTAGGCCAGTAACTCTCTCCTAGCCCAATCTACCTCACCAGGGTTGTTGTTGTTGTGGGAAATAGGAGCAGGAAGGTGTGTTGGATATGTTTGCTGCCTTATTTGAAAAAAAATAATAAAGGTGGGATACAATTAAATAATAAAATAAAATTATAGAGCACTGGTGTCAATCTCACTGTGCCACATTCAGGGAAGGCCTGCCGTTGCAGGCGGCGCACATGGCTGTCGGCATGAGATTTGGCTTCTGTGCATGCCCAGCAAGAATTTATTTATTTGTTTGTTTGTTTGTTTGTTTCTTTGTTTCTTTGTTTGTATGCCGCCCCTCTCCGTAAACTCGGGGCGGCTCACAGCATACAATAAGACAATTCACAACAAATCTAATAAATTTAAAAACCATTAAAAAACCCCATTATTAAACCAGACATACACACAGACACACCATACATAAATTATATAGGCCCGGGGGAGGGAGGGGGAATGCCTCAATTCCCCCATGCCTGACTGCAGAGGTGAGTTTTAAGGAGTTTATGGAAGGCAAGGAGGGTGGGGGCAGTTCTAATTTCCGGGGGCAGCTGGTTCCAGAGAGACGGGGCCGCCACAGAGAAGGCTCTTCCCCTGGGACCCGCCAGATGACATTGTTTAGTCGACGGGACCTGGAGAAGGCCAACTCTGTGGGACCTAATCGGTTGCTGGGATTCGTTTGGCAGAAGGCGGTCCCGGAGATATTCTGGTCCGATGCCATGAAGCGCTTTATAGGTCATAACCAACACTTTGAATTGTGACCGGAAATTGATCGGCAACCAATGCAGACTGCAGAGTGTTGGAGTGACATGGGCATACCCGGGGAAGCCCATGATTGCTCTTGCAGCTCCATTCTGCACAATCTGAAGTTTCCGAACACTTTTCAAGGGTAGCCCCATATAGAGAGCATTACAGTAGTCGAATCTCAAGGTGATGAGGGCGTGAGTGACTGTGAGCAGTGAGTCCCGGTCCAGATAGGGCCGCAACTGGTGCACCAGGCGAACCTGGGCAAACGTCTCCCTCGCCACAGCTGACAGATGGTTCTCTAATGTGAGCTGTGGATCGAGGAGGACGCCCAAGTTGCGGACTCTCTCTGAGGGGGTCAATAATTCCCCCCCCCCAGGGTTATGGATGGACAAATGGAATTGTCCTTGGGAGGCAGAACCGACAACCACTCTGTCTTATCCGAGTTGAGTTTGAATCTGTTGACACCCATCCACACCCCAGGCACTGGCACATCACTTCCACTGCTTCGTTGACTGGACATGGGGTGGAGATGTACAACTGGGTATCATCTGCGTACTGATGATACCTCACCCCATGCCTCTGGATGATCTCACCCAACTGTTTCATGTAGATTGCAATTTCCTGATCTCCTCCTCAGAATTTAATGAGATGGAGGGCAGGGAGCTGATGATACTTCTTGCTTGTAACCCACATATATGTTCCAATCTTCATTTGTCTTTTCCTTGTTATTAAAAAAAACATTAAGCCTTCTGATTGGTAGCATAGGAACTATCCATGAAAAACACCCATTATTTTATAATATATAGTTTCTTAGGATAGTGTCTGCTATGCCTTGTCTGAAATGCATTTGATTTCATCATAGTGATTAGAATGAAGTTAGATAAACAGCAGTGAAGGGTTACAATTTTTTTACTACCACACTGTGGGTGTGGCTTATTTTGTGGGTGTGGCTTGCCAGCCATTTGACCAGGTGGGAGTGGCTTAATGATCATATGATGGGGTGGTGGCTTAAAAATCACATGACTAGCTTAAAGGTGGCCAACTTGATGTCATTCACGTCAAGGGTTTGGGATAGGGTTAGGGTGCCTGGCCTCTCTTCGCCTCAAAGAGATACAATTTCCCTATCTATTTACTATTACTGAACATCCAAAATATACTACTTAATTCTGTGTATATATGTCATATCTGTACATACGTATTACACACAGGCACACAAAAATATACATTATCTACTATATAAACTGTATGTGTATGTACACATACACACATGCACACACAGCTCTTCTAAAATTATACACATTCAACATCACTTACTGCGATAGGAAAAACATACCCAGAGTCCAGAAAGGGGCGGAGGGGGGGGGGAGGAAAAAATTTTTTTCTACCGGTTCTGCGTTCCTGACCAAAACTTTTCTACCAGTACTGCATACCTGTCCGTACCCGTAAGGCCCCATTACTGATAAACAGTCATGTCTAGTCATGTATGAGGACTATCACTTTGTTAACACAAAAACATTTGCAATAAGGATATGGGATGCATTTCTCTGAGTTTGTAAAAATCTCGAAGGATGAAACTGGAGCTAATCTATAGTTCTAAGACACAGAAATGTAATGATACTTTAGTAATGAACAAGAGATAGCTTGCCTGAAATAAAATGTGCATGTAGTAAAGGACTCATAGAATCATTGCTCCTGGAGGAAGACTTTTAATTAAATACTTATTTTTGTGTGTTTTGTATGCCTATTTGGTAAAAAAAGGTTTCCCCAGAGCAATACCAGCTATCATCATTATGTGTCACCATTGTTACTAAGGTACCTAGTGACAATGTTCAGCCCACCTGATCAGCTTTTTTTTGTTTCTGAAACAAGGGATATGATTATTTATCTATATCCATCAGAGTTCATCTTAATTACCTCCAGTGCTTCCCTCTATCAATTTCATACTGGTTTAGAAAAGATCACAACACACCAACTTTTCTATTTACTTTATTAGCAGAAAAGGGAGTGGTGTATGTACACACCATTAGAGCAAATAAGATTGTTCTTCTATATCCTGTTTCAGTAGCATTTAGTCCCGTATTATCTTGCTTAGCAGGTATCTTAATGATATGATATTTCTTTGTAAGAAATGAATGTGTTTCATTTAAGCAATCTGATTTTTTAAAAATAATCATTTCCTATTATTATGATTAATCACTTGCATATATCAAGAACATAGAGCCTTATAGCAGTTTTTAGTCCATTTGTTTCTATAGTATATATTATTATTATTATTATTATTATTATTATTATTATTATTATTGTTATTATTATAATTATATTATTCATTTGGCTGATGAGATAGAATTCCATGGAAGAAGAATTATGACTTTTTCTTTAAATTCTTAAATAACACACTTCTGATGTGGATGGTATAGACCAGAGGTCCCCAACCGCCGGTCCGCGGACCGGCACCGGGCCGTTGGGGGTTTTCAGCCGGTCCGCGGCGCCAGGGCCCCCTCGGCCTTTCCGCACCACCAGCGGCGCTCCCCCCGCCAGCCAGCCAAGCCCCGCGCCCGCCGGAACCGGCTCCTCGCTCTCCCCCCGCCGCCCGCCGCGTTTGCAGGAGGTGGGGAGGGTCGGGCGGCCCGCCAAGGCCAGGAGGGACGCCGCTGCCCCCCCTTCCCTCTCTCCGCCCGCCGCTGCGCCTCCTTGACGCTGAGAGGAAATGCCGGCAAAGGCTTTTCTCAGCGGAGGTTTTCAATGTCGGGGGCGCACGGGCGGTTGCACGCGCTCCCTATCTCCCTGCTAGCCCACTCGGAGTATTCAAAATAAGAAAAACCTTTGCCGGCGAAGGCTTTTCTTATTTTGAATATTCCGAGTGGGCTAGCAGGGAGATAGGGAGCGCGTGCAACCGCCCGTGCGCCCCCGACATTGAATATCACCTTTGCCGCCGGCCCCCGCCTCTCCTGCATACCCCCTTGCTGAGAGCCCGGGGCGAAAGTGCTCTCGCAAAGGTGAGGCGGGCAGGGCGTGCGCGCGTCACCGCTGAGAAGAACGGAGAACGAGAGTGAGTGATAGCAACAGACAGCAAGATAGAGAGAAAGTGAGAAAGAGAGAGTGAGAGAAAGGGGGGGAGAAAGAGATAGCAAGAGAGAGAACAAGAGAGAGAAAGAGCGTGAGAAAGAAAACAAGAGTGAGAGAGAGAGAAAGCAAAAGAGACAGAAAGAAAACAAGAGAGAGAAAGAGGGGGAGAGAGAGAGAAAGAGAGGGAGAGGGAGAAAGAGAGAGGGAGAGGGGGGAGAGATAGCAAGAGAGGGAGAGGGAGAAAGAGAGAGGGAAATGGGGGGAGAGATAGCAAGAGAGGGAGAGAGAGAAAGAGAGAGGGAAAGGGGAGAGAGGGGGGAGAGAAAGAGAGAGGGAGAGAGAGAGGAGATAAAGGAAGAGGAGAGAGAGAAAGGAAGAGAAAGAAAGAGGGATAGAAAGAGAGAGAGTGAGAGATGCTCAGTGAGCCTTTCTTTGAAGTTGCCTTTCTTTCTTTCTTTCTTTCTTTCTTTCTTTCTCTTTCTTGCTTTCTTTCTTGCTCTTTTTCTTTCTCTCTTTTACCTTCCCTTCCTCTATTTCTTCTTTTCTTTCTCCTTCCTACCTTCTTCCCTTACTCTCCCCTTTCATAAGTTTCCTTGCTTCCTTCCTCTGTTCCTGTCCCCTCCCCCCTTCTTTCTTTCCTTCCTTTCCTCTCTCCATTTCTTGCTTTCCTTTTCCTTCCTCCCTTCTTTCCTCCCTCATTCCCTTCTTTCACTCCTTCCTCTCTTACTCTCCCCTTTCACACCTTTCCTTGCTTCCTTTGCACCCTTCTTCTGTTCCTGTCCCTTCCCTCTTTCCTTCCTTCCTTCCCACCCTCCGTCCATTCATTCACCCATTCCTCTCTTGATCGCCCCTTTTACGGTGCTGCTGACAGCTAGCTCCCCCCCCCCCACCGGGCCATGGAAAACTGGTCTAGCTTAAAGCCGGTCCCTGGTGCAAAAAAGGTTGGGGACCTCTGGTATAGACCACTCATGTAGGCCACTTATTGTATATGAACCATAAATTCTGCTCAGTTATTGAATAGTTGTCGCTATAAGAGTAGAAGACTGTGACATGGTATATGAAACTTGGCAACCATTTGCCCTGTTTGCATTTTTACTTACAAATCCCCCAAAACATTGTTGGATATGTGGATAGCCCACTTGCATCATTAACTGTTGTCACTTCTGGGAAGACTGAGACTAAACCATGCTTAAAGGATGCCGTCAATGCCTCTTTGATGATGGAATATGTTCCTGCTTGCTTGAAGACGCTTGTAACAATTTAAGATATGTACTGAGAAAACTTCCCTGTATCTGGAAGATCTCTGTAACTATAAATGCCAGTTTCACCTTTAATTTATGGATAAGTATGGAGAAAATTCATAGCTCAAATTTTGGAGTCAATCAGTTAAACCTGTTCTGACTGGATTTTTTTCCAGGAAGATATGAGGATGGAATAGGGGTAACCTATTCCAGAGGATAGGTGATAAGATGTGCATTACTTCTAGCTGTTCAGGACTCCTCAGTGGTTTTTCTTACTTCTGGCCATGGCAATTTTTCTGAGCTGCCTGTTAGGACTGGACCTTGCAAGAATTTCTTTGCAATAATTCCTGTTGTTTCTGTTGGGACATGAATCCCTACTGGGAGATTACTGCTTGACACCTGGATAGTTTGACAGTGTATTCCACCGGATTCAATCATGTTCCATATGCTGTGTAATATCAATATAAAGCTATTGGAATAAGACTGTTTGAGTTTTGAAGTGGAGAGCCATCACTGGACTGATATCATCCAGCTCTATTACCTCTACATCTAACTCCAAGGCAGGAATAAATGTTGTTGAAATTGCCTAATCTTACTAAGGAAATCGATAAGGACAAACCAGCTGAAATTAATTCCAGAAAAGATTGACTCAAGTGAAACCTATTTTAATAGGGTACTATTCCTGCCAAAATAGAAAGTTGGGAGTAATCTTTGACCTCCAGTTGTCATTGGATTTGCTAGTGGTGGTTGTAATGCACATTAGCATAACTATGGATATGTATAAACTGCAACCCTTTCACAGCAAGACCTGGCAACAATTATCTATACCTTGGTTACATCCCTGCCTGGTTTACTGCAATGTGCTTATGTGGGGTTGTCATTGAAAACTCTCTAAAATTGCAATTACAGAGATTGAATGATGGCTGTAGTGAACTATCTGCCCCGATTGCTTAAATAAGCATAGTAGCATACAATGTATGACATATGAACTTTAGTAGTACTGTATACAATGTATAAGGTATGGACTTTATTTTTGTTAATTTTATGAGACCTATAGATAACTTTTCCTCCAAAGTTCAGAACAGAATAGGTAGCAATCCATGATTCAAACTTATCTGCAATGTCCCATTAAGCAGTTTGTGTCAGTATCCCAAATTGCCTGTTGAATTTATGTGACAGAGGCTAGATTTGAACCTAGGTGTTCCAGGTCCTAATCCAACATTTCATAATTGTATTCCCTCCAAAGTAAAATACTTTTCAATATAATTTACCTCTCAGTTAAAAAACAATAGGAACATGAACTCAGAAACATGTATACAGTGTTCCCTCAATTTTCGCGGGGGATGCATTCCGAGACCGCCCGCGAAAGTCGAATTTCCGCGAAGTAGAGATGCGGAAGTAAATACACTATTTTTGGCTATGGACAGTATCACAAACCATCCCTTAACACTTTAAGCCCCTAAATTACCATTTCCCATTCCGTTAACAACCATTTACTCACCATTATTACTGGTACTCACCATTGAATAAGACACTTAGTGATCCTGATATTTATAAACATAATTATTTATTAACAATAATTTTTTTTGTTATTTATTTGCAAAAATTATTAGTATGATGTCATCGGGTGGGAAAAACCGTGGTATAGAAAAAAACCTGCAAAGTATTTTTTAATTAATATTTTTTGAAAAACCGTGGTATAGGCTATTCGCGAAGTTCGAACCTGCAAAAATCGAGGGATCACTGTATTAAGATTGTGGTAGCCTCCAAAGCTTTTTGGATGTATAATCTCTCCAAAATTATCATCCAGTAATTTTGAGGTCTGTGCAAACCAGTAAATTTTCCAATTCATTTGTGAAAATTTGGAAACTGTGACTCTATTATCTCATGTGCAAAAATCAAGTACAGTGGTACCTCGAGATACGAGTTTAATTCGTTCCGGACCTGGGCTCTTAAGTCGAGCAGCTCTTATCTCGAACGACTTTTCCCCATAGGAATTAATGTAAATAATTTTAATTGGTTCCAGCCCTCAAAAAACTCACAAAGTTAGTCTAAATTATGCAGAAAGACATGTTTTTAATGAAGAAATGTACATGTACATATAAATGAATAATGAAGTTTCTTTCACTTAACTTGTAAACTTTCTTAAACTTTTAAATTTACATATGTTCAACTTCTCTGCCACCCAATCCTGTAGGACAGAGGTCCCCAACCCTTTTTGCACCAGGGACCGGCTTTAAGCGATCAAGAGAGGAATGGGTGAATGAATGGACGGAGGGTGGGAAGGAAGGAAGGAAAAAGGGAAGGGACAGGAACAGAGGAAGGAAGCAAGGAAACTTATGAAAGGGGAGAGTAAGAGAGGAATGAGTGAAGGGAGGGAGGGAGGGAAGAAGGTGGGAAGGAGAAAGAAAAGAAGAAATAGAGGAAGGGAAGGTAAAAGAGAGAAAGAAAAAGAGCAAGAAAGAAAGAAAGAAAGAAAGAAAGGGGGAAGGGACAGGAACAGAGGAAGGAAGCAAGGAAACTTATGAAAGGGGAGAGTAAGAGAGGAATGAGTGAAATGAGGGAGGGAGGGAAGAAGGTGGGAAGGAGAAAGAAAAGAAGAAATAGAGGAAGGGAAGGTAAAAGAGAGAAAGAAAAAGAGCAAGAAAGAAAGCTGCAAGCACCCCCCCGAGCCCCCCAGGCCGGCTGCAACCTTTTAAAACACGCGCGCCGCTTCGCAGCTGTCTCCTGAAGCCGAACGCGGAAGTTAGCGTTTGGCTTCAGGAGACAGCTCCTTGGCGCTTGTATCTCGAATTTGGGCTTGTAAGTAGAACAAAAATATCTCTCCCCTCCCAGCTCTTATCTCGAGTTGCTCTTAAGTAGAGCAGCTCTTATGTCGGGGTTCCACTGTATTTGTAATGGCTTCTAAAGTATTTTAAACTCAGAGCTCATGGGGATAGATATTGGGAGAAGATGAAACACACTAAATATCATTTACACTAAATATCATATAATTTGCAAGTTTGCAAATTATATGGTCTTTACATCAAATCCGATAAAGAGAACATTCTGTAGGTCCCCTCCAGTTCCAGGACCAAAGAGGCACAACTTCTCTATTGCCGTGAAAGATCTATGGAACAACTTGCTCCAGGATTTCTACAAGGCTGTTAAGATCTAATATTTTTCCCAGGCATCATGGCTGGTATGTTAGGGGATTCCAATATATATGTGTACTTATTTTATAAACTTCTTATATGGTGCTTAGGTTTTCTTTTATACTGATTAGAAAAACTTAAAAATACCAAATCTGAAAAAAGTAGGTTTATATGGAACTCTTTAGAGAGAGTCTCAGAAATAATCAGGTGTAGAATAGCAAAAATAATTTTACATCTTCCTCTTTTCTTAGATTTTGCCACCAGATATCCAAAAGGTCACATTTTTGGCCCACTCTAATTTGAGAACGTATCTATGAATTCCTGATTTTAATTCCCTCTCTTCTTTCCTACACACCAAGGCAATTTTTCCAAGCAAGCACAAGCAAAAAGTGTCTTTTGTTTTTGGAATGTTGTGCCTCTCACTGCTCTGAGATTGGAACACTGTGTCACAAAAAATTTGCCTGGCGAAAGAGAACTTCTGTTCTACTTGAATGAGAAAAAAAAATCAGCGTGAATGGTCTCGCAGTATACCATTAAAGCCTAAGTACTAAATTCTAATTTTTAGTTTAAAAGATAGATAGATGATAGATAGATGATAGATAGATAGGTGATAGATAGATAGATAGATGGATAGATGATAGATAGATAGATAGATAGATGATAGATAGATAGATAGATAGATAGATAGATGATAGATAGATAGATAGATAGATAGATAGATAGATAGATAGGTGAAAGATAGATAGATAGATAGATGATAGATAGAAAGGTGAAAGATAGATAGATGATAGATAGATAGATAGATAGATAGATAGATAGGTGAAAGATAGATAGATGATAGATAGAAAGTGAAAGATAGATAGATAGGTAGATAGATAGATGATAGATAGATGATAGATCATACTTGCCTTATTTAATTAATACAGTTGAATTAAATTGTATAATTTTTGCGGATGCTGATATTTTGTCCTGACCTTACTATTGGTATATATTTCAAAATTCAAATTTAGTCACTTACATAAGTCACTTAGGTGAGATAGGTTCCATAGAGATGTAACTCAGTCACTCAGTCACTCACCCAGGGTGGGGTGTGTTAAAGAAAGGTGCCCTCTTGGTATGTACTTTTACTTGGCCAACCACAGATTTAAAGCAATTAAATCTCTATACACAATTTAACAGCTACAGTTATAACACAAACTCCAGAAACTAAGGAGTGGAAAGAAATAATTTATATTGCTACTCAATATGCCATTCATACATGAGACCTGCTTGCTAAGTCAAACTCCTAGACTGGCCAAATTTGTAGGTTACTGACTATCCCTTAATCAGGTATGGTGGTTAAGCACAGAGTTGGTGTGAGGATTAAAGTAAGGAAAGCCAAGTATGCCCCCTTGAGCTGCTTAAAGGAAAGGCAGAAAACACCAATGTAATAAAGAAACAAGCCACAAATTTCCTTTTAAACATCTTAGACACCTCATGTGTGTAATGAGGCTGACAAGATATTCAAGGCTTAGAAATAAAGAGTGCTTCTTCCCACAACTTGGAGCACTTAATTCACTGTGCAGAATTCTTTACTACAACTTGTGGCATTTCTTATTGTGGGGGTGGGGAGGCAGCTATAAAAAAAGCATTAGACAAACTCATCACAAAGAATTGGTCCCCTTTCCACAGCACTTTAAGCGTGTTTCAATAGTGGGAAACCCAGGAGAGACAGGTCTTTTTGATCTGGCAAACTCCCATCCCACAAACATAGGAGAATGGGCGAATCTGGGTACTGCAGAGGTCCTCGTTCCTTGAGGACCAGGTTGGCCGTCTGAGGGCAGGACTTTTGTCCTGGCCTGAGGGAGCAACTCAGGGGGAACCCTGGCTGAAGCTTTCTCCTGTGACAGGGAGGGAATTCCGGACAGCCCTATCCCTTCAACAGGAAGGCGGGACTGACACCGCTTCTTCTTCTTCTTCTCGCTCGGGAAGATGAGACAATCGCCGTCGCCCGTCCTCGTTCCCGCCCTTTCCCACCCCGTCCGTCTTTTCCTATCCAAACGCGCTCTAGTCACGAAACTTCTGGCAAGTCGTGCTCAGTTGGCAGCCTCCGATGCCCCCGGAGGTGCAACCCCGAGACGGGAATTGTGGAGGAGGTTGGACGTCCGAAACAAACGTGCTGTGTGTGCGTGTGAGGAGAGGGTAGGTGGTGGATGGTGCGCGCGCGTGCGGGAAATGATCCTCGCAAGCTTTTAAATTAAAGAAAGTTTATGGGTGCCCCTCCTTCCCTCCGTTACACACACACACCCCTCTTCGCCCGAGCCGGGACAGCTCCTTCTACGCCTGCAGGGGGAGGGGGTGCAGCATAAGAGGAGAGCGCGCGGCTGCAAAGCGGGGGAGTCTGAGGGAACTTCGGGGGCGGCAGCAGCAGCAGCAACAGCAGCAACAGGGGAAGAGCGGCGGCGCCCACGAGGTGGCCAAGCGGGACGCGGAGCCGACCGTCCACCCACCCACCCACTCGCAAATCGAGACGAGCTGACTCGGCGGCGGCGGCCACCTCGTGAACTCCTTGTGAACCTATATAAAGCACGGCTATGGACTAGGCTAGGGTGAAGGAAGAGACGGCGAGCGCGTCAGGGAGAAGACGGAAAGAGCCGAGAAGGGCGGCGAAAGGCTCCTCTTTCGCTCCGGGAGGAGGCTCAACTCACTTGAGGGAAGGGGAAATCCAGGACCGTTTTAGTAAAGGAGACTGAAACCAGCGGAGACAGGTATGGTCCCCTTTCAGTCTTTCAGCGAGCGGCTAGCAGCAGCGCTTCGGGGTTGCTTGCTAGGAGTAGCAGCGGCAGTGATAGCGCCCGCTCTCTCTCTCTCCTGGCTAAGTTTTAGCGGACTCCTAAATCTCAAGGTTTAGCGGCGGCAAGTGCGGGCGCCGGCGAATTTTGGGAGCCTTGTCGGAAGGTGGCTTCCTTCTTGCTAGGCTGCGAGGTCTTCCGTCGGTTCTGCTTCGGAGCTGAGGTCGGTCCAGAAAGAGACAAAAACGCACTTCTGGGGAAGTTGCTTCGTTGTAGAAAATTCTGCTGTGTGGGAAATAAAAGTCAGAGGTAGATCTGCTGGTAGAAAGCGTTCCTCTGGAGAAAAGAACAAGAGTGGAAGATCTAGAATCCGAATGAAGTCATTTTAACTAGCATTGGTATCTCGAGATGAAATCTGACATCCAGCCCCATGAAAACTGAGAGCCCTCCGCGATGCTGTGGGTTGGGTGCTTTCTTTTCTGCGCTCCTATTAGCTTTGGGAATTCAAATGCAGTGAAGCTGCAATGAGCATCCCAAGCCATGTGGAAGAAGCGACCTCGGAGTAAGGTCGGCCAAACTGACACACTGTGGATGTCTGAGCAGATAAGAGAAATTGGGCAGTGCGAGGTGTTAAATTCAGATTGTATGCCTTGAACGGGAAGCTTTGGATGGGATCAGTCCAGATCAATTGGGTCTGGAGTCCTAAGATGTGGAAGTTTTCCTTGAAGTTTTGGAGATTCTAAACTGGTTCCACTGAAGGAACATATACCATGGGGTACCATGTGTGTAATCATTTAGTAAATTGATGACCTGTAACAGCATTTGGCAGCCTTGTAGAATCTTACTATGACTGGAGGCAGATGCAAATCATTCAGAGATACTTTGCTTTGAGAATTTTGCCAGTGTAAGAATTAGAAATAGTTCCCAATGTATTGACTGAAAGTAGTGAATACCCCACCAAATAAGAATAAAAATTCCATTCTGATTGTTATGTAGATTTGTAAATCTTTAGATAAGTTATTCTTTGATCAATACCTCTGTAACCACCAGCAGAAAATTGTATCAATTTTTAAAATAAATTAACAAGATCAAGTCAAGCAAATCTGAATTGGTTGAAAAATTTCCCAGTGACTTAGAAGCCATATACTGGAGTCAGGTGACACTAATATTGATGCCTACTCCCCCCCCCCCCAATTTTTGGTTACTCCTTGTTGAAGCTTGTTATCTGCTATTATTATTATTAAATTATTAAGCGACAGGGTGCTTAACACATACATTTCATTCAGATTTTCAGGATCTGCCAAGAAAATGGAGAAATTCTATCTTTGCTATAGTTGGCTGTTTTCTAAGATTTTGTTGGCTTTTTTTTTCATTTTTTCTTTGCCCAGCTGATTTTGTAAGGTATCTTCTCTCCTTCACTGATTTCATTACATTTCTTGATACTTTTGAGTATGAAGGACAAAGTTAGACTGGTACATGAATACATCTAGAAGTCCAATTGTCTTCCTAGCTAAATAATATTTTACTGGGGGGGGGGGGGGGAAAGGAAGCAGAAACCACTCTTAAGTAGCTTGTTTCATACATATACTGAAAAATATTCTATTGAATTCATGTGTTCTTCCTGTTTGTTTTTTTAAAAAACATTTTTCTCTCTTCCAGGGAGTAAGTGGGAAACACATTCTTTTTACCTGGATTGTCCCCACAAGTGCAATGTGCAAACTTCTAAGGTCTTTGGTGTTGATTGGGCTGATGGCTTTGATACTTTCAGCAGGACATTGTAAAGAAAAATCAGAATCTAGTGTGGGGTTGAAGGAAAGACAAAACCTCTTAAATCTGATAATGGAGATCATTCAAGAACTGAAAAAATACCATTTAGAAGACGATGAAGAAAATGGAGTGCAGTACAAGCAAGATTACCCACCTCTTGATCAAAGGGAAATGCATGACTATGGAACTTACTCAGAGGAACAGAAAGTTGGTAAGTCTATTGTATTGTATTAAATACAGTTTAATATGCTCTCTCCCCACCCCACTTTACTAAAAAGAAAAATGTGTCATCACACTGCTGGTTGTCCCTGAAGAATTTTATAATGTTTTTATAAAGATAACCTGACTGATTTTTGCACTGAGGAATGTGTTCAACTGCTCTGAAGCTGGAGGATTTTTGCATAGAGGAATGCATTCAACTGCTCTGAAGTTAGAGGAAGTGAAAGGACCAGATCTGATCTGACCAAGTTCTGCCCAATTAGGTATTTGGCTTAGCATCAACATAGACTAGAGAGATGACATATTCCATTTGCTAAGGTCTCTTTCTTATTTGGGATGTAGAGACAGAACCAGGTTCAGCCTACCTTGCTGCCCCAAAACTGTATCTGAGATGTATTATTTACTTAACTAACTTATATCTAAATCTCATCTATAAAAAGGCCCATCTCACAATTATTTCAATTTGAAAATGCTGTGGATGGGTTCATTTAAGATGCTTTTCAAAGATGAATATCTGGCAATGCTGTTGTACTTCTAGCCTTGTTATGTCATCTGGAGATGAAATGAGTGTTTGATCTGTCACCATGTATGGTCTCTAAATATGGAGCCATGAAATACAGACCTCTGAGCAATGACAAAATCCTAACTCTAGCTAGTAAGAATATACAGTGGGGGGGGGAGTATTTAGTCAGACACCAATTGTGCAAGTTCTCCCACTTAAAAAGATGAGAGAGGCCTGTAATTGACATCATAGGTAGACCTCAACTATGAAAGACAACATGAGAAAACACATCCAGAAAATCACATTGTCTGATTATTAATGAATTTATTTGCAAATTATGGTGGAAAATAAATATTTGGTCATCTATAAACAAGCAAGATTTCTGGGTCTCATAGACCTGTAACTTCTTTAAGAGGCTCCTGTGTCCTCCACCCATTACCTGTAGTAATGGCACCCATTTGAATTTGTTATCAGTATAAAAGATACCTGTCCACAACCTCAAACAGTCACACTCCAAACTCCACCATGGTGAAGACCAAAGAGCTGTCAAAGGACACCAGAAACAAAATTGTAGCCCTGCATCAGACTTGGAAGACTGAATCTGCAATAGGCAAGCAGCTTGGTGTGAAGAAATCAACTCTGGGAGCAATAATTAGAAAATGAAAGACATACAAGATCATTGATAATCTCCCTCGATCTGGGGCTCCACGCAAGATCGTACCCCGTAGGGTCAAAATGATCACAAGAATGGTGAGCAAAAATCCCAGAACCACATAGGGGAACCTAGTGAATGACTTGCAGAGAGCTGGGATCAACGTAACAAAGGCTACTATCAGTAACACACCATGCTGCCAAGAACTCAGATCCTGCAGTGCCAGACATGTCCCCCTGCTTAAGTCCAGGCCTGACTGAAGATTGCTAGAGAGCATTTGGATGATCCAGAAGAGTATTGGGAGAATGTCATATGGTCAGATGAAACCAAAGTAGAACTTTTTGGTAGAAACACAACTCGTCATATTTGGAGGAGAAAGAATGCTGAGTTGCATCCAAAGAGCACCATACCTACTGTGAATCATGGGGGTGGCAACATCATGTTTTGGGGCTGTTTCTCTGCAAAGGGACCAGGACTACTGATACTTGTACATGAAAGAATGAATGGGGCCATGCATCGTGAGATTTTAAGTGCAAACCTCCTTCCATCAGCAAGGGCACTGAAGATGAAACGTGACTGGATCTTTTAGCATGATGATGATCCCAAGCACACTGCCAGGGCAATGAAGGAGTAGCTTCGTAAGAAGCATTTCAAGGTCCTGGAGTGGCCTTGCCAGTCTACAAATCTCAACCCTCTAGAAAAACTTTGGAGGGACTTGAAAGTCCCTCAGCTGGAGGTCTGGCTAGAGCCAAAACCCTGTTCCGTGCTGAACCCCAGGACTGCAGATAAAATGGCAGGCAGCTGTGGAAAGTAGAAAAACCCACAATCGAAATCAATAGACTGATAGAATAACACTTTACAAGAATGGGAGCTGAAGACACATGTCCTATTCTGACTGAAGACTGGGTCAAAAGAGGGGGAATTAAGGCTGAAAGGCAGATATAGAATTTGACAGTCCTCATTTGACTGAAGGGACTGTGTCATTCCATTCTTGGAGGGGAGCTCCACCCACTATGGAGAAAGAAAATATTACCATGTTATTTCTTCTGGATCTCTCAGCAGCCTTCGACAACAGTGATCACAACAGTGATCACAAAGTATTGCTAGAGCAGCTCAGCTCAATTGTTTCATGGATCATGTTTGCAGGGCCACCATCAGAATAATAGATGTTTATCTTTAGGGTTATTCTTCCTTTTTGATTATGCAAAAACTACTGTGGTGCCCAGGCAGATATTTATAGACAATGTGTTGATACTTCTGAAATCAACTTTCATCCACTTAATCAAGAGTAATCACACTCATACTAATAAGCTGCTTAGAGACGGAATCACATACTTGGGGTGGGGGGCATGAATCATTATTATTATTTATTGGATTTGTATGCCGCCCCTCTCCGCAGACTCTCTATGCAGCCCTCTAATTTGTTTTATGTGGCCCATATTCTATTGGGAGTCAAAGATGTGCTTAGCAAAGTTAGGATGCTGGATGTGCACTCTGGATCATAGGGAATACTTCAGGAGTGGTGTGATAGCAGTAATGGTCCAGCAAGTCTCCTCGGCACAGTGGATCTTCCAAAAGTAATGAGTCTGTTTGGTTGCTCTATACCAGTGGTTCACAACCTTTTTTCGGCCATGCCCCACCTAAGCATCTCTAAAAGCATGATGCCCCTCCCTACCATGACACATAATTCTTATTATTTAAAAAGTAACTCCTACGCAGGTGGAGCAGGCCTAAAAGACCAATAATTTGGTTTAAACAACATTCCAGTTGCCCCCATTAAAAATTAAATTGCCCCCTGTGGGGCGTGGGCCCCACATTGGGAAACACTGCTCTATACATTTGATGCTCCGAGAACTCCCTGACTGAGTAGCACCACCTTTTTGAAACTCTTCCCTAATATTATCTTTAGTAGAGGGTGCTATTTCTGAGATGATAGCAGGTTTTGGGAGGGAGCAGAATAAGTGAGCAATAAGACTTGCCCTTAGAAGATACATTGCGAGACTGTAGCTACCCAAGGGAGATGAGAAAGGAGCCAGATCTTTTTTGGTGGAGGAGGGAGGTCTAGAGCCCTGCTATGAGGGCTTCTTTGCTAAGAATTGGAAAGTCAGTGAACAAGTAAGCTTTCTCTGTTAAAGAAAGACATGAATGAAGGACTGTTTGAAGTAATGAAGCAAAAGAGAATGGAAAGGGAACAGATAAAAACAAAATTTGGGCAATAGCCCTTAACAGATTGGGTTTTCTAGATTATATTATCCATATGGGCATCAAATCACACCAGCTAGATAACTAAAGTGAAGTGGTTTCACGGGTATTACTTCACAATAAAGTTTTTTAAAATGTGTATTTAATGGCCCATCATGATGCTATTGATTTTCTATTTCCTAAACATTTTTGTATCTTTAGGAAATGTGTTGCATGAAAAACTGATGTTGAGCTCTTGGCTAAGGAACTAGACCTTTAGTGATCTTTTGAAGTTCAGACTCTTGGCTTAGAGGCAGTGATAAATTGGATAAAGTCCAATAAGATGAACCAAATATAATGGTTTTAGAAGAGTGATTGTCAGATCTGGGTGTTCAGTATCCTGTTCTACAGTAGATGAGCCAATACTCTCACAGATGGATACAATAGGGCCATTCTTTGATTCTGTCAATTAATGGGACAGATAGTTCAGTAGCAAAGAAATTTATGACTAAGTTTGTTAGGGCATCAGGTCTAAACTAGTCTAGACTCAGTGAACCATTTCCTAGTAATCTCATGATGGGATAAGCATAATGTATCCAATCAAGGGCTACCATTGGGGACTGTCACATTTAAAATGTAGCAGGTCACTTGCTAAATGGAATGGATAAATCAACTCAAATAACATTGATCCTGAAAATGTTGCACAGATTGCGAATTCTTGGAGCAACACAAGTGTTTCAATTAAAGTGTTGATTATTACCTATAAAGCCCTACATGGCTTTGGACCAGATTATTTATGGGACCATCTTCTGCCTCATATGTCTCAGTGACCATTCAGATCCCACAGGGTCAGCTTTCTCCAGGTCCCGTCAGCCAAGTAGCGCTGCCGGGCGTGGCCGCAGCAATGAGCCTTCTCTGTGGCAGCTCGTCCTCTGGAACTGACTCCTCCCAGAGATTTGCACTGCCTCTTGGCCTCTCGAAAAGCCTGAGTGACAATATCTTGCTCCGGTCACTATTTATAAATCAATGATGGATAACTGCTTTATATTGTTGGGGTTTAAAACTTTGTATTTCTGTTTTTTAACCTTGTATGCCACCCTGAATCCTTCAGGAGAAGGGTGGCCTATAAATAAAATAAATAATAAATAAACTTATAAAGTTCTGAGCAGTTAAAGAATCAAAGGCTTATAAGATTGCACTAAAGATCAGCAGGGGAAGTTCTGCGTGTGGTTGCCTTTTGGTTTGGCCAGGAAGAATCTTCTCTGAATACACATTATTTGGAAAGGATAGCTAGCCCCAGGTCTTTTTCTTTGACTGTTGAAGATAAATAGTTCTTCATCCAGGCATGAGTAGATAACTGCTCCCAGTATACCATCTTTTAGAATCCTTTCTTAAAATTAACCATTTTCATTTATTATTTTTCTTGATTTTTATTATTCTATTGAAGATTGTGTTTATTCTTTATGGAACCACTCTGGGCTCATCTGGGAGGAAAAATGATACAGAAATAAAATATTGTAACTATTGTTTTTGCTGTAAATTATAATGCATTAAAGGTTTAAAATTTTAAAAATCTCTAATTTACTGGGTGTCGGGTACAAAGAAACCCAGATCCACATGCAGAAATTTGAAAAGTTATCAGTCTGTGTTTAATTATTCTATCAGTTGATTACCAGTACTTACAAGTGACAGTAATGAGAAGTTTCCAATGTGAGCATGTGTACACATGCTAGCATACTCACACATACCCTTTTGGCATGCAAACCAAAAAAGGTTAGCCATCACTTACCTATACACTTGAGGCTTTGAGAAAATGGAATATATACTTTTTATTCCTTCAAAGTGTTATGGCATAGTGGTCAATACTTAAAACCTCATTAATTTTAACATCTTCCCAAAGTGAATCTTGCAACTGACACAATGTTTATGCTGTTAGAGCAAAATAAGATTTCCTTTAATATAACTTAACAGTAAGTTATTGCATTAAGCCAACATGCGATTGCTTGATTTTGTCTTAGCATGTTGTGTGGGCCCAACTAATTATAATTGAGCCATGGTGGTGCAGTGGTTAGAATGCAATATTGCAGGCTACTTCTGCTGACTGCAGTTTGATAGTTTGAATATCACGAGGCTCAAGGTTGACTCAGCTTTCCATCCTTTCAAGGTCAGTAAAATGAGGATCCAGATTGTTGGGGGCAATCTGCTGAATCTGCAAACTGCTTAGAAAGGTCTGTAAAGGTCAATGCAAAGCAGTATATAGCAGTATAATAGCACCTAGACTTATATACTGCTTTACTAAGTACTAATGCTATAGTCTATTTCAAATGGTTCAGCGCAATGTACAAATCAGATCAATGTCTTGTCTACTCACCTGATCCTCAACAGGATCATATGACTTATTTAAGACTAATGTGCTTTTACAAAAGGCTGTTGTGAGAAAGTACAATTCTAAGCTATTATAATTCTTTTCCCACATCTCACATGAAACCAATGAGATTTGAAAGTGCATTTGTTTAAAACCTGCAGGTTTATAAATTATTTTACTTTCATACTGGTGCTTTGTGAAACAAATGTGATTCTTCTTAAAAGTCTCAACAGAACTGATGAACTAAATTTCATGTTAAAATATTGTCTGGTCTTAAGTCTAAAGAAAAGAATGAATATGGAACATACTTTAAAAATATTTGACTCCCCAGCAACTAAATAGATTTAGCTTTTTTCTTCCTCACATATTCAAAATGGTATAAAATAGTTTTTTCCAAAATACTGCAAACACATTCAAAAAAAAAATTCAGAATGTCAAATTTAAAGATTTTTCAAATAAGTTAATTTTGTATTAGTAATTTGTTGAGGAAAGGAAACTTTCAATGTATAAAAAGTCCAATCTTGCTATGGGAAAACCAGTTGTACGTTATCATATTAGCTATTGTTTAATGTGATTTTCATCCTAGTGAAATACATGCTGTATTTCTTTGGAGGAAATTCTATCAGGGATCAATTAAGGTTGCTTAGTGCTAGTTTTAATTATGAAACATGGTTGGTGGTTTTAATAGATGTTTGTTTATCCTAGAGCTAACATTGTTTATGTGTATTTGAAAATGCTTATGGAACTCATATGTTCATCATTTGGTGAATATTTAACTCACCTTGGCCAAAGACTCAACTGTGATTAGAAATCCTAGCGCTATTGGCTAAGGTTAGAACTATTGGCTAAAGAGAGAAGTTTAAAAAAACATATCCCGAAAGAAGCAATGGCAAACCACAATAACATTATCCATAAAATGTCAAAGATGCATTCACCAAAAGTTTGAGATGTGTATTTTATCATATATTTTACTATTTTATAAATATACAACTTTAAGACAACTGCAAAATCTGCTTAAGCAACAGATTGAAATTAAGTGTGTAATTTGCAGAATTTAATTTGACTATAGATGCAAACTATCTGTTCTAATGAAAACTTGCCAATTTCTGAAATATTTTTCTGAAGAAACTTACCCAGAACTACCTTTTAGAATTGCTTTCATCTTGTCAACTTTTGAGCGAATTATCTGAACTTTTAATGCTGCACTTGCCAGAATGAAAAATCAAAATATGATAGGGTCAATTCAACTGAGTTGGACTATACTTGGAAATAAATAAAAGCTAAATTTTGAGACATAGCTAAACTCTTGGACAATGGGATAAATATAGTTGAATGTAAAAGCCACAAATGGAAATGTCATTTATGTATTAATTTATGGTAATATTCATGATCATATGCAACTGTCACCATGAAAAAATTGTAAATAACAATATTAAATATGACACTCTCAAAGAGAGAGCCATGAGAAGCTAAAGAGGATTTCAATAAGCTAGTTATATTTCCATCCATTGAATAAGCTATGAGAAAGCAAACAGTAACAAAGTAGTTTTGTGTATTTCCCACTTGCCTCCATATTTCATTCTACAACATGGTTTCATTTAAAAAAAAAATATATTATATTCTGCCAATTTCTCTGACAATGTGTGTCAATATTGCCCCAATATGGATAAGGATGTTGAGGAACTGAATTACAGAAGGAAATGGCAGCCTAAATACAGTATTTAGTAAGATACATTTCTTTTTCTCACTCCTTATTTTGCACCCACATTTTTGCATAAATCTGCATGGATAGAAACATGATATAAAACTGCTCCTTAAGAAAAATATGCTGCACTTAATTCCAAGACTAAAATGAATTTACAAGCTTTACTATTGCTTCTGTTACTCATTTTAGCTTTTAGTTATTTCACTGATCTGGAACTACTTAACTAATTAGTATCAATATACTTTGTTTAAAAGGTGACATTGTGCAAGTAATGTAGCATATTTTAAGATGAATGATCTTGGATTTTAAGGATATTACCCACAGCTGCTGAGACTTAAGTTGACAGTCTTTTATCCTTCTCATGTCAGAGCAGCTTTAGCTAAAACAACTAGAAGGTCCATGACACCATTGCCAGCAAATCAGCATCAAGCCAAAAGAATAGAGATGCACAGAGAAGCTAGAATTTGAAGGGACCAGATGAATCCCTTTAATTTGTAATCCCAAAGATAGATAACCAGAACAGAATATTACAATACTCCAAATGGGAAGTGGCTAGATAATTATTATCAATGAGCAGGGGGTACTGATCCAAGAAAGATCACAATTGTTGCTCAAGATGAAACTGGGCAAAAGCCTTTTTTTCTATAGTAATCCCTTGTCCCACTAAGCCAGGAGTGTCAAACTCATGGCTGTGGGCCAGATGTATCATGCACAGGCCACCCCCACCCCCATTTTAGCAAAGGAGGAAAAAGTTGTGATTCATCATGTGATGTATCATCGTAAGTTTCAAATGCTCACACTAAGTGGAGTTATCAATGTTCAAGTTGTGGATCATCTCAGAATAGCAGAATCCTTGTTCAGAATCAGAGAGAGAATTTCTCTGGATCATTAGTGTCAAAAACACTCTTAGGAAAGAAAACCATTACCTGACAATATGTCTGTATTCCAATCTCTCTGAGACTGTCCTGTTTATTATTTAATTGTACCAATTTAAGTCATTAATATTGTCTTTTATAAGCACAGAAATAAAGCAAAATAATTACAATTTACTGATTTCCAAGAAGTTTTAGTAAGATAGAAACATAGAAACATAGAAGTCTGACGGCAGAAAAAGACCTCATGGTCCATCTAGTCTGCCCTTATACTATTTTCTGTATTTTATCTTAGGATGGATATATGTTTATCCCAGGCATGTTTAAATTCAGTTACTGTGGATTTATCTACCACGTCTGCTGGAAGTTTGTTCCAAGGATCTACTACTCTTTCAGTAAAATAATATTTTCTCATGTTGCTTTTGATCTTTCCCCCAACTAACTTCAGATTGTGTCCCCTTGTTCTTGTGTTCACTTTCCTATTAAAAACACTTCCCTCCTGGACCTTATTTAACCCTTTAATATATTTAAATGTTTCGATCATGTCCCCCCTTTTCCTTCTTCTTTTTCCTTTTCCTTCACACTTCCCTCCTGGACCTTATTTAACCCTTTAATATATTTAAATGTTTCGATCATGTCCCCCCTTTTCCTTCTTCTTTTTCCTTTTCCTTCACAGATTATAGCTGTGAAGCCAAATACTAGTCATCTTTACTAAAAATCTTACTGCTCTTATTAAATGGGAATATCCTAATTATTTAAGACTTTTGTTCCCACTGTATAAATAGAAAACAAGAGAAAGATTATACTTTGCTTCTAAAACAGGGGTGTCAAACCTGCAGCATCATGTGACATATCGTGACTCCCCCCCCCTTTACTAAACCGGGTGTGGACGTGGCCAGTCCATGATGCATCCAGGCCGCAGGCTGCAAGTTTGACAGCCCTGCTCTTAAACATCATTGCCCTTTCGGACAATTTTTAGTTTTGCCTTGAATTGTACATTCCAGGAAATTACTGAATCAGAATATAAATACTAACTGTTCTAAAGAAGTGTCTTTATTCTCTTTAACAGAAATATTTCCTAGAGACCTAAGAATGAAAGACAAATTTTTAAACCATTTAACAGGTAAGACAAATTTCACATCTGAATTATTGCCTTAATCATTTTTCTTATGCACCAGTTAAATTAATCTGCTGATTTTCTTCTTTTCCAGGTCACCTTTACTTCGGCCCAAAATGCACTAAACACTTTCATAGACTTTATCACCATACAAGAGATTGTACCATACCTGCATGTAAGTTCTATCTTCCAAAACCAGAATTACTATAAATATAGCTTTTTAAGGAATAATCACCCGGTATAATTACCACGATACAAGAGTTTGTAGAGTTAAAGCCATGAAACAGAGGGGTGCTTTCTTTCAATTCCTCAGGGAGATCTAATGGATTTCATAAACAATTATTTAAAATATATTTGTGCAGGCAACCAATCTTTTCCATTATATGTCAAGATCTTCCAAGCTCTTCCATTATATGTCAACTCTTTTTGTTTTAGCAGTTCAATACAGAAACCGAATTTCTTATCATATCAGATAACAGAAATTTACAAATTATACTTGCTTTGTGCTTAAAGCACAAATACACCACTGAGAAATCCTGGTACTACTTGTTGCTAGAAAAGCAATTATTCAAAGTATAATTTCCTAAAGAAATGAAAAACAACCTACTATGCTGAAATATGTATGAATTCTGAAAAGACAGTAAAATAAATGAAGTACTATCGGGAAACAATTCCAGTCCAAATTCTACATTATTAAATGGCAAATATATATATTTTAGATAATGACAATGATAGTAAAATTATTGGCTACCCATCGCTGTCAACTGTTTTTCTTGAAGGGATACATACCTGCTTATATATAAAAAGGTCAAAATCTGTGCCAACTGTACCAAGGAAAATCAAGATGTCCATATTATTTTCCTTGAAATACAGAGAGATGCTAGCAAAAACCTCATTAGAATTTAGTCATTTAGTACATAGATTTTGAATTTGCGTAAATGCATAAACTGCATTTTTTCTTCTAAAATGTAAACATCGGGTAATATTTCTGCAAGTAGATTAACTTTTCTTTATGAATTTATCCTTCTATTCACAAATTGACCACAAAATCGTCACACATTGTGCCAAATCTATTAATACCTGTTATTTAGAATAGCTAACAAACCAATGTTTGTTTAATCAACTAGTCTAACGAAAACCAAGAAATCATATTACACCTTACTATAATGATCAGATTTTTTATTTAGTCAAATCTAATCAAAAGCCTCCAAACTAGAGTCAGCAATTCAACAAAGCATATCTGTTTCTTATTTTCCAACAATTTTAACTGAACAAAAATGGGTATTTTAAAATTAGCTTGGCAATTGGGAATTAATTATATTATTACATTCTAGAAAAACTACCATAGTTTCTGGGCAAAGTATGTTACCCTATAGTAATGTTTTTCCACCAAGGATTACTTTTCACAGGATTTAAAATAAATTCCGATTGCTAGAGTGAACTTAAATGATACATGAGAAACTGAATTACAGAACTAAGTGGCAGCCTATTTCCTTTGAAATAGCAGATTTTATTATGGGATGTGGGTTTCTGATGGACCAAATGGTGTGTTTTAAAATGCTGAAGACTGACAGCTGCTATGCTTGCCCATCTTTACTGTTCTTCCTTTTCTACAAGTCTTAAGCATTGGAGGCCTCCTTTTCTCTTTCTTGTTAATATTCCGATAACAGCTATCTTATTCCATATTAGATAGATAGCAGGATGTTGATTAACATCGGATTTTATTTACTTTCTTCATAGGCATGGATAGTTATAAAATAGTTCACTGCAGAAACATACAAACAGATTTTTCTTATGAAAGTGGAAAGTCTTTTCATGGATATTAGTAAATATCCATCATCCTAGTCTGATGAAATATCCATTCATTCAACAGTGTCCTATGCCAAATCGGTTTTATATACCATTCTTAAGAAAATCAAAGAAGCATGTTTAAAATTAGTCAATTAAGCACACAAATGCAAATCTAAAATATAGTGCTTCAAGATGAATTAGTTATATTCCCATATACAAATTATATTTTAAAATACAATAACCCAACCTTCCCCTTAAGAACTTTTTACACTGCTATTTATCTTTTCCCTCCCACCACAGATTATAAAAGATGTGCCAGGCTCCTTACTCGGTTGGCAGTAAGTCCAATGTGCACAGAAGGATAAGGTAAGATTATTGAGAGGAAGAATTGAATGCTGCCACTGTGAATAAAAATGACTAATTCATAAGCATTGCCGGAATATCTTCTGGACTTAAATATGCTTATTTTAAAAGTGATGCAAACCCTTTCATTTAGTAAAATATTTACCATTAATAAAAACATACCCCCTACTGGAAAGTGATACAGTATAAGACTTTCAGGCAACAACTGTGAATTGGTCATAGTAGTGTGCAGTTAGTAGATAGTGTACTGGGCATAGCTAATTTTTCAGGATTTAAATGAACCACTATTTCTTTCTATTTATACTGGAAACCTTTTTGTTGATATAATAGACATTTTTAATATTAGATATGTATAGAAGTCAATTGCACATCTATTCATGACATAAAGCAGTATGTAAATGTTGCTTTTGTTACACATAGAATGAAACAGTATTAAAATCTATTTCCTTATTCAACTGCAATTGGTATTTGAATTACTATACCTGCTTAGCAATACAGTAAAGCAATACAGCAATACTGTACAGCAACACCAGGAATTATGGATGCCACAAAGGGAATCATTGGATTATTTTCTTTTAAAATCAATTATTTAATATAAAAGAAATGTAATACCATTTCTTCTATTTCCAATGTTCAAGTTGTCTATGCTGTGCTTCAAAATATCAATCAGAATCACCCTTGTGCAAAATATTATTAATAAGTTTAGAAAGAAAAAACTGTACAACAGTGTTGAAAATTGGTGAATGGAATTTGGGAATATTCTACTGTATTTGGAACATGGATTATCAAATTTAGATTTTTATATTATACTAGATTTCTCTGTCTCAATCGCCACATTCCAATAGGAACTGGAAACAACCTGAATTATTATTTAACAGGATTTATTGAAAATTAATGTGAAACATCAGGAAAAGTAGTGTTTAATCTTTTGTGTTTTTGTTTTTCTTCAGATGCTACTATTATCAAAGGAAAAATATACAAAAGAACCAAGAGAAGTGCCTTGGAAACTGACAGGGAAATTGAACTTAGCATTTTTGTAATATATGGCATTATGAATCAGAGATTTATTTTTGGAAATTGATGGACTACTTCTCATAAAACTTTAAAAATGTGTTTTGTATCCCATCATCACTGTTTACAGATGGATTGTTTTTAGTGAAAAGCTACCAAAATATTAATTACTTGTTCAGGTTTATGCTTTAAAGTTGCTGTACAACAGTTGTGTGGTACTGCCAAAAAAGTTACAAGTACCATCTTCTGAAGTATAGACATGTTTCCCATTACTGCACCGTCAAGGAAACCTGCCTATGGAGGAAGCATTATTTGGTATCTTTCTTGCTTATGAAACTGAAAATGTTACATTACAAACTTTTCATAAAGCTGTTATAGTGGTGGTCTATCAGACTGCATGCCATAGGCAAGGGATGAATATGTTTTAGGTTGGATTCTGTATCCACTCTAAAAGCACTTCTTTCCTGTTTAATAGAAATATACATTCCAGCTAAATGTGCAATATGTATATATTGTAAATTCACAAATATATGTAATAAAATGTTTTGTATAATCTGGTTCTGTGAGTTTATTCCTTGCATATTCAAGTTTGGAAGAAACTATCTTGTGAAGCAGAGGTATGCAATCTGAGGCCTTCCACATATGATGGACTATTATTCCCATAATACTTATCCAGTATATATTCTGGATGGATTTCGAAGCTTACAACTGAATAAATCTGAAGGATACTAACTGATCTCAATGGAAATACCATTCTAGCAATACTTCTCAACACTTGAAAGTTGGCAATAAGGACTATGCATTTAAATAGTTCTAATCAGAATTAATTTTAATTTAACTTGACACTGCAAAGTGATGGCAGTCAATTACCACAGGGCAAGTAACTGAAGGCATGTTTCAAACATTAAACTTGCTAAATATCTCTTTTAGAGTGAAATGCTATTGCCTACTCAATCATGCTTTCCTCCTTTTCATCCTACCAGTTAATAAGACCAGTTAACTCTAAATTTGCTTCACCTACTTCCATTCCAAAATAAATAACACCATTTTCAACCTACACAGAATCTTGGAATTGGAAGAGTTTTTTGGCCACTGATTTCAAACTCTAGTGAACTGAGCAAGAGTTTGGAATCAGTGGCCAAAACAACACTTTCCAATTCTATGATTCTGTGTAGCTTGAAAGCGGTTATCTATTTTGGAATGGAAGTATGGTAGTCAGAATTTTACAAGTATGTGTTCAAGATTCTAATAAAAATGTAATAACAAGATCTCTCTCCAATTTGATGAAATATCACTATGTGAGAATTCATTTTAAACCACCATGGGTCAACTATGGAGTTAATTAATAGGTATCGCCATCCATAATGGTTCTTAGTCAAATGCTTTAGTGAGCTCAAAGTATCATATTCTCTCAAGATCCTTGAAAATTACAAGATTTTTAAAAAATAATTTAAGTGTCTTATTTTGGACAAGACCCCGTTTGACTACAAACATAACTTCTGTATATTTTCACAACTGGAATCAGTTTATTTTTAATTAGCTATAAACATTTTATCAGCTTTCCTAATTATTTAGAACTTTTGCTCTTAAAAACACACAAAAGATACAAGTAAAATTATAACTGATTAAAGCTTTTTTAAAAATAGCTTTAATTTTTTCAACTTAAATCAAGAGGTAACAGTGTTTTCTGGTATGTATAAACACTCAGTGCTGGCATCAATTACTCATAAATTGAGACAGCTTCAAAAATACCAAAGACCTGGGCAAATTGTAACTTCCAAAGTCTGTTCAGAGGAAACATTAGTATTTAAGGATATTTGAGTAGTCTCATATTTGATTAAATATATCAAAAGTGAAGAATTTGCTTACAATAATCATTAATACCATTGAAATCTGTCCCAATTATTAATAAAAATAGTTATGATTAAATCATTCTAAATTTTAAAAAATTCTACCAAAATTTGCTGGCTATGAAACACTAATGTCAAATTTTCTGAAAAATCCCTTTGTGTTCAATTAACCTATGTAGAATAAGATATATAATATCTTGCTAACAATATATTTTGCTATTAAAAAGTCCAGTTTTTAATAACAAAAGTCCAATTAAGGATAAGCTCCTTGGTTTACTGAGGAGCTCTGGGAGTTGAAACGCCAGAAGAGACGTCTAGAGAAGTGATGGAGGAAGAGTAAGTCCGAATCCAATCAAACACTTGTAAGAGCTCACATTAAGACTTACAAAGTGGCGCTCAAAGCGGCAATATGGGCATATCATGCCGCCTTGATTACATCAGCGAAACCTTGCCCAGACGCTCTGTTTAGGGTGACCCGCTCCCTTCTTAACCAATAACTGGGTCCAGGAGATTGTCAACGCTTCTTTGGGGAGGGGGTCCTTCCTGGCCCCTTACAAGGAGGCACTTGTGCGCCCCCTCCTTAAGAAGTCTTCCCTGGACCCAGCCATTCTCAACAACTATCGTCCAGTCTCCAACCTTCCCTTTATGGGGAAGGTTGTCGAGAAGGTGGTGGTCCTCCAGCTCCACTGGTCCTTGGAAGAAGCCAATTATCTCGGCCCTCAACAGTTGGGTTTCAGGCCCAGCTACAGCACGGAAACTGCTTTGGTCGCATTAATGGATGATCTCTGGTGGGCCTGGGACAGGGGTTTATCCTCTGTCCTGGTGCTTCTTAACCTCTTAGTGGCTTTTGATACCATCGACTATGGTATCCTTCTGCGCCGGCTGGAGGGGTTGGGAGTGGGAGGCACTGTCCTTCAGTGGTTCTCCTCGTACCTCTCCGGTCAGTCGCAGTCAGTGTTAGTGGGGGGGTCAGAGGTCGATCTCTAGGTCTCTCCCTTGTGGGATGCCTCAGGGGTCAGTCCTCTCCCCCCTGCTATTCAATATCTACATGAAACCGCTGGGCGAGATCATCCAGCGGCATGGGGTGAAGTATCATCAGTACGCTGATGATACCCAGCTGTATATCTCCACCCCTTGTCCAGTCAACGAAGCAGTGGAAGTGATGTGCCATATAGAATGCTGTGATGCAGGCTGTTAGGGTCTGGATGGGTGTCAACAGACTCAAACTCAACCCTGATAAGACGGAGTGGCTGTGGGTTTTGCCTCCCAAGGACAATTCCATCTGTCCGTCCATTACCCTGGGGGGGGGGAGAATTACTAACCACCTCAGAGAAGGTCTGCAATTTGGGCGTCCTCGATCCACAGCTAACATTAGAGAACCATCTTTCGGCTGTGGCGAGGGGGGCGTTTGCCCAGGTTCGCCTGGTGCACCAGTTGCGGCCCTACCTGGACCGAGAGTCACTGCTCACAGTCACTCATGCCCTCATCACCTCGAGGTTCGACTACTGTAATGCTCTCTACATGGGGCTACCTTTGAAGAGTGTTCGGAAACTTCAGATCGTGCAGAATGCAGCTGCGAGAGTAATCATGGGCTTTCCCAGATATGCTCATGTCACACCAACACTCCGCAGTCTGCATTGGTTGCCGATCAGTTTCTGGTCACAATTCAAAGTGTTGGTTATGACCTATAAAGCTCTTCATGGCATCGGACCAGAATATCCCAGGGACCACCTTCTGCTGCATGAATCCCAGCGACCGGTTAGGTCCCACAGAGTTGGCTTTCTCCGGGTCCCGTCAACTAAACAATGTTGTCTGGTGGGACCCAGGGGAAGAGCCTTCTCTGTGGTGGCCCTGACCATCTGGAATCAACTCCCCCCAGAGATTAGGACTGCCCCCACCCTCCTTGCCTTTTGCAAACTCCTTAAAACCCACCTCTGCCTTAAGGCATGGGGAAATTGATTCCCCTGGGCTGGTCCGTTTTACGCAAGGTTTGTCTGAGATGTATGATTGTTTTTATATTAAGGGTTTTAAATTGTTTTTATTGCTGGATTTGTACCGTGTTTTGTGTTGTGAGCCGCTCCGAGTCTTTGGAGAGGGGCGGCATACAAATCTAATAAATAATAATAATAATAATAATAATAATAATAATAATATAAAAACACTCATTTTTAATATCCTTAATATGTGATATAAAAATATAGTGTCTTATTTTTTAAAGTTATCATAGAAAGAAAGAGTTATCATAGAAAGAAACTTTGTAAATGATCAGGACCAGGTTTCATATATCCTCTCTTTGCATAGATAATTTACAAAATACATTTATAAAATTACTACTGTGGCTAGATTATAAAATGAAAATTTTACAAGGAGTAAAATTGTTTTTTTACTATTTTATTTGGTCTTGACATATTAATCACAGGCCTGGAAGTTAATTATAATGTTTGCAAAGTTGCTTGAAATAAAACGTGACATTCATGAAAGCAAAACAGGTCCCTAGAGTATTTTTAATACAACTTGAACAAGGCATCTTATTAATAGGAATTATGGCTTTAAAAATAACAAATCCAGAAGGTAACACGAATAGCAGCGAAGTCCACTACAGGCCTATGAGGATTCCTCTTTTGGGAAGATTTGAAGACACAAAAACTAACTCTAAAAGGGAACAAAATAGTGCTGGTTTGTACTTCCCATGCAATGTTTATAAAGACTCTTGGCTAAAAAGGGATTATGGCAACACTCTGAATAATTGCAGAATGCAGACAAAATATACTGAGTAGAAGATGAAAGTTTTGGCAAACAATTGCATACAGCCTTCTGTTATCTTTTAAACAATTAACCACACAATATTACACTGCATGTACTGACAATAATCAGTATAAATGACTCATACAATATTTACATAGAATCACTGGTTTATGTCAACATCCTTCAGTATGTGCTTTTAAATAAGCAAATCTTTGCCAGCTTACTATGGACTTTGCTGCCTGCTTCTGTCTAACAACTTCTTTTTGGCTTAATCTTGAAGCATCCATAAACAATGTTGATTCAAATGTAGAAGGGAGCAGGTGAAGAAAAGAAAGAAACCAATGATGTCATAAGGAAGATCAGTAAAAAGAGGTATGAAATGCAAGGGGAGGGTAGTGGTTTTATTTCCACTGGAAAACTACACACTCTCCAGTCTTTTAAATCCTTCCCCTCAATCATTTATACCTTCCGCAAATGTATACCAGGCTCCATAAGGTTAATTTGTGTAACAAACAAGAATGTAATAATTTCCTAAAATATTTTTTTTTCATATTATGGAAATGAATGAAGTTTACCCTTACATAGTCTATATTAGTGCTGGAGCTGTAAAGGAACTTATCAGAACTTGGAACACATAATTATTACCTTACTTCAGAATGCTATAATACTTTTTTCAAGCATCATATCATTAGCCTTTAAAGCTATTTTCTTTTAAATTTAAAAATAAATAAGCAGTTACAGTATTTACTTCAATTTGTATTATTTAAAAAAGATTATACCACCAGGGAATTCTTTTGTCAGTGCTAATGGAAAACTGCAAATATTTGCATCACAGCATTCTATATGGCTGCATGTCATAAAATCTGTCCTATATTGTTTTGCTTCTGCCTTACCTCCACATCTATATTTTGTATATATAATATACAGTGATGAAGGATATAAAAATGTAGTAGTTTTCAGACATCTAGCAACTGGCAAATAAAAATGTACAGGGAAAGTATTTATAAAGTTTTGATGTGAAAAGAAAAATGTTTAGAACACCAGTTAACACACATTTACACATCCAAGAATTTTTATGTACTATACAGATAGTCCTCGACTTATGACAATTGAGCCCAAAAGTGAGTTTTGCCCCATTTTATAACCTTTCTTGCCAAAGTTGTTAAAGGAATCACTGCAATTGCCAATCACATGACTGTAGGGATGCTGCAGGCACACATATGAAAGAGTGTTGAACGAAGGGACATACGACCCGTGCTTGAAACTAGAGCCACTGCAGTCACATGATCAAAATTCAGGTTCCTTCCACTTGCCTCTGCTTCCTGCTCCCATCTATGATTTTAAATGTTGGGGAAGTTGAATGATGCAGGACAAAGCAGTCAGCCCTCCCCTGGGCCAAACACCCTGGAAACCTCCACACTGTGGCACAAACCAGCTACCCCATCAGAAGTTCCAAATGCCCAGGAGACTCCAAGGGTGTAAAGCATTCCCCCTCACCGCACTGAACTTGATCTCATTTCCACTGAGGTTGATCTCCTCTAGGAACGTATGTTTTAACCCAGGAATCTTCTTCAAACTATTAAGCTTACAAGGTATCAGCAGTCTGACTCTTTGCAGGGAAAAATGCTAAAGATAGCCAAAACTTTTGCTTTTGGAATTGAGGGTGTTTTGCCCAACCTTGGGAAATCATAATCTCTTCACAGAGTCAGTGCAAAGTGAGGCTAGTTTTTTTTCCTTCTCAACATGAAGTAAGCTCAAGTGATCCAGCCCTGCCCAGGAGCATGAGAAAAGGGGTGTTTTAAGACACTGCAGCTGAGCTGTTGCCTTTAGCATTTTTCATCTTTTTCATAAAGAACCAGCCTGATGAAGGTCAGTTGGCATGGGATGGGCAGGACAGGGAGGGCAGCTGGGTTAGAGCTTCCCAGGCATTCAGGGTTCAGGATGGGCGGACTGCTTCATGCCTCACTGTGGAAGCTTCTTTCTGAGTGTCGCATTGTTTCGCTGCACTGCAGGACCAACAACTACAGCTTCTCTCCCTGGCCTCCCTGCACCTGTGTCATGTCACAGCACCCCCACACGTGGTCTGTACCGAGCACCCTCCAGAGACCTTCCCACCTCCTGAAACTTCCTGTACTCTACTTAACAACCATGCCTGGGAAAGCCATGATGGTTCTAAAGTTGGGTCACATCATGTGACGATCCACTTAAATGACCACAACAACTTAAGAACTTATTTAACAACTTAATTTCCAGGCTCAATTGTGGCCACAACTCAAGGACTACTTGTATATGGAGTAACACATATTTATTCACTTAGTTTAGTACCAACAGATTTTTTTCTTACATAGATGACCAGCACAATTTCATTCATCATATATTTGATAAGATCAATTTAATTTTGAAAAAGACCCACATTTTTTTCAAATAATGCAATGTATACCCATTCAGTATACTACAAAAAATAAAATTAAGAATGCACAAATGTATCTATTTTAGAGGCACACTATCATAGTTTAATGTTAATTGAGATTTTGCACTAATGACATTTATGTTCAGATATAATTCAGACATAATCACATCAATGAGGTTTTTCCAAAAATTCTTTACAGCATCTGAGACACTGCTGATAAACAGTTTCAAAATCTTCATCACTTCCCTGGAGGTTGAAAATAAAAAGAGAGAAAATACAGAATCCCAATTACAAACATTTTTTTTCCAAATAACAATAATTAAATAGATTAAATGAGAAAATACTTACATAATATGGATCTTCAATAATAAGCTGTTTCTCTGGATCATAACTACCAAGGAGTTCAATTTTAGCTTTGCAATTTTTAATTTGATTGTATTTTCTTCTCAAGTCACTAAAAAAGATTAGTTAACTTTTCATTATTATTAAGTAAAGCATTTATTATTATTAATTATTATTATTATTATTATTATTATTATTATTATTATTATTATTGCTAAGAAACACCTGCTCTTAGAATGAAGTAATAGACTCCCCTAATAACAAAGGCATCTATTCACAATGAGATCTACAGTGATGGATTTTCTACGGCTTTCAAGCATTTTGCCAAGTAGAAATGGAAATGTGTTCATAATTCATTTTGAAAGAAAAATTTTGGGGAAAGCAACAAATATATTAGTTTTACTCTCAGCCAGTAAAATTAGTTTTACTCTTGGCCAGTAAAGAAGGTAACATGAATAGCATTGCTGCATTTTCGGGTACTTGCCAGTATGCAACTATCCAAAAAGGATAATTGACATAATAGCTCATTTAAAGTAGGCAGGCCCCAATTAATTCATGATCCAGCCCTTGGTTTGATGTAAAAGAGAGAATCCTAAACCAAGGGAAAGTGAATGAATTGTACATGGAAGTTGTGCTGAAGTTGACCAGGCTATTTGCTGCAAGGAGGCAAATTGCTGGGTGGCCGAAGCCGAAGTGTTGGGGCCGGCAGATAGGCAGGGGGGCTTCGACAACATTTGCTGTATAAGACGCACAGACATTTCCACCCATTTATGGTAAAATACAGTACTATCCACCAGTCCTTTAACCACACCAATCCTAACACAGGCATGACTCTGCCAAATGGCTATGACCTTATTTGTGACCTTGTGCACAACAAGTTAAGGAAAGGGACAAGGTGACTTCCCCAGCTTTGTTTCCTTCCTGATTCACCAAGCATCACTAGGTAAATGTGAGGAAAACATTTACCATTCATTCATGTGGGATGGGACCGAGGATGAATTCTAACAGATGACTAGGCTGGTGGATTTAGTGATCTGTTAAAATTCATTCTGGCTTTGTGCACAAGTCTGCGCAAAGAGGCTTCTACTAGATGCAGATTTAAAGCTCACTGAGTGCCAAACCAGTTATTGCTGACAGGCATGGCAGAAGGGAGGTGCTGTATGAAGTATTAGAAAGGGAATTGGTAGTGGTCAACTTAGTTTGAACTAATCAAGGCCACTCTGCCTGGAGAACTAGTAGGTAAAGGGGAGAGCCTCTGTCAATACACTGGCCTTTCCTGCTGTTCAAATTAAAATATTTCACATTGCTCAAATATAAGGGGAGGACAGAGTGTGCTTGCACCAGCTAAAGTAGCTCATAGATGCTATGTTTCGCATCACTGTGACCCCAGCAGACTGTTCAGTGAAACTGTCCTGGTATGCAACCTGCTTCATGGGGAAAATGCTACTACTAAACTCTGGAATCCTGAGGACCACTTGAAGCTATCCCAACAAGATGAAGTTCACATTAGAGACACAGCAGACAAAGTGGTTGCTGAGATACTGTATGTCAGTGCTTTGGATGTAAAGAAAGACCCCTGTTCTTCATACTTTCATGTAACATTTTAAAAGACCTTACACACATCTATTTAGAAGGAAGAACACTGAATTTCACAATTTCACAATTTCACTTCCTTTAAGTGATCTGAAGGGAGAATGCTGGGATATGCAAACATTTATTAGCAAAAGTCACAGTTTTTACCACTTACTGTAAATTGCTTTCATCCATGCAAAGAATATAATCAAATGTCAGGAAATCATCTTTTGTAATCTAAAATTAAAAAGATATATTTAATTTTTAACTAAAGAAAAAAATATGATTATTTGTGAATAGTTAAAAATGCAATTAATTGCTATTTTAACAAGAAGTAATATTTTGTTGTTTGTTCAAGAATGCCAGCCAGAAAGAAAGATTCTAGTACAATATATTAAAAATGGTAAACTATTGTTCTTTTGCCAAATATAATAGTGTCCTCCAGACATTGACAACAAAAAATTGCATACAGTTCCTAATCACAGGATCTTTATGAAAAGAATCTAACAGAAAACCTCCTGTAATGGTAATTACAGTGACAGTGACATCTCAGTGGACTTTGATATAACGGACTTCATGTCCAATAGATTTCCAATATGCAAATAAAGCTATCTGTGTGATGACACTATGTTTGCTACAGAACTAAGCATTGCCCCATGACATTAGCCCATCCCTCTATCAGTTTCAAGTTTCAAGTTTAATCAGATTTGTATGCCGCCCCTCTCCGCAGACTCGGGGCGGCTCACAGCAATAGCAGTACAATGTAAGACAAATCCAATATTTAAATTACTTTAAAAAACACCACAAATTAAAACCAATCATACACACTAGCGTACCATGCATAAATTTTATAAGCCTAGGGGGAAGGAACATGTCAATTCCCCCATGCCTGACGACAGAGGTGGGTTTTAAGGAGCTTACGAAAGGCTAGGAGGGTGGGGGCAACTCTGATATCCGGGGGGAGTTGGTTCCAAAGGGTCGGGGCCGCCACAGAGAAGGCTCTTCCCCTGGGTCCCGCCAGACGACATTGTTTAGTTGACGGGACCCGGAGAAGGCCAACTCTGTGGGACCTAACTGGTCGCTGGGATTCGTGCGGCAGAAGGCGGTCCCGGAGATATTCTGGTCCAGTGCCATGAAGGGCTTTATAGGTCATAACCAACACTTTGAATTGTGACCAGAAACTGATCGGCAACCAATGCAGACTGCGGAGTGTTGGTGTGACATGGGCAAATTTAGGAAAGCCCATGATAGCTCTCGCAGCTGCATTCTGCACGATCTGAAGTTTCCGAACACTTTTCAAAGGTAGCCCCATGTAGAGAGCATTACAGTAGTCGAGCCTCGAGGTGATGAGGGCATGAGTGACTGTGAGCAGTGACTCCCGGTCCAAATAGGGCCGCAACTGGTGCACCAGGCGAACCTGGGCAAACGCCCCCCTCGCCACAGCTGAAAGATGTTTCTCTAATGTGAGCTGTGGATCGAGGAGGACGCCCAAGTTGCGAACCCTCTCTGAGGGGGTTAGTGACTCCCCCCCCCAGGGTGATGGACAGACAGATGGAATTGTCCTTGGGAGGCAAAACCCACAGCCACTCCGTCTTATCCGGGTTGAGCCTGAGTCTGTTGACACCCATCCAGACCCCAACAGCCTCCAGGCACCGGCACATCACTTCCACTGCTTCGCTGACTGGACAAGGGGTGGAGATGTAAAGCTGGGTATCATCTGCATATTGATGATACCTCACCCCATGCCCTTGGATGATCTCACCCAGCGGTTTCATGTAGATATTAAATAGTAGGGGGGAGAGGACCGATCCCTGAGGCACCCCACAAGGGAGTAACCTAGAGGTCGACCTCTGACCCCCCACTAACACCAACTGCGACCGACCAGAGAGGTAGGAAGAGAACCACTGAAGGACAGTGCCTCCCACTCCCAACCCCTCCAGCCGGCGCAGAAGGATACCATGGTCGATGGTATCAAAAGCCGCTGAGAGGTCAAGAAGCACCAGGACAGAGGATAAACCCCTGTCCCGGGCCCGCCAGAGATCATCCATCAGCGCGACCAAAGCAGTTTCCGTGCTGTAGCCGGGCCTGAATCCTGACTGCTGAGGACCTAGATAATCGGCTTCTTCCAAGGACCGCTGGAACTGGAGTGCCACCACCTTCTCGACAACCTTCCCCAACCTTCTCTAGACGTCTCTTCTGGCGTTTGAACTCCCGGAGCTCCTCGTTGAACCATGGAGCTCTACGGCGTCTAGTGCCGCGGAGAGGTCGCAACGGCGCAATTCGGTCAAGAGCCTCCGCTGCAGCCTTGTTCCAGGCCTCAGCCAGAGACTCTGCCGAACTGTGTACGAGTGTATCTGGAATAACCCCAAGCGCCTTCTGAAAGCCCTCTGGATCCATCAGGCGTCTGGGGCGGAACAGCTTAATCGGTTCCGCCTCCCTGCGGGGAAGGATTGGAGCCAGGAAGTCAAGCCGCAGTAGAAAATGGTCTGACCATGACAAAGGCAACACTTCTAAGCCCCTTAGTCTCAGACCATTACTCAGTTGCTCAGAGAGGAATACCATGTCGGGTGCATGCCCCCCCTCGTGAGTCGGACCCTGTACTACTTGGGTCAGGTCCATGGCTGTCATGGTGGCCATGAACTCCTGTGCCAATCCAGAGGTTTCACCGAGCGACGGCAGGTTAAAGTCCCCCAAGACAATAAGTCTGGGGAACCCCACCGCCAACCCGGCTACCTCCTCGAGTAGCACAGGCAGGGCTTGTGACACGCAGCTGGGAGGCAGGTACGTGAGAAACAAGCCCACCTGGACCCCTAAGTCCAACTTCACCAGAAGGGACTCGCAGCCCGCAATCTCTGGAGCAACGAGTCTACGCAAGCCAAGGCTCTCCCTGGCTATAATAGCCACTCCTCCCCCCCCTTCCCTGGGGTCGAGGCTGATGCCATATCTGAAACCCGGCTGGGCAAATTTCAGAGAGAGGAACTCCTCCCTCTGGGCCCAGCCAGGTTTCAGTAACACATGCCAGGTCGGCCTCCTCATCCAGGATCAGATCCCGGATGAGAGCTTTATTTACCACCGACCTGGCATTGAGTAGCAGCAGCTTGAGCCCAGGGCCAGAGTTACACTCATCACCAGCACCCAGGATTGGGTTCACAGAGCCGGAACAAGGAATCGTTATTAAGCAACGATCTCTCGTTCCTCTGGAACGGCTAGCTCTGTGGCCCCCGCCATATCTGCCTCTCCCCAGCAGGACCGGAATATTCCGACCCTCTACCACCTCAGGCAGGGAGATATGCTGCAGTCCCTGTCAGTCAAATAATTTTGTCTAGGAAGGCAGCCTTCTGCATTATGGAACACCTTACCCACACAGGTGGGCCAAACCCCCATGCTCCTGATCTTCCGCAAAGAGGTCAAAACTTGGCTCTGTGGTCTTTGCAGGGTGGGGGGGGAGCATAGTTGGCCATGGGGCAGTCTGGCCCCATGAGAACAGCTGCTCTGCCTGTATTAACTAATGCTGCTTCGAGAATGGACTCAGGCAGCTTCAATAGGAAGGCTATCCCTCACATAGGCTGGGTATGCTAATCAGTAACAAAGAAAAACAGTGAAGTTAATTGTGATGCTTTGCACATGCTGGTGGATCCCATACCCAGCCAAGACCGCATTGGCTGCATTAGGGTTGAGCTCAATAGTTGACTAGATAGGCAACTGAGATGCAATTGAAATCATGGGGGAGTTGCAGAGCTCCTATGATAGTAACTGTAGGCAAACTCCTGTGCCCAAATTTTGTTTATGTGACTGTTTCTTTCATATAGCACCATCCTAAATTGAGAACTATCTGTATAAAATACTTTGTATAAAGCAGAATATACTTCAATTTTCATGATTAGATATTTTATACAATTTAAAATCTGGGATTAATTTTAAAATTCCATTTAAATTTTTAAAATTTAATTTTTTAAAAAAATATTTAATATGTTCTGTATGCCAGCATGTGTAAATCCAAGCAAAGATGTGTCCAAATGTCCAGACTCAGGAAATGGCCAATAGCCAATGACATTCCCAGTAAGGATCTGCAGCAGAACCTCACATTCAGAAGTGAATCAGGTCACAATGTTATCAGTATCTATTTCTTCATTTTTACAAAGATATCACACTGATTATTCAATATATAATGCTGTATCCACCTTTGCACAAGACACAAAGCAGTTGTGGCACACAGGGATGCCCATGTTTTCTGAAAACACATGCATCCAATTACATACAAGCACACAGACATTTCTTTCTACCTGTCGTGCTTTATGAGCTGTTTCAATTTCATGATTTCTCAGACAGTTTAAAGCCCTTGGATCTGTATAGCGTCCCACATTCCAGTCAGAAACAGCACCACTGTCTATTATCCACTGCAAACAATAAGAACATAAGTAGACACACATTTAAAAAGAATATGGGTACAGTACCTGCCTGGCAATATGATTCATAGTTATGCCATGTTTTCTCATGCAATTCTGGCCTCGATAATCTGGAGGATTTCCTATTTCATATGTAGAGGTTGCTGCACTGTCTATCCTCCACTACAGAAAAACAAAGCAATTTATTTAAATAACGCTAGCAGAAAAATGGCTTGAGTAATTAAAATTAGGTTTACCTTGTTTTCTAGGTTATTTTCAGTTACAAGTTTTCTAAAAACAGCTTCAGCTATGGGAGACCGGCAAATATTCCCTGTAAAGATAAAGAAATATAGATTCAGTCCAATGATTCTAAAATACAATTTTACATATATTGAAAAAAAATACTGTATTTTCGGAATATAAGACGCATCTTAGTTTTCGGGGAGGAAAATAAGAAAAAAAACACCCTTCAGCAAATTATTACAGCCTGATTCAGGACAACAGCTGATTGGTGGATGGATCAGCTGCAATAATTGTCACAAAGCATCGCCACCTCCGTGTCTCATATTTTTGGCCTGTGTGCCTCGTGATTTTGGCCCCTATTTCAGTCTCCGAATGCTCTATTTCAGACCCATTCAAGACTGTGGGGATCGCCAGAATACATTGCCACTAATCACCGCCTCTGTGCATCGCATTTTCGGGCTCCACACACCCCATTTTTGGCCTCTGCACACCTGGGACCACCCCAAAATACAGCACACAGAGGCCGAAAACATGAAGCGCAGAGGCTGAAGACGTGATATGCAGAGGTGGCGATCAGTGGTGAAGTGCTCTGGCACTTCCTGCAACCTTGAACAGGGTCTGAAACAGAGCGTTCCGAGGCTGAAAACATGAGGCACAGAGCCCAAAAACGCAATGTACAGAGGCAGCGATGGTCTGTGGCAATCCCGGCAGCTTGGAATAGGTCTAAAACAAACACACAAAGGCTGAAAATGGTCGAATGGTGGGGGCCAGCGGGTGGTCAGGCCTACATTCAGTGTATAAGAGGGACTCGATTTTCACCCTTGGAGGGGGGGATGTGTCTTATACTCCAAAAAATATGGTATATGTAGTCATGCAGGTATGAGGAAGAAGAAAAGGACAGACTTGTCTCCTTTTTGTTGTGTTTGGGCCTGGGCCAGCCATTGTCCCCACAGATGGGGGAGACGCGGCACACAGTGACTGTGAAAGCCTGGCTGACAGCCAGGAAGATGTAGCAGACAGTCAGGAAGATGTGGCAGACAGCCAGGAGAGGATTCAGCAGACAGCTCAGGGGAGGTGGCTGGCAGTTCTTCGGACAGTTTATCCTCTCTCAGTTCGTCTGCAGGGCAATACATTAATTTACGCAACTGAAGGGATCGCTTTAAGAAGTATGATAAGGCATGATAGGCGCACCTGGGCTGGGTGTGGTTCCCTTAATGAGGGCTAACGGCATAAAAAGGGAACAGGGGCCAAGGCAAACTGTGGCTGTTTATCTGGGTGGTTTGTGTGGCGTCATTGTTCCTCTTTGAAGTTTCTGCTCTTGGATTTCAACTCAGCGTTGTGGGAGTTGAAAACTCTGGGACAAGCTGCTGCTTTTGTGCCGTGAGAATTCAGAGACCTCTTGGAACATTTATGCTACGTGACTTTTGTATTTGTTTGCTTTTTCATGAACTTTGTAGCTGGCTGAATTTTCAACTCAACCTGTGTTTTACTCCTGAAAGTAAGGACCATTTTCTTTAGACTTTTTCTTTTCTGCTTAATACAGGTTTGTTGACTAACTATGCACGTGTGTGTCTGACCTTCTTTCCTGGACCGTTAATCATTGCTTGAGGCCAGTCAAGCAGAACACTTTTGGCTTCAGCTAAAAGCATATCTATTCTCTCCTGGCTTGGGGAAACTCACCGAGTTCCTTTCCAATTATGTCTTCCTTTTTTAATATAATAAATATTTAATTTATATAGAGCATTCAAAAAGTATTCAGACTTCCTTCACTTTTGTCAATTTTGATATGCTGCAAGATGATTCTATAATTATTGAAATTCATTTTTTCATTAATATACACTGAGTTTGTTTGTTTATTTATTTATTTATCTATTTATTTGATTTCTATGCTACCCCTCTCTGAAGACTCGGGGCGGCTTACAACATATAAAAAACAATAAATTTCAATAAAATCAATCCAATTAAATTAAACTTACACAGCAATCTAAAATCCATAATTAAATTAATCAATCACACCCATTCATATAACAATCATACAATCATTCGTTGGCCAGTGGCTAAGATCTAGTTGGCCTAAGCCTGAGGGCATGAATGAGTCTTAAGACTCTTAAGAAAGGTGAGGGGGGGCAGTATGAATCTCCGGGGGGAGCTGGTTCCAGAGGGTCGGGACCCCCGCAGAGAAGGTTCTTCCCCTAGGTCCCGCCAAATGACATTGTCTAGTTGGCAGGAACTGGAGAAGGCCGACTCTGTGGGACCTAACCTTTTGCTGGTATTCATGTGGCAGTAGGTGGTCCCACAAGTAATCTGGTCGGATGCCATGTAGGGCTTTATAGGTCATAACCAACACTTTGAATTGAGTCAGGAAACCAATTGGCAGCCAATGCAGCCAGCAGAGTGTTGGAGAGACATGGGCATGCCCGGGCAGGCCCATGACTGGTCACGCGACTGCGTTCTGCACAATTTGCAGTTTCTGAACACTCTTCAAAGCCCCATGTAGAGAGCATTACAGTAGTCGAACCTCGAGGTGATAAGGGCATGAGTGACTCCCTGTCCAGATACGGCCACAACTGGTGCGAACCAGGCAAACCTTGGTAAGCACCCCTCTCTCCACAGCCGACAGATGATGTTCCAAGGTCAGCTGTGGATTGAAGATGACGCCCAAGTTGCGGACCCTCTCTGAGGGGGTCAAAAACTCCTCTCCCTCCAGGGTAATGGATGGACAGATGGAAGTGTCCTAGAGAGGCAGAACCCACAGCCACTCCGTCTTGTCGGGGTTGAGTATCCCGTAACAATGAAGTAAAAACAGAATTTTAGAAATGTCTGTACATTTATTTTTAAAATCCTGAAATATTACACTGGCATAAATATTGATACCCTTTGTAACAACATTTGAAATTTAGCTCTGGTGCCTCCCCTTTCTCTTGATCATTGCTGACAGGTTTCTACAACTTGATTAGAGTCCTCCTTTGGTAAATTAAACTGATTAGACATTTGGCAAGACACATAACTCTCTATAGAAGGCCTCACAGCTGACATACTGTAGCAGAGTAAAAGCCAAGAGATCAAAGGAACTGCCTGCAGAGCTCAGAGACAGGATTATTGCAAGGCATAGATCTGGGTAAGGCTACAATAACATTTCTGCTGCAGTGAAGGTTCCTAAGAACACAGTGGCCAGAGTCTTCGGAGCGGTGCGGTAAATCAATCAATCAAATAATAAAATTTGAGCATAATTATTAAATGGAAGAGGTTTGGCACAACCAGGACTCCTCTAAGAGCCGGTTGCATAGTCAAACTGAGCAATCGGGGAAAAGAGCCATGGTAAGAGAAATTACCAAAAATCCTAAGTACATAGCCAAGACAACACAGGAGTAGTTTAGGGACCCAGACTTGAACCCTACTAACCTTCTCTGGAGGAACCTGAAAATGGCTTTCCACCAAAGGCCACCATCTAACCTGACTGAGCTTGAAAGGATTTGCAAGGTATTATGCCGGGCTTCACGCTACCAGCCCCAATTAAGTCAGAAATGTAAATTCAAACACACACGCTGTTGTAAAGTAAACAGAAAAGCCATTTATCCTAAAGAAAGCTGTGCACACGCACTTTAAACTGAGAAAATTACAGATAACAGTCCTTGAAAGTTGTGAGAACAAAAACAAGCAAAGCAGATAAAAGCAGCTGTGGAAGCGTTACAGTCAGACCTCTTCCAGTCAGTCCACAAGTTTTTACTTAGTTGTGAAATATCTCCAAGAGTCTGTGAAAAACCAGGAACAAAATGCAAACACGACGTCTCCTTCTCCAAACGGATAATCTCCCACATGCACTTCCTGAAACACTGGCAATTTATCAGCGGCCCCATTAGCCTATAACTGCCTCAGCCACAGGTGTTCTCCCTTATCTCCGACAATACCTACACAGTTGGTCCCTTCTAGCCATGAGCCTGCGCATTCCGGCATCTATCCACTGATCCTTCTCCTCCAAGTCTGATGACCCACTAATGGGGTCATTAACTAATGGGCTGGCTGCATCCATCTCCCTATCTGATTCTTCTTCTTCTTCTTCTTCTTCTTCTTCTTCTTCTTCTTCTTCTTCTTCTTCTTCTTCCCCAGCGTCTAACCTTGGCAAGGAATCCTCACTGTCCGAAGCTGATGGCAGTAAGACAAGTTTCTGGTAACCTGAGGACTCTCCTAAGCCAACATCCAAATTCCCCGTTGCAGGAGCTGGCCCAGAGCCAGCCACAACACAAGGAAGAATGGCAGAATATCCTTCATTCTAGATGCGCAAAGCTTTTGCATCATAGCCAAAGATTTGAGGCTGTAACTGCTGCCAATGGTGCTTCAACAAAGTACTGAGTGAAGGATCTCCTATACTATATTCTGTCCTACACTCTCTGGTATGGGGTGTTTATAAAATTACTGGGACGATACTTATAAAATAAATTAGTAGATCTCATTGTACTTATTAGAGAATAGCTACAACTAAAAAAGTGCTGGTCAAATAGTTCACTTACTGGAATCCCACACACAGCATTTTAAGCTATAAGTTATTTGCTGGTTTTATGACAAATTATTCAAGCTCATTCTTGGTAAATGTTATTACTTAGCATATGGAATAAACCACTGGGGTTTATTCAATAAGTTATGATTACACATAATATAAACCAAACCAAACCAAACCATTGCATTAAGTTATTTCTATTCTGCAAATATTCAAAGAGAAGTTAAACAAAGCTGTGACTATATACAAAATTATTTGCATGTTCTTTAATACGATTGTAAGAAATTAAATCAGTCATGACACTCCTGCCATGATGAGATAACAAAAATTTGGGCCTTAACCTCTACAGCCTATTCTGATCACCAAAACTATGGTGTACCAACAAAACAAATTGTATAGAGAACATTTTAATAAAGTCTTCACAGTACAGGTACCTCCTTTGAGTGACAGAACTGCACTGTAATAATCACACATTTATAGCAATAAAGTCCCAGAAAGTAATTCTGAGTAGTGGTAGCTACAGCAAACCACAATCATGTTAAAATACTGACACATAACTGTGAAATTTGGGTCACACCAACTGATTCAAGTATGTACAGTATGTTGTAGTATTGGAAGGAGGACATCATAAAACACATTTTACCACTTGCTTCCAATACCTCCCCTCCAGATGTTAATTATTCTAAGTTGTGGATTAAATAATTATCAGAATGGTATACCTTCTTTAACAATTCTGGTTTACAGCTGTCCCAAGTTTCATTTGTGAATGACAGGAGCCATTTGTACAAACCAAACACGGAAAAGAGTCCATATTTTTAGATAATTGTTTATATTATGAATTAAATACTATCTGATGGGTTTTTTAAAAAAGTCCAAGTCACTTGTTTTAATTAATTAATGACTCGTGTCCTTCAGTACATGTCATAACTGCCTTGGTGAATCAATCATCCAGCTTTCCCCAAAAAGCTGGAACAGCAAAAGTGGAGAGAAGTGTATGGATAGCATGCAAGTAGAGTCATTTTCCTATTGCTTATTGTTTATTCACAACATCCCAAATTAACTGGAAAAAGGCACGAGAAGGGGAGGAAGTGAATTTTTTTTAAAAAATGAAGTGAATAAAATTAGGAATTATTATTTTGAATGTTTTTCTATATAATTATCCATACATATCTATGTATATGTATGTGTGTGTGTGTGTGTTTATACAATGTTATAGGCATTTACGTGTTTGTTGGTTTTATTGTTTGATATATATAGAGAGGGTATGGCTAGCTCATGAGGCCACGACTTCCTGATTCTAGCTCAGACAGCGCTTTAACAAGGAACAAACTATTTACAGAGATACAAGGTAGCCATTACAGGATACAACAAGAATAAGGCCAAAATAGTGCTATCCTAGTCTCCCTTAATTTTAAAAATTCAGCAAACACACACACACACACACACACACACACACACACACACATATATATATACAGTATATATATATATATATATAAAATAAAGATTATTTTTAAAAATATGAAGCTAAACATCTTTCAGCTGTGGCGAGGGGGACGTTTGCCCAGGTTTGCCTGGTGCACCAGTTGCGACCCTACTTGGACCGGGAGTCACTGCTCACGGTCACTCATGCCCTCATCACCTCGAGGCTTGACTACTGTAACGCTCTCTACATGGGGCTACCTTTGAAAAATGTTCGGAAACTTCAGATCGTGCAGAATGCAGCTGCGAGAGCAATCATGGGCTTTCCCAAATATGCCCATGTTACACCAACACTCCGCAATCTGCATTGGTTGCCGATCAGTTTCCGGTCACAATTCAAAGTGTTGGTTATGACCTATAAAGCCCTTCATGGCACCGGACCAGATTACCTCAGGGACCGCCTTCTGCTGCACGAATCCCAGCGACCAGTTAGGTCCCACAGAGTGGATCTTCTCCGGGTCCCGTCAACTAAGCAATGTCGCCTGGCGGGACCCAGGGGAAGAGCCTTCTCTGTGGCGGCCCCGGCCCTCTGGAACCAACTCCCCCCAGAGATTAGAACTGCCCCCACCCTCCTTGCCTTTCGTAAACAACTTAAAACCCACCTCTGCCGCCAGGCATGGGGGAATTGAGATCCTCTTTCCCCCTAGGCCTTTACAATTCTATGCATGGTATGTATGTATGTATGTTTGGTTTTTATATTAATTGATTTTTAATCATCAATACCAAATTACTATTGTACACTGTTTTATTGTCGCTGTTAGCCGCCCCGAGTCTCTGGAAAGGGGCGGCATACAAATCCAATAAATAAATAAATAAATAAAATAAATAATGGTCTGAAGCTATCCAAAGGAAAACCATTCAGTCACAAGTAGTCTCCTCTCTGCAGAAATGATGCACACTCACCAAAATAAGAAAGTGTATCCTTACAGTTATTCCCCCTCTTCATGAATCACACAGGGCCAATGAATTTTAGGGTAAAACAGCAACCCCCTTTTCTGCTGTTGTACTACATGTAAATGCTGATGCCAGAGAAGCAAGAAAAAGATGCAATGCAGAAACTAAAAAAAAAAAAAATGCAAGGAAGGAGTGGCAAAGAGGAGAGATAAAAAATAAGAATATGTGCAATTGAAAATAATAGTCCTTATTTATCATTCTTGGGAACCGCGGGGGGGGGGGGTAGAGGGAACGTAGTAAATTAAAATTCATTTGATTTCTAAATCTTTCCTTTCTCTTTATTAGTTCCGTTTCAAAATTTAAAAAAGACCAATAGCTAACGTTCCCCCACCGCTTTTTTTTTTTGCCAACCGACGCACCTCACTCTTTCCCTAAAAAAACAAAACAAAACACGCCACTCACCCAGACATACGAATAAAACGGACTTCGGTGGCCCCGCCGCCATGATCGCTCAAAATGTAAGGCACGAGCGAAGGAATAGCGGACAATGCCGTTCTCTAAACTGACGTAAAAGCCTCTTTTCGCCGCTTTACGGCAACGGCCAGGTCCGTCTTTATCCATTGCCTGGATATTTATTTAAAACGTCAGGACCAGAGACATTTGGTGGCCTCTTTAGATAGGGAGTACGTAGAATTTTGAAACCTAGGAGCAGGAGATATTAGCAAAAATGTCCTTCGACCCGCGCGGTTTCCTTCGCTCATTTCCCCCCGTCTAAAAATCAGGCACTCGGGAAGTCAGCTATCCCCGTCCCAAATGCACCTGCTCCAGGTGAGCAGTAGTAGTAGTAGCAGCAGCTGCCGCCGGAATAGCTTCCGTCTGGCCCAGGCGACGGGTTTCGATGGGGATATGAGCGGGTTACTTTTCTCGCGTGGCTTTTAAGTCAAGAGGAGCTTTTCCAACCAGGGACGCCCGGCAGAAGTGAGTAGAGATCTGGATGAGGCTGATCTCCGAAGGAGAGGGTTTATATATAAATCCACAAGGATCCACAAATATATATATATACTGTATATTGGGCTTTTGAGAAAAGTGTTGGGGTTAGTCCGGGAAGGTCCGCGTCTGCCTTAATTTCTTCCTTGTGGATTTCTTCCTTGTGAATCCATCTGTGGATTGCCTTTATTAAAGAAATCTGCTGTATTTGTAATTGGGATGTAATGAATATGTATTTGTATAATGTATTGGACTTGCAATCGACGTGTGTGTAAGATAGATCCATACCAACTATCTCTCCATAATCTTTGAAATTATACTAATGATGTGACTTCTTTATTTGAATGATAAAGGCAGGATAAGAATCTAATAAGAATATATTTCAAGGGCAGAGGCAAACATGATTCTGACACATACATGGTGTTTCCATGTTGCTCTCTGTAGCTTTATTTTAGGATTTAATTTAATTTATTAGATTTATTTATTTATTTATTTATTTTGTCTAATACACAATAATACACAATGAACGTTATAGAGGATATAGTAGAGAAGAAATACAAGATATAGGAGAGACTATATATAGGACAGGGGACGGAAGCCGCTCATCTCCTTCCAGACTCAGGATGGGGATATGGTTTTGTTTTTGTTTCTTGACTTCCCAGTTTAGCCTATAGCCCTTGTTCTTCCTGATAGTCTCCCATCCAAATCACGCCCAACCATGCTTGAGCTATGAGTAAACCAGACAGAGCAAACTCTGTGCTGCCACCTGCCGAGGTAAAATTATGTTTGGTTTACTCTTGTTGTGATTAATGGGATTGAAGGGCACCCAGGCTGATTGATTTCCCTCCTGGTAAGTTATGTGATAATTTTTTTAAAAAAAATAGTTGGGAAATAGTTTTATAGGCATACACTTGTAAAAGGAGAAGGTGTCTATAGAATATTAGTCTAATAGATAGTAATAGAGCTCTGATTTTGGGATGCTGTAAACCAGGGGTTCCCAAACTTTTTTTGGCCATGCCCCACCTAAGCATCTCTAAAATCCTGAGGCCTCCCTCCCCATGACATATAATTTTTATTATTCAAAAAGTGAACTACTCATATGGAGGAAGCTTAAACGGCCATTAACTAGGTTTAAACAAAGTCCCAGTTGCCCCCATTAAAAACGAAATTGCCCCCCTGTGGGGCATGGGCTCCACGTTGGGAACCAGGGCTGTAAACTAACACTGTTCTCCTAAATATGTAAAAAGAAAAACCATGAATGGAGCTTTATAATCAAAATATAGTTTTGGAAGTACCGGTGCCTAAGAGTTACTAGAATAAATTTTACAAATGAGTTGTAATTTAGGTCAGTATCTTCTTTGTGCTAATGGGATAGGGGATTTTATTTTTTTTTTTTGCCAGAAATTGTGGCAAAAGCAGTACCAAAAAGAGTACCCAAATAGTATCCAAGTAGTAACCAAAGTACTACTTTTCAATAGTAACTGAAAACTTTTCACTTTATAATATTAATGATCAATTCCCAAAACATATCAGCAGTAGAAACTGCTGAGGTGAGACAGTGAAACATCACATTAATTACATTGTGTATATGGTTAAAGCACCACATTAGAAACCAGGAAATTGAGTTCTAGTCCCACTTTAGGCATGAGAACCGGATGGCTGACCTTGAACCAGTTATAGTGTCTCAGCCCAACCCAGCTCATAGGGTGGTGGTTGTGGGGAAAATAGGAGAAAGAATGTTTATTGTCTTCAGTTATTTATAAAAATAAATACATGTAAATAAACAATTCATATTTACCCTACTAAGTGGATTATAAAAGTCAAATAAATACATACATACATACATACATACATACATACATACATACATACATACATACATACTTCTATTGATTGCTTTCAAGAAGAAATTTTGTAATAGTTATCCAACCTGTAAGTTAGGAGATATACAAGCAGTTGTATTACTCTCTGTGATGTTGGACTCTGAAGTAGCCTTAAAAATGCTTATGATTCATAACTGGATAAATTGCTCTTGACACTTGAAAATCCAGATAGACAATAAGCCCTTGCTCCAATTTTTCTTTCCTCATTTGTTTCGGACAGTGAACGGAGGGCGGACTAATAAAAACCAGAAGAACAGGCTTTTTTAAAATGGCATGCAGTTTTTTAAAATAAACTATTCCCCGTTATAAGTTGCTGTAAAACTAAGATGGGATTTCATATCTTTTTGCCAAAAAGCTGATCTGGAAGAGTTCTTAATATCTTTTATAGTCTTCTCAGTTGAGTATTGAAACAAGATTAACAATAAAGAATTCAAGACACATTTTATCTGCTTCTAAAAAGAATAAGAGGAAAGAGGGAAAAGAATACATCTAAAAATTTATTGGATCTGGATAAGAGTACTGCAGAGGGGAGAATATCCCCCAACGTATCCGTTTAGGAGAGACAGTTTAGAAGTGGATCAAAATTCTGCAGAAGACCCCTCCATTCTTCTATTCATTCATTCTTGGTCACATGATCTCCTAGGGGGTTGATGTTGTTAAGACACTTTCAAGATTTCCAAGTTGTTTACTTATTTAGGCTCTAGTCTAGGCATTTATCCATTTAAGCTGCAACCGCTGTTTATTATAATAGCTATAACTCTTCACCCACGCAGTAGAAGACAGGTCCAACTCCACAACGCTTCCCTAAATTGTTACATCATTTATGCTTTGACTACAGTTTTTTCAGATTACTACATGAGGTTAATCTTGAAGATAGTTGAAGAATTGGATTTAATTTAAAAATATTATTAGCCTTGGCCTAGGCAGGGTAACACTCTGTTCTCCAGATACCTAGCCTTTGTTTCGGAATTGGCTTCTTAGCAGAAGACTCATGACTACAATGGAAAGATTTCATTAATTTATAACAGGCAAGCAGGAAGCCATCTGTACACAATACATTTATTTATTGTAACACATAGAAGTAAAAGCTCTTGTTTTTAGGTTTCTGGGTTCTTGTTACTCCCAACTTTCTGAATTAGTAGAAGCTATTAAAATCTTTGTTAGAGTAATTTTTTTCCCTTAATGTGGAAGCTGCTGGTAGCTTCAATTTTTTATAATTCTGCGGATAATTTTAGCAGGGGTTATATATGAGTAGCTTATCATTTTTAATTTCACATGACCTATTGTATTTGATGTATGACAGTAACTTATTAATTGCAGTATTTCATGGGGTATCTTGGGTGTTAGATGTGAATTCCCTCTTTACAACCCTGTAATCCCATAATTCAGGATAGAATCAGAGCAACTGGATGAAGTTGAACTATTTCTTCTTTGGCCCTTAGGAAAGGAATATCTGTTTCTACCTATAATTGAACTCTCAATCTTCCAAGTGGGAGGCAAATGTCTTCATCATTAGGCCATCACATCGCTCCCACCAGACCACCACACCACTCTGAAACTTCTATATATAATTTAAATAAATTTAACCTATTTGATGCCAATTTGTAGGAGCAGTTTTATTTGTATTTTTAGCATTTAGCATTAGCATTTAGATTTATATACCACTTCACAGTGCTTTACAGTTTAAGCAGTTTAGAGAGAGTAAGCATATTGCCACCCGCAATCCGGGTCCTCATTTTACCGACCTTAGAAGGATGGAAGACTGAGTCAAATTTGAGCCTACTGAGATTTGATCTGCCAAACTGCTGGCAGCCGGTAATCAGCAGAAGTAGCTTGCAGTAGTGCACTCTAACCACTGCACCACTGAGGCTTTTTAATGGTGTTGGTATATTGCCTTTTTCTAATCTTCTTAAACCATGTATTTGTGTAATTTGTTTGTTTGTCCGATTTCTAGGCCGCCCTTCTCCTGAGACTCAGTAATTATAATGCAGGGCAAAAATTCTTGTGAGATGACATCTCTTTCTCTCTTTCCCTCCCTTCTTCCTTTATCTCTCTCATCTCTTTCTTAGTTTCTCAAAACTCATACTTTCCAAAACAGTGTATTCATTCTGTACTGTAAATTAGAAGTATGTGAAAATGTGACTAATCCTATGTGTTCCCTCTCTCTGTATGAAATACTAATTATAAATTCATTAAGACAAAATCTGGCCTTTTGCAATAAAAGGACAATAAAAAAAATGTTCCAGAAATATTTCCACCTCTTTGTCCTATTTCCATTTTTTATAATTTATTTATTAATCGAATTTGTATGGCAGCCCATCTCATCAAAGCACTTAGGTAGTATATAACAGTATTTGCCCTCTGTTCAAATATTGACACATGAGGTGGCTAAAAACTCTCTTACAAAATAGTACTTGCTACCATACTATTGCTTTTGAAATTGATGTTGCCTGGTGTGAAGACAGAACATATAAATGTTTATGTTAATGTTTTAATGTTGAATATAATTTTGTTTAATATAAAAATTCAACAAACTGTATTTAAATTGTATTTCATTTTTTTTATTAAAATCTCCCAGGAGTCAAACAATTTTGGCAGTATTTAAATGAAAAAAATACACAATATATACATATATAAAAATACCCCCCCTCTCTCTGACAAATAAGGTGACAGCTCAGTATTTAATTGTAGCTGCTACATTGCAATTCAAATGCTTATTTCTATCTTAAGTTGCAGCAGTCTATTCATTAGTTACAAGTTCTTGAAAATATCATAACAGATCCTTAAATATTTTTGAATTTAATAGTACCATTAAAATTTACAATAGAACTTCATTTATTTCACTTGGTTTCTCAATTTAATAGCTGAGAAGTAAGCATTTCAAAATCACCAGCCAGTAAATTTCCTTGTTGAAACTGAACAACTGTTTTTGTATTTCCTGCTACATTTTTCTCTTGATAGTTGGTAGAATTAAATAAGAGCAATTATTTATTGAGGTTAAGACCTTAATGGTGGGGAAAAAATAGTTACCAGATATATGACTCAGGGCAGCTTATCACCTTTAAAACAATAACAAAAAATGGGGGGGGGGGTGGGTTAAAAACAATTTTAAACAATATAAAAGCCATACAGTGAAATTTATAGCTGAGGTATTCCAATACCCATCAACAATAATACAGCTACTACACAGACTGTATGTATGTGTGTATTTATTTATTTGAATTTTTATCTCGCCTTTACTATTTTTTTTATACTTAAGGCAGTGAAAGTACCTAACTCTCCTTCCTCCTCATATTTTTCTTACAACAACAACCCTATGAGGTGGTCTGGATTGAAAGAGGCAGACTGGCTCAAAGTCTCCCATTTGGCTTTCATGCCTAAAGCACGACTAGAACTCACCATCTCCTGGTTTCTAGCCTGGTGCCTTCACCACCACACTGGCTCTCTTTACAACACTTCCAGCTCCTCATGTCCAGTGATGAAAACACATTTCTGGATCTTATGGGAAACCAGCAAGGTCAGTCTTATGGTCTGTGAAAATGTCCTCAAGAGACAGGAGGAGGAAGACCCTACACCATGATGGCGAACCTATGGCCCACGTGCCACAAGTGGTGCATGGAGCCCTCTTTGCAGGCACGCAAGCCGCTGACCAGCTCAGCTCCACTGCACATGTGCAAGGGCCTCCCGCTGGCCAGCTGATTTTTGGGTCAGACAAGCTCATACTTTCTCCTCATTTTCTGCGCCCCATGCCTTCCCAGATCTCTGGAGATTCTACCCCAGCGCTATTTGGGCATGCAAGGCTTTCCCCCATTCCCAGTTCCATATGGGGAAAGACGCTTTTCCCCCTTCCCAACTCTGTTTGGGGATGGGAGGCCAAAATAGGGGGATTGTGCGTGCATGCGCAGTGGGTCACGCACGCATGTCCAGGGGGTGGGACATGTGGGAGGCGGCATTGCATTATGTGTGTGGGCACTCATGCATGTGCGACAGTGTGCTGCACACGTTTTCAATATCTGAAGGAAAAAAGGTTCTCCACCACTGCCCTAGCAACAATCAGAGAAGTGGTACCTGGGCTTTTGGCAGCAATGTAGCATGGCAGAGACCTAAAAAGGACCTTACCTAATTTCTTGAACTGTAAGGGTGGGAGAGAGGGAGGGAGATGTACTTGCAGGCCTCCAAGATACTATTACTGTAATTTTACAGTAAATATACTGTTTGTTTGTTTGTTTGTTTGTTTGTTTGTTTGTGTTGAAAGAGACCTTGCAGGTCATCAAGTCCAACCCCCTGCTTAAGCAGGAAATCCTACAGCACCCCAGCCAAATGACAGTCCAATCTCCTCTTGAAAATGTCCAAAGTTGAAGAGTTCACAACCTCTGCTGGCAGGCCATTCCACTGGTTGATCACTCTGACCATCAGGAAGTTCTTCCTTATTTCTAGATTGAATCTCTCCTTGGTCAGCTTCCAACCATTGCTCCTCATCTGGCCTTCTGGTGCCCTGGAAAACAGTGTGACCCCCTTCTCTCTGTGGCAACCCCTCAAGTACCTGTAGACTGCTATCATGTCCCCCTTGGCCCTTCTTTTCTCTAGGCTATCCATGCCCAGTTCCAGCAATCTCTCTTCATAACTCTTGGTTTCAAGTCCCCAAATCATTTTGGTTGCCTTTTTCTGCACCTTCTCCAGAGTTTCTATGCCTCTTTTGAAGTGTGGTGACCAGAACTAAATGCAGTACTCCAGATGTGGTCTGACCAGGGCGTTATAGAGTGGTATTAATACCTCTCTGGTCTTGTAGTGTATCTCCCTGTTGATATAGCTGTTGAAAATGTTGAAGAGCACAGGGCCCAGGACAGAACCCTGTGGTACCCTACTGCCTACCTTCTTCCATGTGGATTTGGAGCCGTTGGGGACAACTCGTTGGGTGCAGTTGGTCAGCCAACTGTTTATCCATCTGCATGTGTTGTAGTCTATCCCATTTTTTTCTAATTTGTGGATTAGAAGATTGTGATCTACATTATCAAAAGCCTTGCTGAAGTCCAAGTATATGAGGTCAACTACATTGCGTTGGTCTACTGATTTGATTATTGTTCTGTCTGGGTTCCCCCAGACCTCAACACCAACTGGAAAAAACAGCCAGACACTCTGGTAAAAGCAAAAGTACTTTATAGCTGGAAAAAATAAACACAGAGGAAAACCTGTTCTGCCCAACAGACAGGCTATAATACTTTACAGCAGAGTCCTGATGTCCAGACAATACAGCAAGCTTCTTGCTGGCACACCCACCCCAAGGTTTCAGTAGTCAAAGGCACAAACCAGGATTCCAAGACGCCAAAGTTCACAGCCAGGTCCCAAGACTCTCAAAGATAAAACTCCACAAGCCAGGAAGGGTGGGTCTGCCTTTTAGCCTTTCCAAAGAGCACCACACCCAAACCCAGCTGTTGCCTCTTTAATGCTGAAAGTACCTAGCCAATTGGTCCCTTCGCTGTGTAGCTCTTCTCTGTCGCAGATCAATTATGGCTTGTGCATTTTCCTCTAAGGAATCCAGGCTGCTTGCTGGGGAGAGCTCCCCCTGGTGGGACTCTGGCTGTCCTCCCTCTTCTTCAGCCTGGGATTCCTCCTCCTCGTCTGCCTGCACCTCTTGTTCCTCATCCTCTCCCTCTGAGCTGGAAACCGACAGAAGATCAGCCGTTCCCTGAGGGGCCTCAGACGGAACCACAACAATTATGGTGTTGAAAAATGATATGAGATTGGTTTGACATTATTTGTTTCTGACAAACCCATGTTGGCTGTTGGATATTATCTTGTTTGTTTCTAGGTAGTGGCAAAGTTGTTTTTTGATTATTTTCTCCAGTATTTTTCCAGGTATAGAAGTCAGACTGATTGGTTGCCTGGGTCAGTCTTTTTACCTTTTTTGTGGATAGGGACTACATCAGCTCGTTAATGTTCATTGTTAGCACTTCTCTCACTATTTCAAAGACCTGAAAGTCAACACTAATCTGAGCTTTGAGGAATGATGTTCCAAAGGGAGGGAGCCATGACATAAAAGTGTTTCTTTCCAGCCAGACAGCATTCCGTATAGGTTGCAAAACATACCCATCCCAGATGATCTGATGGGACTGGTGGATATGATTGGAAAGAGAGTGTTCCTCATTCCATAAGAAGCCAAGGTTCTCCTGAGTTCTGCCATTATGCAGCTACAGTATTGAAGGAAATTGTAATAGCACCACAAAATATGATTAAGGTAGAGAGTTATAGTCCAATCAAGTATTACAAACCATTGGAAAAAATGAAAGATGGTTTCAGCTTGTCTTGTCAATGTTATACTATTATAATGCCCTTTTATATTATTTTTTTTCTCTTCTAGTGAACAATCCCATACCTTCCAATTTGAAATCGGAAGCCAAAAAAGCAGCTAAGATTTTAAGAGAATTTACTGAAATAACCTCCAGAAATGGTCCTGACAAGCTCATACCTGGTAAAGAGTGAGAATTTCATTTCAATATGTTATAGAAACCTTATCCTGCCTTGAGTTATGCTTTCCTCTCTTTTTAAAAGTACTGTACCTCTAAAGCATTGCTGGGTTTCACAATATTTTACTACTGGTTCTGTGGGCCTGGCTTGGTGGGCATCGTGTGGCTTGGTAGGCGTGGCAGGGAAAGGATACTGCAAAATCTCCATTCCCTCCCCACTCTAGGGGAAGGTTACTACAAAATCCCCATTTCCTAGTTAGTTAGTTAGTTAGTTAGTTAGTTAGTTAGTTAGTTAGTTAGTTAGTTATTATTCATTCATTCATTCATTCATTTATTTATTTATTTATTTATTTAATTCATTTATTTATTCATTTATTCATTTGTCCAATACACAAATACATAGGAAGAAAAATAGACATGTAAGATATATAAGTGTAAAGTGAACTTAGAGGAGAGGATATATGAAAGAAAGAAAATATATATGATAACTGAGAGAAAGGAAGGAGAATTGGACAGGGGACGAAAGGCACACCAGTGTTTCTTTTAAAGCATGACAGTTCTGAAATCTTATTATTTCAGTTTTGATTCTGCTACAGTAGTAATTTCCACTTTGGTAATAACATCCTAGGATAGGAATTTAGAGTTAAATTTAGATTCAGGCCATATAAAATAAATAAATGACTAATAATAATCTGAAAGAGTAGTAGATCCTTGGAACAAACTTCCAGGAGACGTGGTTGGTAAATCCACAGGAACTGAATTTAAACATGCCTGGGATAAACATATATGCATCCTAAGATAAAATACAGGAAATAGTATAAGGGCAGACTAGATGGACCATGAGGTTTTTTTCTACCGTCAATCTTCTATGTTTCTATGTTTCTATTTAATGGCATACTCTAATGAATCAATCTGAATCTAAAGCTTATTTTTTTCAAATAAATCAGAACAGAGCCTCTCCAGTTTCTAAAGAGCTACAATAATCAAGACAGCTCTACATAAACTGAAAACCCAAATTAGTGCAAAATGAAAAGGAATCATTAGATTGAGTTGACAGTTCTTTCTCAGGTACATCGGTAGCTGTCTAAAGTAAAATTCTTCCATGCCTCCAGCACTCTCAAGAATTCTGTTTAATAAGATTTGTTGAGATAGATGGAATGGAGTTAAAACCATTACCAGAACCGAATTAAATTTAATTTAGAATCAGTTCAACCCCATGTTCCTTGGTGTGGAGACTAACAGTTTTTTTTAATATAAAGCAAAGAGGTTGTTCTCTTCACTGCTAACAGGAAGTCTGCAACCGGTTGTTATATAATAGCAGCATATTGTCATGGTATGTGGGAATAACACTGCGACAGAGAGCATTGAGACACAGCCGGGATAACTATCAGATAAAAGGCAGCTGAGCCTGCAACAGGAATGTGGGTAGGGCTAGAGGTTCAGAAGAGACCCTCCCTGTTTTCTTGGTAAAGGGGAAAGTAGAGGGGGAAAGAAATAGTTTCAGACTTGGCAAGATTCTGTTAATGTAAACTTACCATAAAGAAATTACGAGAGTTAGTTCACCTGGTCATATTTCCTGTTTCGTCTAGCTAGGAAATGGGGCAGGTATTGACTATATAAGTTCACTTGTTAATATATATACTGTATTTTAAAAGTACCTCTAACGTAATCTTTAATTGTATTGTTGTTTGTAGCCCATGTAATTGCCAAAGCAAAAGGTCTTGCAATCTTGTCTGTTATCAAAGCAGGATTTTTGGTAACAGCTCGAGGAGGCAGTGGGATAGTCCTAGCTCGCCTGCCTAATGGAGGTAAATTTTTCTTTTCTAATTTTGTGCACTAGACCAGTGTTTCCCAACCTTGGCAACTTGAAGATATCTGGACTTCAACTCCCAGAATTCCCCAGCCAGCATTTGCTGGCTGGGGGATTCTGGGAGTTGAAGTCCAAATATCTTCAAGTTGCCAAGGTTGGGAAAAACTGCACTAGACAAACCTTAAGGACTTGCTCTTTCTTGTCTTCCTCTTAAGAACATTAATAGGATGATTACAACTTTGCATCCCGTATGTCCATTTACTTTCATAATAACCCAAGCTCCAGAGGATAATAGAGGAAGGAAGGCCTGGAGGAATGTTACCATGGGGTCACAAGGGGTCGGACACAACTTCGCAACTAACAGCAACAATACCTTTATGTTCCTTGTTGGACACAACTAGTTGCCTTTGATGCTTTCACACTTTCATGTGTTCTTATCAGAAATACTCCTGACACAACTGTCTCTTTCTTTTGTGGCTGTGGAGTTAGACTTAGAACTTAGAATAACTTTATTGTCACTTTGAATGTACACTAATCAGCATACTTTAAAATGAAATTTCATTGCTTTTAGCTCTTAAAGGGTCACCACCTCCAATATACCCTACATAAATATGAATGCATGCATGCATGCATACATACATATATGCATACATGCATACATACATGCATACAAAATTATGTACCCTGTTTCCCCCCAAATAAGACATCTCCTGATAATAAGCCCAAACGGACTTTTCAATGCATGGCACTAAGGCCAAAAAAGGCAGTAAGGGTTCAAAAAAATATAAGACAGGGTCTTATTTTCAGGAGAACATGGGTATACAGTGATCCCTCAATTAGCACGGTCTCGATTAGCGCGAAACGCTGCAACGCGGTTTTTCAAAAAATATTAATTAAAAAATAATTAATAATAAAATAATCAAAATAATAATCAGTCTTCTATGTTTCTATGTTTCTATGTTTCTATAAGTCCGCGCTAGTTCTCTCTCTCTTTCTCTCCCTGTTGCCGGCGTGGTATATGAGAGAGAAAGAGAGAGGCAGAGGTCGGGCGCATTACCGGGAGGTGGAGGCGGCGTGGGGACGCTGGGTGCCGGGGACACCGAGGAGGGGGTGGACGTGGCCTCTCAGCTGCAATACGGCAAGCGGCAAGCGGCAAGCGATCTTGGGGTTTCCCCTTTGCCTGGGCGGCGGGAAGACCAAGGGAAGGTTCCTTCAGCCGCCCAACACCTGATCCGCTCCGCAGCGCGGCAGCAGCGAGGAGCCGAAGATGGGGTTTCCCCTTTGCCTTTACCCCATCTTCGGCTCCTCGCTGCTTCCGCGCTGCGGAGCAGATCAGCTGTTGGGCGGCTGAAGGAACCTTCCCTTGGTCTTCCCCGCCGCCCACACGCAAACTCCACCATCTGCGCATGTGCGGCCATGAAAAAAATGGCGCGCATGCGTAGATGGTGTTTTTTACTTCCGCACCACTATAACGCGGAAATCGATTAGCGCGGGAGGTCTTGGAACGTAACCCCCGCGCTAATCGAGAGATCACTGTATACCCACACATATTATATGACACAGAGAAACAACACAGTCTAGTTTGGATGTATATATGTACATGCTGAGAAAAACAAATCTTGTGAGCTTACCAGACAGATGGCATAAGGAACAAAGTTTTGGACTTTGATGAGGTGACTTTGCTTTCTACTATTTTTCATACTTAGATAAACTTTGTTTCTTCTCTTGTTCTTATTGGAACATCACTGTGTTATTCTTGAAAACTGTTTCCACCATCTTTCAATTTTTACTTTATCCAAATTAAGCAATCAGCATAGTCATAATTTAGTTTCTCTAAATTACCTTTATAGCCTGGTCTGCTCCTTCTGCCATAGGAATTGCTGGCCTTGGTGGTGGATTTGAAATTGGTATTGAGGTGAGTATTGAGTTGTGATGATACATTGAATAGTTATAAACATGACTAAAAAGATAAGTCTAGTAAATTAGACAACAATCTGAAATATTTGGTAATGTTTTAAAAGTCATGCAATATGTAAAACAGCAATAGTGAACCAAGTGAGAGTCATCCTTTATGATCAAAGGAGCAGTTGTTTTCTGAGAGGATTTTAACTAGATTTACTAGATTTAATATGATCCAATAATGTTAGAGAGATTGCATTTTCTGTAATCCGATTTTTTTTTTTTGCAGAGGTTATTTAAGTTATTAGCTGTCAGTGTTAATGCGATTTTAGCCAAGCATACAATATTTTTGCTTTTACATTCATTTTCTTTCCATATTTATTTATATTTTTGAAACAATTCCATGGGAGTTTATTCTGCCTTGATATACGCTATGCCCTGGAAGAACGAAACTTACAGTGGATAGCGGCTTCATAGCCAGTAGTTTGCAAACTAGTTTATCTAGTTATGCAAATGTATTCTGCTTTCTTTAAAAATTATATTCCAAGATGAAAATAAGAAAATAATGTATCACATTTGTGGATTAAAAGAGGAGCAGGGTACCTCTATATGATAATTGATTTTGCTACAGGATCCTGAGTTTTTGATTCAAAACAGTTGTATTGCCCACATTTATCTTGCAGTTGTCAATTATCAAAGCAAAGCAATGAACTGAAGTAAATTGGTGGGGATGACACAACTATTCCTCTGGCTGTGCTTTATCTATCTAATCTCCCACTATTACTGCTTTCTGGAAGGAAATAAAAGATATGTGAGTTGTAAAATTAGAAAATTAGAAAGTGAAGCTAGCTCAGAAGTTTTTCTGAGTTGAAGAACCATGCCAGGGTCTCTAATAAAATAACAGAATAGGAAGGGATATTAGATCTTCTAGTTCAACCCCCTGCTCAACCAGGAAACCCTATATAATTTAGACAAATTGTTTTCCAATCACTTCTTAAAAACATCTAGTGTTGGAACACCCACAACTTCTGGAAGTAAGTCACCCCAATTGTTCTGTCAGGAAATTTCTCTTTCATTCCAAGTTGGTTCTCCCTTGATTAATTTCTACCCCTTATTTCTTGTCCTGCTTTAGTGCTTTGGAAAATTGGTTAAAACCCTTGTCCCCAATTCTTCTTTGTAGCAGGCCCTCAAATATTGGAACACTGCTGTCAGTTTACCCCTAGTCCTTTTCAATTCCTGCAACCATTCTTCATATGTTTTAGCTTCCATTTCCTCCTAATCATCTTTGTTGCTCTTCTTTGCAGTCTTTCTAGAGTCACAACATCTTTTTTATATTGTGGTAACCAAAACTGGAAGCAAATATCCAAGTGTAGCCTTACCAAGGTACCATAAAGTGATACTAACACTTCGCATGATCTTGATTCTATCCCTCTGTGAATGCAGCCTAGGATTGCATTGGCTCTTTTGGCAACTGCAGCACACTGCTGGCTCATGTTTAAGTGACTGTCCACTAGGAGTCCAAGATCTCTCTCACAGTTATTACTATTGAGCCAGGTTAGCCAGGTTGACTTGGTGGGAAATGGTCTTTGACACATGAACCCTCAGCTATATTCCACTAGAAATAATAACCCCCAAAACTTTAACCTTAGGCTGTCTATTCTCGATCTCATCCCAATCCAAAGAGATCTGTAAGGGGCGTGCACCAGCGGGCCAACCATCCCTCTCCTACTGCCCTAATTTTCTGTATTTACTTTGCTTATGTTTATGCCAATACCTGCTATCTTGTATATGTTCTGACAAAATAAATAAATAATATGTGTGGCCTTTTCAAGCATTCATATAGTTTATAGGATGGTGACATAGTTTCACAGTGACTAGCTAATTACATGGGAAATCCTGCATCTACCATAGATCATTGTAGAGCATATGATTTCTCTGGTTTGATAAATAATTAGGGTTTCAGCAGATTTGCTCAAGCATACTTCTCAGCCTCATAAGTCTTCCTTTTTTTCCTTTCCAAGATTTTTTCTGCTCTTTTCAACCAAATCGCTCCCTTTCACTCAAAGAAATGCAGCAGTATTTGGGACTTGTATTTAATTCCATTCTGATTGTGTCAAGGCAAGTGATGACAACATTCAGACAAGTTCAGAATGAATGTTTATATTTCAGTTCCTAATAAAGAGTTTGTCTTCCTTTAATTTACCATGTGATGATAACCACTTAAGTTACTTCATTGATCCTACAGATTTTTCAAAAGACACTGAGAAAGAATTCAAGCAATTGCTCCTCCTCCAGTGGTTTTATTATTACATTATACTAGTGCTTCTCAAATAGTGGGTCAAGCCCCCTTGGGGCGCAGAGCGATGCTAGTGGGTGGGTGGCGCAGGTAATCCAAGGGAACATGCATGGTCCCTCTTGATCAATTTCCTCGGATGGGGAGTGGCAGCCAGGTAGGGCAGGATGGCCGCTTGGGTTCTTGTTGTTTTTTGGGGGGTGCCACAGCTGCCATGAATATCATGGTGAACCTGATGCTGGACAAGGAGGAGCATTCTCTGCAGTTGGGTGAAATCTTCAAACAGCATCTATCTACCTCCTTCCCCACCATTCGTTGTGAGTGCCCCGCAGAGGTGGCGCTTATGGGTCAGACTGGCAATCCCAAAACATCAACTTGATTAAGCTGGCCTGACTGTATGTCAAAAGAGGGCCCTAACAATGGTAGCTTATGCCTGCCTAACCGAAAACAGGCTCCACTGAGTTCAGTGTGACTTAATCTACCCAAGTGGGTAGAGCAGCCTCCCTAGCCAATAGTTTGCTTGCAGCTTATAATAAGTAAAATAATAAATATTAACACTAAAATTCCATTGGGGTCCAGTTTGGAGAGTTTGGGGCGCGCAAAACGTTTACTTATTCCTAGAGGGGTTGTAAGACCGCCCTGAGTCTTCGGAGAGGGGCGGCATACAAATCTAATAAATAAAAATAAATAAATAAACAGAAAATAATTGAGAAGCATTGCATTACAGTGTTCCCTCGCTTTTCGCAGGGGATGCGTTCCGAGACTGCCCGCGAAAGTCGAATTTCCGCGAAGTAGAGATGCGGAAGTAAATACACTATTTTTGATTATGAACAGTATCACAAACCTTCCCTTAACACTTTAAACCCCTAAATTGCAATTTTCCATTCTCTTAGCAACCATTTAGATTATTACTCACCATGTTTATTTATTAAAGTTTATTTTAAAAAATATGTATTAAAAGCAGATGAAAGTTTGGCGATGACATATGACGTCATTGGGTGGGAAAAAATGTGGTATAGGGGGAAAAACCGTGAAGTATTTTTTAATTAATATTTTTGAAAAAGCATGGTATAGACTTTTCGCTAAGTTCGAACCCGCGAAAATCGAGGGAACACGTGTACTAAGTTGGAGGTGATCTATTTGACCTAGATTCCTCACCTTTTGCCCCAGTTGTGATTGATAACAAAGAATATCAGTCACAACTGCCAAAGTTATGTGAGATTTCACTACAAAATTACAAAAAAATTAAATTCAAGGTTGTTGAAATCTCATGAAGATTCAGACATTGTATTGTTTACTTTTGCATTAAATCAAGATTTTTTTCAACAACCGTAGTTTGGTTCTGGAAAAAGTCTAACATTAAATCATTTTTTCCTCTCTTCTATTCCACTCCTAAACTGCTGCCATCAGGTATCAGACCTTGTAATTATATTGAACCATGAAAGAGCAGTTGAAGCTTTTGCAAAAGGTGGAAATCTTACTCTGGGAGGAAATTTCACGGTGGCAATTGGACCTTTAGGGAGGTAAGTATCATTAAAACCCTGCAAAGTTAGAGTGCCTGGAACTCTTTCTGTGCTCCTTATTTAATTATTTCCTGAAAATTGAAAATTGTGCTGTTCATCTTACACTTGGAGAGTCATTCGGGCAAAACATGTAATATCGCTTCCCTGGCTCCTGTACAATTCCCAGCGCCTGAGGGAATTCACCTGAATTAATGTTTCTCCATGTCAGAACATTTGCGTGCAAAAGGGTACAGAATAAGGCAGTTGCAGCTTTTTTCAGGCTCTGGACTCAAACCACTCACTAATGACTATCTGAAGGCCCATCAAGTGCTTCTTTTTAGCTGTACGTGTTATTAATATGTCTCTTCTCTTCCCCTTCCTCTCCTTTTTTTCTTTTCCCCCCTTTACTTTTAGACAGGAAAATATGAAAAGAGTCAATTTGAGGTAGTGGTTGAGGCACCAGGTTAGAAACTATCTGACTGCATGCTGTAGTCTTTCCCTAAGCGTGATTGATTTTGGTCCAGTCAGTCTTAACCCAACCACCTCACAGGATTGTTGTTGTGAGGGAAATAGGAGGAGGAAGGAGTATTACGTAGATTATTTGCCTTGACTTACTTATAAAGTAATAAAGGCGGGATAAAAATCTAATAAATAAAAGATGTACATGAACTTACTTTCGCTTACTTTCTACAAGTTCTATCAAACAGTAGTTCAACGTTGGGTTTTTTTCAGATCTTTGGAAATATTTCTTTTAATAGATGATTGTTTTGAAACCGCAAAATGTTGTAAGAAGGAACCTAAAAGGAAGTAACTTGTGTACCAAGGTTTATTTTGGACTGATAACACGACTTGGATAGAATTTCACTGAAGGCAAATCTTTCAGTACTAAAAATTCTACAAAACGCTTGCATGTTTGCCTCACGTACTACCTTTCTTGAAGCAATGACAAGTTTGGCAGATATTTTATATGTGTCATTCTTTGGGTGCTTAAATTGCCCACAAAGCCACATTTTATACCATCTGAGGCTTCTGGATACTTTTCAAGGGTAAACCCATATAGAAAGTGCTCCAAACTGCACATGACAGTGCTCCAAACAGCAGATGGCCAGAGCATGAGGCCTAGCGGAGAGACTCCCTAACCAAGAAAGGGCATAATTGGCAAACAATACAAAGTTGAGCAACAGTGAAACTAGAAGTCCAGTAAGGTTTAATAAATATGTTGACATTAGTGAGGAAACTTCAGATCGTGCAGAATGCAGCTGCGAGAACAATCATGGGCTTCCCCAAATATGCCCATGTTACACCAACACTCCACAGTCTGCATTGCTTGCTGATCAGTTTCCGGTCACAATCCAAAGTGTTGGTTATGACCTATAAAGCCCTTCATGGCACTGGACCAGATTATCTCAGGGACCGCCTTCTGCTGCACGAATCCCAGCGACTGGTTAGGTCCCACAGAGTGGGTCTTCTCCGGGTCCCATCAACTAAACAATGCCGCTTGGCGGGACCCAGGGGAAGAGCCTTCTCTGTGGCGGCCCTGACCCTCTGGAACCAACTCCCCCCAGAGATTAGAATTGCCCCCACCCTCCTTGCCTTTCGTAAGCTCCTTAAAACCCACCTCTGCCACCAGGCATGGGGGAATTGAGAGGCTCTTTCCCCCTGGGCCTTTACAATTTCATCTGTGGTATGTCTGTATGTATGTTTGGTTTTTTATATTAATGGGTTTTTTAATCATTTTTAGTATTTATTAGATTATTATTGTACATTGTTTTATTACTGTTGTTAGCTGACCCGAGTCTCCGGAGAGGGGCGGCATACAAATCCAATAAATAAATAAATAAATAAATAAATAAAATGTTTTTTTAATTTATTAATCATGCTTCTGCCCTGTTGCAGTCTCTCAGTCGCCCACTGAGATTTTAAAATTGCCATCATTAGCTTCAATCCAATCTGAATAATAACAATAATAATAGCATGAATAATAATCATATCAAAACCCATAGAAAAACACAGAAGATGGCAAGAAAGCAGATGTAAACTTAAGGAAAGCTTCTCCAAAATAGTTCAGCTTTTAACGTTTGCTAGAAGAGCAGAGGATTATTGACTCCGCATTTTAGTGCCTTGACAGCCTTTAACTAGGGATTTTCAAATTAGCTAGTTCCATTATATCTAATTATAAGATTCGGTTAACATTTTACTAGAAAAATAAGCCTTCCTTGAGTTCACGTCTAGATAAATGTATTGCCATGATTGTGCAGATTTCACAATAGCATTAGGAGAATGGTTTTGTGTTGCCTTCGTTTACATGTTTTTGTCAACTTCCTAATCTAGCCTGAAGAGCTGAGATTTCCTTTTGGTGTCCCATCCACTTGCTGATCAGAAAGCCAAGGTTGATGAGATGCTGTCATCTACCGAGGAAGTAGTTTATTGATATTGGTGTCACTGTCCAGCAATCTAATTCAGATGTGATTCTGTTCTGTTCTATTCTATTCATAATATTTTCTACCTTTCTTAGAAATCTAGAAGGGGATGTGGCACTACGAAGCTCTGCTGCTGTGTATACCTATTGCAAATCTCGAGGACTATTTGCCGGAGTCTCTTTGGAAGGAACTTGCTTAATTGAAAGAAAAGAAACCAACAGCAAGTATGTTTAAATGAATAGCTCAATGTGCTTAGTTCAACATTTACATCCTGTGGTATGAAAAAAGCCACAATATAAATAAAAATGTTTTGTTTTTAAAAAAACATGTCTTGAAAAAGGCTGCTTGTGGTTTATATGAAATAACAAGAGGAAATGTTAAATTCAGCCATCAGCATCTTTAAATTGGATTAGAACTGGACTATATTCAAAGTACCTTTGTATTTATGAAAAAGGAATATTGATAAAATGACAAGGATGATCACTTTAGAGATGTTTATTACACAGAAAATCAGTTTGTAATCAAAATGCGGCATGAAATGCTTTTAGCTGGGAGAAATTACTTAAAGGATTATAGTTTGTAGAAAGCCTGGTTACTTAAACATGAAATGCTGAGCATCTTGCTTTATGTACCTTCTGGCACATATGTAAATGTTTGTTTGTGTACGTTCTTCCAAGACTTTGTATATTTATGGGAGAGACTCCAACTAATGTAGATCATGAATTCACAGATATTGGAACATCCTGAAAGAGGCCATGGCTCAAACCTGAGCACTCAGCGCAACCGCCCAGTTCCCACTTATTGCAACCTGCATGTTTCATATTTAGTTAGCATGCGAAGAAAGTTTACTAGGAACATGAAGTGTTTACTTCAGTTTACTAAGAACATGAAATGTTGCTTCCCGTCCCCCAACTTTGTAACCTGCCCGGAGTTCCTGAGAGTGAGTTGGACAGCCATATAAAAGAAATAAAGGTTTTTTTCTTTGTTTGTTTTTAGGTTCTATGGCCGAGATATTCGTGCCAGCGCCATTCTGTTTGGTGATATTTTACCTCCTCTTCAGGCACAAGATCTTTATGATATCCTTGGGTCTTTTACCCTTCAATATGAAGTTGAGGAAGGGAGAAGCTATAGTAGTGCACCAGTGCCCAAAGAACCAAGAAAGGTTTGTGTTAACTTAATACATGCCTGCTTAGTTACCTTTTATGATATATCTTTTTCTGTACCTCTAAACCATTTATTGTTTCAGTTAAACGAGGACAAGGAAATTTACCTCCTGCCAGCAGTATCATGATAAAAGCCCTGGAAAGTGCTCTTAAAGATTTATATCTGCAAATATAAAAGAAAGAAAAAGGCTTTCTTAAATTAACTTCCATCCCCCCCACCCCATTCTTAACTAGGACAGCAGAGATTTTAAATTGTTTGGCATACAGTCTGAAGCAGATCCTTCTCTATTGTCTATAGGGATTCACAACCATCCAAGTCATGGTTGTTTCAAAGGGTCTTTTTTCTTTGTTTTTCCTCAAAGACGTTCAATTCTTGAGTGAGAAGTAAAAGGTCTTCAAGGAAAAACAGAAAGTCCAGTTGCCCCTTGAAAAAGGCAGAATTCTTAAAGTGAATATAAAGATAAAACCAGAAATGTTCCTTTTGGGCTTAATGGAAAAACAATTTGTAACTTTGTTGTTATATATGTTGTTAGCAACAAGACTACTTTATGCACAAAAATGGAAAAGGACATTTTGACTTCCACAATGGACAAATGGCTGTAAAGGTTTGATGGAGCTGGCAGAGATGGTTAAATTGACTGCTTTGATTAAAGAAAAGAATTTTTTTTGTTTCTACTTGGAAACTCCTTTATGTTTGAAGTGGAAAAAAAATAAAACTTTGATTTTGGATTTTAATGATTAAATATATTTTTGTGATAGAAATGGCTAGTTTATACTATTACGGAAAAGTTAAAAAGTTGAGGTTTGATGTTACTGTCTTATTCTACTGAATCAGAGGGAGTTGGAAGTCAACGCCTTCCCCCCCACCCCCACTTCTTTCCTACACTTTTCTCTTTCCCCTTTCCCTTTTGGCTTTTGTATTTTCATATTTTATATTATAAGCCAATTAAAAAGAAAAGAAAAGCACCTTTGAGACATCCAGATCTATTCTATTTAATCCCCCAGAAAAGGTAAACAGGTGAAAATAGAAGGCAGGTACTCTTGACTGACCAGTGTTTTCATTACTACTGTATATGAAAACCATAAAGATATTCCAATGCTCTGTTCAATTCCACCTAGTAGCTCTGATTGCTCTGTTTTTCATTAACAAGGCAGCCCCTTATTATGATGTGTTGCAGTGGACTCCAAGACCTGTTACTAGTGCATGGATAATGAAGTGTAAGTTATCTCAGTTGAGGAGTTATAGATGACATGTGAGCATTAAATGGTGAAGAGCTACTCTTGATATCCAGGCCCCCAGAGAAAGAGCCAAACAATATAGTACCCATGAACTGTGACAATATATTTTTTCAGGCTGGAGTCAGACTCATGCAAAATTGGCCAATCATAGACTAAAATAATTACTCATAGAAAGTGTGTGCATATTCTAAAAATTACCTTTATTTTCCTACATACTTAGCCAACGGCTAGGAAATTATGACAGTTGTAATCCAGTATGTTTATAAGGTATGAGGAAACTGTTCATGGTGTATATTGATAATAAAGGTTTTGGCTGTTTCCTGACAGAATTATGCAAAGCAACAGCCAAGTAGGACACCACAGAAGATTCCACCAGAAGGTAATGTGTAATTTCCATTATTGCTTGAAAAATGCCCCCAACCCCAGTAGTGCTACTTTGTGCAAGGTAACCCAAAAGGTCTAGCCCCTTTTTTCTGTCTTTTCGGTAGATAGACCAATTACCTCACAGATGAACAAAATCAAACTTTTTCCCCCCAAAGAAAAATATAAAACATTAAAAATAACTTTTAACTCTAAATATTAAAATGCGGACATTTATTTATGGAGAAGTTCTATTACAGAGCAATCCAAATCAGAAGGTGGTATTGAGCAGGTTCTGACCTGTTCTGGAGAACTGGTAGCAGAAAGTTTGTGCAGTTTGGAGAACCGGTAAATACCACCTCTGACTGGCCCTGCCCCCATATCTTCTCAGCCTCCTGAGTCCCAGCTGATCGGGAGGAAATGGGGATTTTGTTGTAACCTTTCCCTGGGGTGGGGAGGGAATGGAGATTTTGCAGTAATTTTACCCTACTACACCCACCAAGTCACACCACGTCCACCAAGCCACCCACACAGAACCAGTGATTAAAAAAAAGTTGAATCCTGCCACTAATCCGAATCACATAATGTCAGCTTAATTAAGAAATCTAATCTTCTAGATAGCACTGGTCTCTCTTGATAAAACATGATCTGGAGGTTTTTGGAGAAAGACTGTTCTCAGTATTATTACAAACCACAAATAGATCCTAGGAATAGCATTCTATTTTTGAACCCATCCTGAATGATAGATAATGGCTGAAGATATATGTACCGTAATTCCCAGTTTTTGCAGAGAAATAAATACTTGGTGCCACATAGAAAACAGAAATCAAATCTACAGTAGTGCAACATCCTTGGTAAACATCTTAACAATTTCTTCAGAAACAGAAGAGTCCTGAGAAATATATTTTGTCTGCTCCGCTTATCTGGTTTTCCATTTTCCTGAGAAACGTTTAATCAGAAGCTGATGGGAAATAATTATAGTGCTCCGCTTTTTTCAATCTTTGACTTTAACTGTTCCTTTGCCCTTTGACTGTTCTTTTTAAAATGATCAAACCTTTTGGACATAGAGAGAGAAGGTTTGAAGTGTGGAGAAAAGTCCCACTCTCAACTGCATGGATGCATAGTGAATGTCTGAAGCAGTGAGATGTATTGTGACTAAGGCTACTTTTAGACTATACGGCAAAGATAAGGTTGACCAAAGAATGCAAGAACTTTTAGCAGATAATAGAGACAGTAAATGGCATCTAGAGCCACTTTGGTGCACAAGTAGTCCTCAGGTTATGATGGCAATTGAGACTGTAGTGATAAAGTTATAAAGTGCAATTTTATGGGAACACATCACATCATATGTTGCTACAAAAAGGATTTTTCATGACAACATTTTATGGTTGATCTGCCATTCTTTAAGAACATTGTAATGTTTTCACTTCTGTTTCCTTGGTTCAAAGTGACATTGTGTTGTATTATACACAATGTTGTTATTGAATCGAACTCCAGTAGACCTTGTTATATCTATCTCAACTCAAAAGGCTGCTAGACAAATAGTGTAAGTCAAGATACATTCATAACACTAAAAGAAAAATGCAAATATACATGGCACTGTTAAAAAAATAAATAAAAACGTCTTGATAAAGCATAGCCATTTTAAAAGGGGGGGGGGCAGGGCAATGAGCCTGGAAATGTTATAAATGAGGCAACTCCCAAATTTAACAGGGTTCTTCCTTGTCCTGTGATTAAACAAAGACAAATTAAATCCACCTCTTTAACACAAGGATTGTTTAAAACAGTTTAAAACAATCTTTAAGTAGTGACTGTTTTTCCACATTCATACAGTAGAATAACAGAAGACCCTTGAATTTGTTAGTAGAACATACATTGCAATTTTTTCATTTTAATCAGCTTATTTCAGTAATGTCTTTCCATCGGGACTTAAGCATGTTAAAATATGTACATACACTCTAATTCTTCCTCTTCATTATTATCTTTGTTTTCTACTTTATTTTCTAAAGACTTTGTATAAACAGAAGAGTATAAACAGAGAAAACATGTAAAAAGAATAAAATATAAATAGTAACAGACAAATAAATAAAGGTTCTATACTGTTATGAGGATTGCAGTGTTCCAGTATATAATTAATTACTTATGAATTATAAACTACATGATTTACAAAACTAGGAATTAAGAGTACGTAATTAAGTTCATTGTAAATAAAGTATAAATCACAAACTGAAATTTATTTATTTATTTTGTCCAAAACACAATGAAGGTTACAGAGGATATAACAATGGAAGAATAAAAGAGAAGATATAGGAATAAAATATATCAATGAAAGAATAGAAGAAAAGATATAGTAGATATAGGAGAGACAATAGGAAAGGGGATGGAAGGCACGCTAGTGCACTTATACACGCCCTTTATACATTGAATCAAATCAGATTTTTTTTAAAAAAAAATTCTGATGCTGATCTGGTTGAAGACAGTGGAGATTATTTTCTTCTTGGTACATTAAATGTTTCAAACCTGATCAATTTTCCATTATTTATATCACATATTTTCAAAGAAAAATTCAATTTCCTTCCATAATCTTTTTAAATTTCTGCTTTGTGAAGACACAATGTTCTCTATCAAATAATCACCACCTATTAAGATTGGGCTTTCTCTTTAATTGCTTTATGAATTCTTTCTTGGGATAAGCTAATATTTAGTCTTCTCTCTTTGTTTTCTTAATACTGTAGTTCTTGACTAGCATGGGCCAGTAGTTTTAGCTTTCTAATAGGAAAGGAAATAACATTCATATATAATGTGTTAACTAACAGAGTGATGTTCTGAATTATTCTGTAGCTCCAAGAACATCAAACAGACTGTATCCTGAGCTTCCCAAGAACTACACTGCAATGGGTAAGTATTTATAGTATTATAATTCATAATAGTCAGTGACAGAATTATAGAACTTGGGAAATTGTTTGTATAAAAGTAAATGAAGGCTTCTGTGATATTGGCCCACTTTTCCATATATGAACTCAAAAGGGTCACAGAATCTTACAACACTTGTACAAAAGAGATGCAGTTTCTGTTGCAATGTTGTGATGCCTGTTTTGGATTTTTTAAAAATAGGATTTGTACACTGTTTATGTTGTTGTGAGCTGTCCCGAGTCCACAGAGTGGGACATCATACAAATCTAATAAATTATTATTATTATTATTATTATTATTATTATTATTATTATTATTTATTAATTATTATTAATTATTATTAATTATTCTTTCAGCTTGACTAGAGACTGTACAGGCATGACCTACAAATATGTGTGTGTGTGTGTGTGTGTGTGTGTGTGTCGGGTGAAATGCTACCAGTTCATCCCAGTTTAGGAGTACCGGTAGTGGCGGCTGCCAGTAGTTCAGAGAACTGATAGCAGTGGCAGCATGAGGCTCTGCCCACCCACCCACCAGGATGTCAGCCATTTCTTTTTCTTTTAACCCTCTGCGCATGCGCAAAGCCTTTTGCACATGCACAGAGGGTGAAAAAATGCACACTTCCGAACCAGTAAGGAAGGTAAGTAGATTTCACCTCTGGTGTGTGTATGTGTGCATATGTGTGTTCTATATTGGCTCAGTGGAAAATAGGTTGGAAAAATCAAAGTGAATGTTTCTATGTAAGTAAAACATTATGGTATGTTTTATACTATGCTCAGGGCTGTTTTCAGAAGGTAGAGAGCAAATCAAATCTTATGGTCATAGGTAAGCATAAATAAATAGAAATCTATAGAGTTTATATTCTCCTTCTACTTTTTGCCTATCATTCCTCCATTCTTCGCCTCCTCCCCCCCCCCCTCCCAAAAGTAATTAGGAAGAAACAAATTCTCATTTTACATATTCTTATTTATCCTGATTCTAGAAAACTTGCTTGGCAATCTTTTTTGGCCAAAGTCGTCCAATCCTGGAGCATACAAACTATATTTAGGTTGAAGCACCATATCCAACATCTCTTGTCCTAGCATTTTTTCTCATTACTCTATTATTTTCTCCTCTGCTCCATAAGAATTTGATTCTCAGGATGTGGTACCTGGCTAAAAGAAGCTTAAAGTAACAGAGTTAAAGGAGTATGTGTGTGTGTGAGAGAGAGAGAAAGACAGACAGACGGGGGAGAAATGGAATGGGGAAATAATAATGGAACAGAATAGAATAGGACTATAGAATTTCCCCCACTTGTTAACTGGCTAATTGCTAGTTCAGTAAACTTTCACAAATTTCCTTTCCAAGTGAGAAATTTCAATATATTGCATGTTGTTTATTTAATTTATATAGTTGCCCAGTTCAACCAAGTGATTTTATGCCTGGGTTCTCCCACTCTGTTGCTGTCAGGATAGCAACAGCTAACATAAACACTAAACAGAATAGTAAAAATTGTCAGCCTTTTATAAGTGCTGAAAAAAATTATTTTGCTCCTGATAAAGGAGAAAAATAGGACTTGGTAGAGTCCTAACATTTTATCTAAGGCATACTTTGGAGATACTACAAGTTCAGTTCCAGTTCACTGCAATAAAATAAATAGCGACACAAGATTTTTTTTTGTTTCACATTGCATATAAAATTTATATTTGCAATACACTGTATCTCTTAAGTGTGCAATAATCATGTCTAAAACCCCACAATGACTATATCTTAATTAAAAATACTTTGTTGTTTAAAAATGCTAAATCTGAGCCTTTGGCAAGTCATAATCTTTTTGCTCGTGGATTGTCTTGTAAAGAAAACTTACAATATCTGTGAAACACAATAAAGAAAAGCATAATAAAATGAGGTATGTCTGTCTTTGCAGCCAGGGACTTGGATATAAACATTTCCTATTAGATATTATTCAGTCAGTTAATGGTGGCTTTTCCTTTACTCAGAGAAAGCAAAGAATTGCCTTATGAACTACAGTAGTTTATTTTCTATAGAAGCTTATAAAATTGATTTTGTTCTTTAACTTCAGTGTCCTTTGAACCACTTGTAGAGACCTTGCATGTTTATGCTAAAATGTAAATAACTCTAGTTTGGCTATTTGTTAGAGTCGGGATATGATAAATAGCAAGGATCTGTTTGTTTAAAACCTGGCACATATAAAGGGACATAATTTTCCATTAAACAGGTTCATTATCCAAAGACAATACTGATAGTAAGTGGGGCTCCTTAGTTGTTTTCCAGAAGCTTGGTATGCATATAGTACATAATACACTCTGTACACTATAGTGGAATGATGGCAAACCTTTTTTTCCCCTTTGGGTGCCAAAAGAGTGTGCACGCGTGCTATCATGCATGCGAGCGAGAGTGCCCACACCCATATTTCAATGTCTGGGGAAGGCGAAAACAGCTTCCCCCACCCCCCAGAGGCATTCTGGAGGCCAGAAATGACTTATTTCCAAATTATGTTGGGCCCAGTAGGCTCATGTTTCGCCCTCCCAAGCCTCCAAAGGTTTCCCTGGTGTCGGAGGATGGTAAAAACTCCCTCCCCCATCCCCCCCAGAGGCTCTCTGGAAACAAAAAACACCCTCCCAGAGCCTCTGTGCGAGCAAAAAATCATCTGGCCAGCACACACACGCATGTTGGAGCTGAGCTAGGACAATGGCTCGTGTGCCACCAGATATGGCTCTGTGTGCCATCTCTGGCACCCGTGCCATAGGTTCGCCATCACTGCTATAGTGTATATCTCTCTCTATATATGTATGTCTAGGCATCCTAATATATGTATTAGGATATATGTATAAGGTGATGAGCAAATACTAGCTCTTTATTTATCTCACCTGGAATCAGAGATCAACATATCCGTTCTATACAGAAGTGGTAATCATCTCAAATGGTTTGTTTGTTTGTTTGTTTGTTTGTTTGTTTGTTTGTTTATTTATTTAGCATGTAGCATATCATATATTTTATTTATTTATTTATTAGATTTGTGTGCCGCCCCTCTCCGTAGACCATATATGTACTATCAATACAAATTCAACTAGATTAGTAGAACCCAATAAAATATAAATGTCAATAAGATCTATGTGCAAACCAAACCATCTAACCAATAAAGCTCAGCATTGTTTAAATTTAATTCAGGATCAACGTACGCCCTCGACTTACAGCCAGTAATGATGTGGTCAGTAGTTTGACATGACACCCCGTAGTCACACTGAGGGGTAGATATTATGCCCCATTTATAGAAAGAGTCCCAGAAGACACCATGTGAGGTGTGAATCCTATTCACGTTTGTCCATTGCTGACATGGTAGTTCAAAGCTTTTTTTGTGGGGTCATTTATGTCTTCCTATCACTGAGCATTGACTTTCTATTGGGAATTGATGTTAAAGTTGTTGGGCAGATGATGTGCAAATCCAGTGACTTCCTGGATTTGAGTCTTCCTGCTAATAAGGTTGCCATGCACCAGTAGGAGTGAGTTATTCATATTTTTTTCTGTATTCTCTGACTAGTGCAACTTGCCTTCGTAAAGCTGGCAGTGCTCAGAACAGTAAGCCACCAAGTAAACCACCAAGCGGAATGGTTTTAATACATCCAGTTATAATCTTCATAGTTTCATTGAGTGGGGCGTCTAGTTTACTAATATGGCAGCTGTTAAGCCATACAGGGGCACAGTATTCTGCTGCAGAGAAGACCAACCCTCTGAGGATGGTCTCCATTTAGTCCTACATAATTTCTGGAGTATGTTGATCCAAGTATTGATTTTTATGGTATAGTACAGGGTGGATAAAAACTGATGATTAAAAAAATCAGATTTTTAAAATTTAAAACTTTTTAAAAAAATCAAATTTATTTTAATAAAATGCTTTGGAGTAAAAAAAATATATCTAAAGATAGTTTTCTATCTAAGATACATTAACAATTTAGTTTATTCAGCATGAAAGGGAGCTTAGTTATGTAGCATGAGACTGTATATTCTACAATATTTACATTTTGGTAAAGTCATACAATGAATCCACGCTCTGAAAGCTGAGATAACATGCACTGCATTGATGCGTTCAAACAATTTCATAGTAACCATGAGATAAATCATAAAGCAAAGTTCAGGAATATTCCTTTATCCCATTGTTTTGCAAATCTATGTAGACTACAAACTGTATGATTCAAGAGAAATGCAGTTATAATTAAAGTAAAACCTTCTAAGCAGCTTAGAAGTATACTGTATTTTTCAGACTATAAGACACACCATTTTACCTCCAAAAAGAGGGTGAAAACATGGGTGCGTCTTACATACCCAATGTAGTTCCACCTACCCAGCCACCCCCACCCTTTAGCCTCTGCCTCTCAGCAATTTACCTCCTTGCAGCAAAAAACACAGAGCCTGTTAAGCCAAGCATCTTATTATCAGCTCCCCGACCATCAGTTGAGTGAGGCAAGCCAGCTAAAATGAAAGTGAAACTAGAGCAGCAAGGAAGCAAAATGGAAGGAAGGGGCAGAGGCAGAATTTTATTTTCTTCTGCTAATCAGTTGTTGAATCTAGATGCAAGGAGGTAAGTCAATAACTATAAATGTCTGTAGAATGTTCAAATTATTAGACTTATTTTGAAAAGACTGCTTTATTATTGTTCTAGACAACTTTAAAAAATGAAGAAGTTTTTTTTAAAATGAATGCTTGATCTGAAGAAGCCCAGTGCTATTGTATTTTCTTTTAAATAGCAGAGAATAATATATACTTCCAGAAAGCCAATTTTAACAGTTCTGTACAAATATAGTCTGAAATGTAACAGTGTCCTGTTTAGTATTAAAATAAAGCAGCTGACTTAAACCCTGATTTAGTCATATTTGGAGTAGATCTGTTTATAATCGATAGTAGTGTTGGGCTAACCGAACTTGCACAGTTCGGGTTCGTATTGAACTTTGCGGTGTTCGGCATGCCCAACCCCAACTTTATTAAGAGTTCGATTTCGAGTTCGGCATTCGTGCCGAACACCGCGAAGCGCTACCGCCTGGCTGTCATCTGCTGAGAAGAGGAGAAGGAGCCGGGAGCCGGTGGCGGCAGAGGAAGGCGAACACCGGGGAGCTGTCGGCCATTCGGGAGGCTGGGAGGGAGGCACAAAAGGAGGTGGGGAATGCCACAATGGGATTCTGTGGGCGGAGCTTTGACAATACGGAGACTTCTTCCTGGTGCATGGCTTTATTTCGGCCGGCCAGGAAGAAGTCTCCGTGTCATAAAAATTTTTATTTTTATGGAAAAGGACGCCGCAGCGGCTCTGCAAGCAAAAGGAGGTGGGGAATCTCACGATGGGATTCCAGGGGCGGAGCTTTGACGACACAGAGACTTCTTCCTGGCTCATGGCTTTATTTCCAGAAGTGTTTGGGTTCGGCAAACTTACCCGAACTCCACCGCCAAATTCGGGTAAGTTCGTCGAACCCGAACTTCGTTGGATTCGCCCAACCCTAATCGATAGGACTTCGTGTGATTACATTTAAGAAAAGTTTCTAGCATTAATATATAATGTACATTTCTCCAATTCTTTGCTATTTCTATCAGGCACACATGCACAGAAATACACAGCAAACAGTGCATATCATCTCTGCTGTTTGCTGTTTGGCAGATTGCTGGGAGGCAGAAGCCTTTTTTCTTTATTTTCCTCCCCCTAAGCTAAGGTGCGTCTTATATTCCTGTGCATCTAATATTCTGAAAAATACAGTAATATTAAAAAGCACCTGTCATTTCACATCCATCATGGCAGCGTAGCATCCACTCATCTGCTGTCTGCCATGTTCCTCACCTTGTTATGTCACTGCTGCATCAACAGCCATCCCATTAAAGTGAATGAAACTGTTGGTGAGTCAACAGCGAGTTAGAGTGGGAGCCCCTGTGGGACAGTTGCTCTTTAAAAATTATGATTTAAATCGAGTTGATTTAAATCAAGCCTTTTTACTAGTGATTTAAATCATGATTTCAGTCATGATTTCAATCGACTTGATTTAATCCACCCTGGTATGGTATAATATACAGTATATAAGGTATAATATACAGTATACATTCATGGAGAGGGGCGGCATACAAGTCAAATTAATTAATAAATAATAAAATAAATAAATATGTTCTCACAGACTGTTGCGCATAATATCCTGACATTAGTTCATAGGAATTAGCAATATTTTGCCCTTTTCAGACCAAATAGCTGAGTATACATTGTGAATTCTAAGTGTGGACACAGTTTGTACAGGATAGGCTTATAGGAAGGTGGCTTCCACATTACAGTTGTAATATAAAAACAGAAACAGGTTACAAACTTAGTGAGGATGAAGGAAACATGCCCTATTGAGCACAATGAGGTTTTTTCTCAGAAAGAAGGAACATTACACTATCTTGCATATCATGTTTTATGAATATCATATCTATGGGGGGGGAGGGGGAAAGAGAGATTAAAATCTTCAGAGAGATTTTTATACAAAATCAAATACTACTTCTGGTAGTACTATAGAACTACAGTTCTAACACATCTAGCAGCACAAAGGAGGCAAGACTTTGCCTTAATAGTTATATTTAACTGCATCCTTGAGTAAGAGCTTTTGTAATATCATTGAAAAAGGTACTTAAATAATAATGTTTGCCTCTCATAAGAACAGACTGTGTATGTCTCTTTGAAGCAGGTAAAATATTTCGGTTAAACCAGGGCTCCCCAACCTCCGGTTCCCGGGCCGTGCAAACAAGTGAAGCCGCATCCGTTGAATGCAGGCAGGATGCAAAACCACCACTCCTCCAGTCCACAGAAAAACCTCTCTCCATGGAACTGGTCTCTGGGGGCCAAAGGATTGGGGGCTGCTGTGTTGAACTGTTTTGGGATAATGAGAACTGATGTTCATAAACTGGGTTCCAATATATTTGTAATACTTTTAATGGCATAACCTATATAGTTAGTTATAAACTATAAGGGTAGCAAGCCAGATCAAGGTGACTGATAGATATGTATATCTGAAGATCCCTAAGTAAAGGTATAATCTATCTAAATCTATATAATCTAATCTAAAACTATAATCTAAGTTTATAAAATATGACATGCAATACTGAATCCTTTCCCCTTTTAAGGAGATTTATGAGAGCATAATTTATTTTTGTGATTCTCTGGTGGAACTTAACAGCTGATTTTAAAGAATAATAATCATGCATTTCATAGTATCTCTCTTGCTGTTTTAACTAATCTAAATTTTCTCAATGCTGTTCCTGAAACAGGAAATCACAGAAATCTTTCTAAGATTACTTTGTAACGGCTCAGCTACAATAAACATTGCTGTGATCGATTCTGCAATCGTTTTAAACGAAGCCTCTTTTTTGGCATGTACTTTCTTAAAATGACAAAAAATAAAGTTGCAGTATAGCAAAGATTTTTTTAAAAATCGTAAAAAAGCCATTCTCCTGCTGAGCCAGCTGATTGTAAAGGCACATAGCAACTGAGGTCAGTGCATGCTAGGACTAAAAAATTGAGCTCTTTGTTTTTTGTGTATTTTGGGCCAATGCCATTGTGTTAAAATAACTGAATAATAGGCACGCACTAGAAACATGTATTTTTCTGGCATTCTTAACTTGGTACTTCTGCTGCTTTTGCCAAAAAAATAAATTCTTACACTGTGTAATGGTCTTTCAGCCAAACATTGAAAATATCACTAAAACTTTAAAACTCTTCTCCATCCAGGAGCGCAGTAGCTTGAATTCTGAGGCAAGTAATAAAGGTTACAATACTTAAACAGTAGAGATATAGAAAAATTTATGTATGTGTAAATGCCAGTTGCATGAGCAACATGGATCCATTGATTTTTTTGTAGAAGTACCCAAAGGCTGATACGCAAGCCTTTAAGATAACCTTTCTACCTGCTTGAAAATGAAAATCTGAAGCCATTAGTTTGGAAAGCTATCTTAAATATTACTAAACTTCACACAGCTTGTAGTTGTTGGAGGCAGCCTCATCTGTTGTTTATGTATCTGCCTTATTTATTTCTATTTCGGCACTAATATCGGAAGTGGGACATAAGTTGTTGTATTATACCTGGTTAAAACTAGTTGGTTCAACTTTGTCTCTATTGACCAACAATGTTTTTCCAGAACTTCAGATGGGAATCTTTCCCAGCATTACATGAAGTCAACAAGGGTAGTACTTGAGACCTAGAGTGGAAATATTTGAAATAAAGGATTTTGCAAGAGAATTTGGAAGAGAATTAAACATATGATTTGCATATCTTCTCTTAAAATTTCATTGTTTGAATATGAATATGTCTCATTCATTTATAAACAAGTGGAGATTTATTACCATTGCTTCTTATTTTGTCTTCAGGAATCTTGTCCGAATACAAGCATCTTGCATATTTTACAAAATAGAAACATAGAAACATAGAAGACTGACGGCAGAAAAAGACCTCATGGTCCATCTAGTCTGCCCTTATACTATTTCCTGTGTTTTATCTTAGGATGGATATATGTTTATCCCAGGCATGTTTAAATTCAGTTACTGTGGATTTACCAACCACGTCTGCTGGAAGTTTGTTCCAAGGATCTACTACTCTTTCAGTGAAATAATATTTCCTCATGTTGCTTTTGATCTTTCCCCCAACTAACTTCAGATTGTGTCCCCTTGTTCTTGTGTTCACTTTCCTATTAAAAACACTTCTCTCCTGAACCTTATTTAACCCTTTAACATATTTAAATGTTTCGATCATGTCCCCCCTTTTCCTTCTGTCCTCCAGACCAGTGTTTTTCAACCAGTGTGCCGTGGCACACTAGTGTGCCGCGAGACATGGTCAGGTGTGCCGCGAAGCCCAGAGAGAAAGAAAGCAAGAGAGAGAGAGAAAGAAAGCAAGAGAGAGAAAGAGAACAAGAGAGAGAGAAAGAAAGCAAGAGAGAGAGAAAACAAGAGAAAGAAAGAGAAAGAGAGAGAGAGCAAGAGAGAGAGAAAGAGAGGGAGGGAAGGAGAGAGAGAGAAAGACATAGAGGGAGGTAGGGAGGGAGAGAGAAAGAGCAAAAAAGAGAAGAAGGAAGAGAAAGAAAGAGGAATGGAGAGAAAGAGAAAGAAAGGAAGGAAGGAAGGGAAAGAAGGAGGGAGAAAGAAATAGAGTGAAGGGGTGGAAGAGAGAGAGAGAGAATTTTTTTGTCCAAACTTTTTTTAGCCGCGCCCCCCTCCCCCCCCCCCCCGGTGTGCCCCAGGGTTTCGCAAATGTAAAAAATGTGCCGCGGCTCAAAAAAGGTTGAAAATCACTGCTCCAGACTATACAGATTGAGTTCATTAAGTCTTTCCTGATACGTTTTATGCTTAAGACCTTCCACCATTCTTGTAGCCCGTCTTTGGACCCGTTCAATTTTGTCAATATCTTTTTGTAGGCGAGGTCTCCAGAACTGAACACAGTATTCAAAATGTGGTCTCACCAGCACTCTATATAAGGGGATAGCATGGACTCTCTTGTTTGTTGTATTTAATGTAGCATGGACTCTCTTGTTTGTTGTATTTAATGTAGCATGGACTCTCTTGTTTGTTGTATTTAATGTAGCATGGACTCTCTTGTTTGTTGTATTTAATGAAGTTGCCTGTCCAGGCTTAGACACTAAAAGTAATGCACTGCAGCAATTATTAATAATATGTGTTTTAATAATCAAAACCAGATAAGTGGCTGTTGATTGCTCTACATGGGTCTCTCCAAGAGAGAGCAGTAATAAAATAAAGAATCAAAGTAATAGCTACAAATTGCTGTAGATTAGGGGTGGGTTTTCAACTTAGCTCACTACCAGTTCGCTCCCTCCTGTGGTGTGTGGGTGCACCATGTGGGCGGGTGCACATCAGCAGTAACAAAAAGCTGGGAGGGAAAAGCCCCCCCAAAAGATGGTGACTTCATGTCCAGTGCCGGAACTTGGCTTCTGCGCATGCTCAGACAGAAAAAAATAAATTAATAATAGTAATAAAAAGATGGCAGCACCCATGGACTGGCACCGACCAAATCAGGTTGGTGACATAATTGTGACATCACCAATGGATCACTACCGGTTCGGGCAAACCCTGCTGTAGATATATATGCATGTGCTCATTGTGATTTTTTCCTTTGCCCTATTGTAAAATTAGCATTTAGAATATTAGATGATATTTTGGCTTTTAAAAAAAAAATAATACTGTTCATTGTCTTTGTTATGAAAATCTATTTCATATATAATTATTCTTTCATTGCCACAAAATGACTTTTATGCCTATTTTAGCAGATAGATATTAACTTGTCACAAGTGAATTTGGAAATATGGGAAATGTTCTGTCTTTGGTTTCCTTTTGCAACATAATTATCCCCTGGGATATGATCCAAACATTCTACTAAGATTAAACTGATAAAAGCATGATTGAAGATTACAGTAGATATATATTTTTATTTATTTTTATATTATTTATTTATAAATAAAGTCACTTTAAGAAGGACGGCATAGAAATCTAATTAATAAAAAATAATTGTCAACACATGCAGAAGATAGTAGGTAAGGTATAGACATAAACAAAAGAAAGTAAATTAGGCAGTAGGACAGGGACGGTAAATTAGGCAATAGGACAGTAGGACAGGGACAGTAGGCACAATGGGGTGCTTATGCATACCCCTTACAAACCTCTTAGGAATGGGGTGAGGTCAACTGTAGATAGTCTAAGGTTAAAGTTTTTGGGGTTTGGGGAAGAAACCACAGTCAGGTAGTGCATTCCAAGCATTGATCACTGTTGCTGAAGTCGTATTTTCTGCAGTCGAGTTTCGAGCAGTTTACATTGAGTTTGAATCTATTATGTGCTCATTTGTTGTTGTGGTTAAAGGTGAAGTAGTCATTCACAGGAAGGACATTTTGGTATATGTTTTGTGAACTACGTTTCAATCAGATCAAAGGCAACATAGCTCTGAGCTATTTAAGCCCAAAATTTCATGTCTGGTGGCAAAAGAAATTCTGTTGTGAGCAGAGGCGTGAAGAACTCTTCTTGTGAAATATTTCTGAACTCTCTCAATTGTATTAATGTCCGATATGCAGTTCCAAACAGGTGAACTGTATTCGAGAATTGGTCTGGCAAATATTTTGTATGCTCTGGTTATCAGTGCAATATTGCCAGAGAAGAAGCTACACAAGATTGGGTTAGCAACTTTTAGTGCCTTTTTAGTGATGTTGTTACAATACAATATTACTGCAGTAGCTGCAAGTATTTTCCAGTACCAACAGCAAAAAAAGAAACATGGCATTTTTGTATTTAAATCAAATTAATACTCACAAGAAGAGTCAGGTCATTCTGGATAGCCATTTAAAACTTTCCCAACATACGTTTCATGAGAATGTAGAGAAGAGAAATGTGGCCTTAGACTTTGTCAATATACTTGGTTTATTATAAGTCACCTCTTAGTAGAAGTGGGCTTAAAAACCATGTAAGAGAATGTGCCAGATGATGTTGGACCTTGCCTGGATAATGTTGTAATATCGTATTTCTCAATGTCAGCAACTTTAAAATGTATGGACTGCAACTAGCTGGCTGGGGGATTCTGGGATTTGACATCCATACATCATAAAGTCACCAAGGTTGAGAAACACATACATAAAATGGAGAGCAAACATTACTGCCAAAATCTGACAGCACACCAACATTTGCTATCATGATCAAAGATAAATAACAAATGTTTTCTGATTATTTTGCAAAATATGCAGATAGTAAAATATAGGCATGCCTCATTTACGAATTTGAGCCTGTAAAGGGTGCTGTATGCAGTTCAAAAAAAATTAATTAGCTGGAAGTTCTGTCTAGATTAATTAGGTCTCTCTGGGATAGGTTAATTATGATCTTGCTTCCTCTGAAATCACTGAGATGAGAGCAACAACATATCTGAATCAGGTTCAGTAATCAAAGCTGTACACTATCCTGGACCTAAGCAGTTTTATAGCTTCCCAGCATCTCAGCAGACAGGGCACTTTTTCTCCAAGGATTTTAGCAGGAAAATAACAGTTGTCTAGCGTAACCTGACTGAGACATCAAACATCATCCAATTCCATTGCAAAACGTTGTAACTCTACCCTGAGTTACACATACTCTACCCTTAAATACCTATAGGAAGTGGTCAGCAATTCCCTGGAGTTAACAAACTACCCTGGTAGTTTGTTTAAGAACTTAAGAACTTTTCTAGATTGCCTCTACTTAAGAACCATTTTCTACTTAAGAACCCAAGCCCGGAAAAATTTCCCAGGAAATTTGAGACAGGCATGAAGGCCCAGCCAGTTTCCTGCCATTCCCCCTTTAATCCCGGCCATCTCGGGCTTTTTTGGGCTGCCAGAGGAACCTTTCAGTGGTGCTTAAGGAGGCTTTGGCAGCCCAGAGCGAACGGAGTGTTTTCCTTTCTCTGAGTGCTTGGAGTGGGAATAAACCACTTCACTGTGGTGACTCCCTCCCGCTGCACCTGTTGCGAGGTTGCCTCCCAGAGCGTCTGAGCACAGAAAGGCAAAAGGGGACACTTCGCCCCGGCCAGATCAACTTGGCTTCAGCCAAACCGAGGAGTCACCACAGTGAAGGAAAGGTGCTGGCTACAAAGCGAACGAGCGAGAGGAGAGGGGAGCCCTTCAGCATGGGAAGGAAGAGGAAGCAGGTAGCAGCAACATCCGCCGCCTTTCGGTCAAAGGAGCAGGAGGTTCCTCCTTCTCGACCGCCTGGGTTTTTCTCTCTGGCATAGTGTATGGGAGGCAGCCTCGTGCCGGGTGTATGGGAGGCGCATGCTCCTCCTCACCGCCTCAGAGTCCCTCTTTTCTTTTCTTTTTAAGCCTTAAAAGAATTTTGGATTTTTTTGTTTCCCCTCACCTCACCTTCTCCCTTCGGCAGTGACTGTCCTCCTCCTCTTCTTCCTCCTCCTCCTCCTCCTCTCACCCAAATTCCAAGCTTTTATTTCTTCCTAATGGTTTTGCATGCATTATTTGCTTTTACATTGATTCCTATGAGAACATTTGCTTCTACTTAAGAACGTTTCTACTTAAGCACCTGGTCACAGAACGAATTAAGTTCTTAAGCGGAGGTACAACTGTACTTCCTTTTTTCCATACAAGTATTCTTGTCTTTTTCTTAATCTTCTAAAGCGGGCATCTAGCAAAGGCTCCAGATCTTCTTCCTCCTCCTCCTCTAAGTTAGACTCTACTGTTATTGGCATATCTGCAACCTCTGGTGGTCCTTCAGGTTCATCCAGGTCTATTTCTTCCTCACTCTCTACATCAGCTAGCAACACCACTGGCCTAGGATATACCAAGCTGGGCCTGGCTCATCCTCCTCAGAATCTATCATTACCAGAGTTGGATGAAGAGCACTCACAACATACACATAAAATGATCTCTAGCAAATTTCAAGCTTACCTCAAGAAATTGACCCGAGGAGACTTCTTTCAGCTTTTGTGTACCTGTTTCTGTACTATTTTTTCCTATTCTAATGTAGCAATACTAATAACACAACTCATAAAGTCAACATATTTGATTTAGAAGTTACAGATTAATGGATCAGCATGACTTGATTACTTAGATTTTTTTTTTTGTTAAAGGTAGCATTGTAGCACCATCTTGGGAAAGCTTTATACTTGAAAGAACTTAGTGTACATAATGATTAAGCAAACTTGTTCTGCATAATCTTGCCTGCTTATGCAGAAGCAAGTAACTAGTTCAATATATTTTCAAAATGTGTTTTTAGTTGTGTGGAGAACATATTTTTCTCAAGATTTAGGGCCTTTGCAATCCAGTCAATCACTTTCTTAAAATTAATCTAGTTTAAAGAAGTAATAATTTGTCAATTTTGTGTTAGAATGAAAAAGAAACAACAACAACAAAAAGATTAACTTGGCCAATTTGGCTGTTTTGCACCATTTCAAAAGCATTTCGTCTTTTAAGAAACTAAAGTTAAGGAAGACGAATTTGATAACTTGACTAAGAATTTCTTTATTTCTTGCTGTTCTAGGTAGCTCCTCAGATGTTTACATAGGCATCTTATTTATTTATTTATTTATTTATTTATTTATTTATTATTTAGATTTGTATGCCGCCCCTCTCCGCGAACTCGGGGCGGCTCACAACAAAAATATAAACAATCGTACAAATCCAAATAGATTCAATAAATTTAAGTATTTAAAATAGTTTTTAAAACTATTAGGTTTCTGAACTGTGAAATTGGCTGTTCCTAGTAAAATATGACACAGCTGAATTTGTACAAAGCTAACTTACTTTCTTTTTCCCCCCCAGAAAATTCCAAGTCCAGTCCTACAATTGTGACAGCCATATATCCCTTTCAAGGACAGCAGCCAGGAGATTTGACTTTTAACCTTGGAGACAAAATCAAGGTCACAACAAAAACAGATTCCCAATTTGATTGGTGGGAAGGAAGTTTACATGGCAGGACTGGCATTTTTCCTGCTAATTATGTAACACTGAACTAAACTATTTACTTAAAAATGGCCTTATACTTTTGATTGGTAACCTTTTCTTAAGTAAACATAAGACTGATCATTTTATACGTTTTTTGATTCAGTTCAATGTGGGCTTCTGTAAGAAAGATCCGTTACAGCACTCTTTTCATATTTACCTACCCTCCCTATATTTTACGGAAAGTCTCATACTATATGTCTCCTAAATTCAGTTTTCCATTCTAAAAGCTAGAGATTGGATTGGACAAGGATATAGAAACACTGTTGGATTCCTGGGATTCCCCTGTTCTGTTTCATGCTGCTGTTGACAGAGGAAATAAAGTTGCTACTGAGATCTATAAGGGCTCTTCTATTTAAGTGGATCAGGCTTGTTTTATAGGATCACTCTGCCATATTTTTCAAGCTTTTTTAGAAAATAAATTCAAAAATTAATATTTTTCATAAATTTGAATAGCAATAGCATTTAGACATTTAGCAGTACTTTACAGCCCTCTCTAAGCAGTTTACAGAGAGTAAGCATATTGCCCCCAAAATCTAGTTCCTCGTTTTACCAACCTTGCAAGGATGGAAAGCTGAGTCAGTCTTGAACCTACTAAGATTTGATCTGCCAAACTGCTGGCAGCTGGTGATCAGCAGAAGTAGCTTGCAATACTGCACTCTAACCACTGTGCCACTGAGGCTCTTTCTATAATCAACAAAGCATAGGACTAATTGGAATGAGCTACATGGGAGGTGCTGCATTTAATATATTGTGTATTTAATATTGGTTTCATTACTAATTCAAAATACAACCTTAAATTATTTTTGCCAAGGGTATTTCTGTATTTCTTCTGAACAAAAGAATGTTTTCATATATGTACTGGTTTTAAGCATGTAAATGTTATTCTTTTGGATATGGTTTAAATTGCTGTTTGTGTTTCTTATATTTAAGCTAATAAATCATGATGAATAAAAGAAGAACCAAACCATCTTATATTGTTATATGTAGTAACAAACATTTGCACTGTTCTCGATCCACATGAGTATTTCCCATAAGTGTTCTGTCTGGGTCCCCCCAGACGCCAACACCAACCAAAAAGAGTATCCAGACACACTGGTAAAAAGCAAAGGCAGTTTATATACTGGAAAGCAAACACAGGTAACAAAAACTGTTCTTACAGACAGGAACACGATGAAGCTTCACAGAGGTTTCACGAAGGCCAGGCAATAAAACAGGATTCTTGCTGGCAAAAACAACACTGGAGATAATAAAACCCATGCCTCCCCCAAGTCTTTCAGCCTTCTAGGCCGCAAGCCAAGATCAGAGACGCCAAGAATCGAAGCAAGGTCACAGGACTCCCAGTTGATAACTCTCCACAAGACTGTAAGGGCGGGCCTGCCTTTTCAACCCTGCTGAGGAGAACCACACCCAAACCCAGCTGTTGCCAATTCAGGGATGGAAATACCTTTCTAATTGGCCCCTTCTTTGAGCTGCCCGTCTCTGCCTCATGTCTATTATAGCCTGTGCGTCTTCATCCAATGAATCCAGGCTACTAGCTGGGGAGAGCCCCCCCCCCCCGGGGGTCTCAGGCTGCTCTCCCTCCTCTTCCTGATGTTCCTCTCCCCCATCTGCCTGGTCCTCCCCCTCCTGGTCACTGTCCTCCTCGTCTGGGCATGGATCCGGCAGAGCTCCAGCCGGTCCCTGAGGAGCCTCAGGCTGAATCACAACAATAAGAACTCACAGTTTCTCTGCTAAGCTCCAAGACACATCTTTTAGTTGTTACTCATCATATGTAGGATAAACTTCATTCTCTGGTTTATGTAAAGTGTGTTATCTGTTTTTAATTAACATACAAAGCAAGAATGCAAAAGTGATTTTAAGAGCATAGCAAACTATGTTTCTCAAAACCATAAAACAGGAGACAAAATGGCAGCAAAACCATAGCAGGCAAAAATAATACAATATAGCATAAATGTGGCTGAAGTCATGCGTGAATAAGAAGTCTTCTGTACAACTTGTAAGTCCTGGGAAGGGAAATGGAGTTTGGAGTGACCAATGCATTGAGAATGCTTTCTATCCACTTGCTATTTTCCAGAAGTGTCTCCACCATGATGGCATTTTCCCTAGAGATGAAGGAATACATTATATCAGCGTTTCCCAACCGGTGTGCCGCGGCACACTGGTGTGCCGCGAGACACAGGCAGGTGTGCTGCGAAGCTCCCCGCCCGATCTGCCCCCTCTCCTCGGCCGCCGCCCCCTGCCTTGGGGTGTGACTTCTCTCGCGGCGGCTGCGGCTGCAGCTTCAGCTCCTCGGGACGAAAGCGCTCCCAGCCCTCTCTCGCAGCCCCCTGGCTGGGAGTGCTTTCGCTGCGAGATAGGGCTTTCTCCATCTGTTTCGGGAATGCCGGCCCCGCCCCGCCCCTCTCTCGTGTGCGCCGCTCCCCTTTTCTCTCAGCCCTCCCTGGCTTCACTTCTCAATCCCTCCCTCCTTCCGTCTTTCCTTCCCCTCAGCCATTCTGTCTGGGGGTCTCCCGCTCTTCCCTTCCCCGCCTCCCAGGCTTTGCCTTTGCCACCCCCACCCTTTTTTGGTTGACAAGGAGTCCTTTGCCGCATCCCGCAGTTCGCACTCGGCTCGAGGCCGCTTTCCCTGGCTGCGCTCGGAACCGACAGGGCACTGCTCTTTCTCTCTCTCACTCTCTCCCGTGAGGCGGGGGAAGGGGAAAAAAAGCAAAAAACCCCTTCTTGCAGCGGGCCCGCGCTCGTCCCTTCAGCAGCGAGGGAGGGAAGTCAGAGGGCGAAGGAGCGAGCGAGCGCTCTTGTCCTCGGTGCCCTCTGCAGCCTGCCTTCCTTCTTCTTTGCCGCCGCTGAGGGACGGAGAGAAAGATAGAAAGGAAAGAGGGAGGGAGAGATAGAAAGGAAAGAGGGAGGGAGAGATAGAAAGAAAGAAAAGAGATAGAAAGGAAAGAGGGAGGGAGGAAAGAGGGAGGGAGGGAGAGATAGAAAGGAAAGAGGGAGGGAGACAGAGAGAGAGAGAAAGAGAGACGTAGCAAGAGAGAGAAAAAAAGAAAGAAAGAGATAGCAAGAGAGAGAGACAAAGAGATAGCAAGAGAGACAGAGAGAGAGAGAGAGAAAGAGATAGCAAGAGAAAGAGAGAGAGAGAGAAAGAGACATAGCAAGAGAGACAGAAAGAGAGAAAGAGAGAATGAAAGAGAGATAGCAAGAGAGGCAGAGAGAGAGCAAGGGAGAGAGAAAGACATAGAGGGAGGGAAGGAGGGAGAGAGAAAGAGCAAAAAAGAGGAAGAAAGAAAGAAAGAAAGAAAGAGGGATGGAGAGCAATGTACCCTCTAATTTTTTTCCGATGTGTGCGGAAAAGTATAGTGTCTGAGCGATAGAAGAATAAATAAATAAATAAATAAATAAGTAAGAAAAAAATCCCTTCTTTTTTATTAAAAGAAATTAATAATTAAAAAAACCCAAAATCCATTACTATTAAAACTAAATCAACCAGCAAAACCAAAAACATAACTATTAATAAAAACAGGTGAGGTCTGGGTTTTTTTTCTGTTATTATTTAAGTGCTTTTACCATATGCTTTAAATCAAGAGTCACTTCTCTCTCTGTTTTTCTCTCTTTCCTGTCATTCTCTGCCTCAATCATTTTCTCATTTCTCTTTTCTCCCCTTTTTTATATCATTTCGCTCTCTCTTCCTTCCACTCATCTCTCTCTTGCTTTCTCTCTCTCTCTTTCCCTCTCCCCCCCCCTCTTTCTCTCTCTTTTTCTCACTTTCCCTCTCGTTTTCTTTCTCTCTCACTCCCTCTTTCTGTCTTGTTTTCTTTCTCACACTCTTTCTCTCTCTTGTTCTCTCTCTCTTGCTATCTCTTTCTCCCCCCCCTTTCTCTCTCTTTCTCTCTTTCTCACTTTCTATCTTGCTGTCGGTTGCTCTCACTGTCTCTCGTTCTCTCTCCGTTCTTCTCAGCAGAGGCCGGCGAAGGTGATATTCAATGTCGGGGGGCGCGGGCGTTTGCGCGTGCTCCAAATCCCCCTGCTAGCCCCCCGGAACATTCAAAATAAGAAAAGCCTTCGCCGGCGAAGGCTTTTCTTATTTTGAATATTCCGAGCGGGCTAGCAGGGAGATAGGGAGCGCGCGCAAACGCCCGCCTACGCTGAGAGAATGCCTGCTCCGCCTCTCCTGCAATCCCCTTGCCGAGAGCCCGGGTTGAAAGTGCTCTCGGGAAAGGTGAGACAGGCAAGGTGTGTTTTCCGGGTGTGGGAGGAGCCGCGCCGAAAGGCAAGAGGCGGCGGAGGAGCAGAGGGGGCAGGCGGGGGGCAGCGCCGAAAGGCCGAGGGGCCGGAGGAACTGTGGGGAGGCAGGGGCAGCCGCGGCTCCCTTCCCTTCTGCTGCCAGTGCCTCCCCCCCCGCGGCTGGCATGGGGATGGGGAGCGTGCGGCCGTGAAAAAGGCCGCGCGGGGGTGTATTTTGGGCTGCGCGTGCACGTGCGTGCGCAGCTTTCTGGGAACGGTGATGGAGAGAGAAAAAGAAGGGAAGGAAGGAAGAGAGAGAAAGAGGGAGGGAGAAATAGAGTGAAATGGAGGAAGAGATATTTTTTTGTCCAAACTTTTCTTTAGCCCCCCCACCCCCCGCCCCCCCATTCAGTGTTCCCCAGGATTTTGAAAATATGAATAATGTGCCGCAGCTCAAAAAAGGTTGGGAAACACTGCATTATATAAAAGAGAAGGTGAAGACGTACAAACTTTCCCGCTTCAAGCACCCAGTAATATTATTCTGGCACCCAGTGCAACTATTTAACTGCATGTAGTCAGGAATGTATCTCCTTTAATGCATAAACTGTAACTACCATATAAACCTTGTTGCAAAAGTCCAAGCAAGTCTACCAGGGTCATTGTGGGCTGCCTATACAAGGATGGCTAGAGACTGAAGAAAGCATTTCTTTTGAAAAAGCATTCCTTGTACCTTCACTAATAGCATTAACTCTGTAAGCAAAGAATAAATGACCATTATTGTAGAAAAACTACAGTTCCACTCAACAAAGATAATTTTCCTGATTTCAGGAGTGTTTCTACTTTGTCAGGCTTCAGCTTCAACTTTTACCAATCCACCGGATTACTCACTCTCTTTGTGTCATCAGCGTATTAACAACAGTTCATACAATGTCTATTAATTGTTGTTCTATAGCCATATAAGCCACACTGAAGATAAAACAGCCCCGAAAAGCCCAACTCAAAATTGCAAAAATTGAGTGAATTTAAACAATATGCAGGGAGAAATGCAGTATATAAGTATGAGTGTAAAGGTTAAGCTTCTGTGTATATAATTGTGTATCTCTGTGTGTGCTCATTTGTACATAATATTCCTTCAGGCTGAAAATGGGGGAGGCATATGTGTAATTTTACTATTGCCTGTTATCCTTGCAACATTCTTGTAATGGCTACAGACTGGAGTTAACAATTTCTGATTGGGATCAAGAAGTGCTGCTTAATTGACTGATTTCCATATCAATCCCCTGTGCACATTCTTCAGTACCAGTTTATTTAGAGAAGTAAATGGAGTTCATTTTGAAAATGGTGTCCTGTTTCACATTGCTGCTCACTCTCTTTGGCAGATTCTTTGTGTATTAAAGTACCTAATCTGTTTCCTTCAAGATTTTTTAAAACTAACCCCCTACCTTGAGTTATAAACCAAAGCCATCATCCTGGCTTTAATTGGTTGCTTGTCATCTATCATATTCTGACAAATACATACGGAAAAAAACCCTCAACCAATGTGTTGTGGGTCGCTTAAGTGTTCTGGGTCACTCACTTTGTGTATGGGTTTTTAATTAACATCAACTCTTGGGCCAGCAAATATCCAAGTAGCACCACTAGACATGTTGTGCGGAGTTGTAAACAACAGAATGTAATGAATCTACTAATGTTTCTCTTGGCTTTGGATTAATTAATAACAACAAAAAGTACATTCAAAAGTAATGGCATTTCAATTCATTTTGGCAGTAACAGGTTGCATCAGGTATGTTGTGCAGCTGACACTTCATTAATTATGTTTCTAAGTTTGTGCTGTTCTGAATATTTCATCTTTGCCAGCATACTGTACTTTGGTTCGTCAATCTAGTTTTTTAATTCCCAGCGCATTGTTTTTATGAAATAATGCTTGTTTTTTATTTAGCTACTATCCTTTCATTTTCAAGCTGGGTCACCATTTTAATATTATTTTTAGCTCAGTCTGGATTTCATGTCATTTTTCAGTCCTTTCTAATAAGGCTGAGAACCAAAATGTTGATTAGAAAAGAGATGCCAGACAAATTATAATACATTTTTATTTGAATGGATTAAATAATTAATTTAATATGCGGCACTTTTTAATCTTAAAATTCTTTTGTATTTTTATTGTTTTAATATACAGAAAAGAGAAAAGGGATGTGTGTGTGTGTGATCACACATATAGAGAAAATAATTCAACACAAGACTTCATTCAACCTTGAGCACATAGACTAGTATTGATCAGTTTTTCCATTGCAGCACTAGAGATCCATAACAGAAAGCAAATACATATTGATGATTCAGGACTGCAAATTTGGCACCAATCTTTCCAATGTTGAAAAGCAATTCTTGCTGCCACCATGATTGATAAATCATTGATAATATGATACCGTTCCAAATTTGGGGTATATAATTCAAGAATACATTCAAATGTTTAAAATGCATTGATCAAAATAGGAACATTAAAACAAAGTATGGATACAATGGGGCAAGCCTATATCATGACAAGTATCACTAACCAACTTTACACAACATGGTGAGAATGAGAGCTAATATTTTAAAAAGCATCCGCTGGCTGAGAGTTGAAGTCCAAATATCTTCAAGTTGCCAAGGTTGGGAAAAACTGTCCTAAGGTTACCTGTTTTATGGTGGTTCTCCTACCTCTCTGGTTGGTCGCAGTAGGTGTTAGTGGGGGGGGGTCAGAGGTTGACTCCTAGGTCCCTACCTTGTGGAGTCCTCTCCCCCCCCCCGGCTGTTTAATATCTACATGAAACCGCTGGGTGAGGTCATTCAAAGACACGGGGTGAGTTACCATCAGTGCGCTGATGATATTCAGCTGTACATTTCAACCCTGTGTCCACTCAGTGAAGCAGTGGAAGTTATGTGCTGGTGTCTGGAGGCTGTCAGGATCTGGATGGGTGCCAAGAGGCTCAAGCTCAATCCAGACAAGACGGAGTGGCTGTGGGTACTGCCTCCCAAAGACATTTCCATCTGTCTGTCCATTACACTGGGGGGGATTACTGCCCCCCTCAGAGAGGGTCCGCAACTTGGGCGTCCTCCTTGATCCACAGATGACCTTAGAACACCATCTTTTGGCTGGGAGGGCGTTTGCCCAGGTTCACCTGGTGCACCAGTTGCGGCCCTATTTAGACAGGGTGTCTTTGCTTACAGTCACTCATGCCCTTATCACCTTGAGGTTTGGCTATTGCAATGCTCTCAACATGGGGCTACCTTTGAAAAGTGTTTGGAAACTTCAAATCGTCCAAAATGCAGCCGTGCAAGCGGTATTGGGCCTTCCAGGGCATGCCCATATCTCAAGATCACTCTGCGGTTTGCATTGGCTGCCGATTTGGTTTCCAGACACAATTCAAAGTGTTGGTTATGACCTGTAAAGCCCTACATGGCATAGGACCAGATTATCTTCGAGACCGCCTTCTGCCGCACGAATCCCAGCACCCGGTGAGATCCCACAGAGTTGGCCTTCTCAAGGTCCTATCAACCAGACAATGTTGGCCGGTGCGGCATAGGGGAAGAACCTTCTCTGTGGGGGCCCCAGCCCTCTGGAACCAGCTCCCCCCAGATTTTCGCACCGCTCCCACCCTCCTTGCGTTCCGAAAAAGTTTGAAGACTCATCTTTGCCGCCAGACTCATTAGATCTCCCCCCCCCGACCAATGAATGTGTTTAGAATAAATTATTGATTGAGTGAATGATAGTTGAATGTTTAAATTTTTAGGATTTTTAAAAGTCTTTTAACTATTATTAATTGGATCAAATTGTTTTATTATGAATTCTTTGTTGTGACCCGCCCCGAGGCCACGGAGAAGGGCGGCATATAAATCCAATCAATCAATAAATAATAGATTCATTCCATACAAATTTTTATGCAATTATATTAAGTAATGTTTTCCTATTATCAAGCACAAGAAACCTGAAACAGAAATAGTGCTCAAAGCACTAAAAGTTTTATTGCTATCTGTACAGAAGAATCTGATCTACTAACAGTCAAGTCAAGTTGGCATTAGGTAAGAGTCAGTGGAATTCACAGGGAGCTCAACTTAGGTCTTCTGTGGAAAAGTAATGATTCCAAATTGATGATACATTTGACCGATCCTTCTGGTCACCTAATCATCTACACCTATTTACTACTAACCCAATTCAGGAACGTAGGTTAGAATTTTAAAGATTTAACTGACTGAAATAATGTTTCTCAGCCTTACTAATTTTTCTCAGTTTTAAGATGTATAGGACTTCAACTGCCAGAATTCCAAGCCCATACTTATTTTAATTGTCATCTTTTATATTTTGTATTGTAAAATTCTTATTTTTTTATTTTAATGTATGCATTTATATATAAAAAAGAGCCTTCTCAATGGTGGCACTCCAGATGGATATTCTTTACAATTTTACTGATTGTATTCTCTTTGTGGCATCAAATCTGAATGTTCCTTTTTGTCAAGGCATTTTAAATATTTCTAAAGGAATATTTTGTTTGTTTTTTTACTTAAAACATTTTCTTTGCAATCCCGTTATGAACTCATATTTGTTTCTTAATAAACCATTCCACAAGTGTGTGTTTTTTTTCCTTAGTGTGCAAAAGAAGAACTCTATAACAAGCTGTCTTGACCTCTAGAGGAACAAAATATTTAATACAAGCCTCAAGAGTGTGATATTAATAGTGCTTGCTTTGACAACCTGACATACACTTGTTATTGATTAGACTCCTGGTAGATTGTGCTAACTGAAATGCTGTATTTAAGTAGCATCTGTGGGCTAGCCAGATGCAAAAGCTGAAACACTATCTAAACACAGTCGACTTTGAAAGTAAATAATCTGGTGGGTGGTCCTGACAACTGTCAGCACTCATTATTCCTTGCAACATAAACAGGGCTGTCAAACACAATTTGTCACAATGTTCAACACTAGGCTTTTCTTTGCAGGTAGAAAGATATCTGCAGTTATGTAGGTTCTGCATCTTTCCTCTTTAATGCAATATTATTTCAGTGAAAATGTAAGTTTAAGTTTAAGTTTAATCAGATTTGTATGCCGCCCCTCTCCGCAGACTCGGGGCGGCATACAAATGTAGTTAAGAATAGGCACTTAAGTTTAAAAAGCTCTGCTTACATTACAACCCACTTTTAATTATATTACTTTTATAATTTGCTTTAACTGATGTTTATTATATGGACAGCAACAGACACATCACCAATCACATTTTACGATCTCTCAATTCATACGACATGATAATACAAAATCAAACAAGCCTAATGTATGGATTCAGCTTTTTGACTCTCAGTGGCAATAAATAAGTTTACTATTTCATTAGTATTCCCTGCTATAAGTAATTGCTTTATTTAAGCAAATAATTTATCCCACAAATTATAGGAGCATATACTGAACCTGTAAAGCCATGCATAATACTCTACTTAAATAAGAAGATATAATTTTCATTGCTGAATGATATGCCTGCATGTCATTCATCCTAAGAATATGCTGTATTCTTAACTTTCTGCACTTGCCATAGCAAGGTACAAGATGCTCAGCTTAGCCTAGCATGCTCCTGCGCATGCGGGGAAGTGAAAAACCTCAGCGAAATGCGGCCACACAGGCATCTCTGTGCACGATTTTGCTACCTGCATAGGTGCAGGAAGTGTAATTGCACTCGATCCCGCACAGAGCCATGTGCAATTAAGTGTTCTGTCAGCAGCCCACCTCTGTACTTAGTCCAGGGATGACAAACTGATGGTCCATGGGCTAGATGCGTCACACATAGGCCATACCTACCCCAGCTCTGTGAAAGAGAAAATGTCACAATGTGACAAGTTGGGAAACTGCCATTTCTGGCCTCTGGATGGTCTCTTGGGGGCGGGGGGGGGGGGCTCTGTAGCCTGGGAAGAGCAAAAAAATGGAACTGAAAGTCAACAAACAGAATTATTCTGGCCTCTGGGCAAAAACATCTTTCCCCATCCCACCAGAGGTCCTCCGGAAACCGAAAATGCTCTCCCACAGCGTCCATGCGAGCCGAAAATCAGCTGGCCAGAGTACACATGCATGCTGGAGCTGAGTTAGGACAATGGCTCATGTGCCAGTAGATATGGCTCTGTGTGCCACCTGTGGCACCCATGCCACAGGTTCACCATCACTGCTTTAGAGCTTGGGGAGAGCAAAAAATGGGCCTTCCCGACTCCTCCCCCCTCCCGGAGGTTGAAAACAGGATGTTTCCCAACTCCCAGTGGGCCCAGAAGGCCGCGAAATTAACTGGCTGGCACATGTATGCACGCCAGACCTGGGCTCACATGCCCATTGATATGGTTCTGTGAGCCACTTGTGGCATGCGTGCCATAGGTTCGTCATACTGTATTAGTTGTGTTTGAATGTTTTGAGATCACGGTCTGTGGAGATTCTCTATCATCTGGATTATTTTTTATTTTGGGGGAGAGAATTTCCCCCCGAGTTTTTTGTAAAGCCAAGTTTCCGTCACTGAGCATGCATCACTATCTTGTTTCGGCTTTTTTTAAAAAAAAAATATATATTTTTTGCACTGTGTATGTGCACACATGGAAAGCATGCATGCCCACAGGACATGGCTACATGGCATGGGAGGAAGCGAAGCAACAGCAATGTCAATTAGAACCTGCTTCTGGTATCAGCATATCAAGTTTTATAAAGTTCTCATCTCTGGTTATCAGTGAAATCAAAGAAATTAAATGATGTTTCATTTCTCAAAGCATGCATTTTCCATATGCATTTTGCAATTTTATTCCTACTCACCACACCTCATTTAGAAGATGCAAATGGAGAAACCCACTAGCCCATTATGTGCCTTATCAAGATCGCAAGCATCAGTTTCACCAAATATCTCAATATTATTACATTCCCACAAAAAAACAGGAGAATTGGCAGTTCTTGCAAACCACAGCTGTCTAAAACACCCATAATTCTCAATGCAACCTCATGGCCTTGTTTTATTTTCATAATTAAATATATTTTATTAAAAAGAAACAACGTGGGAATGGAAAAATGTTCTTTTTTCAAATAATAACTCTGGGAAACTAAGATGGGAAATAAGCAGCTGAGAACTTTGGTGCAATAATACTAAATTCTATGAAGGCACAATAATTTATATATTCCTTTTTATTTATAGAGACATCCTTAGCAGGGGCATTTAGGTGCCCTGTGCTAAAAAAAGAGAAAATAAATAAATAAACAGCTTTCCAAAACAGAATCTTTAAAGTCTACCTTAGGTCACTCAGTAAAGCTGGAATCTGCCATTGGTTTTCAAACTTATTTAAATTGATGATTAATTGCTAACAAATATAGATGCATTTGATCTGTCAGTCTGGATTGAATTAGGCTGTAGAATTACCTTCTATTCAATCTGCACTGCAGATGATGTGATATAGTTTTTCTGAACTTTTCCTCAAGAGGTGCAGGGCTACAAGTCCTATACTCTCTAATCACAGTAGCCACTGATTCCCAGTAGTGAAATTCTGCCAGTGAGCAAAATGAGAAACGAGTTTGGGAGAAACAATTTCTTTGCCTTAATTTAGTATTTTAGATTTTTAATTCCCCTTCCTGTATAAAAGATAAGTTGTTCCAAAATGAATTTTCGATATTGCCATTACTAGAAACATGCCAAGGTTCCGCTTGAGCCAAACCTTTCAAATTCAGGTGTTCTCCAAATGTATTAGGCTTCATCTTAAGATAATTTTGGTCCCCATAACTTTATTTGGGAGTTGAAATCTAACATATCTAAAATATACTAGGTTAGAAAAGGTTGATTTAATCAATTACACATTAACACTGAGCATTCCAGAAGAAGCTGCTGGATATTGCAAACCCAAGACCAAATTATTGCAGTAGAAAATTCCCATTCAGGTCACATCTTTAGTTGCTTCGTTTGAGATTCTGTGTATTTAGCATCTAGGACAAATGTCAGCTGCTGATTCAATGGAACAAAACATACGTTTTGCAGCGTGTGGTGACAAAATCCAATGCCAACAGTTTTTTGGGTACCATCCAGATGCCTGTAAAGTGATTACTGTATTTACGCTAGTATAACCCTCAGTGAACACAAAAAGGATATCCTTGCTTGTTGTCAAGGTTATCTGACATTACTCTGCTTTGGATAATATTACACATTGAAGTTCTGCAGATTTAAGAGAGGGAAGCCCTAAGGTGGCATTTATCTAGTTTTTAAGAAATGACAAAAGTGTATTCAGATATTATGAATAAATGTCAACTATTTAGCTGGATTAACATTACAACAAGAATGATACAGATGATAAAACCTTCTCCCTAAATGCTGCTATTGAAGCTGGCCTGATAACCTGCACCTCTATAACCGTCTGGTTTGGTGCTGCAACCCAACAAGACCGACACAGACTTCAGAGGATAATCAGAACTGCAGAAAAAACAATTGCTGCCAACCTGTTTTTGAAATATAAATAATAGATAAAGGAAACAAGCGAGATGATCGCAACCCAGCAATAATTCCCACAGGGAAAAACAGAGCCATTTAAGTCCAATTTGTGTTGAAAGATCCATTAGCCAGGAAGTTAGTAATCCAAATTCTGGCATAAGGCTCTGAAGGGAATAAGTTTAATGCTAGACGATGGTGTTACAATCAAGAAATGATAGAAAGATGGACAAAGGTTTTCAGCATTTCATTAATTCATATTAAGAATACTCTGTCCAGGAAATTCATTATTTATTACTGGAATGTAAAGTATTATTTGGTGGTTTAGTGGTGAAAGTGTAGTATTGCAAGCAAACTCGGTCCAAAGCCTGGAGTTTAAGCTTGACGAGAATTGAGGATGATTCAGGCTTCCATCCTCCAATATTGGTAAAATGAAGACCCAGGTTGTTGCAGAGAGTGCTTTAAAGCACTGCCAAGCAGTATATAAGTTTAAGTACTATTGTTATGGCTATTGATTATGGAGCATTCTTATACCTGATCACATCACAACTCCACACATAAGAAAGGTTCACTGTCTTATGCTGCTTTATCACATAGGGAACTCTTTTTTTTTTTCTTTTGCAACAACTTGTCATATTAATTTTGTGTCCAGAATTTATCTCAGAATCAATCCAAATCCCAAGGTTGGACTAGAAGACCTCCAAAGTCCCTTCCAGCTTTATTTTGAGTGACTGATTGATTGATAATTGATTGATTGGTTGAGCCAAATTACAACTAGAACGACATGAGTTTTTCTGCTTACTTTATAAACATTTTGCCCACTGCTTGGATCCATCCTAATCTTCACCTTAGCAATAGTAATAGCATTTAGACTTATATACCACTTCACAGTGCTTTACAGCCCTCTCTAAGTGGTTTACAGAGAGTAAGCCTATTCCTCCCAACAATCTGGGTCCTCATTTTACCGAACTTGGAAGGATGGAAGGCTGAGTCAGCCCTGAGCCCACTGAGATTTGATCTGCAAAGCTGCTGGCAGCCGGTTATCAGCAGAAGTAACTTGCAGTACTGCACTCTAACCACTGCGCCACAGAGGCTTCACACGTTTCTCCTGATCAATAAGTAAAATGAGGAATTTGCTACTGTTGCATCATCCATATTTCCTGGAAAAAGCAGTTAGAAGGACAGCTGTGATTCTAATTCAGACCACCAAGGGAGTGAACTGCAGAAGGACTGAATTTGTGGAAGAATTCATCTGCAAAATCAATTAAAATTGGACTTTTCTCAGCCTGCCACTTGAGGGGTGAATTTTTTCAATTCAGTTGTATGTAAGATGCCACTCAGAACACCATGTGTTCTTTATTTTATTCTGCTTAGTCACTGACCTCACATGGCAGAGTTGTTTCTCTCATCTTCATGTGGCACATAAACACAACAATTTCTTGTGTTTTATGTTACAGTTCAGCAAGATGATTGTTCAATGCACAGAATGGAACTCTTTCACTGGAAAGACAAAAAAACTCTGTTATTTATTTATTTTAAAACATTTATATTGGCACTTACTTGCTCATGATGATTCAAGGTAGCCAGTGAAGGGCTACCAAAATTTTTACTACCATGCTTTGGGCGTGGCTTATGCAGGACACCCTGGATTTTCAACATCTTTAAGGGCAAATTGGGTACTCTGGGGTGGAGCTCCATTTTCCCTATCCCACTGCGTCCCCCCCCCATCCGGACGGTAGCCCACCCCTGAAGGTAGCTTACATGAATGTAAAACCATCCTATAAAATAAATAAATGAAACAATAAATTATGCCATAATAAAATAATAAAATATGCCATAACACAACATTATGCCATTGTGGTGCACAATCTTTCCCTTTCCCTGCCCAAGGAGCTGCTGATACAGTTCTACAGAGGAATCATTGAGTCTGTCATCTGCACCTCTATAACTGTCTGGTTTGGTGCTGCAACCCAACATGATCGAAACATACTTCAAAGGACAATCAGAACTGCAGAAAAAACAGTTGCTGCCAACCTGCCTTCCATTGAGGACCTGTATACTGCACGAGTCAAAAAGAGGGCGGGGAAAATATTTACTGACCCCTCACATCCTGGACACAAATTGTTTCAACTCCTACCCTCAAAACGTCGGTACAGAGCACTGCACAGCAAGACAACTAGACACAAGAACAGTTTTTTTCCGAACGCCATCACTCTACTAAACAAATAATTTCCTCAACACTGTCAAACTTTCTACTAAATCTGCACTTCTATTCTCCTTTTTTTTCTCATCATACCTATCACCCATTTCCTCCCATGACTGTATGACTGTAACTTGTTCCTTATATCCTAAGATTTTTATTAATATTGCTTCTTCATTGCTTATTTGACCCCTATGACAATCACTAAGTGTCGTACCACATGATTCTTGACAAATGTATATTTTATTTTATGTACGCTGAGAGCATATGCACCAAGACAAATTCCTTGTGTGTCCAATCACACTTGGCCAATAAAAATCTATCTATCTATCTATCTATCTATCTATCTATCTATCTATCTATCTATCTATCTATCTATCTATCTATCTATCTATCTATCTATAATGAAAGTAGGTTCACTGAGTTGATCTACATAGGGTTGCTCTATAAAAATCAGCATCCAATGTCACAATGCCATGTAAAAGAGTTAGCGATAGAGGTGCTAGTCCTGAATTAAAAGAACAATTTTTAAAAATTATCATTTTGGTGTTTCTGTTTCTAAATATTTGCAGAAAGAAGAGAGAGAACCATTAGTCTTTGAGCAAACTAGTTTGCACATTCATGCAACAGTTTCCTTTAACAAAATTGATATTTTCTTGTTTGGAGTTGGATGGTGTAAATCAGTTTTTCCTGAGTCTCAATGTACTTCTCTATAGTAACCAAGGCTAATCTTGATGATGGGCAACGCCTTGTAAATGCTTCATGAAATTGTCCACAGGATCCACATAAAGCATCACATCTTCAGTTTGTGTTGTTTCCATTCCATTCTGAATTCATAGTCTGTTGAACGATCCTCTGCCATTTCTCAGTTCTTTCCTGCAAAGGGGTTCTTGGTTTTCTATGCTTGAAAATCTGTCTCAAATGTCAAAATTGTGGATACCTCATTGGTGCTATTGCCAATGTTTTGTATTACACACTTTTTGATGGCTCTTCAACTGCTCAGTTTTACTATTATGACATAATTGTCAGGATCAGAATCATACTTTGCATTGTAATTCAGAAGGTTTATTGGATCAAGCCTATACAAAAGAATCTAGCCAATTAAAGTTCAGTACTAAATTGGCACCAAATAAGGGTCAACAAAATTCAAGAAGGTTGGAATGTTTGTGGCAACATAAGGACTCTAAGCTGATGAGATGCTTAACTCTATTCTAGATCTGCCTCCTCTTCTACACCAATACTACATGGACATCTCTTTCCTTTTATCCTGACAGATATGTGAAGTAGGCCAAGGGAGACTGACTGACCTAAAATCCTTTGAATTTTATAGTTAATTGGGGGCTTCAACCTGGATCTTCCCACATTCAGTTTAATGATATTACAACCATGACACTAAAATAGCTTTTGGTGTGCCACGCTACATATGCTAGCTTTCCAATCAAGCCCAATGGGAGAAATTCCCTCATAATTACACTGCCCATATGTCTTTGATTATAAAGAACAGGCCTTTATTTCAGATTTATTTATTTTGCAAAAATTCACTTTTCTCCTTTGTTTTGGTCATTTTGCTTTTAGTATACAAATGGTACCCCTTAATGCAGTTTGATTGAAGAAATCATTTTTAACAGCTTTTTAAAAATAACTTCATGGTTATGTGCCTTGAGATATTTTTATTAAAATAGGCAATTTTGTAAAAGTTTTCCAGTGTTTCTTTTTCTTGATTTGTCCTTTGTAAAACACAGTTATTAACCTAAACTATTGAATTTTTTTCTCCTTGTGTACCTCTTTCATATGTGCTCCTTTTCAGATTTGTCCTTTATTTTGTTTTCCAAGGAAATAAGGGCACCATGTTCATAATTTCTTCATTTGATTTTTAGCTAAAGTAAAGGATTCTGGGAAGTCTTCACACTACTAAAGTGATTCCACAGGGAGAGACAGGACATTCCCAACCACCTTTTGACTCCCACATGACTAACTAATGTTTAATCAGACTTCATTCCATCCAATTTTTAAAAGAAATATTTCCAAGTAAACTTTGGATATCAAACTGGATGAAATGCATAACTTTATATAGTATAGGACAATGTTTTTCAACAAGTGTGCCGTGGCACACTAGTGTGCCGCGAGACATGGTCAGGTGTGCCGCGAAGCTCATAGAGAAAGAAAGCAAGAGAGAGAGAAAGCAAGAGAGAAAGAAAGCAAGAGAGAGAGAAAGCAAGAGAGAAAGAAAGCAAGAGAGAGAGAGAAAGAAAGCAAGAGAGAGAAAGAGCGAGAGAGAGAGAGAGAGAGAGAAAGAGAACAAGAAAGAAAGAAAGCAAGAGAGAGAGAAAGAGAACAAGAGAAAGAGAGAGAGAGAAAGAAAGCAAGAGAGAGAGAGAAAGAGAGGGAGGGAAGGAGAGAGAAAGACATAGAGGGAGGGAGGGAGAGAGAAAGAGAGCAAAAAAGAGAGGAAGGAAGGAAGAGAAAGAAAGAGGGATGGAGAGAGAGAGAAAGAAAGAGGAGGAAGGAAGAGAAATAGGGAGGGAGAAAGAAATAGAGCGAAGGGGAGGAAGAGAGAGAATTTTTTTGTCCAAACTTTTTTTAGCCCCCCCCCCCCCCCCGCTCAATGTGCCCCAGGGTTTCGTAAATGTAAAAAATGTGCCAGTAGGCATGCTCTATGTTGGCATTTCACACTGCGTGTTGGATGAAATTTGTTATGTTTCAAATGAACACTGAGGCCACTTTGTTTGGACTAATCACTTGACTTCTTGTCAAGTGACAGGAACCCACAGGTGTGTGAGGGGGAGGTAATCAGAGGAGCAGGTTAGGTAAAGGGGCAACAGTCTTCATTGTTGAGATAATTCAATTTCATGCCCTTCAAATAAAGATGCAAAGTTTTATAAAATCTAAATTTGGGGGAAAAGTATTACCAATTTCTACACTTACCCCAAATGTAAATCTCAGATACCCAACTGTTATTCAACAGGAATGTTAATTTCTGCTCTGTATTTCCCCCCACACACACCTAATTTCCATATAAAATTACTTATTTTCTGCAGGCAAAGCACAGGGTGTCATGAAATATATTGGATTTATAGAATAAAATGTGAATTATAGTGCTCTTGAAATTGTTCTTTATTAACTAGCTGGGTCTATATAAATCCAAGAAACTTTATGAGCACTTATCCAACCTATATTACCATGGCACATGATGTAAAACAACATGACTATTTGTTTCTCTAGTGTTCTTTATATCTCCCCCCCCCCTTACTGAAGTTTTCAGGAAACTTGATCCCCTGTAAATATTCTGAACCTATTCCATATTCTTTGCCCTGATTGTATAACTTGCTGTCCTTTTAAATATAAATCTACTTCTCTTTGGTGTGATCATATAGGAAATTCTACTCAAGCAAGGGGCAAGACCTTTAGAATTAAACGAATTCCACTTTTTATTTGGTTGGCAGTCAGCCATGTGAAATGTTTCTGGTTCTGTGTGATGCGACCCCTAAATTGATATGTCAATAAGTGATAGTTTATGATGGGAACATTTTCCCATTGTAAGACATTCTGTAAATGGGAGAAGGCTACAATTCAGTCCTTTTTGCTGGGATCCTGTTTAGCTTTTTTGATATTAGCCACAGTCAATGAGATGCTGCCATCTAGCTGGCTGTATGAACACATTGGAACAATTCTCATGAGAGGCTTTGGCTTCTTTTTAAAAATTATTTATTTATTTATTTATTTTGTCCAATACACAATGAGGGTTTTAGTGGGTATATATCTATATATACATAATAAAATACATGATGAAGGTTATAAAGGAGATACTCATAGTAAAATATATCTAAGAAATAATAGAAAAGAAAATATAGTAATAGAACATATCAATGAAAGAATAGAAAAAGAGATATAGGAATAGAAGAAAGATATAGGAGATATAGGAGAGCAATAGGACAGGGGACGGAAGGCACTCTAGTGCACTTGTACTTGCCCCTTACTGACCTCTTAGGAATCTGGATAGGTCAACCATAGATAATCTAAGGGTAAAGTGTTGGGGGTTTGGGGATGACACTATGGAGTCCGGTAATGAGTTCCACGCTTCGACAACTCGGTTACTGAAGTCATATTTTTTACAATCAAGTTTGGAGCGGTTAATATTAAGTTTAAATCTGTTGTGTGCTCTTGTGTTGTTGTGGTTGAAGCTGAAATAGTCGCCAACAGGCAGGACGTTGCAGCATATGATCATGTGGGCAATACTTAGATCTTGTTTAAGGCATCTTAGTTCTAAACTTTCTAGGCCCAGGATTGAAAGTCTAGTCTCATAGGGTATTCTATTTCGAGTGGAGGAGTGAAGGGCTCTTCTGGTGAAGTATCTTTGGACATTTTCAAGGGTGTTAATGTCTGAGATGCGATATGGGTTCCAAACAGATGAGCTGTATTCGAGGATGGGTGTGGCAAAAGTTTTGTAAGATCTGGTAAGTAGTGTGAGATTGCCAGAGCAGAAGCTATGTAGGATTAGGTTTACAACTCTTGAAGCCTTCTTGGCTATATTGTTGCAGTGGGCTTTGACACTTAAATCTTTTGTTATTATTGTTTTATATAAAGTGACTACATTAAATGTTAGATTTGCATGGGAATGAAGGAGTGAGACACAGGAACAGTTCAGCACCTTTATTTCTCCCAAGCTGGGTGCAGTATGAACTGTCGGCAGATTGCAGGGAATCTGCTTTTAAGGGCTTCCTTGCAGCCTGCCAGCCAATAACAACAGTTCATTTCTCCTGCCAGAAGATTAGCCAATTAGTGGTGACCCTGCAAATCCGTACTTCATACGGCAGTATGTAACACCGCCCCCCCTCTTGGTCCATGTAAAGAGAAATCAACATAGGTCATGTAGTCATGTAAGTAAACAGTGCGCCGTATAGTTCTACTGGGCCTGCGCGATTCAATTCCTCGGGAGTCTTTGATTGGAGTAGACATGCCTGTTGCTGCTCCTTCACTAATTTGTGGAATAATCTGAAACTGGCCACCAGGCTGAAGTCTCGGCATCATCGTCCTCCAGTCCTGGGTGATTGTGCTGGGCTCCAGCATCTGCAGGTAAGGACTTGCATTCCTCCTCCAGGGTTGAGAATAGGTCTCTTTGAGTTCTTGTAGATAGGGCCTGGCTCTTGTTGTGATCATCTTGGTCAATTGTATTGTAAGGTCTTTGGGGCTGAGACTCGCATTGTTCTGGTCTCTCTGCCGGGGCTCCTTGCTATTGTGTGGCCTCTGGTTGGCAAAGCCAGGAGTCTTCCAGTCTACTTATTGATATATCTCTGCCACACTCAACTGTTATCAAGTTTGACTTAGTAGGACTTTGGCCCGGTGATGGCTATTATGGTAGCCTTAACCCATTTGGGACCCCTGTAAAGTTCTGGCTAGTGCTCGGGTTGGCTTACTGGACCCTAGGGGTGTCTCTGACTCATAATTGGGGTTCAGTCTATCCAGCTGTGATCTCAGTTTCCATCCCATCAGTATCTCAGCGGGGCTCCAGTTAGTGACTATTCATGGCGTGATGTGTTGGGCCAGCAGGAACTGGTTGATCCATTCCTGCCAGTTCCACAGGTCCATTCTGATTGAAATCTCTTTGGCATTCTCACCATTCTTTCTGCCTGACCATTGCTAGATGACACTTTCATGTGAGCTATCCCAGGGTGACCTATGTGCAGAGTTCCCATCACCTGTTTTCCTTGGCTCTGTGGTATTACAACTCGCTCCCCCACAGCAAACACCCCTTCAGTACTGACATTTCAATCTGTTTAATTTCAAACAGTTTAAAATCTTCCTCTTCTTTTTCCTGTGGCCATCCTCTTAACACCCAGTTCACGACTTTGGACAAAACTTTGTCTTTTGCTGTGTGCTCTGCAATGTCCCGAGAGGTGAAAAGGTTGGTTTTTCAATGTCAACGAGCAATATTTTGGATATGGGTGCAAGATCTTCCACAAGGTTGAGTTTTGTGCAATGGCTGAGGGTGTCTGCATGTCCAATGCTCTTCCCTCATTGGTGGGTGAGCTTGTAGCTGTATCCAGACAGAAAGATGGACCAGTGAGTAAGTCTGGGCAACATGTACTGCAGTATTTGTTGATTACCTGCCAGTAGTGTCTAGTAGTGGTTTCCTATTGGTTCGGAAGTGCATGCTTCGCATGCTTTTTCACCCCTATTTTTTCATGTGTGTGCACTTATTCACCCTCTGCACATGTGCAGAAGGCTTTGTGCATGCACAGAGTGTTAAAGAAAGAAAATGGCAGCATCCAGGTGGGTGGGCGGAGCCTAATGCAGCTGCTACTACTGGTTCTCCAAACAACTAGTGCCCGCCACTACTGGTAGGTATGTATGTATGTATGTATGTATGTATGCATGCATGCATGCATGCATGCATGCATGCATGCATGCATTTATTCATTCATTCATTCATTCATTCATTCATTCATTTATTTATTTATTAGATTTGTATGCCGCCCCTCTCCGCAGACTCGGAGCGGCTCACAACAGTGATAAAAACAATATATAATGACAAATCTAATAATTCGAATCTAAAATAACAATTGTACATTTAAAAATCTAAAAGCAAGGAACCCCAATATAAAAAACATACATACAGTCATATCATGCAGAAAAACTACATAGGCAGGGGGAGATGTCTCAGTTCCCCCACACTTGACGACAGATGTGGGTTTTAAGGAGTTTACGAAAGGCAAGGAGGGGAGGGGCAGTTCTAATCTCTGGAGGGAGCTGATTCCAGAGGATCGGAGCCACCACAGAGAAGGCTCTTCCCCTGGGTCCCACCAGACGACATTGTTTAGACGACAACACCCGGAGAAGACCAACTCTGTAGGACCTAACCAGTCGCTGGGATTTGTGCGGCAGAAGGCGGTCTCGCAGATATCCTGGTCCGGTGCCATGAAGGGCTTTATAAGTAATAACCAACACTTTGAATTGGTATGCCCGAACCAGGCCGAACCAGTAGCATTTCATCCCTGGTCTTGACGTTAAATAGATTTTCAAGGGTTACAATAGATTTCATTGCAATAGCAGCCTGTGCTATTGAGGTTAATGTGTTTGTTCACCCTCTGAAAGCTAAAATGCCTCTCTGCCCTATAGATTTCATCCAGGGAGAAACTTGGCCTTCTATTTATTACAGTAGGAGAAATGTTATTAGATCTGATAAAAATAGGCTCAACGTTTGGAGGCTAACATAAGAAGAATGTTATAAACAAATAAACAGCAGGGTAATGCCAGTTGATTTATACTATGCTAATTCAAGTGACCTGGTTCAAGGAGGTATTTAGTCCATATTGGGTCTGGCTCGACATTCATCTATGGGATGGGGAAAAGGAGAGAGAACATGTGCTCCAGGAGATGTCTTCAATGTGCCAAGACTATAGCTCAGCCACTCATAAAAGGTTCAGAAACTCAGTAAGAAATCCAAGGCTGGCTGGCAGAAATAGGGCCAGCGGTTTTTTCATGGTATGCTTTTATGAGAAGCAAGCAAAGCACAGTAGAAAACTTTGAAAATCATGGAAGGAATGGGATGGTGGTATTAGTAGAAAGTTTGGGAAAGAAGAAATCTGGATTAGGAGGCCACTTGTTTTTCATAAATGATTCTGGAGAACAAACCAGATCTTAGATGGTGCCTTGTCATCTCTGTTTTTAGAGAACTTTGGGGGGGGGGGGGAGAATATTTATATTCTGAGATGTGTGAGAATATCATGCTGTTTTCTAGCTGGGGTATTTCTTATGAAATCTTATCTTCACCTAGAGATTTTGAGGTTTGCAAATATCATTGTTGTTCATTTGGAAATCTTCATGTTTTCCCATGATTCTTTCAGGGTTTTTTTTAGTACACACACACACACACACACACCCCTGTTCATAAAACATCAGACTTACCAGTAATTGTGGTTGAAAAGAAGCAAGTGTGAATAATTGTTATGGTAATACCAGGAGACAGTAGAACAGAAGCCGAAAAATTAGGATCACAAAGCATCAAGATCTAAAAATTGAAATGGAAAGGCGATGGAATAAAGAGTGATCTCCGTGGTTACTGGAACACTGGATGCCATGCCGACATTGGGATGGAACTTAGAAAATTTGTGCATTGACAAAATTTCTATCTGTCCAAAGGGAAACACCACTTGGATCTGCAACGTATACTGTAACTATACCAATAGGGGTTGGAGTAGAACACTTCCAAGTCCCTTCCAACTATTCTATTCTATTCTATTCTATTCTACTCTATTCTATTGATACATAGCAGTATCCTAGATTCTTGGGAAGAACTCAAGACATATGAAAGTCAACATCAGCTAAAGTAGTGGCAGCTGTGACTTCACATAAGTTACTTGGAGAGGACTTGACCTGTGGATAAAAATGCCAAATTTAGCTCAGACATCTGGCTGACTACAATCAACCATAATAACAACCATAACATCAACCCCATTAATCTTTGGGAATCAGTACTGGCCATTTTGGGGAAGACCAATGCATAATACAAGCAGTTCTTTCAAAGAAAAGGAAGTTTTTGTCTTCTCCATATCTCTGTTTCCTGTTTCCTGAAAGTATCAGCCTCCCCCCCCCCACTTATACACATGATTAATTTTAAAAGGACAGATCAACAGACTTTGCTTTCAAATATAAGCAAACAGCGTAAAAAAATGAAGCTGCATGTTAGATCTCTGAGTTATGAGTGGAAAGATTGAGGAGGGAAAAAACCCTGGTGATCAAGTTGTAAACACATTATAGCAGTTGGTTAAACAAAGATAGATATGTTTTATGTTTAAAGCCTCCTCGCATTTGAAGTGGCATAAAGGCAAATGTTTTGTGTTTCTTTTTTTTTGATTGTGATAGCTGGGCACACTGGAGTTTAAATTGAAACACTCGTATATCTTTTTTGCCGCAGCGATCAGTTCATCTTTGATTACTAGATGCTTTTAATAAATGGTCTCAGTTATAATCCTGTGTAAATGCAGTAGCACTGGACACTCTTGATATGTGGATTTTCTGTTTTCACAGTTATCCCCTGCAAAGAACTGTTATATAGCTGGCCCTCGACTTACAGCAATTTGTTTAGTGACCGTTCGAAGCAACAACTTATGTTGCTTGACTTATGACCACACTTACAACCACTGCAGTATCCCCATGGCCATGTGGCGAAAATTTGGATGCTTGGCAACTGGATCGTATTTATGATGGCTGCAGTGCCCCAGAGTCATGGGAACACCTTTTGTGGACTTTCTGACAAGCAAAGACAATGCTTGTCAGATTCATTTAAGAACAGTGCTACTAACTAAACACTTGCAGTTATTCACTTAACAGCTGAAAGGCTGTAAAATGGAGCAAAATTCACTTAACAACTACTGCATTTAGAAACAAAAATCTGGGGCACAATTGTGGTCATAAGTCGAGGACTACTGTCAGGATTTCAAGTAATGGATTCATTGCAAGCAAAACTCCAAGGCAGATAAGGTTTTTCAAAGAATGGCTTTATTGGAAAATACCATATTGGCACGTAACTGGTGAAAACCAACTCTAATTTGGTTTTCACCTAATTAGAAGTGAAAATTCCCCTCCCAATCCCAAACAATCAGTCACATGGCCCAATGAAGGCAGTGTTCGTTGGTCTGGTGACATCACTCCTCCCTCCTCTGGCCAGGTCTGAGAATATCATTGGTTCCCAAGAGAAAGTATTTTATTTTGACTATACATCCCTAGATATCTCTAATCCCCCCCTCCCTATCCCTCAACTCTAGGTGTGGCAGCACTGAAGCCTCAAGGTGGCTTCAGCCAGGCCAACTTCAGGGTAAACTGGAGGTGGTGGAACCTAAAACTGGAGGGGGTGGAACCTAATTATTGCCCCCCTCTGAGAGAGTCCGCAACTTGGGCATCCTCCTTGATCCACAGCTGACATTGGAACATCATCTTTCGGCTGTGGCAAGGGTGGCATTTGCCCAGGTTCGCCTGATGCACCAGTTGCAGCCCTATTTGGACAGGGAGTCATTGCTCACAGTCGCTCATGCCCTCATCACCTCGAGGTTCGATTACTGCAACACTCTAGATGGGACTACCTTTGAAAAGTGTTCAGAAACTTCAGATTGTGTAGAATGCGGCCGCGAGAGCTGTCGTGGGGTCACCTAGGTTCGCCCACATTTCTCCAACACTCCATGGCTTGCATTGGCTGCCAATCAGTTTCCGGTCACAATTCAAAGTGTTGGTAATGACCTATAAAGCCCTACATGGCATTGGACCAGAATACCTCTGGGACCGTCTTCTGCCGCACGAATCCCAGCGGCCGATAAAGTCCTACAGAGTTGGCCTTCTCCGGGTCCCATTGACTAAACAATGTTGTCTGGTGGGCCCCAGGGGAAGAGCCTTCTCTGTGGCGGCCCCGACCCTCTGGAATCAACTCCCCCCCAGAGATTAGAACTGCCCTCATCCTCCTTGTCTTTCGTAAATCGCTTAAGATCCACCTATATCGCCAGGCATGGGGGAACTGAGACACCTCCCTCAGGCTTATATAGTTTTATGTATGGTATGCTTGTGTTGCATGGTTTTTAAATGTTGGGTTTTTAATGTGTTTTCTTTTAAACATTAGATTTGTCACATTGTACATTGTATTATTATTGTTGTGAGCCACCCCGACTCTGCGGAGAGGGGCGGCATACAAATCTAATAAATTATTATTAATTATTATTATTATTATTATTATTATTATTATTATTATTATTATTAAAAAGGTGAAGTTATACTCATGGAAGCAAGATAGAAACCATCCTTCTTTTGTGTGAACTGGTGGAGGAGAAAAAAAAAATGTTTTCAGAAGTGTAGAAACTGCCCAACTTGAAACTTTCTCTCTCGTGTCTCAGATGCTGCAACATCTCTCTCTATCCCTATATATTTCATTTATGGATGAAACTGGCTTTATTTTCTCCAGCAACTGAGGAGATGAGATTCCATTGAAGTTTGAGCCCCCAACACTTTATATCACATATTCTCATTCGCTTGGCCAATGTCTCCAATTCGTAGATACAGAATTAGTCTCCACTCCTAGATACAAGGTTGGTCTTGATCCCCTACACAATAATCCTGGCTGATAGCCAAGGCAGCTCATCTGCCTTTGTGACTGCCCACTGCAAAGAAAATGAGGGGAAAGCGAAAGGCTATCTTTGTTTATTATGCTCCTAGGCCCTTGAATGCATTATAAATAAATTATGCTTAAACAGAAACTGAGTTTAACAGAGAAGAAAATTGCCAGAAAGGAGAAGGAGTTTACTGGGACAAGGGTACCATGCAAAGTAAGGCAGAGATAGTCCTTGACTTATCACCACTGTTGAGCCCAAAATTTTCGTTGCTAAGCAAGAGCATTATTAAGTGAATTTCATCACATTTTACTCAATCCATGACATTTCCTGGCTCTAACAGTCATGTGTAAGCTAGGGAAGAACATCTGAAGGCATGTGTAATGTTCTAATGTACAGAACCTATGGTTAAATGTGTGGCAGAAAGTGAACTCTGCGTATTTTTTTTCCAAATGTAGTAAGTGAGGTTGAATGCGTAGTAAGTGAGGTTGAATACATAGTTTATGTGTGTGTGCGTATGTGTGTACCTACAGATACAGTATATATAGTAGATAAGGTACCATTTTGTGTGCCTGTTTGTAATATGTATGTACACATATTGCATATATACATAGGATTAAACAGTATATTTTGGATGTTCAGTAGTAGTAAATAGACAGGGAAATTGTTGAGGTCTTTGAGGTGAGGAGAGGCCAGGCACCCTAACCCTAACTGCTTGACGTGAGTGATGTCAGGTTGGCCATGCCCACCCACTCACATGATCACCCACTCACATGATCACCCAGTCACATGATCACCCAGTACCCCACCCACCCAGTCACATGACTGCAAAGCCACTTCTACCCAATAACATGACTGTCAAACCACTTCCACCCAGTCCCGTAACCATGAAACCACACCCACAAAATATGACCATCAAACCACACCCACAAAATAAGTCATGTCCGCAGAGTGGTAGTAAAAATAAATTGACAAAATTAGGTGGAGGATGGCGTTGTTCAGATTCTTCATAAAATTGGATTTACCAGGCATTTTTCCCGAGGCAGTGAAAGAGCCAGTGTGGCAATAGAGGTTAGTTATTGGGCAAAGAACAGAGAGACCTGGTTTCTAAACCCTTTGCCAATGGGGGACTTAGGTTCAATCCCATTCTCTCTTAGCCCCAGCCCCTTATAGTGGGGGGAAATTGGAGGAGACAATCCCTTGCGCATTGCGTTGGATTCCTTGGTGGAAATTATATATAATTTAGTGAACAAGGAAGATTACCCATCTTCTCCCACAAGTGACTGCATGACTGTAACTTTGTTGCTTGTATCCTTACAATTTATATTGAATAGTTCCTAATATGATTTTATTGCTTATTTATACCTGGACTATCATTATGCGTTTTATGTTATGATTCTTGATGAACTTATTTTTTTTAATGTACACTGAGAGCATTTGCGCCAAGACAAATTTCTTGTGTGTTCAATCACACTTGGCCATTAAAATTCTATTCTATTCTATTCATGAAATTATAGTCTTAGTATGGTGTGATAAAAGCCTGCATGGGGAAACTCTTCAGATTTTTTGATAGGCATCTTAACTCATAGATTGTATTGCAAGAACGTACATCCTATGCAGTGAAGGGCTACCAAATTTTTTACTACCACACTGTGGGCATGGCTTATGCAGGATGCCCTGCATTTTCTTTCAACATCTTTCAGTGCAAATTGGGTGCTCTAGGGCGGAGCTCCATTTTTGCTACCCCACTGTGTCCCCCCCACTATCCAGGCAGTAGCACACCCCTGGTCCTTTGATATATTGAACTTCCCCAGTCCCATTATGATAAAGATGGAACTTGGTTTCTGAGAATGTTTGATTCTCTTTCAGGATGCAGTGTCACCCATTTGTCCCTAGATGTCACTAAATACCACCAATGCTTTGCACATGAACTCATTACAGATTGATTTCATGTGCAGCATTCAATGTCTTTTTACCATTACCAGGATAGTTGTTGTCCTCCCTCCCTTTCATATGCAGTTAATAAAAAGAGATAATCATGCACTTAAAAATATTAATACCGATAGGAAACATAAGTTTACAAACACCCTCTGGCCTAGTGCCCTGGATAGAAAATGTGGAGGTTATTGGACAGCTGGACATTTTACTTCAAATAAAGTTCTCATTCAATTGAAGAAAGATAGAAGCCAAGGAGCTCTTCAGCTGCCATTAATAACAGAGAGCCAGTTTGGTGTGATGGTGAAAGTGCTGGCCTAGAAACTAGAGTTCTAGTTCTGCCTTAGGCATGAAAGCCAGCTGAATATCTTTGAGTCAGTCATACTCTCTCAATTTAACTCACGTCACAGGGTGGTGTTAGGGGAAGGAAAGAGAATTGAGTATGTTGAGTTACTTATGAAGTAATAAAAATGTGATAAATATCTAATACATAAATAAATAAATAAATTGTGCTTATGGCTTAGATTCATGGCTTCTTTCTCAGTTTTGTAGACAGGACCAAGATGTAGATCTAGTGCAGAATTTGTTTTCCTCTCCCTATATTTATTATAATTCTAGAACAGTTCTATCAAACTCCTGGGCCACCTGCCGAATGCATTATGCGCTGGCCATGTCCACTCCCTGTTTAGCCAAGGTGAGAAAAGTTTTGATACGTCATGTGACGCCACCCTGACACATGTGAGTTTGACACCCCTGTTCTAGAAAATCCCCTTAGCAGCTATTTAGGAATTTAAAAAACCTGGAAAGTCATCCCCTCCTCTCTTGATATAGTTTCAATCTAAGATGATTTGGTCTGTAAGAAAATTCAGTAACATATATTTTAGCAGTCACTGGAAGTGTATGGTTCCATATTCAAGAATTATTCATCAGGCTCAGCCAGGTGTTTTATTTTATGGATATATCCTGATATAGAAATTTGCTGAAAATGATATATTTTGGAGACCTTTAACATGGCTCTTTAAACAAAATCTCATATTTATTGTTTCATTTCTCTGTTATGTGACCTTAAAATGAGCCTTGGCTGCATGGCAAGGCAGTTAATGCTCTGGGTTTTCTAAATGCAAGTGTGTAAATCCACCTCTGAAGGATTTCAGAAAATAATGTTCTCTAGAAAATCTACAGTATTCTGGAAAGTCCCAAAAGCCAATGGCTATTTGTCCTTTTTAAAAATTGTTAATTCCTCTCTGGAGATACAGCTTACATTTCAAGTAGTAGCAAATGCTCAACTGTTAAACTTTGTGTCTCTAGAAATTACAGTGTTTTCCAAAAATGGACAATTTTCAAATTGCTTTTGCCATTGCTGTTGTTGCTGTTGTCACCACAGTTGATTTCCTCTCAGAGACACCAGACAAGGTCCCTCTGTAGCTTCACACAGAGCAACAAGGGCCAGACTTGAAATTACACCCATGCTATGAAAGATCAGATCTAGACATGCAGGGCAGCAGTTTGGCAATAGCAATAGCAAAACATCTTTTTGAGATTAGAATCTAATGCAGTCAAAACATTCCCTTAAAGCCTATCACCAAATCCTGATAATGAATAAGGAAAGATTTCAAGAGTGTGGTAGCTGGAGATAAATATGCAAGAAGGATTAAAACTTATTTTCTCCTCTTCCCTCTCCCTCTGTTTTTCAGCCTGTAATTGTGATACATCACCACTGTTATTTCTTCTGTCACCCCAAAAGCAAACCTCAAGTCTGGGGCAATGATCCCAAAATGATCTCCTATTTTGGATTTCTTGGCTTTAAAAAAACGACAACCTCCAACATCCTTTACATACTGTATTTGCCAAGTTTCTAGTACTATATGTTGTCTTCAAACTGAATTTAACCTCAAAGCAATGGTATCCACAGCATTTATTCATATATGTGCCAACTCTTTCAACACAGTGAAAGCCTCGTCCTTTTGTAACATGCAAAGATCACACTAAAAACGAGGCAGGGCCTCGTTTGTGATGCTGTGTCTGCTATCTTGCAGGTATTGATACTCCCCCAGGGGAAATCAATGCCTCAGACCTTGACAGTTGCTTTCCCCTGCCTTTCAGACAACAAACTCATCAAACATAAATGCTATTTTTGAATGGGACTGTTTGCAAAATTCTTTGCAAACAGAAAACAAGAACATGTAAGAGAAAGGTACTCCAGCTCTCTCTTTGTTCCATTTACTTGCACAAATGTTTCCATGTGTGCATATATTGCCATATATGCCTGTAACATCGCCTACTAGAGTGCTATGCCATTCATCTATATGCCCACTACAAGATATTTACAGTGCTATTTACTTTGAAAGCAGATGGTGCTTGTTTAAGTCTAGAACAGCATTATGAAATCATCTAATTATTTTGCAAAAAGCAGAATTTGATCCTAAATATTTGTGATACAACCTCATCACCAACTATAGGACTGTATGAAACTAAACAATATAAAGCTGCCTCCATAAAATCATTGTGTAATTTAGGGCTCTCAAACTCCCGGCCCACTCGCTGCACCACTCGCTGGCCACACCCAGTTAGTCGAAGGGGAGGAACGTCCAGATACATCACAAGACGCCACCGTAACAATGTGAGTTTGACTCCCTGGTGTAATTCCTACTAGTAAATAGGCAGGAGGGTTTAACTAAGATGGACATTATAGAATATTTATATGGCAAAGTCTGGGAAAGAAAGATAAATTTGAGTTTCATGGGATTTCATTTAAATGACATCGATTGAATGAAATTCTCTGGAATCTATCCAATGTCATTAAGCAGTTTATGACAGAAGCAAGATTTATGATGCCGAAGAGAGAGAAAGGAAAAAAGTACTGCAAAAATAGGAGAGGAAAAAATATTACAGAAAAAAAGATATTCAAAACAAGGTTCAATGTAGGGAAGTATTGAAATCTAGTCCATGTTAATGTGTTTAGTTGGTTAAATTTGCTATAAATCGTTTAATTAAAAAATATTTTTACAGACAGCAAATATTTTTCTTAATATTTTTTTCTTTAGGTTATTAGCATATTTTCTTATATGCTAATAACCTAAACTTATCTATGATTTTCAATAACACATGCTGGGCTATCTATCTATCTATCTATCTATCTATCTATCTATCTATCTATCTATCTATCTATCTATCTATCTATGTGTCTGTTTATCTATCTATGTGTTTTTTCATATGTATACAGAAATTTTACTCCAGGGGTGAAATGCTCCTGGTTTGCTCATGCCTGCCAGTTGTCAGAGAACTGGTCACGAAGGGAGCGTGAGGCTCCACCCACCTGCCCGGATGCTGCCATTTGGATTCTTTTACCTACTGTGCATGCGCAAAGCATTCTGTGCTTTGCGCATACAGAGGCTCTCCGATGACGGACAGGCATGAGCGAACCGGGAGCATTTCACCCCTGCTCTACCCCATGTCCCCAATTCTACTTATTAAAAATGGATATCATAGCTGAAAATGATCCAAAAGCTAGATTGATAAAATAATCTAAATTATTCTAGATTAATCTGTCGTATTTTTCTACACAAATGCACAGTACTTCCCACCAAGAAACACCACTAGTAATGATGTCCAATGGAACAAATCTGCACTTCTTTCTGCCATAATGGTTATAGGGGGGACACTAGATCCCAGTAGATCCCATGGGGACACTAGATCCCAGCCTCTGCCCAGTAAATGTATTGAATGTGACAGAATAGATATGATTGTTTGTTTTTAAATGACTAGTTTTTAAGACACATTTTTAAAAGTAATTATTCTACTAGTTGGCTTAGGAATGTTTTATATTGTATCTTTTTATCGGAATGTTGTGAGCCACCCGGAGTCCAGGGAGAGGGGCAGCATATAAGTCCAATCAATCAATCAATCAATCAATCAATCAATCAATCAATCAACCAACCAACCAACCAACCAACCAACCAACCAACCAACCAACCAACCAACAAACAAACATCAGAAGTTTAAAATACTTTGTGGAGTACACAGAGTTCTCTATCATGTATTAATTAGCTCTAATAAAATTTACTGCAGCACTGATGAGAAGAATAATTTAATCTGATTTCCTTATGAAATAGACATCCACTATAAAATAATCACCTGCTTCAAGGCAGGTGACTAAATTGAACAGCTTCCCAGCCAAACCCCCCCCCAAACCCGCCAAATCACAGTCATCTCACTATGCATTTGATCAATATCTTTTCACAGACATTAGCACTTATTAACCAATGTTATAACTTGTTAACAAAAGCTTAATGCTGGATTTATATCGTGTTTCTCTGAAAAGAAGACCCCTGTCTTATATTTTTTGAACCCTGAAATAAGCACTTGGCTTTATTGCTATGCACCCAAAAGCCCGATTGGGTTTATTATCAGAGGATGTCTTATTTGGGGGGAAACAGAGTATTTCTTCTTGGGTGTTGGATTTAAGTCAATCCTCCCCACTCTCAAGCAATATTTTAGATCCCATGAGACATCACTGGAAGAGAAAAATGCAAAATGTATTTGTTTTTGGCATTGTGACTATTCTAAAATAGGACAGGAAAGTATTTCCATGTAAGCAGGGGTAGGCTACTGCCTGAACGGGGGATACTGCAGTGGGGTAGTAAAAATGTAGCTCCACCCTAGAGCACCCAATTTGCACTGAAGGATGTTGAAAGAAAATGCAGGACGTCCTGCATAAGCCATGCCCACCGTGTGGTAGTAAAAACTTTGGTAGCCCTTCACTGCATGTAAGTATCAGTGAACCTATTTTCTACCAGAGACAACTCTCTTCAAAAGACACTTTTGTGAGGTCTGCTAGAGGGGAAAAGAAGCAGGAAACTAATTATACACCTTACCTTCCGATAACAACAATAAAATTCAGTCTAAATATTTGGCTGACGGTGCAATCAACCATAATAACAGAATGCCTGTCGCCCTGAGTCCTTGGAGAGGGGTGGCATATAAATCCAATTAATAATGAATTAATTTTAAAAAGCAAAAGTAGTACCAATAGTAATAGGTTCCTTGGGTGCAATCCTAAAACATCTGGAGCACTACTTGAACACCACCGGCATTGACAAAATCAGGATCAGATAACTATAAAGGTCTGCTTGGATGATAACATCTGCCCCTTCCAAGTGCTTGGAAAGGGGCAGGTAGGTGGATTAAAATGCCAGATCAAGTCTAAACATGAGTGTGTGACCAATAATAGTAATAATTTAAATGTACATGCTACCCAACTTGCCGTGACTCTGGGTGGTTTACAGATTACTAAAACATTTAAAACAAGGACCAGTAAAGGGATGGAGGGAATCCCCAAACAATAAAAAACAAAGAACAGAGATAGCAGAGAAAACAAACTCAGGTGAGAACAAGGGAAAGGAAGAAAAGGGCACTCAATTGTCCCCCACAAAGTCCTGAACAAAGAGCCACATTTTCAGAGTCCTTCTAGAGGGCAAGCCATGCTCCAGACAAGGCATACTTCCAGAAAATTACATTGTATCATACAGTGTTTTCCAACTTTAACATTCTGACTAGGGAATTCTGAGAGTTGATGTCAGGAGTAGGTTCCACTTACAGTACATTTGCCACTGCTTTGCATCAGGATGTTTCACTCATATGTGTGAGTAGAGGAAGCATGCATGTGTGCATCCTGTCTAGCAATTCTGCTTTCGCGCATGCTCAATAGCTATAATCAGCCCAAACACACAGCTAAGGAGCTGATCAGCTGTGCTTCAGGCGAAGGAATAAAGGTAAGTACTAAACCTGGGAGTGGGTGAGAAGGCCCCTTTTCAAGCATCAGCAGAGGAAAAATAATTTCAAACGGTAAAAAAAAAAATCAGAAAAAAAATCTTCCTAAAAGATGGTCATGCCCAAGGACTGGCACTGACTGAATTAGGTCAGTGACATCATCATGACATCACCAGCGGGTCGCTATTGGTTCAGGCGATCCAGTCTGAACTGGGAGGAACCCACTCCTGGTTGACGTCCATACATCTTAAAGTTACTGAAGTTGAGAAACATTGGTTTAACTGATGGAGCTCAGTGTGCAACAACTTTTGCCTGATAAAACTGCCTAGGCAGATATTACCGGAGTCAGGCGGTCTGTTAAGTAACCGGGCCCTATGCCATGTAGCAATTTCCTTGTCTCTGCCGTTTTATATGATGAATTTGATCAGATATGCAGACTGCAAAGGCTGGTTCCTACATGAACAGAAATCTGTTTTTTTAAAGGGAAGAGCAGTATATCAATAGAATCCATAGTACTAATAACTTTGAACTGAATTTGAAGACAACTAACTAGAGAAAATCATGGAGTGTTAGATACATTAGCTTTTTATTTTATTTTGTACTTCAATAGGATTTAAAAAAAAAGAAAATAGTGTGAAACCTTTTATGAAATGTTATCATTGTCCTCCTACTGATTTTTTTGAACATTTATTAACAGATATGCCTGCTCCAGATTTTATCTAAAGACATGGTTTCGTTCATACCTGTTCAATACCTCCTTTCATTGTTTGATTATTTAGCAAGCCCTCTGAGATTTGCTTTAAAAAAATCAGAGCATCATGTCTTGGGAAAGAGCCTGTTGCTAGGGAATATAAAGAGACAATTTTAACAAACTGTAATCAATTATTATTCTTTAAAAAAAACCCCAACTCTCAGCCAATTCTATTCATTTATAGAGGGACTTCTCCACTGGCTTCTCTAATAATGTTTAGGCCACTAAAACATAGCAGTAATGGTTGCCAACGTTTTAATATAATACTGCATGTATAGTGTGAAGGATAAGGTTTAGTTCTATGCCAAGGAGAAGGAATGGGACTGTGACCTACCTCAACTGATGTTCCCATAAACAACCCAGTTGAATACCTGCAATTTGTATAGAGATAATTCCCAGTCACATAATTGGAAATCTAAAATGAAACATTATGTTTTAATTCTGATTGCAACCATGTGCAGTGTAATGCTGTGCACCCTTATTTAGAACTGTGCTGAATTGAATTTAGTGGAAATTGTTCAGAATGTGAAATCATAGGATTGTGAACATAAATCTGCCTACTATCTTATTTTTCTGGGCTATATCCTCCTCCTCCTCCTCCTCCTCCTCTCCATTCCCCAAGCTGTATTAACAGTTCTTATTGACAAATACAGGGCATTTTTATGTATGATATATACAGCAGTCGGCTACGAGCTAGAATGCTAAATTGCGCTCGCCGTAGCGGCTCATAAGTTCTTGTGGAGCCAGTGCGATTTGGCTGCTGCACCTGTGGAGGTAGAAAAATTGTGCACAGAGCTGCAGGTGTGCCTGTGTTTGGCAAAAAAACCTTGCCAAAACACGGGCGCACCTGCACAGGTGCAGCAGCAAAATCACATTGGCCCCACAAGAACTTACGAACCACGGCGGCGAGTGCAATTTAGCATTCCGGCTCATAGCCCACTGTTGGATGTATAAATGACTATTGCAGAATAGATAAAATGCAATCTGGGTACATGATAGGAGATGCAGAAGATAAGCCCTGATATAGTAGACAACCATTAATTGTAGATTCAGAGCCATTAATTTGTTAGCAATTATCTCAGATTTACATGATTGAAACAGAGAAAGGGGTTGTAAGAGACGTAAATCCCACATCTCATAACTGCAATCTATTGGACATACTGGAGTCACTTTTTGATGAATGGAGGCATGATCATTATTTTAAACAGAAACCTTACCTTGGACTAAGAAAAGTAAAGGCATTGGGTGGGGGGGGGAGTAGCGTTTAAAGCACAAATAGGAAATGGGTTTGAGCAAGAAATGTCTTGCAGCTGTAGCCATTTGATATAGGAATTGCAGTGCCTCTTCATCACTGAATGAAAGGTAAATAAAGAAACTTTGTACTACTAAAATGGGCAGACATTAGGCAGGAGAATATGAATGGCCATTGTCATGGAGAATTTCAGTCTTTAAGATTGGGGGGGGGGGAAGCTTTCAAAGGAAGATTATTATCTAGATTTTATGACCTTGGCAGGAATTACTTCCCATCTCTTAGTGGCCTGGATAATGTTAGGAGGTATTCACTACTATGAAGCTACTTCTACTACGGGATGGCTAATTGAAACAGTCTGCAAAAAATAACCAGAAAGAATAACATCTGCCATATTTGAAAAAGAAACAGATTTCCCTAATTTCGCTTTTACAAATATTTTTTTTATGTTTATGACTCAGGGGATGAAAAGTAATGATCTGTTTTCAAACTTTCTCATCTGTAACAGTAGCTCGCATGTAAATGTCATTGATCAATATGGAGTGCCCTTTGAGCTGAAAGTCAGGCTACATATCAAATCAATCATCCTCATCAGGACAGGCAGCATTTTGCAGTCAAGTGGTTAAAGATTAGCATGCTTTATATTCTTTTCAACAGTAGCAGCAAAACAGTGATGACCATAATGCTGACAGGATTCTGGAGTCATCTGGTGCTGATGAAGAATGAGATAGGACTTACAGTATGATGTTCAACATACGATTCCATCAAAGACCTCATCAGCAGAGGTGGGTTTCAGCAGGTTCTGACAAATTCTGGAGAACTGGTAGCGGAAATTTTGAGTAATTCAGAGAACCAGTTAATAGCAACTCTGACTGGCCCCGCCTGTCTCTGCCTCTTAAGTCCCAGTTGATTGGGAGGAAATGAGGATTTTGCAGTAACCTTTTCCTGAAGTGGGGTGGGAATGGGCATTTTACAGTATCCTTCCCCTGCCATGCCCACCAAGCCATGTCCACCAAGCCATGCCCACAGAACTGGTAGTAAAAAAAATTGAAACCACCGCTGCTCGTCAGGTATGAATGAGTTCATTTGTGGCTTATTGCCTGCCTGTCTCCAATGTCACCCAGAGCCCATTAAAATTCCAAAGAAAGTCTCAAAGATGGCCAAAAACCTATATCTATGTCTGCACATCTAATTACTCACCCAGAGCTCACTCAGAACCCATCTGTACTCAGAGCCCATCTGTACAGATTCATCTATTCATAATGTAGTTCAAAACCAAAGAGCTGCATTGGATCAAATGAGATATGGTCTTTGTAGTCCTTTATTTTTCCTTTTACCTTTAATTTCACTTGACAGAGAAGTACTACCAATAGTCCTTGACTTAACCACCAGAATTTTTGTTGCTAAGAGAGGCAGCTGTTCAGGGAGTCCAGACTGGTTTTATAATCTTTTTTCTGTCATAGTTGTTAAGTAAGTCACTGCAATTGTTAATTGAATCATAGACTCCCTCCATTGACTTTGCTTGTTGGAAGCTGCTTGGCAAGATTTCAAATGGTGATCACGTGACCTTGATGTGTTACAACTATTGTAAAGACATGCCGACTGCCCAAGTTATCTGACCATGAGGATGCTTCAATAGTCGTATGGGCGAGGATGGGTCATAAGTCACATATTTCAAGGCTGTTGTAGTTTTGGTTGCTAAGCAAAAGATTGTAAATCGAGGATTACTTGTATTCGAAATGTTCTGGGAATGTAATGAATATACAATGAGAAAGTAACCCAGCAGTCTCTTTAACAATAAATACTCTGTTTTAATGGTTTGTTCTTCTATTGGATTTTTGTCTTGCTGTATGTTATCATTCTAACAACAACAACAAAATGAAATAAAAGGGATTTAGGAAAAATATTTCTAAAGTGTATACACCTTTCTGGACAAAGTAATTAGATGTGCACATAGATATAACTTCTTGACCAACTTTGAGACTTTCTTTGGAATTTAAACTTGTGGGGCAGCTTGCTATCAAGGAAACTAAGGTGATTCTGCCATCGTTCATTCTTGACTTAAAGCCTGTAGAATCAAGGAAAGTCATTGTCCTCTTTGACAGTGAATATACAGTACTCACTTTACAGAGTTGTTGTTTTAGGGAAACTAGAAGAAGGAAAGAGTATTAAATATATTTGCCGTCTTGAATTGTTGATAAACATAGAGTATGTCAAACATATGTTGAAAGTGTAAACTATTTGAAGCAGTGGTGGGTTTCTACCGATTTGCCCTGGTTCAAATGAACTTGTAGTGGTGGCATTGGGAAACTTTGCCTACCCACCCAGACATCATGCCAGATGATCTTTGTGCATTGACATTCACAGTTCCAAACTGGTAGTGAAGATAAGTGAAAACTACTGCTGATCTGAAGGTGCCTTTTCCCACTTTTGGTGGACGTGTAAGACAGTTAAGAAATAGTGGGATAAGACATTTTAATTCAGACAATTTGGAAATTGAACAATGTGAGTAAGTCACGCATGGACCCTTTTTGTTTTCTGTTGTGCTGGATGGGGTTATAAATATCTAGTGGGCGGTGGGTGGGGAGGTCAGCTCACAAAAGAGAGCCAGTTGGATGTAGTGTTGCAGAGGTATGGAACGTTGTCTCTTCTATGACATGTGGACTTCAGCTCCCAGAATTCCTGAGCTAACATCATTGGCTCAAGAATTCTGGGAGTTGAAGTCCACAAATCATAGAAGAGCCAACTTTGCCTACCCCTGGGTTAAGGTATCAGACTGGAAATTGATATCTATCAGGCTAAGCTAGATCATGAGTTCTAGTCCTGCCTTAGGTACGAAGCTAGCTGGGTGGCCTTGGGATAGCTTTCAGCTCTAGGAAGCAGGCAATGGCAAACCAGTTCCAAAATCTTGCAAAGACAACTGCAGAGACTTGTCCTTACAATTACTAGGAGTCCACATAACTCAAGGGCATCATAAAAAGGAGGGGGGGAATGCTCAGGTCAGAAATATACCAGTGCAGCTTTACCAATGTAAGTGGATGCAAATCTAAATGTTCTGAGTGCAGGCTGAAGGCACTTTCAATTTTGTTTCTAAAACTTCTACAATCCTATGAATATTATAGGGATGCCACATATTAAAAAGAAGAAGATGAAAAGAATCAATTCCCAAACTTAGATCAATGGCAATTTCATTAGAATTAGACCATAAAATGCAGTGTCTTCCTTGTATGGCAATATGCAGAGAAGGCCACTAGGTGTAGTTCCAGAGTTAGTTTGCCGTGACTGCGATCTGAAATGGTTACCGTAAGGGGAAAAAAATCTTCAGAAAAATTGCTTACCCAGTGGGGGGCAGTGGGGGGAAGGAGAAACTCTCCCCTCTTCATCTGGCTTTCTTGAACTATATTCACAGCCCATTTCAGGGCAGCCCATTTCAAGGTTTGGCCTGACCAGGGCATCTGTAACATTACCCAAAAGAAGTTGGATGATTAAACCGTGGATTTTTAATTCATTCAGAGTGTTTAGCAAATCATTTCACCAATCCCTTTGTTCTCCCAACGTGCCCTGTGCTAAGAATCTGTATCAAGTTAATGAGGTTGCTGAGAGCATTTTTTCCCTCTAGCCTTCTTAATCTCTGCGACATGCCTGCTGCATCTCTGCTCTCATCTCTCCCCACCAATTCTGGCAACTAGAATAAAAAGCTGTTGAAACGAAGAGTTATAATACAGCCTTGCCCAAACAAATCACCTCCCATTCCAGCCAGAGAGCTAGGGCTGGACTACAATTCCCATCCTAGCTGTCATAATTTATAGCCACACTTTCTGTGGGCCGATGGGGTTAAGAGATATTGCATTTGGCATTGCTACCCTAAATCTGTCAGCTGGTGGAATGCAAAGATTTTCTTTCCCACCACCCAGAAAGGTTTCCCCAAAGGCTTAATTAAGACTGTGCTGCAGCCAGAAATGTATCGATTAATTTACACGTCGCTGTCCGTTTTTATGAGGAGCCTCCAGGAAACTTCAAAAGATTGCAGGAAAGCCAGTTTGATAAATTAATAATAAATTGACCCTTGCAGAGGAATGCTTTTTGTTCCCCATGAGGAAGTGTGCGAAAATGGTTAGGGGAAATGGAAAGGAAAAAGAAGAATCAGAAATGGCAATTGGAGACAGAAAAATAATGGTCTGCCTGATTTTTACCAACATTTTCATCTGCTCTTGGTGCAGTTTATGTTGAGTTCCGATACTGAGAGACAGGAGGCTGGTGGATTGACTTCAGCTCTTTATTTGGTTACAGCGAGCAAACTTCAGCAAAAGCATAAAAGTGGCAGGGGTTTAAATGGGGAGTCATTCTGGCAAGGAACCAATCAGAATTTTCCTACTCCACTTCTCTGTTGGACTGGAATGAAAACTTCCCAGCTCCTTAGGACATAACAGTTTATCACAAACCATGTTTCTTTCTTTCGGATCCTGGAATAATGATTTCAAAACTAGTGATGAAACCTTAACAAAAATAATAATGTTATAAAAGCAAAGAGAAATACATATTCCTTGCTGAACTGTGGTTAAATACATCGAGGAAAGTGTTGGAAAAAAAAACAGATTTGGGGGAGAAAGATGCAGGAAACCTCGAGGGCTTTTGGCTCTGCAAAACCTCCATATTCAGAAAAGTACACAGAGCAAATTCAATAATATGTTGATAACAAGATGGTAATCATGAATTTAGGAGGAAGTGTGCGTTTTGCAACATTCAGAACTGCTGTTTTTGACATCTCTCAAAAGCACTACAAGAAACAAGTGCTGGTGTAAAAAAAAAATTAGCCTAATTTTCAACAGTAGTTAAACTAATGGGAAATCATGTGAAGGCACTTCAAGCAAATAACTGAAGAAATAACATCTGCAGAAAAATCTGTATTCTGTATGTTTTTCAGTCTGTGAATGGAATCTTACAACTGCTATTAAGATATCAAGAAAAATACCACATTTTGCCTTTTTATAGCATAGTACTGTAGCAATATCATTAGATGGCACCTGGTTTGAAAAGCATTCCATGTGAAAAGCATCTAATACATTTAATAGACATCTCAACAAACAAAATATGACTCAGCATTGCAATGTGGAAAGCAAAACTGGTAATAGCCATATTTAAAATATTTTTGTAAACATCAACAGGGAAATTCACTCTTCCTTTTTAGATACAGAACAAGTATCTGACCCTAATAAAAATTCAGACCAATGCAGCCTATATTCGTATGACTATTTTCCCATAAATAATAAACAAAATCATAATTCTGAGACATGGATATCTTTTCTATGAAAGCATAACTGCTCATATTATTTATATTGATCAACAAATGCTTTGGGTGCCTTTAGCCCATTCCAAACTCTTTGTGCCTCTATCTTTTACTTGGAACAGAATATTATTGGAAAGTAAGTACGTGTGATATTTTCCAAGAATCAAGGAGGCAGTTCTGTAACAAAGCCAACTGTTAATTTCCAACCATAGCTTATGGGTTTCATAAGAATGAGCTACACACGTGGAGGAGAAGAGAAGAACAGCAGGAAATAAATGAATTCTGCCAATAATTTCAGGTGTCCTAAAAAAAGAATTTATCCTTTTCTTGGACTTTTGAGTCATGAGTTTAAAGCCAGCTTGGTTAAACAAACACATATATCCAGCGGCGGTGCGATATGCATGCATCCTCTTGATTCGGGTGTGCCCGTCCCTCGCACGATTTTGCTTCCATACATGCACTGGAAGCAAAAATCTCCTGAAATCTCATGAGGGGATGCTCTCTCATGCACAATTTCGGTGATCTTTTGCTTCCGCGCATGCACAGAAGAAACAAATTGCAGAAATCTTGTGCATGTGAGCATCCCCTGCCAAGATTTTGCTTCTGCTCATGTACAGGAAGCAAAAGAGCCAAAAAATTCAGGAAGAAAAATGGTGCCATTTGATGGACTGGCACCGGTGTGGTTGCATGCAAATTGTGCATTCTGGAGGCCGCTACCGGAATGGAGTCGTATAGCGCACCAGTAGGAACCCACTACTGCATATGCTTATAACTACAGTGACCTTTATTGTCTATGACAACATGCCCCACATAGGCAGAACTCTGAGCCCCAGCCTGCTGCGAGTTTGTTAAAGATAAGAGAGGAAACATGGGGTCTGGCTTGTACTTAGGAACACAGCACACTCATCATTCACAATGCCTGAACTCTACCCAAGCTAACTTTAGCAGCTGTGGGGGAGTGGCATTGAAATTGCCTAAACAGTCCCTACGTTTTAACTGCTGTTTGCTGTGCAGGAATCAACAGGCTAAGTTTTTCAAAGCATAGAGATAAGCATTATCAACTGCTAATATCTCCATGCATTCCACGTTGCTGGTATAAGCACAACAAGAGAAGCCCATAAAGCACATACACGTACGCATGAAACCCTTGCTACACCTGGCTGAGAATAGAATAAGACTTTTTGCTATAAGGTGATGCTTTTCAACCTGGCGAAGAGGATCCAGCTATAAATATAGTCAGCCTTTCAAGAGCCATTTGCAAATTAGCAGCTTTCAAATCCTCCCTTTCTTCTCTATAGCTGAAAAATGGTATACCAGGTAGTAAATGAAAGGTACACTTAGGGCTTCCCCCCCCCCAGCCCAGCATACATACAAAAATCCTGTCCTTTATTATGGTGCTTTTTAGCAACCCCAAACACATTTACATGAAAAATATATTTATTTGGAGTTCAGGAAAATTTACCCCCCAAGATATATAAGTATTTTTTTTTAAATAGTTAATAAAATAATGGTGTGTCTCCATCATATTCAGTGTATCAGTCTGAAATATTTGGCAGGTGTCTGATATGATCTGTTTGAAAGCCAACATAGTGTAATATTTAATCTAGATTGGATCTGAGCTAGATTCAAGTCTACACTAGACTATAAAAGCTTACCAGGAGACTTTAGGCCAGTCTGCACAATCTACTTCACAGGACTATTGAAGATTGAAACTGGGAGTGCAACAGGTTTTTAAAGGACAATTTAAGAAGTTAAGAAGCTAGATAAAACTGTTCATTGCTGAGGGAAGAGCAGGTTATCAATGTTATGATGGAACAACACCATAACTTTTAAACTGGTTCACAACCTGCACATATCTTCTATTTGGTCTGTTATAGAATAGAATTCTTTATTGGCCAAGTGTGATTGGACACACAAGGAATTTGTCTTGGTGCATATGCTCTCAGTGTACAAAAAAGAAAAAGATACATTTGTCAAGAATCATGTGGAACAACACTTAAAGATTGTCATAGGAGTCCCAGAAGTCCTAGAATAAAGGAACTTATAAAACTAATACCTAGATAAGGAATCTGATTCTAAATGGTGATTGTGAGTTGAGGTTAACAATAGGATGAATGTGAACAAGACTGATAATGTGTATCTATTTTATGAAACAATAGTGAAATAATACCTTGGTTTTCCACAAGATAGCACTGACCAGATATGTTAGTCTCACTGTCTACCAGTTAGCCCATTCTTTAGTACTTCCATGTTGAATTCTTGTGATTCAGATTTTTTTGATATGGGGTCACTGTATCAGGCCCAGTGAAGTTATTTGGTGTAGGATAGGGACTCACCAATCTTGGCAACTTTAAGACTTGTGGACTTCAACTCCGAGAATTCCCCAGCTGGTATGGCTGGCTGAGAAATTCTGGGAGTTGAAGTCCACAATTCTTGCGAAGTTGGAGACTCCTGATATAAGGGAAAATAATTCACCAACAGCAGATAGTTAGAGAAGAATGATTAACACCAATCAGTTTTTGCCATCCTAAAAGGTTGAATAGCAATATCCATAATCCCCAGACAGCATCATTATTAGAGGAAGCTTTTTGTCATTGGCTTTTTGTCAGGCGCAAAAGATCAGGACCACACTTGAAGTTCCAATTAAACTGATTTATTATTCCTCATGCCTATGCACAGGGATGTATTCAACTAGTGGTTAGTGGTACTAGGTAAATGTAAACACAATTCAAAAGGGGTTGGGCTTAATTTGTGGCTATGTAAAGGCTCTAGGCTGATTCCTCTTTTGACTCTGTCCCCAGGTCCAGCCATTCCTTCTCCTACAATTTTCTCCAAACAGCATTCCTAGCTGCACTTAACCCTTCCTTATTGTAGAGCAAAATAAGACTCACAATGCAATTTCCTACTTGAACAGTAATGTGAATAAATGCATATGCACAGCATGATAAGATCTCACCTTAGGACAACTATTTATTTTAAGAAGGACAAAGCAATAAGAGGGAAAGGGAACTTTCTTTTTGTTCATCTCTTCTTCCATTTCTGCTGTAAGACTAAAAAAACCCTCTGAATATGCAGTGCAAATAGAACTATCCCAGGTGAGTTCATTCCAATGATTATTTCAGGGTGTCCTTGTCACGCTGAGTATTGCCAGCCACAGAGACATTCAGTAATTAAAGAGTTAACATGTGTGCCTTGTCATTAATCATTCCCATATTCCATGTCATATTCTCCTATATCACTTCCGTCCTCCTCCTGTTGTAGTTCTGCCTTAATACTCTTCTTCTCCAGACGCCATTATGTGAGCTGTTTATATTCTTTTGTCTCTCATGACATTGTTTGTTTTCTACTTTTATAAATAAAGAGATGCTTGTTTTGATTAACACTGCTTGGATCTCTTAAATCCATCACCTCCGCGGGAGTAGAAGTTCAAATGGACTTTTACTATCCGTGACAGTCCTAAGGCACCATTTTTACCTCAAGTCTCTGCAAACCTGGGTCCTCTCTCAGTTTGGTTTCATTTCACTCAAGGAATTTCAGGCTATAATTCAAACTATGAGAGGAAACTTATCAACGTGTGTTCAGAGAAAAGCTTCCAAACAGGAATAAGACAAATTGTAGTTGTGGTCTGACATCTCATAATTTAAAAGTCATAGGTGTGGGATCTTCTACAGAAGGAGGGATAGAAAAAATGATGCATTATGTTGTCCTTCTATATATAACAAAATGATGGTTATTTCTTCTGATTAACTGAAAAAGAATCCCCCCCCCCAAAACTAGCTAATTTGAAGGGCATCCTGCTTTGCTTAAAGGAGACACCATATCTTTCCCCATTTCATTCCAGAATGCTGGATTTTACTATATCTCAACTAATAAACTCCATCTCAACTAAAACATAATGCCAGAATTTAATGCATAACAACAGCAGGAGCACTGTGTTTAGAAAAAACACCAGGGAGAAATAAGACCAAATAAAAGCAGAGAAAGGAGATGCTTGGGTCTCTCCTGGGGCATTTCTCTGCTCCTAATTGCTCTCAAGAAATGTTCATTTTCCCCCTCAGAGTCAGAAACCTTTTGTCCTTAAATAGAATAGTTTTCAGTATATTGTAACTTCCTTAGCATCACAGAATGATTTTCAGTAGCCCACAGGGGAATCAAATCAAGGCCAAGCTTTTCACACAGCTACATCAGAACATATAGAAGGTTTCCATTGTATATATTAACATTAGAATAGAATAGAATAGAATTTTTATTGGCCAAGTGTGATTGGACACACAAGGAATTTGTCTTGGTGCATATGCTCTCAGCGTACATAAAATAAAACATACATTTGTCAAGAATCATGTGGTACAACACTTAATGATTGTCATAGGGGTCAAATAAGCAATGAAGAAGCAATATTAATAAAAATCTTAGGATATAAGCAACAAGTTACAGTCATACAGTCAACATGGGAGGAAAAGGGTGAAAAGAATGATGAGAAAAACTAGTAGAATAGAAGTGCAGATTTAGTAGAAAGTCTGACAGTGTTCAGGGAATTATTTGTTTAGTAGAGTGATGGCGTTCAGAAAAAAATGTTCTTGTGTCTAGTTGTCTTGGTGTGCAGTGACCTGTAGCGACATTATATATAATGCCTAATTAAAAGACAAACTACAGACTTCCTTATGTAGTTCTGTTGAACAGTGCCAAAGTTTGCACACACACAAATGTCACAGCAGTTTGAAACCACATCATATGTTTGATAAACAACTGCCTATTACTTATAGTTGGGCTTGTTAAATATCCTGATTTTGTGCGGAGACCTTGGAAAATCATCATGAGCCAGGAAAACATATCCTGTATTGGTTAATTATGCTGAAAGTACAGGTATTCCTTAACTTATAACCACAATTGAGCCTAACATTTCGGTTGCTAAGCAAGACTGTGTTAAGCGGGTTTTGCCCCATTTTATGACCATTCTTGTCACAGTTGTTAAGCGAATCCCTGCAGTTGTTACATGTTAAGTGAATCTGGCTTCTCCATTGACATTACCTGTCAAAAGGCCTCAAAGGATGATCCCATGACCTTGGGACATGGCAACCATCATGAATTTGAACCAGTTCCCAAGCATCTGAATTTTGATCACATTACCATGGAGATGCTGCAATGGTTGTAACTGGTCATAAGTCACATTCTTTAGTGCCTTTGTAACTTAGAACCATCACTAAATGAACAGTTGTAAGTCAAGGAATACTTGCATAATCCATAAATGCTTGGCAAAAATAAGCCACACTAAAGAATGAATGTTTGGCTGCATAGCTAGAGGTATAACAAGCAGGAAGAGGGAGATTGTGATCCCACTATATAGAGCGCTGGTGAGACCACATTTGGAATGCTGTGTTCAGTTCTGGAGACCTCACCTACAAAAAGATGTTGATAAAATTGAACGGGTACAAAAGAGGGGCTACAAAAATGGTGGAAGGTCTTAAGCATAAAACGTATCAGGAAAGACTTAATGAACTCAATCTGTAAAGTCTGGGGGACAGAAGGGAAAGTGGGGACATGATTGAAACATTTAAATATGTTAAAAGGGTTAAATAAGTTTCAGGAGGGAAGTGTTTTTAATAGGAAAGTGAACACAAGAACAAGGGGGCACAATCTGAGGTTAGTTGTGGGAAAGATCAGAAGCAACGTGAGAAAATATTATTTTACTGAAAGAGTAGTAGATGCTTGGAACAAACTTCCAGCAGACGTGGTTGGTAAATCCACAGTAACTGAATTTAAACATGCCTGAGATAAACATATATCCATCCTAAGATAAAATACAGAAAATAGTATAAAGGCAGACTAGATGGACCATGAGTCTCTTTCTGCTGTCAATCTATGTTTCTAGGTTAAAAGCTTAGCGCTGGAATTGTGGTAGAGAATTAGATTCTTCGGAAATATGGTCTAATTCCATCCCATGTCACAAGAAAGGTGTGTTTCAGGGGTGGATTCCCATTGCCAATGCTACCGGTGCGTATGCGCAGGAAGCAAAATCTCACGAGGGGATTCACGCAAACGTGATATTTTGCAAAAAATTTTTGCTTCTGCGCATGCACAGAAGCAAAAAAAAAAAAAAATCACCGAAATCTCTCTCACACACACATCCCCTTGCAAGATTTTGCTTCCTGAGCATGTGCATAAGCAAAAACATGCTGGGATGTGTGCACGCGCGTGCAGGAGAATAGAAGCTGTGCAACTTTTGCTGCCGGTGTGCTGTCCTCATACTGTACCGGTAGCAACCCAATACTGGTGTGTTTGCAGAAAGCCAGCTATCTAGCTGTTACATAAACTTCAGCAATATGATGAACTTATTTAGCCTTAAAAAAAGGAAGAGACTGAAGCGTATAGACACAATGGTAATCCCTTCGGGGATACAAAACACAAAGGCTGCCAGAACACGCAGCTCTTGTCAGGGAACAAACAGAGCTGATCAAGGCTTCTCCCACCCCTAGCACGATGGCTTTGAAGTTTGTTTTTACAAGAAGACAGCTTAACCTCCCAGAGAGAAACCACCCCTTTCCAGTTCTTAACTGATTTTGCAGTTGCACTGGGCATTCCTTTAAAAAAGAGGGTGTTGGGGGGGAGAACATCCCAAGACTTATTTATCTGGACCTGAAGTGTGAAAAAGTCTCATTTTTTTTTAAAAAAGCAGCATCTCCAAAAGCTTGTCTCCCATTATGCAAATTGGGGTGCTTGCAAATCAAGAGGGTAGCACCAGTTAGAACAATTAATGAATGGAACAACTTGCCTCCAGAAGTTGTGAATGCTACAATACTAGAAATCTGAAATAGTATAGAGCACTGTTGGTGAATCTTTTTGGCACCAAGTGCTGAAACCAGAACAAACGGGGGCGCACGGGGGAACGCTAGAAACCAGAATAGCAGTTCTCCAGTGTGAATGCACACATCAGGAAACTGAGCTTCTGATTTCCTGCAAGCGCATGGGTCCCAGTCACCTTGTCTTCCAGTTTCTGGCACACATGCGCATGTGAAGAGCAACTGGAGAGGCTGCATACACAAGCCGGGAAACAGACACTCTTCCTGGCATGCGCATGAATGTACCAGGGAACTGCTCTTCTGGTTTCCAGCACTCCCATGCAGGTGACGAGCAGCTGGCAACCCAGAAGAGCAATGGGCAATGGCTGGCGTACCCAAAGAAATGGCTCTGCATGTCACTTCTGGCATGCGTGCCATAGTTTCACGCACACGGGTATAGGGTTTCCTGCTTGAGCAGGGAATTGGACTAGAAGACCTCCAAAGTCCCTTCCAATTCTGTCATATTGTTATTCTGTTCTGTTACAAAAGAGAGGGGCTTAAAAATACAGAAACCATAGAGACACAAAGTAGCTTTACCTTATGATACTTGACAAATGTATCTTTTCTTTTATGTACACTGAGAGCATATACACCAAAGACAAGTGCCCGACCGGCGGCTTAAACTGCTGGCCAAAATTGCCCCCGGAGCAGGGGGACGCTGCCGGCGGCTCCAGGGAGCCCCGAACTTCCGGTTTCCAGCAAAACCGGAAGTTCGGCTTCTGGCAGCGCGCCAGGAAGGCGCGCTGCATTCTAGGAGCAAGGGGAGGTCCTTGATCACCCTATTTAAGCGCGATCCGAGGAGGACCTCCTCCTTGCCTGGCTGCCCCTGAGAAGCGAACACCCGCCCACCCTCCACTATTAACAGTGTGTCCTTAGGAGGTCGCTTCAGGGCCGAATAGGAATTTTTTGCGGCCTCCCCTTTAGAGGCGGTCGTTTTTTCGCCTATTCCACACTGATGGTATGGATGGATTGGTTAGGGGGTGCGGTGCACATAGATGTCAGAGTAGGCCTCCCTATGGTCACTGGGGTTTGGCAGGTTAGGGGCGGAAATGGGCAATTCAAAGCGACTGCGCATGCTCCTTTGGGCATCCTTTTAAAGGGTGATGGACCGCCTCTCTCCAGGAACTAGAGGTTGGAACAACATCGGGGATTGGAGAGAGAATGTCCGTGGGAATCACCGGATCCAATTTCCCTCGGGGATTGGAGGGTGAGCTCCTCCCACACGACTAAGGGGCGTGGCTTGGATCCAGGTGAAGGTGGCTACCTTCACCTGGTTCAGCAAGGAGTTATGCCCAATTTTGCCAAGGAAGTTTCTGGCAGGAATTTCCGCCCCGTTAGTTTTGGCCTCTGCAGGTCCTTAGTTATGTTGAATTTAAATATTTAAATTTACACATTTAAAGTTACGTTATTTAAATTTATGTTAATTTAATAAAATGACCCTTTATTTAATCCACAATATGTCTCAGCGTCTTTACTCCGCTTCCGGGGCAATAAAAGAAGTCTTCATGATGAAATTCTGTTGCTCTTTCTCCCTCCGTCCCTCCCTTCTTTCCTTCTTGGTCCAGGAGCTTTGATACTTTTACTTGTGATGATTTCACATTCCTCCATTATTTATTTTACCTGTAGTATTACTGACTCTTTTAAACAACAACACTAGCAAGCCCTGATATGAAACTTTTTCAGTAATTATACAAACACCCATTCTCAATGCATTTTTATTCAAAGATCATTGTCATTCCAATCACATATTATTATATTAAACTAATCAGTTTCGTAAGGTGGGTGGCTATACAGAAAGAGAGAGTGAGGGAGAGGGAGAGAGACATTGACAGTGCATAATATTCCTCTCTTGACTTAAAGTGAGCTCTTCTCAGCAATGCAAAATGCTCTGTATTGCAAGCTTGCAGGACAGCCTGAAATATTTTTCACAGTTTTTCAGGTTTGTACACAATACACAATGTTATATTTTCTGTCATTGGAAAGCAAAAGCAAAACAGCAAAAATAAAAAGAATACTCAGCAATTCACATTTTATTTGCCACCAAAGCAGTACAGTATTTTTAAAGAGCTGCTGGCTTGCTTTGGTAGTCATAGAGTAATTAATATTATTGAGGATTTTAAGATGAGAATTGATTCTAAGTTTGATAAAATGTATGTCAATAGTGTATTTATAGTTTATTAACATAATTTCAAGGTAAAAAATGATTTTAAGCCAGAAGAAGATTTCAAACTGATTTGCTTCTTGCCACACTTGTGCATATGTATCCAGACACATGAAAGCTACCCAAATTGTTCAGCAACCAATTGGGTGGATGTACTTTATATATGGCAAGAACCAAAGCATTGGGTGAATTCTCCTTCAGGCATTATACTGTGGTTGCACTTGAATTAGTGTTAGCCAACTTCAGCTGATTTTGTAAAAGCTAGGAGAGATGGAGACATGTACCCCACCCACCCACCCACCCACTTTTAAAGGGCTACGTTTCAAAGCAACCCCTTCCCTTAGTCACCCACCGGCAGCATCTGTGTCATCAGAAGGGCAGCTCAACCAGTGAAGGAAGCGCCACTGGAATAGATGCTCATGGGAAAATAAGGCCAGTGGTGAGAAGCAGAGCAAAGGGTGGGGTTTAATTCCACCATTCCATGCACTTTGCATTGGTGGGCCACATCCAGGCCATGGGCCATACTTTGAAGATCCCTATATTAGAACATAGAATAAGAGAGTTTGAAGGGATGTTGGAAGTCTTCTAGTCCAAGAGAGGCAGGAGGGGAGGGGGCACCTATCTCTGGGGTGTATTTATAGTTTATTAACATAATTTCAAGGTAAAAATTGACTATTTTTAAAGATTTGCTGTCTGGACCTGGAGATATCTTAAATGTGACACATTTCAACAATAAAATCTGGAGCTGCACCATTTGGATTGTCTCTGGAACTAACAAAGTTTCCGAGATTTTTCAAGCAAAAGCAACTGATATAAACAAGATATGCCAAATATACATTACAAAACTATGATACCTATCATCAATATTCATCAGCAGCTCTTATACTAATTTTTATTGAAGAGAAAGGGGTAAATAGCCTGAAGAAAGCTTGCCATAAATTAGAAATACTTGAAGAGGGAAATTTAAGTATTACCGATATTATATGTGTCCATAGCACTGAAATTTTGTTATATGCATTTGTTGACAGTTAGATATTTTTCACAGTGGTAGTAAATACTCTAAAAACATTTGTCTCTTTCAAGATCCTGTACAACATTTATAACATCAAAGTACACATGAAACTCAAAACATTCTTGCAAACCAATTCATTGCCTTAGTAATTGCAGTATTTTATTCCCTCAGTAATGCTGAATGGTTTTTCATTTAATTAACATTGGGAGCTGGCTTAAACTGTTTCATTAGAGGAAAAAAAATGTCAGAATTTTGGAGACAAGAGGAGCAATATTCTGAGACTTTAAGGGACAAAGGATCAAAATGAATGTGGTACAGTGAAATAGGCTCGGTTGCTTGGTTACTCCCAGACCATATTTTAAAGCTCCATGATTAATTTCGTCTCAGCATATTAGTCTTAAAATACAAACTCCGCATCTCTGCCTCATTTCCCACTATTCTTTGGTTATTTAAAAATTTGTTTCTGATCTCATCCCTTCTAATTAATGTTTTTCTTCCTCCCTCACATTGGTCAATGGGGTATACAATTTCTAACAAGTAATTCTAGAAATTGAATCCCAATACCTTGACATGCTATTGGAATGGAAAGGACTGGATCAGAAGATTTTGATCAGTTGTAATTTTTTTTTAAAAAGGTAGTTTTATGTCACTTAATCCATATATTATCCAAAATGGTAGGATCCATAGCAAAGATAAAATCCATGTTTCCCTTCTGAAACAACTTAATGAGATTTTTTTAATTCTGTAACACATAAATCCATGTTATAAAGACTAGTTCATGAGGCCATATGAGATAAACCACTGACAGAAACTTTATATCTCCACAGAAACAAAGATGATTATCTCTCTAATCATTATGCATGCCTCAGTGTGCTTTTATTAAGAGATGCAATTTTTCAGCGAACCAGTCCCTAGAATACTCCGATTATTTGGAGTACCTTATGGGACCAAGAAAATGACAGCTTGAAGGGCACTTTCACGAGTTACTGCTGAATTCATAATCGGGGATGGCCACTAGATACTACTTGAGCAAATCTGTTGCATGTGATAGTCCTCAATAACCCTTGCTCCATGCTGTGCAGCCCACTGCTGTAATTTATTAACAGTGACTTGTTAATTGTGCCCACTGCTAGAGTTTGTGTGGATTAAAACTGAATGAAGTGAGGATAGTATGAACCAGCTCCTGTACTTCTCTGATGTTGCCTTTCCTCTGATATCCTAGTCTGGTGAAAACTAAGAAGTTCATCTTGGAAATATTTGACTTTAGGAAGGAATTCTGCACTGGTCTTTTTTTGGCAGTGATGTGTCATCTAGCTGTGCGATACATGTTTCTCTCCTTAACAAGTCTTACCTTTTGGAAAGACATTGAATGGTAGGGAAGTGGAAAAGGGTCCAAGTTATTGACTTTTCAAAATTCAACACAAAATTGTGTTGACAAAGTCTTCAGCAAAGTTGTTAGATATGCAAATTTAGGATTGTATGACCTTAGCATTTTATGATGTGAGGATCTCTTTGAAGGCTTGGAAAGGCAACTCTAGGACAATGTTTTCTTCTTGCATTGAATTTTTCATTTTGTAAACAGTATGTTTTCTCTGAAATGGGCCTCCTGATGTAATGGGATGTAAGAATAACCCTTGGAAGTGGGAGAGAGGAGGAATGATGCTGCCTAGGACATGAGCAGATAAAAGGGGGAGGAGTTTATAACTGAAGAATTGATAGAAAAAGAAAACTAGAAACCTATCAGGGAGTAAAAAGAATAAAAAGTAAAAAGAGATTGCAGGAGATTTGAATTTTCAGACTTGCAAGATTCTATTATTGTAGCCTTATAACAAAGTAGAATTAGCTCACCTGGTCATGTTTCCTGTTTGGTCTACTTGAGAGACTGACATTATGGTATATGAGAAACAAAAACAAGTTGAAAGTCACTGCAGCTTCCTTGCAGAAACAGAAAACTAGAGTGTCTTCACTGAGCTCTTTGTTTGTGGAGACATTTTATTTGCTTGGATAATGAACCTGTTAAAGTGGCACTATGTGTTTCCCTATCCTCATTTACTTATTTAGCAAATTTATATAGCCATATGAATTTGCTAAATTATGGACACTGGAATGATTGTGATGCTGTGGATATTCCATATAAATGTTTTGAACATTTAAAATGTGACCTTTCTCTTCCCCCACCCCAAGCTCATCAGCTAAAGCTGTCATGGCGAACCTATGGCATGTTTGCCACGGGTGGCATGCAAAACCATAGCAGAGGGCCTGTTGGTTATTGTGCTATGCTAGCTCCAGCATGCATGCACATGCTACCCAGCTGATTTTCAGCCTTGGGGAAGGCCGTTGCGCCTCCAGAGTGCAAAAAACTGCCTAACAGGCAAACCAGAACTTTGGAATATAGACTTCTGGTTTGCCTATTGTGCTGCTTTTTGTACTCAGGAGGCTTCAGGGAAAATGGACTTCTGGTTTCGCCATTGTGCTGTTTTTGTACTCAAGAGGCTTCAGGAAAGATCCCTAAAGCCCCGGAGTGCAAAAAAACAGTCCAACAGGCAAACCAGAAGTTCAGAAAATGGACTTCTGGTTTCGCCATTGTGCTGTTTATTGTACTCAGGAGGCTTCAGGGAAGCTTCCTGAAGACCCGGAGTGCAAAAAACAGTCCAACAGGCAAGCCAAAAGTTCAGAAATCAGATTTCTGGCTTCCTGAAGTCTCTGGAGGGCAAAAAACTGCCCAACAGGCAAACTGGAAGTACATTTTTCCAAACATCTGGTTTTCGCATTTTTTTCACCGTCCCAGGCTTCAGTGAGGCCTGTGCGCATGCAACGGGGATGGGGGGATTATGCACATATGCAGGGGTAGTGCGAAGGGTGCACATCTGTGGGGGAGAGGGAATGGTGTGGGCACAGGCACACATGCTAGCACACACAGAGACACAGACACACACATAGGCACACACACCCTTTTGGTACATGAACCAAAAAGGGTTTGCCATCACTGAGTTAAAGTAAGAACATCAGAGAGACACAAAGCCAATGACTGTCTCCTATTGTTATTCTACAACAATTTATATTGAGGTTTCATCTTCTACAACAGTGGTCCCCAAACCACGGCCCGGGGGCCACATGTGGCCCGCTGAGGCCATTTATCCAGCCCGCGGGTGATGACAGGAGCACAGGATGCGTCCATATCCTGTGCTCCTGGCCACTGTTCCCTCTAGCCTGTGTGGTCTCATGGCTGCACAGGCAAAAAACAAACTCCTAGAGCCGGCTCCATTTCTCCCACCCAACAACTGATCTGCTGTCAGCTGGGAGAAACCCCCGTGGGCTCCGAGCCCCGCCCAGCTTCTCAGGCTGTGTCTGGGCACCACGCCCCACCCACTCCTACCAATATTCTTCCCACCACCGGGAAGAAACAGGAGGCAAACCCCCCCCCCCCAGGAAACAAGAGGCAGCGGTTGGATGGCCTTGCCACCTGTGTGCAGAAGCAGCGCCCTGGGGTAAAAGCGGCATAGACTTGTGCCTACACCAGAGCTGTCACCTCGCCCGCTCTCCACCTTTCCCATAAGTTGACTTGTGGGGTGTTGTGATTCAGTCTGAGGCTCCTCAGGGAACGGCTGGAAATCTGCCGGCTCCATGCTCAGAGGGGGAGGACGAGGAACAGGAGGAGGAGGAGGACCAGGCAGACGGGGAAGAGGAATGCCAGGACGAAGAGGAGGGAGAACAGCCTGAGATCCCCGGGGGAGAGCTCTCCCCAGCGAGTGGCCTGGAATCCTTAGATGAGAACGCACAAGCCATCATCGATATGAGGCAGAGAAGGGCCTCCCAACGAAGGGGACAATTAGCCAGGTATTTCCATCCCTAATAGGCAACAGCTGGGTTTGGGTGTTGTTCTCCTCAGAAAGGTTGAAAACGCAGGCCCGCCCTTCCTGTATTGTGGAGAGTTATCTTTTGGGAGTTCTGTGACCTTGCTTCGATCCTTGGCGTCTCTGATTCTGGTTTGTGGCCTCGAAGGCTGAAAACTTGGGGGAGGTGTGGGTTTTATTATCTACAGTGGTGTGTGTGCCAGCAAGAAGCCTGTTGTATTGTCTGGCCGTCGTGACTCTTCTGTGACGCCTCATAGCATTCCAGTTTGTAAGAACAGTTTTTGTTCTCTGTGTTTGTTTTCAAAGATATAAAGTGACTTTGCTTTTTACCAGCGTGTCTGGCTGCTTTTTTCAGTTGGTGTTGAAGTCTGGGGGCACCCAGACAGAACATGGGGGGTCTCATTTTTTCAGCAGAGAGAGAGAGACACCCCCCCTCAAGTTCATGGCCGGGCACAGAAGTTTTGTGAGAGAGGGGGAAAAGAGAGAGAGAAAAAAGAAAAGGGAAAGAGGGTGAGGGAAATAGAAGTGGAGAATCTGCGGAGAGGGGTGGCATACAAATCCAATAAATAAAATAAATAAAATAATAAAATGAAGGAGGGAGGGAAGGAAGGAAGGATGAAATGAATGGAGGGACAGAGGAAGGAAGGACTGTTTTGGGGTGGGTAATTTTTTTTTAATTTTCTCTTAGCATACATTCAAACAACACAGTGTACCATCTAATTTTCAATGAAAAAATGCGGTATTAGTAACTAATATCAATCATCAAAAAAGGTTTTTTTTCTAATTTTGTCATCCAGTTACATTCATTTTCTTTTAATTAAATTCCCTCCTGAATGTTCCTCCAAAAAGTACAACACCAATTATATTTCTAACTTATTACCCATTATGCCAAAGTGCTTCCTTCTTTCTTTATACATTTTTCTATAAGCCAAGAAAACCTTTTATAGCCAATCAGATGTTAACAAAAGAAAATTAAAAACAAAACATAAACATATATGAATTTCAGACTTCTTCCCCCCTTCTAAATAGTATGTTCCCATTTTGTTTTTACTTTAAAATAAGGTATGTGCAGTGTGAATATGGATTTGTTCATAGTTTTTTTTTAATAGTCTGGTCCTCCAACAGTCAGAGGGACAGTGAACTGGCCCCCTGTGTAAAAGGTTTGGGGACCCCTGTTCTACAGTGTAGAATCTACACACCAATGCTATACAGTACTTTTAACCATTAAACTATGCTTCAAAATGAGATAACATATTCTTAGCTTGACACCCACCCACCCCCCAAGAGTGAGCAAGCTAGCAAGTCTTGAACAGATATTGTTGGTCTTTGAAGAGCCATCAGATTTCTGGTTTTGTTGTAGCAGACTGACAAGAGCTGACTTTTAGGAATTTATGAGTTTTTGTTTGATGTCTCTTGACCTACGAAAGCATTCTTGCCTGCTCAACACTCCCTTTTTCTAACATTTCCAAACCGCTTGTATCTAAGCACAAGATATATCTCACAGTGAATTATTTCATTCTTTGCCTTTTCAGAAGTGAAAAGGATCCATGGAATTTTATGTACAAATGAGTATCAGTATTTAGGGTACTACAGCTCAGACTTTCTCTTTCTCTTCTTATCTCTCTTTTCTTTTTTAGTCAGTGCATCCCAGAATCAGTGACAGATGTGGTCTTTATCAGCACACCCCAATCTCTGCCAAAGTTTACTGACTCATTTGATAGAAATAAATTGTAGCTTTTCCTCTCACTCTTTTTTTACCAGTTCATAAATAACTTTCATCTGAAAATGTTTATTTTAAAAACTTAACTTTTCACACAAGCAAGCTTCCCTTTAAAAAAAAAAAGCCACCTGAACCATCTCTTTTTGTATTTTATCGTATATCTCTCCTGAAGCATAAAAGAGAAAGTAAAAAAAGAAGATGATCTAAGCCATAAAGTGGGATGGAAATTAACCTGAGGTCTCTAAACTTATTGGAGTCTATACCTACTTCCATTTTCACCGGAAAATTAATTATCTCTATGGCAACCTCATGAATTGATTCTGTTGCTTGATGGGACAGCAAAGAGTGAATAGGCAGTACAGCTTTTATGTTAACACTTTTATGACTCATGGGATTGAATAATGTACTGCAGTCTCCTTATTATCTCAGCCTACACATAGTTATTTTTCAGCCCAGTGCAGATGGAAACTTTGGCCTCTTTGCCAGTTTTAATATCAATTGGCAGTGGTTGCTTACCTCCAATTAAGTGACTCTGTCTGCCTTCTCCAATATGATGTGCTCCAGATCTGGTGGACTGCATCTTCTAGAATGTGAAGCCAGTGAGATCAGAGGACTGGTAGGACTTCTGCAATTTTTCAATCCAATCCATCTGGAAGTCAAAGATTGGGGAAGAACACTATATGTTTATACATTTATGTATAGATAATCATGCTTCAGGGAGATCAATTTATTTAATAAAAATGGAAAGTCTAGACCTCAACCTTTCTGAATAAAGTCCTCAGATTGAATGGAAACTTTGTCTAGTAGCTTCTAATCACCCTTGACTTCGGCCTGAAGGGGTAAAATCCAGCAGGTTCTCATGGGTTCTGGAGAACTGGTAATGGAAATTTTGAGTAGATTGGAGAATCAGTAGCGGAAATTTTGAGTAGGTTGGAGAACTGGCAAATACCACGTCTGCCTGGTTTCAGAATGGGGCGAGAATGGAGATTTTGCAATATCCTTCCTCTGCCATGCCCACCAAGTCATGCCCACAGAACCAGTAGCAAAAAAAAAAAAAAAGATTTTACCACTGACGTTGGGTGACTGCCTAGACTCATCTCTGAAATTTCATTTGTGATATGTCCTTGCCTGCTTCCTAGGGCTGAGAGAGAATGACTGGCCCAGGATCACCCATATGACTTTGTGACTCGCAATCACCCTGTTTCTACTTGATACATTAACCCACTACACCAAACTGGATCTCAGTTTTATGTGAACTATAATGCTCAGCAAAAACATAAAAGACACAACAGCTTGCCTCCAGAAGTTGTGAATGCCCCAACACTGGAAGTTTTTAAGCAGATGTTGGATAACCATCTGTCAGAAGTAGTGTCTAGTCCAACCCCCTAAGCAGGGGGTTGGACTAGAAGGCCTCCAAGGTCCCTTCCAGCTCTGTTGTTGTTGTTGTTGTTATATAGGTATCCTCCCCTTTACCTCTCTTTTACTTTATAGTGCACAATCTTTAGATTTGTCTACATTATATATTATGTCTGTGTATGTATGTCTGAATATGCATAAGGGAGGGCGGATTTCAAGAGATAAAAATATTTGCTAAGCCCCATAAAGAAGTAGAAAAAGAATCAAGTAATCCAAAGGAAAGATCTAGGGCAAAATATCCCCAGCAATAATGCAGCAGGACAAATGGTCAACAGACCATGCTTGGTTGGAGAGACCGAACATGTCCAAGTTTGTTCTTCACTGTGGTAGGTAAACATCAGTGGATATGAGGACAGGGAGGAAGTTTGTTGATAAATTTCACTCTTGACAAGCTGAGCTATGTGAGTGGGAGCATGTTTGTATGTCATAAAATATTCCCCCCTTTGATTGACAGGCACTGAAATTCCAATGATTATTTCATAAGCTTCTCCCATATTTCCAGGGACTTTATCCGCAGATAAATATTTATTAGACTATAGCTTAGGCAACTATCTTCCTTAGAAAGAAAGCTTATTAAGAGGAGTGCAAAAGAAACTTTGTGGGGACCCCAAAGCCCTACTGATTACAGTGTAATCAAATTGCCAGGTAAATAGGTGAATTAGATTGTACTGCAACAGATTGTCTTGAAGTGAATTGTGGGTTTCTTATAGGGTGGAACAGAGCAGTTGCTGGTCAGCTGAGAACAAAGCTATTGTAAGATATGATTTCACTTGCATCCTCCAGTAGGGTGTTTCTTGAATTTGATAACTTTAAGATTTGTGTCTATCGAGATTTTCAGTCCTCTAGGTCAGTGTTTTTCAACCAGTGTGCCGTAAGATATGGTCAGGTGTGCCGCGAAGCTCAGAGAGAGAGAGAAAGCAAGAGAGAGAGAAAGCAAGAGAAAGAAAGCAAGAGAAAGAATGAGTGAGAGAGAAAGAACAAAAGAGAAAGAAAGCAAGAGAGAAAGACCAAGAGAGAAAGAAAGCAAGAGAGAGAGAGAAAGACATAGAGGGAGGTACGGAGGGAGAGAGAAAGAGAGCCAAAAAGAGAGGAAGGAAGGAAGAGAAAGAAAGAGGGATGGAGAAAAAGAAAGAGGAAGGAAGGGAGAGAAAAAGGGAGAGAGAAATAGAGCGAAAGGGAAGAAGAGAGAGATTTTTTTTTGTAAACCTTTTTTAGCCCCCACCCCACCCCGCTCAATGTGCCCCAGGGTTTTGTAAATGTAAAAAATGTGCCGCGGCTCAAAAAAGGTTGAAAATCACTGCTGTAGGTATGTTATCAGGGTCATCTGACTGGTGCAAATGGGTGTGGCCAAGTAGATTTCAACATCCAGAATTCCACAGCCAGCCAAGTTGAATTCTGGGAGTTGAAGTTCACATATCTTAAACTTGCGAAGCTTGACAAACATTCAGGGGTGGCTGCTGCCCAGATGGGGGCGGGGGGGAACCCAGAGGGGAAACAAAATGGAGCTCCACCCCAGATCACCCAATTTGCACAGAAAGATGTTGAAAGAAAATGCAAGGCATCCTGCATAAGCCACACCCACAGTGTGGTAGTAAAAAAATTGGTAGTCCTTCACTGCAAACATTGCTCTAGAATATGGGTGTCAAACTCAATTGCGTCATGTGACATCATGTATCGTAACATCATATATCCATCCTAAGATAAAATACAGGAAATAGTATAAGGGCAGACTGTCTGTCTGTCTGTCTGTCTGTCTGTCTGTCTGTCTGTCTGTCTGTCTGTCTGTCTATCTATCTATCTATCTATCTATCTATCTACCATCTCTCTCTCTCTCTCTCTCTCTCTCTCTCTCTCTCTCTCTCTTGGATTTGTATGCCGCCCCTCTCCGGGGACTCGGGGCGGCTAACAACAGTGATAAAAACAGCATCTAACAATCCAATACTAAAACAACTAAAAAACCCTTATTTATCAAACCAAACATACATACAAACATACCATGCAAAAATTGTAGAGGCCTAGGGGGAAAGAATATCTCAGTTCCCCCATGCCTGACGGCAGAGGTGGGTTTTAAGGAGCTTACGAAAGGCGAGGAGGGTGAGGGAAATTCTAACCTCCAGGGGGAGTTGGTTCCAGAGGACCAGGGCCGACACAAAGAAGGCTCTTCCCCTGGGTCTCGCCGAACGACATTGTTTAGTTGACGGAACCCAGAGAAGGCCAACTCTGTGGGACCTAACTGGTCACTTGGATTTGTGCGGCAGAAGGCGGTCCCGGAGATAATCTGGTCCGGTGCCATGAAGGGCTTTATAGGTCATAACCAACACTTTGAATTGTGACTGGAATCTGATCGGCAACCAATGCAGACTAGACTAGATGGACCATGAGGTCTTTTCCTGCCGTCAATCTTTGATGTTTCTATATATCATGTATCATGACATTTTTTGCCTTTGTGGACCTGGGGTGGGTGACCATGATGCATCCAGTCTATACGGCGCCAGGTTGATATCCCTGCTCTAGTTCAATAACTTTTCTTACAATCGTTAGTCTAGATTTGCTTCACTCCTGAGGTGACAGGAAAGGGACAGGGTTGAAGACAGTCCTTTTTTCCCCAAGTTGATCAGTCTTCCATCCTTCCAGGAACTCTGCATAAGCCACCCAGAGAAGATAAATATAAATTCTGCTATCACTAATACCAAAATAACAAACAAGTGAACCCAAGAAGTGCTTTCCATCAATGTAGCTTTTCCTCTTACATTTAGTCTTACATTTGTTGGCCTTAGATCCGTGTTCATAAATAACCAAACTGATAGGTAACAGGAATAGAGAGTCCATGTACTAGAATCATGTGAAGAAATTCATTTGATGCTCCACTAGATAGCTGGAAAACCCATCTGTGCCCTACTACATGTTAAGAAGAGCTATTTGAAATTAAGAGATTTGGGGTTTTTTTCCCGCCAGCAATAATGTTGTGGGCAAGGAAACTAAGCTTGGACAATTATTTTTATTTATATTTTTATATTTTTATATTTTTATATTTTTATATTTTTATATTTTTATATTTTTATATTTTTATATTTCTATATTTCTATATTTCTATATTTCTATATTTCTATATTTCTATATTTCTATATTTCTATATTTCTATATTTCTATATTTCTATATTTTTATATTTTTATATTTTTATATTTTTATATTTTTATATTTTTATATTTTTATATTTTTATATTTTTATATTATTTTTATATTTTTATATTTTTATATTTTTATATTTTTATATTTTTATATTTTTATATTTTTATATTTTTATATTTTTATATTTTTATATTTTTATATTTTTATATTTTTATATTTTTATATTTTTATATTTTTATATTTTTATATTTTTATATTTTATTTTATTTTTTATTTTTATTATTTTATTTTTATTTTTTATTGATTTGATTTGATTTGATATGGTTTGGTTTGGTTTGGTTTGATTTGATTTGATTTGATTTGATTTGATTTGACTTGACTTGACTTGACTTGATTTGATTTGATTTGTATGCCGCCCCTCTCCGCAGTCAGGTACTTTCCTTAACTTGCATTAAAATCTTAAGGGCAGAACCATTATTGGTAGATCAGCCATGAGGACAGTTGTACAGGAACACACAAATGATCCTGGAGAAGGTACACAAAGGCTATCAGCAAGACAGGAACCCTGCCTGGGGATACAAGACAAAATCCTTAAAACTGTCCAGCCTTGACTGTCTTTAGTATAAGAGTAAGGGGAAACACTATCAGAATGTCAACATTCTGCTAAGTTCTCAGTTCATTACGATAATTGGGACTGGGAACGTTATCACTTAAGCCAGTGTTTTTCAACCAGTGTGCCGTGAGACATGGTCAGGTGTGCCGCGAAGCTCAGAGAGAGAAAGAAAACAAGATAGAGACAGAGAAAGAAAGCAAGAGAGAGAGAAAGAAAACAAGAGAGAGACAGAGAAAGAAAGCAAGAGAGAGAGAAAGAAAACAAGAGAGAGAGAAAGCAAGAGAGAGAGAGAAAGCAAGAGAGAGAGAGAGAAAGCAAGAGAGAGAGAGAGAGAGAGTAAGAAAGAAAGAAAGAAAGAAAGAAAGAGAGAGTAAGAAAGAAAGAGAGAGAGAAAGAACAAGAGAAAGAAAGCAAGGAAGAGAGCAAGAGAGAGAGAGAAAGAAAGAGAAAGAGAGAGAGAGAGAGAGAAAGAGGGAGGGAAGGTGGGAGAGAGAAAGAAATAGAGGGAAGGAGGGAGAAAGAGAGCAAAAAAAGAGGAAGGAAGAGAGAAAGAGGGATGGAGAGAAAAAAGAAGGGAGAGAGAGAAGGAGGGAGAGAGAAATAGAGCGAAAGGGAGGAAGAGAGAAATATTTTTTGTCCACACTTTTTTTAGCCGCCCCCTCCCCCCACTCAATGTGCCCCAGGGTTTTGTAAATGTAAAAAATGTGCCGTGGCTCAAAAAAGGTTGAAAATCACTGACTTAAGCTGTGTGGTGATAAAACAAAACAAAAAAAAATCACCTGACTATGTGCATGTAGTTTTTCTCCTTTCCTAAACCAAGGGGGGACAAAAACTATTCTTAAAGCTACAGTACAGTATAAAATATAACAGAATAAAGGTAAAGGAAAATAATTCTTATATATGTTACATAACATTTCAGGCAAAATGTCTCATCATAATAGAGAAAGCAATAATAATTCATTTGTGTTTGTGTTTTACTGAGTCCATGTCTCACAATTGAGGGGTAGCTGCTGGGCTCCTGCTCACTCCACGAGCTTCTTCATCAGCAATTATTGAACGTCTTTTCAACTGGATCAAGATTCAAAACAGAAAATGCTCTCTAGTGAGGATTCTCTTTTGCAAAACAGAAAACAAGATGTCTACAGATGTCCCAGAAAGCATTTGCTTCCCATTATCTCTAGACTGGGTAGTGGCTCTCAGTCAATGCCTCTCAATGCTAAAAATCCTCCTTCCAATGATGGATGAATGTATTAGTCCAAGTTAAGCCACCCAGGAAATATATCATCAGTGTGATTTTGGTAAAATCATCAAAATGTTATCTGGTTTAGGGAACAAGGTAAAAGAACCATGCTCAGTTTTGAAGGGTGGCATTCAGAGGTAGGTTGCTCCCAGTTCTACAGAACTGGTAGTGCAAATTTTCCCCCGCTCATTGAACTTGGAGTGATCTCTGGCTGGCCATGCTCCTGAACTGGCTCTCTCAGTGGCACCACAGGCGCTGCCATTTTGTTTTTATTTTGGTGGCGCAGAGCAAACGAACCAGAGGCAAGGAACCCACTCCTGGTGGCACTGGTTGGTGAAATGTATCCCTCTTAGTAAAATCATGAGTGTTGTGGTTCAGCCTGAGTCAGATCAAAGACCAGCTGCGTCTCTGCTGGCTCCATGCCCAGGGAAGGCTGAGAGCAGAAAGGAGAGTTCTTGGCAGTCAGACAGCAGTCACAAAAGTGATGCTGATGAAAAGCCTGGGAGCCCTGGGGAAGGGCTCTCTCCAGCAAGTAGCTTTGATTCTATGGAGTCCCTGGATGACGACGCACAAGCTATCATTAGTATGCGACAGACACGCATAGATCAAAGGAGAAATCAACTGAATAGGTATTATCAGCGTTGAATGAGGAGCACCAGGGGGTTGGGTGTGGTCCTCATTAGCAGGGAAGGGTTTATAAGGCAGGCAAACCCTTTCAGCAGCGTGGAGTGTTATCAAAGTGGAGTTGCTGTTATCTGCATTTTCTCTCAGCGTTTTTGTTCCTGGCTCGTGGCCCAGCAGCCTTGAAGACCCGTGGGAGGTTGGTGTCTGTTAGCAACAGCCTCGTTTGGCATCAAGGATCCTGTGTTTTTGTATGAACAATTGCCTTTCGTGTATCTATTTGGAGTTCCACTGTTTTCCTGATCTGTAAGGACATTTTCTGTTGGCTTCTTTTCTCTTTATCATTATAAAACTGTGTTTGGATTCAACCGGTGTGTCTGGCTTATCTTTTGGGGTTGGTCATAGCTTCTGGAGTGACCCAGACAGAACAATGAGCCATGGTAATTAAAGTGCAGTACTGTAGGCTACTTCTGCTGCCTGCCAGTTGTCTGAAACTTAGCAGTTCAATTCTCACCAGGCTCAAGATTGACTCTGCCTTCCACCCTTCCAAGATGGATAAAATGAGGAGCCAAATTTTGGAGGGCAATATGCTGACTCTGAAAACTGCTTAGAGAGGGCTGTAAAGCACTGTGAAGTAGTAAGTGCTATTGCTATCATGTATTTTTGTTATTGCCTTTAAAAAAAATGCTACAAGTAATTTTAGAAATCAGTTTGAATGCAAACATTCTCATCATGAAATAAAATAAAAAGATGTAGCTAAAACAGTGAAAAGAGTAGTGCAAAATTAATACATCTATAAAACAGGATACAATTGATTATACTTACTCCTCTCCTCAGGGTGACAATTAATAATACACTTGGCTTTCCAATTTAAGATGTTTCCCACCGGGACATTTAGTTGCTAAAGTAAAAACCAAAATTTACTGATGCATATGTGCTATTTTTAGGAGAAAGTAGTGATTTCAGTATTCTTCACTCTTTTTGATTCGGTGTGTGTAACCTTTTCAAATTATGGTATTTAGCAGCAGTTGAAGAGAATAGATGCAGTATCAATTTAAAAAATAGAAATTAGAATACATATATCCCTTGTCTCTCAAATTATGAAGAAACTAAGCAATGATGAAACGAAGCCCTAGATCTTACCTTTGATTTGTGTAATTATTTTATATTTGTTAAAGTAAATGTTCTTTCATACGATGGAACACATGTCCATATATCACGGACCTTAATTGACCTCTGAAAGTTTCAACCTGTTTCATGAAATATTTTCAAACTGGAATGAGTTCTAAACTAAAGAGGAGAACATTAAAAAACACTAAAACATTCTCACTCTCTCTCTTGTATTCCAAACTTTTGATCCCATCTCAAGGAGACGTTTTGTGCAGAAAAGTAGTCTGTATGATTTAGAAGGGACTGCTATACAACAAACATGTCCGACTGCTCTTTGATAGTTTAAGAAGCTTTCCTCTTTTTCATTAAACTTTCATGAGTGCTGCTGTTCAACCTTCAAATGACTACATAGCAGATGCAGCTGAAGAAAAATCTTGAGCATGTGAATTCTGGGCCCAGAGCATTGATTTTTTTCAGCACTATGCACTTATCACATGCTTACCATATGCCACAGACTGTGAGCCTGGATATGCAGGATTTAAGAACTTCTCCTGTGGCTTTCCTGGGCCCGAGAAAAGTGTAATTAATAAAAACCCATTCCACCTTTAAATTGTTTTTTAATCAACTGTGCCTTTTTGGTAATGTAGACAGAAAGTATTACTAGAAATGTATGCATACATGTTGAGATTTCATTGATGGTTATTGTACCTTTCATGTAGAAAACAACTTGTTCATTTTGGTGGCTATCTTCTCTATTATTTTTCTGTAGAACACCAAAGCACTCCATCATTTTCAGAGATAAAAAGGACAATAATTGAAAGTCTTTGAAACATTCATAAATGTTGTTTTCTTGAGTTCAGCTCTATTAAGATTTTTTTTCCTTAAAGGAACACATTCCTTTATTTTATCTGTTTTTCAAAACAAAATGAAAGTCAGGAGGAGGAGGAAGAAGAGGAGGAGGAGGAAGGAGGAGAAGGAGCAGAAGAAGAAAAAGGAGAAGAAGAAGAAGAAGAAGAAGAAGAAGAAGAAGAAGAAGAAGAAGAAGAAGAAGAAGAAATAATATTATTGATTCTATGGGCAGATCCCTCCACAGTTCTGATCTTATTTCTTGAGTTTTTCTATTCTCTGGCTGATGTCAGCTTTGATAGTGTTCAGCCACCATGTTCTTTGGTGGCCTGTTTTCCTATTACTGCTAACTCTTCCCAGCACAATTGCTTTCTCTAGTGAATTTTCCCACATGACAAAGAGAACCACAAAGAAGTGCTCCAGATTGCTATCCCTATTCTATTTAATGATGGGTCATTGCTTGGCTTTGATATGGTTTTAAAAGAGATATGGAATAGGGCCTGGTTCACTCATGTCTGTCTGTCATCGGAGAGCAGGACATGAAGGCAGCAGGAGGCTTCACCCACCTGTCTGGAGGCTGCCATTTGAGTCCTCTTACCCTCTGATGGGTGGGTGGAACCTCGTGCTTCCTCTGCGATTGATGGCAGACCAGGAGCATTTCACCCTGGGAATAGGGTAACAATTGAAGAATAATCCTCCAATGATCCATTGGTCCTTTGTAACATTACCACTGCATCAGTAGTGAGTTCTAAAACCCTTTAATACTGATTTGTGCACGCACAATGCTTCTGTGCCTGCGTAGAAGCATCCGTGGTAGTTGAGTGGAGCATCCTGATGCCAACACTACCAGTTCTTAGAACCATGCCAAACCGGGAGCAACCCACTGCTGCACTGCACTAATCACAGCTGATTAATCCTATCTCTCTCCCTTTCTTGCATCCTGTTCCATAAATGTGACCCGTTATTGGATATCAAACACTTTCTATTTTAAAACACATGTATCCGAATTATTTTGCAATCAGGCAGCTTATACATCAATAAAACATTAGGAGGTACTGCCTGCTAATATGTGAGGAGTCAGAGACACCTCATATATAATATTAATATATTATTATTGTAAGTATAGCTTACTACTCTCATAACTAGCAAAAGCAAAATAAGAAGCAGAATAAAGAAAGGATAAGTTATAAAATAAAGTAGGCTAAAATAGGAAAAATGAGATAATAAATTAACATGGGTCATTATAAAGATTCAGTGTATAGACATTAAATTAATTGCCTGATGTAACAAGTTAATACTGTAAATTATTTTTTAAGATGGGGAGAAGGAAATACAGTAATTGAATTAACTACATATACACACAGGCATGAATATGTGGATGTAGACACACACGCGCGCACACACCAGAGGTGGGATTCACTTACCTTCCCTACTGGTTTGCAAATGTTAGCACATGCATCTCATCTCAGACTTAATGAACTCAATCTGTATAATCTGGAGGACAGAAGGGAAAGTGGGGACATGATTGAAACATTTAAATATGTTAAAGAGTTAAACAAGGTTTAGGAGGGAAGTGTTTTTAATAGGAAAGTGAACAGACAAAAAAGGGGGCACAATCTGAGGTTAGTTGGGGGAAAGATCAGAAGCAACGTGAGAAAATGTTATTTTACTGAAAGAGTAGTAGATGCTTGGAACAAACTTCCAGAAGACGTGGTTGGTAAATCCACAGTAACTGAATTTAAACCTGCCTGGGATAAACATATATCCATCCTAAGATTAAATACAGGAAATAGTATAAGGGCAAACTAGATGGACCACGAGGTCTTTTTCTGCTGTCAATCTTCTATGTTTCTATCTGCACATGTGCATGGCCTTCTGCACATGTGCAGTGCAAGTGTGTTACGTTGAGGTGAGTGGGTGGAGCCTCCCACAGTCATTGCTACCAGTTTCCATAATCTGGGGAGAATGGGTTGAATACCACCACTGATACCTACATAGCTATAGTTTCTTTAAAACTACTGTGTAGAATTGTAGAGTCAAAGGGTTGAAAGGCGCCCTTTAGACTGCATTCAACCACCTGCTCCATTCAGGACTTCACACTCTAACCTGAAAGGAACTGTCAAGCCTCCTTGAACACATTTGGTGAAGAAGTCCATCAAATCCTTGGTAATTGGTTCCAGGGTCAAACTGCTCTTATTGTTAAAGGTCTTTTTTTTCCCTGTCAGGAATTGCTTTCCTGTAACTTAGATCCATTATTCTCTATCTTCTGCTCTGGAATGAAAGAGATCAAGACCTGACCTTCTGGGTGATATCCTCTCAGGTATTTGAAATGAGCTATCATTTCTTCTCAGAGCTAAACATTTTCTTCTGTTTACTGTAAACTAGTTCTTATTTCCACACTCTTTAGCTTCCTCATCTTTGAATCTTTTCCAGGTTTTCTGAATCTTTCTTAAAGGCTGGTTTCTAATACCAGACATAATTAGGAACGTCACTAAATACACTAATTGAATTGAACTGTGTTGCTCAAGAAAACTTTACCATACTTGTCAGTGCAATTATTTGTTTGTTTGTTGGTTGGTTGGTTTATTACCTGTGTGTGTTTTTGCAGCAACATTGTACAGCTGATTCAGCCTCAATTTGCAGACATCTGCTGTACAATTTCAACACCTATAGATAAAAATGTGCCAGATTGAGGACTCTACTATTTGCAACTACATTATACTTGGAGAACTGTTAAACAGGGCTTGGGTTCACTCTCTTTCTCCTACATGGAAATCCAGACTGAGTTGCCTTTGATTCTCCTGGAATGCATCCCTTAGAAGTAGTTAGATTAGAAATAATCAAAATATTACTTCTATAACATTGGCCTAACTAATTTATTAAGCAAGTTACACGATAAAATTGCATCTGGAAAAGATACATCAGGTTAGATGCATACTGAGTTCTGATAATTACCATACTGTTTTCAATGCACTTATAGATTAATATTTTATGAGCTTCCCTAGAATATTCCCAGATATCCTGTCAGGTTAATTGATTTGTAGTTTCATGTTCTTTTACCCTCTTTCTGAGGACAGGAAAAACAGTTGTTCTCCTCCAACCACTTGTCAGTTCAATCAGTCCATTTGTTTATTTCTTCAATTGAAACACATCAGTAGAACATCTCTCAGCCTCAAGCTTCCATCTTGCTTTCCTTACTAATATATATTACTAATATATATTTTTTAATATTCCATGTTAGTTTCTTCCATTTTCTTTTGATATTTGCTGTTGGACATTGAACATTTTTAGGAACTCCCCTTTTTTCATTAGCTTCTAATTACCATATATACTCCCAAATAATCCCATCCCCGGATAATGCAACCCTCAAATTTTTAACAAATTACTGTGAAAAATGAACCACTCATCAACAATCATCGTAGGTTCATTGTTTAATTTTTATATTCTGAACTTTAGCATAAAGAAAAGTAAATCTAAGAATATGTATCAGTGTATATACACCTTTCAGTAAGTGATTTAATAAGCCCCATTAAAAGAATCCTTTACTCAGATTCATAATTTTTATATCTCGTTTCCTGATTCAGTTAAACTCTCTTCACTCAATTTGCCATGAAATTGAGTAAACAAACATTTTTATCTCTCCTTGAAAGAAGCATCATATTTCATGCTAGCAATCATCTAGTTAACTTAAGTCTCTCTGTTACTGTGCTGCAATTACTATCTGTGCCTTTATTTATTTATTTATTCAATTTTTATGCCACCCCTCTCCTTAGATCAGGGCGGCTTACAACATGTTAGCAATAGCACTTTTTAACAGAGCCAGCATATTGCCCCCACAATCCAGGTCCTCATTTTATCCACCACGAAGGATGGAAGGCTGAGTCAACCTTGAGCCGGTGATGAGATTTGAACCGCTGAGCTACAGATCTACAGTCAGCTTCAGTGACCTGCCATACAGCACTCTACTTACTGCATCACTCTACTCTTTACCAGTATTGTACAGACAGATAATGGGGAAAGCTTTTGGAGCAGCTACACAAGATTTGCAAAGTGGCAGCTGCTTTAATACTTTGAAGAAAGCTGTTTCATTTGCACTAGCATTTAGTGCCAAGCACTTCTTTGGAATGCTTTGGAGAGCCCTGTGAAAAGTAACACCCATTTAGAATTGTAAGCCATTTTTTCTTGATGACACAAAATGTTTTAAATGGTCATTTTTGTTCATTTTCTCTTTGACCTCATCTAGGGGTGGGCTAATTCCCGGATGAGGTGGAATGCAGTGGGGGTAGCGAAAATGGAGCTCCACCCCGGAGCACCCAATTTGCACTGAAACATGTTGAAAGAAAATGCAGGCCATCCTGAATAAGCCACGCCCACAGTGTGGTAGTAAAAAAATGCGGTAGCCCTTCACTGACTCCAACTCATAATAATAATAATGATACTGATACTGATAATGATAATGATAATGATAATGATTTATTAGATTTGTATGCCGCCCCTCTCCGAAGACTCGGGGCGGCTCACAACAATAATAAAAAACAATATTATAGTGAAACAAATCTAATATTAAAAAAGAAGCATATAAAACCCTATCATATTTAAAAACCAAACAACACATACATACCAAACATAAGATATAAAGAGCCTGGGGGAAAGGTGTCTCAATTCCCCCAGGCCTGGCGGTACAGATGGGTCTTGAGTAGTTTACAAAAGATAAGGAGGTTGGGGGCAGTTCTAATCTCCGGAGGGAGTTGATTCCAGAGGGCCGGGGCTGCCACAGAGAAGGCTCTTCCCCTGGGGCCCACCAAATGACATTGTTTAGTCGATGGGACCCAGAGAAGGTCAACTCTGTGGGACTTATCGGTCGCTGGGATTCGTGCGGTAGCAGGCGGTTCCGGAGGTATTCTGGTCCGATGCCATGTAGGGCTTTATAGGTCATAACTAACACTTTGAATTGTGACCGGAAACTGATCGGCAGCCAATGCAGGCCACGGAGTGTTGTAGAAACATGGGTGAATATGGGAAGCCCCACGATGGCTCTTGCGGCCGCGTTCTGCATGATCTGAAGTTTCCGAACACTTTTCAAAGGTACCCCATGTAAAGAGCATTGCAGTAATCGAACCTTGAGGTGATGAGGGTATGAGCGACTGTGAGCAATGACTCCCTGTCCAAATAGGGCCGCAACTGGTGCACCAGGCGAACCTGGGCAAACGCCCTTCTCGCCACAGCCGAAAGATGATGTTCCAATGTCAACTGTGGATCGAGGAGGATGCCCAAGTTGCGAACCCTCTCTGAGGGGGTCAGTAGTTCCCCCCTCCCCCGTGATGGACGGACAGATGGAATTGTCCTTGGGAGGCAAGACCCACAGCCACTTCGTCTTGTCTGGGTTGAGTTTGAGTTTGTTGACACCCATCCAGGCCCCAACAGCCTCCAGGCACCGGCACATCACTTCCGCTGCTAAGCTTGTTGATGGATTTCAGCAAGCTAATCATGAACCATTTAGAACAACTCTGAATTAGAGATAGACTGGGAAGTAAAAAAAAATCCTCAGCCATAGTTGGCCATTTCTGTCCACTTGCAAAGAAAACTCCCTTATGCTGATCAAATAAAAACTCAAATATTAAGCAAGGAGTTCAAATTCTGGAGGGATGGAAGACTGACAACCTGTATCAATAATACCTAACATCGATTTGTTGTATTATGAATTGGCTTGAGTAATTAAATGGCCCTGGACTCAGGTTGCTGCTGCTTAATGCCAGGTCAGTGGTAAATAAAGCTCTCCTCATCCGGGATCTGATTCTGGATGAGGAGGCCGACCTGGCTTGTATTACTGAAACTTGGCTGGGCCCGGAGGGAGATGTTCCTCTCTCTGAAATTTGCCCACCCGGGTTATAGATATGGCACCAACCTCAACCCCAGGGAAGGGGGGGAGGAGTGGCTATTATAGCCAGGGAGAGCCTTTGCCTGCGTAGACTCATTGCTCCGGAAATTGCGGGTTGCGAGTCTCTCTTGCTGAATTGGACTTAGGGGTTCAGGTGGGCTTATTTCTCATGTACCTGCCTCCCAGCTGCGTGTCAAAAGCCCTGCCTGTGCTACTCGAGGAGGTAGCCGGGTTGGCGGTGGAGTTCCCCGGACTCATTGTCCTGGGGGACTTCAATCTGCCATCACTCGGCGAAACCTCTGGGCTGGCACAGGAGTTCATGGCCACCATGACAGCCATGGACCTGACTCAATTAATACAGGGTCCGACTGACGAGGGAGGGCACGCACCTGACATGGTATTCCTTTCTGAGCAATTGAGAAATGGTCTGAGACTAAGGGGCTTAGAAGCATTGCCTTTGTCATGGTCAGACCATTTTCTACTACGGCTTGACTTCCTGGCTCTAATCCTTCCCCGCAGGGAGGCGGAACCAATGAAGATGTTCCACCCCAGACGCCTGATGGACCCAGAGGGCTTTCAGACGGCGCTTGGGGTTATTCCAGAGGCACTCATCCACAGTTCGGCGGAGTCTCTTGTGGAGGCCTGGAATACAGCTGCTGCGGAGGCTCTTGACCGGATTGCGCCTTTGCGACCTCTCCGTGGCGCTAGACCCCGTAGAGCCCCATGGTTCAACGAGGAGTCCGGGAGTTGAAACACCAAAAGAGACGTCTAGAGAAGCGATGGAGGAAGAGTAGGTCTGAATCTGATCGAACACTTGTAAGAGCTTTTATTAAGACTTACAAAGTGGCGCTCAAGGCGGCAAGATGCGCATACCATGCCGCCTTGATTGCATCAGCGGAATCCCGCCCGGCTGCTCTGTTTAGGGTGACCCACTCCCTTCTTAATCAGGGGGGAGTTGGGGAGCCCTTGCAGAGTAGTGCCGAGGAGTTTAACACGTTTTTCGCTGATAAAGTCGCTCAGATCCGGGCCGACCTCGACTCCAATTATAAAACAGAGTCGACTGACAACGAGTCAGTTGAGGTGACTGGGGCACGTACTTGTCCACCTGTCTGGGAAGAGTTTGATCTGGTGACACCTGATGAAGTGGACAAGGCCATTGGAGCTGTGAGTTCCGCCACCTGTTTACTGGATCCGTGTCCCTCCTGGTTGGTCTCGGCCAGCAGGGAGGTGACACGGAGCTGGGCCCAGGAGATTACCAACGCTTCCTTGGGGAGGGGAGTCTTTCCAACACTCTATAAAGAAGCGCTCGTGCGCCCCCTCCTCAAGAAGCCCTCCCTGGACCCAGCGGTACTTAATAACTATCGTCCAGTCTCCAACGTTCCCTTTATGGGGAAGGTTGTCGAGAAGGTGGTGGCACTCCAGCTCCAGCGGTCCTTGGAAGAAGCCGATTATCTAGGTCCCCGACAGTCAGGTTTCAGGCCCGGTTACAGCACGGAAACCGCTTTGGTCGCGTTGATGGATGATCTCTGGCGGGCTCCTCGATCTCTCAGTGGCTTTCGATACCATCGACCATGGTATCCTTCTGCACCGGTTGGAGGGGTTGGGGGTGGGAGGCACTGTTCTCCAGTGGTTCTCCTCCTACGTCTCTGGCCGGTCGCAGTCGGTGTTAGTGGGGGGTCAGAGGTCGGCTCCGAGGTCTCTCCCTTGTGGGGTGCCTCAGGGGTCGGTCCTCTCCCCCTTGCTATTTAACATCTACATGAAACCGCTGGGTGAGATCATCCAAGGACATGGGGTGAGGTATCATCAATATGCCGATGATACCCAGCTTTACATCTCCACCCCATGCCCAGTCAACGAAGCGGTGGAAGTGATGTGCCGGTGCCTGGAGGCTGTTGGGGCCTGGATGGGTGTCAACAGACTCAAACTCAACCCGGATAAGATGGAGTGGATGTGGGTTCTGCCTCCCAAGGACAATCCCATCTGTCCGTCCATTACCCTGGGGGGGGAATTATTGACCCCCTCAGAGAGGGTCCGTGACTTGGGCATCCTCCTCGATCCACAGCTCACATTAGAAAACCATCTCTCAGCTGTGGCGAGGGGGGCGTTTGCCCAGGTTCGCCTGGTGCACCAGTTGCGGCCCTATCTGGACTGGGACTCATTGCTCACAGTCACTCATGCCCTCATCAACTCGAGGTTCGACTACTGTAATGCTCTCTACATGGGGCTACCTTTGAAAAGTGTTCGGAAACTTCAGATCGTGCAGAATGCAGCTGCGAGAGCAGTCATGGGCTTACCTAGGTATGCCCATGTTTCACCATCACTCCGCAGTCTGCATTGGCCGCCGATCAATTTCCGGTCACAATTCAAAGTGTTGGTTATGACCTTTAAGGCCCTTCATGGCATCGGACCAGAATATCTCCGAGACCGCCTCCTGCCGCACGAATCCCAGCGACCGATTAGGTCCCACATAGTGAGCCTTCTCCGGGTCCCGTCAACTAAACAATGTCAGTTGGCGGGTCCCAGGGGAAGAGCCTTCTCTGTGGCGGCACCGGCTCTCTGGAACCAACTCCCCCCGGAGATTAGAACTGCCCCTACTCTTCCTGCCTTCCGTAAACTCCTTAAGACCCACCTTTGCCGTCAGGCATGGGGAAATTAAACATCTCCCCTGGGCACGTTTAATTTATACATGGTATGCTTGTGTGTGTGTCTGTTAGTATATGGGGTTTTTCTTAAATCTTTAAATATTTTAATTAATTGGATTATTATGATTGTTTCACTTGTTGTGAGCCGCCCCGAGTCTTCGGAGAGGGGCGGCATACAAATCCAAAAAAGAAAAAAAAGAATCGGACATGCTTTCAGTAAAAATAAAAGCTTAACTTACAGTGAAGTCCTCTCTATTCTTTTCCTTTGATCTCATTCCAAACCACTTTCCATCTCCAAAGAATTAATTCTTTAAAAATGTGACAATTCAACTAGATCAATACAATATTTTTGTATATGTATTATTTAGTTGGTCATTTTAGAATTTCTCCACTTCTTAATCAGAGTTTCAGGGCCAACTGAAAACCTTGTGAGGCAAAGAACAACTTAGGGCACTTGCATTCCACTTTTTACTTATAAAAGCATCCATCAGGTATCGGATTAATATTTGGAATTGGTAATGGGCAGCATCCTTCACTACCCCTGAAGACAGCACAATGACTGTCTTTAGGGATAAATAATGACTGAAATATATAATCCTATCTGTCTCTATTCATAAGTGAGTCCCAAAGGATTCACTGGTTATTTACCCCATAGAAGCATGCCCAAGAACTTAATGTTTCCATCCCATTTCTTTCCTGCTAACTTTCCAGTTCTCAATTTAAGATGAATTGCCATGCTCTTGCATCAGCTACAAGCTGTAATTACCGAAAATATCATGCTAGTTTTCCTCCTATGAGTTTGTGTGTTTATTTGTTTCTTAGGTTAAACCTCTAATGATTCTAAAACATAAAATGCAACTCCAAAGGGCTATGGAACCCAGGTAGAAATCATATTTACAGTTTTCTCAACACAATTATTGGTTAAGGCCTCTTCACATCCTAGAATACCTACATTTTCCATTGTGACACTGACAATTTTTTAAAAAGAACTTATGAGGTGAGCACTCTTATGCTCTTATTTCACTGGTACTTCATAATAAAAATGGTTTTCATCTATGCTATACTTCTAATCAAGTACTCATTCCTAAGGACAACAAAGCTAGTAGTTGTTATATTGCAGGCCCTATTTGAAATCCTTATTCAATTTCTGAGTTTACACAACACAAAAGCTATTTCATTTGCAAGTGAACATAAGTGGTTTACCATTGCTGAAATATTTTTTTACTTCCCAATTGCACCTTCAACCCTAGTATATCTTGGAGCTCTCCCAACCAACTACTAATTTGCTTCTGAGCGCAGACACATTATACTACTTAAATATTATGCTTTGTACATCATGGCTACTTCATAGCATGCTATAAAATTTAGAAAGATCATCAAGCCATGATTAAACCATGGCTCTTTGTGTCCACTTCAGAGTCCAATCTTAGAATCCCCATTGCCAGAAATTCCCTGTGTCTGTCATTCACCTACTGTCTCTTTCTAGGCTTTATTATTTATTTTATTTTTATTTATTTATTAGATTTTTATGCCGCCCCTCTCCGAAGGTCTCCCAAGGTCATTCTTACATACCTAGCATCTGCGTTCTAGTTCCTGCCTCCTGCAAGCCATACTATGTCAATGTTTCTTAAATTTGACAACTTTAAGGCCATGCTGGAGAATTTTGCCAGTTGAAGTCCACACCTGCCAAATTTCAAAAACTGCTCTATATTATTTCTGCTTCTTTCTTATTCAGGACAGTTGATCCCTACACTGAAGCAGTTTCCCAGACTTGATTTCCCTTAAAAAGGCCTGATTTAAATAGCCGAGACTTTGATTTTGAAGCACTGTTTCAGGCCCACTTTGCTCTTGTTAGAGCGACCAGAGGAACCTTTACTGAGGTAATGAACCATTCAGACTTTCCTTGATGTAAAATCCGATAAGCTCAGTTGCTCCTAAAAATCACCTTTAATGATCCAGAACATTAAAGTTGTTATATGATGGTAGAGAAGTTCAATGATGAGGAAATAAAGTAATCGGCCACAACTATAACCATGGAGCCTGGTTCATGAAAGCGGTTTCTCCCCCCCCCCCTCAAGCTCCAAATCTCCTGGAATGAAGTCTGCAATATATCTAAAATATTAATCTTGTATTTTCTTTCTTGATCAACAACCTGGATTAAATTCCAGTGCACTCAAAAGTTGGCCTAAATCAAGGAAGTGATCTGCCACCAACCACAGGTACTGCTCGCTTGGGGGTATAGGGAGGGAAGGGTTAAAATCTACAGCTAGTTCTGATATAACAGTTAAGATAAAGACTATGGTGAACTCTGGAAAGTTAACATCTGCTCTGTCTTTTTGAAGACAGCTGCACAAAAAGTAGTTTTACAGAAGCTGCACCAGATTAATTGGACTGCCCCCTTTTCTCAATTGTGCTAGTAACAGGGAGGGACATGCTATACAGTGTGTGCCCCCTTCTTCTGTATGGTGATAGTAAGCTAGTAAATGGGAAAACATTTTATCAGCATGAGAAGGATTGCTTTTATTATGGGACTTGCTAGTTTGAAGCTTCTACTTAATTAACCCATTTCCCTGTTATTTTAGAACAGAACAGAACAGAATAGAATAGAATTCTTTATTGGCCAAGTGTGATTGGACACACAAGGAATTTGTCTTTGGTGCATATGCTCTCAGTGTACATAAAAGAAAATATACATTTGTCAAGAATCATGAGGTACAACCAGCAATGGGCAGCCAAAATTTTACTGCCACACTATGGGTGCGGCTTATTTTGTGGGTGTGGCTTAATGGTCATGTGACTGGTTGGGAGTGGCTTGAACGATCATTAGCCGCCCCAAGTCCTCGGAGAGGGGCGGCACACAAATCCAATTAAACAAACAAACAAACAAATAAATAAATAAATAAGTGAACTGTTACATCCTCGACTTACAACCTTACCAGTGTCACTCGCTGGGGTGACAATTTGCTTTGTGTTTCTCCTGCTCTCCTTCCTGGGTCGCCCCCCCCCCACCTCAGGCTGGGTAGCTAGGCAAACAGGTGCTGCCAGAAGCATAAATGCTGCCAGCACCACTTCCACCCACGCCCTCTGCTTACACTTCATGTGGGAGGCTGGAGGGGAGCTGAGCAGAACAGAGGGAAGCTCGTCTGAGGCCAGAAAGGAGGAAAGATGAAAAAAGCAAGGAGTGCAGACGCAGCAGCAGCAGCAGCAGCAGGGAAAGAAAGGAGAGCCGAGCTGAGACCAGTAATCCAGGAAGTGACAGGTGCCGATCAGCTGGAGCTGCACACACATCTTCATTTCCACCGGTGGAACTGCATTCCACCCTGTCCTGCTTGCTGCCCACTCCTGGGTACAACACTTAATGATTGTCATAAGGGGCATATAAGCAACGAAGAAACAATCAATATTAATACAAATCTTAAGGATACAAGCAACAAGTTACAGTCATACAGTCATAAGTGGGAGGAAATGGGTGATAGGAATGATATGAAAAGCAAGTAGTTTTGATCTCTGTGAAGGTAAAACTAAGGATAAGAATATCATTGCCTGTTTATAGTGCAATTCTATCCTCATTATCCTCACCCAGCAAATCAATTCCCAAGACTTTGGTGTCTGTCACTGGTGCATTCCCCCAACAAAGAGCTTCAAGATGTGGATTGGGTCCATCTAGATAATGTTTTTCAGCTTCAATTGAATTGTCTAAACTGTTCTCTGTGCTTCCTCTCTTTGGATTATGGAAAAGTAGGGCTAGAATGGATCATCTGGATGCCCCACTGGAGGGCAAATTCCAACACTGTTTGACTTGCCAAAGAGATGTGGTCATAAACAAACTCAGCTGGGATCCAATGTCATGCAAATAAAGATTTTAACTTAGCATCTGGCATACTCCAGTATTCTAATAGTCAACCCTCAGTAGAAAGGAACATCTTATCTCAAAGATCTCGGCTGCTACTTTCATGTGAGGCAAGTCAGGAATCTCAGGAGGAGACAGGGTTGTGCTGAAGCAGCTGACACTGTGAACAGCATGAAACAAATTGCCCAATCTCTTTCTTTATGCCTAGCCAGCACATAACAAATGTGGCCTGTGCCTTTGACCTCTGATATGTCAGGAGGATAAACTGTGCCATTTCCTTCCTGACATCTGAAAGGAACTAATATCTTATATCCAGGGATGGGTTTCTCTTATCTTCCCCCAGTTTGGAATTGCCACATGCATAACATCCAGTAGTGACTTCCTGCCAGTACACCTAATCATGCGCAGCTCTGCTGCTCTGTCCTGTGAGCATGTGTTTGAGCAAAATTGTGCTTCCTGCACCTGTGCAAGTAGCAAAATCTTGCATGGAGATGCTTGTGCATGCATGTTTTGGTGAGGATTTGTGCTTCTGTGCATGCGCAGAAGCAAAACACACACACATGTGCACCCGCTGCAAAATTTTGCTACCTGTACAGGTTCAGGAAGCAAAACTTTCCTTGAATGTGTACTTGCGCACCAGGGCTGCACACAATTAGGTGTACCAGTAGGAACCCACTACTGATAACATCCAGATACTATCCCTCTGAGCATGCACATAAACCTTTGTGCATATAAAGAGAGTTCAATGCCAGCCATTTTCAAGCAGCGGTGATTGGGGAGCCAGTTTGGGGGCATGGCAAGCTGGCCATCACTAATGGTTTGGCGTAAAAATAAACATGTCAAAGCCCCGGCAGGGTCCACCTCGTAAAAATGAACAAGTTATGTTATTTACATATAAAAAACAAACAGACAAACAAAATAGTCAAATAGTCAGAATAATCAATGTAGTCAAAAATAAGCAAAATTGTCAAATACAAGCACAGGTGAAAAAAAAGAAAGGGAAAAAGGAAAAAGGAGGGAAAGAGTTAAGGATAATGAAAGTTGGAGAAGAGTAAGAGAGGGAGAAGAGGAAAAAAGGATGGGGAAGGGAAGGGAGGAAGAAGAGGGGGGGAAAATGGGGAAAACAGTCAACTAACAGTCGACTATCATTATTACACAGCCTTTAAGTAGCATAATATACCGTTACTTTACTTTTTATTATTATTTAAAGAGAAATATTTTGTCCTCATAACTATTTTCCCATTTTATGCGAGTAAAACGTGAATTTAACAGCAAGTCGTTTTTCTAATCGATTCATATCAGTAGAATTGTAAGATTACATATCTATATTTGCAGTCAATATTTCTTATGAATGACGGGTAACCTATGCATGGGTTTTATGTTTTTAGATACTTCTTTTGTTTCAACCAGTCATACCATCTGTCCCATATTCTAAAATGTTCACTATCAACTTTGTCTTGGAGTTCTAGAGTTAATTTACTCATTTCAGCCACTTTGTGTACTTTATTAATTTATATATATATATATATATATATATATATATATATATATATATATATATATATATATAATATGATGCGCCAAGTTTGATACCCGATACACCATCTACCAAAACAGAATGTTATGAACTATTAAGCTTGACTCCCTTTTCAATAGCTCATGCCCACCCATCTCAAATTAGTCAATGATCTTTCTTTGTAGTTTGATCATATTGCCTGCAATAGTGCAGACTGCTCGGATTTAACCATGTGTCCAGCTTATCAGCTGACTGATAAGCTGAACCAAAGGTCAAGTGGTCCAAGTATTATTTTTTTATTATTATTATTTATTGGATTTGTATGCCGACCCTCTCCGCAGACTCGGGGCGGCTAACAACAATGATAAAAACAGCATGTACAATCCAATTAATAAGACAACCAAAAACCCTTATTATAAAAACCAAACATACACACAAACATACTATGCATAACTTGTAATGGCCTAGGGGGAAGGAATATCTTAACTCCCCCATGACTGGCGATAAAGGTGGGTATTGAGTAATTTGCGAAACACAAGGAGGGTGGGGGCCGTTCTAATCTCTGGGGGGAGTTGATTCCAGAGGGCCGGGGCCGCCACAGAGAAGGATCTTTCCCTGGGGCCCGCTAAACAACATTGTTTGGTCGATGGGACCCGGAGAAGGCCAACTCTGTGGGACCTTATCAGCTGCTGGGATTCGTGCGGTAGAAGACGGTTCTGGATGTATTCTGGCCCAATGCCATGTAAGGCTTTAAATGTCATTACCAACACTTTGAATCATGACCGGAAACCGATCAGCAGCCAGTGCAGGCCACGGAGTGTTGCAGAAACGTGGGCAAATCTAGGGAGCCCAATCCATGGGGACTTGAATTGTGTACCACTCTGCAGATTTGTTGGCAAGCTGCACTTGCTTATGCCTGACTTTCTCATCTAAAATGGTAACAGAAAGCATCCTGGAAGGTGTGGGAGCTGAGTTAACTTACTAAATATGTGTCTCACTCCAAAAGGCACCCAAAATCTGTATTTGAGACATGAAGCCTTCTTCTGCTCTGATAGAATCTATTAATCTGAAACTATCCAGGGCCAAATCACACTTTCAGCATTCTCTTTTTTCAGAACGGCTGAGCATACATCGCAACACGGTTCTGTCCTTTATAAGCAATTCTGAAAGTTATCTGAATTTACATGCTTGAGAAGATCTTTTTAATTCTACAGTACTGAGGAAAAAAATACTGTGTATATCTCTTCCTTCCGACAAAATATGTAGCGAACTTTTCTGTTATTGTGTGCAGTTTTTCTGCCTCCTATGTAAACTAAAATGTCACAAATCTCCTGTGCCCTTTTGCCAACCAAATGCAAAAACAAGGCATGCTGAAGTTGTTCTTCTTTCCCCTCAGACCTGCTAGCAGTCAGAATACAACAGAAATGCCTGAAACCATTTATGCTAATGATCTGCCATATTTACTTTTGTTTCCAGTTCTCCAGAAATTGGAAGAGTTCATTCACATTTGACATCACATATCATTTGCTGGCCTGCCACCGACCTGTGGATTTACCTGATGTCTAAGTTCCACAGTGAAATTTTTCCTATGATAAACAACTCCCTTTATTTATAGGAAGACAGCCAATCATACAGAGCAAACCAGCACACATAAAATAGTCAGATCTACATAAACCAATATAGCCAATATAGTATATGTTCTGCTGGGCTCTCTGGTAGGAGCCTCCCGAAAATTCAAGGGTACAAATTTCAGACACACACACATTTGAAAATTCAAAACAATGTTCTTTATCCCAAAAGTCAAAATAAACTAAGCACTCTTTTTGTATTGCAAAGAGCACTCATCCCAAAACAACCGGGTAGTCTGTACAATTAACCTTAAGCAGTCATTAAGTACTTAGCTAGCAGCTGTGAAGAAACTCACACCCCTTCTTCTTCCAACGAAGTGACACACACACACACACACACACACACACACTCGTTGCTCTGCTTTGTTTTCAAAGGCGTGAAAAATCAACAAGCAAAGTCCAGAAACCAGCAACCCAGGATTCCTGACAAACTGCGATCAGATACTCTTTCACAACGGCCAAACCCACACGCTGCTATTTATAGCAGCAGCCCTAATTACTGGAGCCCCACCCAACCACAGGTGGACTCATTTTTTCTTGTAATAATCCTTTAGTTGTTGTCTCCCATGCATCACTCTACGCATGCGTGGATGTGTCATTAATTCTTGTTCAGAATCCAAAGATGATACAGATGATTGATCTCCTCCTGGGCTGCCTGCCAAACTCCCCTCTTCCCTGTCACTCATGCTGCCTTGATCAGAGGAGGCTTCATCGGCAGATTCCATCGGGAGCAAAAAAGGCCTGCGGCATGTGGATGTCTCCCCCACATCCACCTGCACATTCCTTGGGGCAGGAGCTGGGCCAGAGCTAACCACAATAAGTATATATAAACAAATCAGGCTTATTTAGAACGGCATTGCTGACTTATAGCTTTGCTTAAAAATATAATGGCCTTTATTCCAAGGGTTCCCAATGCCCGGGCCATGGCCCACTACCAGGCCATGACCTATTTGTTACCAGAACACATAAGCTGTGGGCTGGTATGCATGCACACATACAACAGCTTCAATCACACAAATGGTAGACTGGTTCCCCACTCTTCCCACAGCTGGGTTGCCAAGCCTCAGAGATTGGGGACCGCTGCTTTATGCCATAACCAGTGATGGGCTCCTACTGGAACGGTCAGGAACGCAGTTCAGGTAGCAAAATTTGGAGCTCCACCCCAGAGCACCCAATTTGCATTGAAGAATGTTGAAACAAAATGCATAAGCCACGCCCACAGTGTGGTAGTAAAAATTTTGGTAGCCCATCACTGGCCATAACCAGACACAAAGTCTCTCTGTATTCAAAATGGCTTATTTGTTTAATTTGTATCCCACCTTTAATATTTTTACAAATAACTCAAGGAAGTAAACATATCTTTCTTCCTTCTATTTTCCCCACAACTACTCTGTGAGGTGAGTTGAACTGAGAGGGAGATTCCCTGGTATTCCCTATGTCTATTAAAAAATTACATCAATGGATAGTCAAATCTGAGTTGCAAAAATGAAGCCCTCCAGAGAAGATGAAAGGGATAACATCAACCTCACTCACACTGCCCCATCTCACAATTACTGTCATGGAAAACTTTGATCTTTGTCAAGAGTCAGACAAGTCATAGATGGCTTAACAAATGCCCCGTTAACAGAAATTCAGAAGACAAAAGTAATTTTGCGGTTAGCCCTTGAAGGAAAATTATTTAATCATTCACTGAAAATTCCCTGAAACTTGAACTTTTGGCCAAAAGAATCCTTAGTTGGGACTTCAGTCAATTATATACCTCAGGGACACCTAGTAAAATGTAGCCAATTATATACCTGAGTATATAATAATCCAGTAAAGTGCAGGTCTTCCTGCCTAAAAACTTAAGACCAAAGGAAATGTTAGACTCCCAACAAGAATATAGTACTGCTACAATCAATATTCCCACAACCAGTCTCTCTGATGACTATATGAGATGATGTAACATCATGTTGACACCTTTCTGCTCTACTGGGGACACCAAGACAACTAGACACAAGAACAGTTTTTCCCCTAACACTATTACTCTGCTAACTCCCTCACCACTGTCAAACTATTCACTAAGGCTGCATAACTATTACTATTAGTTTTTCTTATCATTCCTACCACGTATCTCTATAATACACCCATACTGTATGACTATAACTTGTTGCTTGTATCCTTACAATTTATATTAATATTGATTGTTTCCTGATTGCTTATTTGTACCCTGTGACAATCATTAAGTGTTCTACATCATGATTCTTGACAAATGTATATTTTATGTACACTGTGACACCAATGCATCAAAGACAAATTCCTTGTGTCCAATCACACTTGGCCAATAAAAAATTCTGTTCTGTTCTGTTCTATTCTATTCTACCCTACCCTACCCTACTCTATTCTTCTCAAATACTAAGTATAGCTAAATAAGGGCTTCCTCTCACAAGATATACACAATACTACTATCCTTGTTTTAAATTCATATAATGTAACCCAAAAAGAACATTCCCCAAACACAATACCAAAGTCCAAAAGGTCTTTTTCTTATACCTTCCTGTCTTGATGTATTTTGGTGGAGGTATTTAAAAAATGATCACAGATAAAGGAGGTAAGTATTCATTAAGTTAGCCTTCCTTAGTTATCTGACATAGGAAGCGAAATAAAAACAAATGGTAGCCCTGGATATCCAACTGTAGCAGGGGGCTGGACTACGTGACCTTTAAGATATGTTTCAAGCAACTCTAATTATCTTGATATCTCTCTAATGATATGATGAATGGTAGCTTGGTAATCATAGTAACGTGCTGGGTTATTTTTCTTAGGTGTTGCCTATGGGCAATCATTTTTAGACCATGTTATCTATTGAAGAAAAAGCAGAATTGGGTAATTTTGTAGGAGCTGAGTACATGATACAACATGTAGGGCTGAAGAATGCAATTCATTGGGAAGGAATGAGCAACTGAAAAAGATCAGAATAAAACTTCAGTGGAAAACAACAATTTCTCTCTCTAAACAATCATAATTTTCTCATTTTCACTTATTTTAATTCTCAGCTGTAATCAAGTTTGAGTCCCTATTTCTACTCACTTTCACTTGATCTCTTTGTTTCCAGACTGTTATCCACTGCAAGGTCTCTGGGAGCAGAAAATTATATTGTTTATGCAATTTTGACAGACAACCCATATTGGCTGGAAAATCCTCAAATCCAAAGGAAAGCAAAGACACCAAGTAGTAGAAAGTTATGATACAGGGTGGAAAATGCTGTTCCAATTGTCATCTGTATATGCATAGGGGGACCTTAATCAAATCCTGGCTTGAGTTGTACAGATTCATTGTAGGCAAACTCCAGTTTATAAAGCATAGTGTGTTGTTTGTTCACTATATCTCACTTAACTTCATCTTCTGGTCAAACTGTTTTCTTTTTTTTAATCCAATCTTCCTCGCTTGATAGCATCTTCAGGTTTTGCCCTTTCAATTCTCAAGCTGTTCTTGTAAGACCAGCTCAGGTTTCCAGTGAGGTAATCAACAGCACACAGATTCAAAACCCTTGATCTCAGTTGATTTAAGGAAACCGCAGAGATTGAGCTTCTCAAAGGTCACCTTCTCTTCTGTTCCTCTAGATCAGGTTACACCATATATTAACTACAGTACTATGGACCAGTTGACATTTTATTCAGCACTTTGTTCACTTACATCAAAGCCTCCAATTCTAACAACTACAAGTTTTTTTAATGATAATCCTTTTAAAAGCACACTTTCAAATGCACCTCCCCACCCCCAATTGGAGGTGACCAACAAGCCAGGGCACAAAGTACTGAATATTTACATTACAATGAAGGTACAATCTCATCCACACATCAATTCTGTTCCCCAGTCCCTCACAAAGCACTTCAAAGCCATTTTCACTGCTAACTTTGGTGTTGCTGAGAACAGCCACGAACAACAACCTGTTCAGTGCTCCTTTCAGTAAAAAAAAACAGAAGGTGAGGAAAGTAGGAGTAACAAAATTCTTGTGTATAGTATTGCACATAGGCGTGTGTGGGGGGAATGTCTCCCTAACATACTGTCTGTCTTTGTCTGCTGATTTTGCCTAAAATTTGAGCTGTGGCTCAAGAAGAAAGCTATCTTCCCATCAACTATCATTCCTCCTGCATATAAAGTTCCTTTGGAAAGCTTTAACGCCTATGGAGCTTTCCTAATCAGTTGCTGCCATCACGTACACACATTGATGGAGCGTTAGGGAGAGTCATGGGCTGACTTGTGCCTAGAAGCTGGGTAGCAGGTCAGGCAAGAATCTGGAAGTTTCGTGATTTGTAGTGTATTGGAGCTACTGAACAAGGAAAATGGCATCGCATCTGCACCAGCTCGGATATAGTTCACTGACTCGAAGAAGAAGAAGAGGAAGAGGAAGAAGAAGAAGAAGAAGAAGAAGAAGAAGAAGAAGAAGAAGAAGAAGAAGAAGAAGAAGAAGAAGAAGAAGAAAAGATAGTAACATTCTCAGATTTGTAATTTGCCCATTTTTCTGAGCAGAAATTGTCTTTATTCTAATTGAGAGAATAAAATTTGTATGGGAAATCTGAAAAATAAGTAGATTGACCCATGAGTAGTATTTGCAAGTCCTAGCTTGTTGCATTACACTTTGCACCTATGGCTGATCCTTCATCATTTCCTTTTCCAGCAGCAGATTTTTAGCAAATAGTAAAGTAGCTTAACTGGTTTGAGTATTATGTGGAATCACTTAGAGGGCTTCTTATTAATTTTTGCTTTGGATCTGAACATGGCTTCAATAAGCTAAAAAATCCTAGCAGATTCCTGATGTACTGCTATTTGCCCAATAATATTTTATGGTTGGGGTTTTTTTGGAGGGAAGAGAATTTGAATCATATTGTGTGGACTTTGAAAATTTCACAAAATGTTTCTTTTGCTTTTCTTTTTTCTTATCCTTCCTCACTTCTCTTCCCCCTCTTCCTCCCCATCGTTTTCCTATTTACTTTCATATTTTGTATCTTATCTATTTTATAATCTAACAAACAATATTAAACAGAAAATTTAACACTCCAATACACACCATTTTGAGATCCAATCCCACACAAAACATTTGACTGGATTTCAGTCAAGCCACTCTCTGTCTGTCTGTCTGTCTGTCTGTCTGTCTGTCTGTCTTTCTCTGTGTGTGTGTGTGTGTGTGTGTGTGTTTTGGTGGGCAAACCTAACAAAATCATGAGCACAGGTTTAAATTGTTTGTAGTTTTGGAGTTGATATTATTATTATTATTATTATTATTATTATTATTATTGGCCTGAAACTTTCTTTTTAAAAAAAATATTTTTATTAAACATTTTTTGTTAAAAAAGATTTTTACAATCTACTTATTTGACAGTTATCCCATATTCATTTCCATCCATTTCGCATTTGTTTGTTCCTCTTTCAATTTACATTTAAATAAACATATAATATAAACATATAAATCCATCCTTATATCATTTTCTTTTTATGTTGAACAATTTTTTCCTTACTTATAGATCAATTTTACAATAGTACTGTTTTAATGCAAACATATTTCATTTTTACAATTCGTTATCACCTTTCTTACTTTTATGCCTTCTTATGTTTCATTGTTCCTAACCTATATATTTGTTATTTAAGCATTTATACCAGTCATCCCATGTCTTATAGTATTCTGATTCCTCTTTATTGTTCATTTCTTTAGAAAGCCTATCCATCTCTGCACACTCTAAGACTTTTTGATCACACAATCCTCTGTTGGTATATTATTGTTCTTCCAATTCTGTGCAAATGTTATTCTTGCTGCTATAATAATGTGTAGAATTAAATAGTATATCTTTTTATCCTGGTTCCATGTGAATATCCCTAGCTGAAATAATTCTGGTTTCATTTCTATATGTTGATTTGTTATTTCTTCAATTTCTTATTTTTTACATTTTGGGGGTCACTCTGCAGATCTGCTTCAACTTTTTTGAGTTCATCTTGTATTAGTTTTTGTTCTTATTTTCTTTTATTGTTTCTTTTGGCCCTGTATGCTATGCTAAGGCCTCAAATATAGGCTCTGGTGGTATCTCATGTTCTAAAGTGAGGTATCTTCTTTTAGGTTTATTTAAAAAAATATTTTTAATTTTTTCTCTACCTTCTATGGAGAATTCCTTCTCCTTCAATATTTCCTGATTCATTGTTCACCTTCTTTTTGTTTTGTGGCTTTTCCATATTACCTTGATTGGGTTCTGGTCTGCCCAGTTATTTGTCATAATTTCTACTTCTTCCAGGTCTTTCCTCAAACCAGATGTCATCCAAGCCATATCAATCCTTGACCATGAGCTGTGTGAATTAGAATAGTATGTGTATTGGCTTTTCCCTTTATTTAATTCTCTCCAGATTCTCACTGATTCTTGAACCATTTCTGTGAATGACTCAGGCAAAGTTTTTTTCTTTATTTTATTTTGGGGGGGAAAATCTTTATGTTTTACTGGTTTCATGATTACACATAATCCTCGATTTTACAACAATTTGTTTAGTGACCATTTGAAGTTATAACTGCCCTGAAAAAAATGACCTCTCCCTATTTTTCATACTTTTGATGGTTGCCATATCCCCATGGTCAATTAATAAAAAATTAGATGCTTGGCAACTGATTCATATTTATGATAGTTGCAGTGTGCTGGGGTCACATGATTCTTTTTGTGACCTTCTGACAAGCAAACTCAGTAGGGAAGCCTGATTCACTAACAACTGTGTTACTGACTTAACAATTGCAGTGAGTGAATGGCACCGGACCATATTATCTCGGGAACGGCTTCTGCTGCACGAATCCCAGTGACCAGTTAGGTCCCACAGAGTGGGTCTTCTCCGGGTCCCGTCAAAAAAACAATGTTGCTTGGCGGGACCCAGAGGAAGAGCCTTCTCTGTGGTGGCCCCAACCCTCTGGAACCAACTCCCCCCAGAGATTAGAATTGCCCCCACCCTCCTTGCCTTTCATAAGCTGCTTAAAACCCACCTCTGCCGCCAGGCATGGGGGAACTAAGATATACTTTCCCCCTAGGCCTTTACAATTTTATGCATGGTATGTATGTATGTATGATTGGTTTTTATATAATGGGTTTTTAACTGTTTTTTAGTATTGGATTTTGTTATACTGTTTTACTGCTGTTGAGGGGCGGCATACAAATCCAATAAATAAATAAATAAATAAATAAATGAATGAATGAATGAATGAATGAATGAATGAATAAAACAATAGAGTTGGAGATCTTCTAGTCCAACTATAGCAAGAAAGGTCATAAAAATGAGACAAAATTCACTTAACAATGTTGTTTAGCAACCCAAATGTTGGGCGTAATTATGATTGCAAGTCGAGGACTACCTGTATAAGGATGAAATGGAATTTGCTCCTGCTGACTGTATATTTGGGCATATGTATCTTTCTGTGGAAGAAAAAAATAATGCAATGTAAAAGCAAGTAATGGATGTATTCCAAGTCCTACCCTTTCTGTAAATAAACTTTTACAATGAACTACGTTGTAAGTATGTCAATTCTCAAGTGTTCCTGCTATTGTTAGGGCCTACCTTTAAATTGGTCTGCCAGTTTCCTCATTTACCACTTTACCCTAAGCACCAAGATCCCACCTTGTTATTTCAAGAAGGGTTCAGAGGAAGCTTCCAAGTAGTCTCAATAAGGCTTAAAGAGTGACTGGAAGGTATAATAATAGTAGTAATAGTAATAGTAATAATGCATTTGAAAACAATAAACATTGCAAAAATTACGATCTGTCAGTTGCCAAAGGCCACAGTACTTGGATCTGCGCGCATGAAACGAAAATACATCACACTATCGTAGATGCTTGGGAAGTGTTCAACTTGTGATATTGTGATACAAAATCCAGCATATCAATCTTGTTTGCTGTGTATTACTGGTTTTTCTGTGATGATGATGATGATGATGATGATGATGATGATGATGATGATAATAATAATAATAATAATAATAATAATAATAATAATAATGGGATCATAAGCCCGAAAAAGTGGTCGAAAATGAGCAAGCAAAACTACTGTGGGACTTCCGACTTCAGACTGTCCGAATTCTGAAGCATAACACCCCAGACATCCTGATTGTGGAGAAAAAGAAAGTATGGATCATCGACATCGCAATCCCAGGGGACAGCATAATTGAGGAGAAGCAGCTAGAGAAATTAGTGAAATACGAAGATCTAAAAATCGAGCTGCAACGACTCTGGCATAAGCCAGTGAAAGTGGTCCCAGTGGTACTTGGCACGCTGGGCGCAGTGTCAAAGGATCTCAGCGGACATTTGAAAACCATCAGAATTAACAAAATCTCCATCTGTCAATTGCAAAAGGCCACTTTACTGGGATCGGCAAACATAATTCGCTGCTACATCACGCAGTCCTAGGTGCTTGGGAAGCGCCCGACTGGTGATGAAATACCAAATCCAGCATAGTGATCTTGTTTGCTGTGTTGTATTGAAATAATAATAATAATAATAATAATAATAATAATAATAATAATAATAATAGTAATAATAATAATAATAATTAATAGCAGAGTTGGAAGGGACCCTGGAGGTCTTCTAGTCCAACCCCCTGCTTAGGCAGGAAACCCTACATTGCTTCAGAAAAATGGTTATCCAACATCTTCTTAAAATCTGAGAAACTTAAAAGAAGCATTGAAATAAAATATTAAGAAATTCAAAAGCAATTAAAAGACAATATTGATAGGAATGTATATATGATGTAGATTCATCTGTAAATATGATCATGTACTTTTTTTTTTAAATGGAAAAACTTAATAAATATATATTTTAAAAAAACTTTGAGTACTGGAGCATTCACAATTTTTGAAGGCAAGATGTTCCACTTGATTGATTATCCTAACTGTCAGAAAATTTATCCTTAGTTCTAAGTTGCTTCTCCCCTTGTTCAGTTTCCACCCATTGCTTCTTGTTCTACCCTCAGGTGCTTTGGAGAATAGTTTGACTTCCTCTTCTTAATGGCAACCCCTGAGAGGAACAGAACCCCTGTGTGTTCCTCTCTGTCTCTACTCATGTTCCTACCTTGGAAGCAGTGACTCTTCAGTCCTTTAAAACAGTGTTTTTCAACCAGTGTGCCATGGCACACTAGTGTGCCGCAAGACATGGTCAGGTGTGCCGCGAAGCTCAGAGAGAAAGAAAGCAAGAGAGAGAGAGAAAGAGAGCAAGAGAAAGAAAGAGCGAGTGATAAAGAAAGAGAACAAGAGAGAAAGAAAGCAAGAGAGAGAAAGAGAACAAGAGAAAGAAAGAGAGAGAGAGAAAGTAAGAGAGAGAGAGAAAGAGAGGGAGGGAAGGAGAGAGAAAGACATAGAGGGACGTAGGGAGGGAGAGAGAAAGCAAAAAAGAGGAAGGAAGGAAGAGAAAGAAAGAGGGATGGAGAGAGAGAGAAAGAAAGAGGAAGGGAGAGAAAGAGGGAAGGAGAAAGAAATAGAGTGAAGGGGAGGAAGAGAGAGAGAATTTTTTTGTCCAAACTTTTTTTAGCCCCCCCCCCCCCCGGCTCAATGTGCCCCAGGGTTTCGTAAATGTAAAAAATGTGCCGCGGCTCAAAAAAGGTTGAAAATCACTGCTTTAAAAGAACTGAGCTTTTTAAAAATTAACCAGTAAGAGTAACTATGTGAGATAACTGAGCACTGTTTGTATTCTTTGAGGATTACTGGGTTTCCTTTTGGAGGGAAAAGTTCACTGTACAATATTATGCTAATCTCTGTACAAAGTTTTCTTAATGGGGAGAACGATAGAGGTGGCCTTGATTGAGAAAGGGAAGGTCTGTTAGCAAGGCAACATATACAAGTAAACATTGCTTTAAGCCCAAAAGAGGAGACAATTGTACAAAAACATCTCAAGACAGACAATCCTAATTCACAGAAATATTTAAAAAAGGAGGAGGAAAAGATATTCAGACTAGTTAAATTCTGTTACTATAAGCCAATCTTAATAATAAAGAAAATAATTTTAGATCTATGTGGAGTCTGTTTTTTTGGTTTGGTCTACCTCACAGGGCTGATGTTTCAACAATATCTATACTCAATACAATATCTATCTATAATTTGTGAGATAAAAGTCCAGGGACATATTGTACTATGGCAACCAGACTGTGCTGCCCCCTAAAAATCCAGCAGAGCAGCAACTGTTGCAATCATGGTTTCTGGTTGACTAGAAATCACAATAATCTCTTGCAGAATAACAGAGGTGGAAGAGAGCTTGGAGATCATCTAGTCCAGCCCTGAGGCAGAAAACCAGGCGTGAAATGCTCCCACTTCGCTCGCGCCTGTCAGTCGTCAGAAAGTTAGTTGCGAAGGGAGCATGAGGCTCTGCCCAGATGCCACCCTTTGGGTTCTTTTACCCTCTGCGCATGCACAGAACGCTTTGCACATTCACAGAGGGTAAAAGAACCCTAATGGCAGCGTCAAGGCAGTTGATTCTGCATTTCACCCCTGCAAAAAAAGGTATACATATTGTTTCAGACAAATGGTTGTCCAATCGCTTCTTAAAAGCTTCCAGTGATGGAGCAACCACAACTTCTGGAGGCAAGTCATTTCACTGATTAATTGTTCTAACTATCAGGAAATTATCCTTAGTTCGAAGTTGCTTCTCTCCTTGGTTAGTTTCCATCCATTGCTTCTTGTCCTGCCTTTAGGTGCTTTGCAGACTAGGTTGATCGCCTCTTCTTTATGGTGCTGTGAAAATATACTTTTCAACAGTCTTAGAATTCCACCTACCTACTCATAGGTAGGTGGCATCTTAAATGCAATGTGGAACGTAAGAGTTTGAATTGTTCCATCTACTGGGAGAGGTGAATGAGCAACAGGAAGAGAGGATGAGTGTGTCAGAGGAAAGGGGTGACTACCAGAACTCTGGAGCCATGCCAATTTGCCAGGTTGTGCCTTGAGTACCCTAAGCAGGATTTTAAAGGGAAAGCAAACACTTTACCAGAGCATATATTTGCTGAATTATTAGTACGGTGCAGTCCTTCTTGAAATAACCTGTAGATCAGTGTTTGTACAGACACAATTCCTTGAGGACTATAACCGAGGACTGATAATGACTAGGACATTTTATTAAACGGCATAAGATTTTGAGAGCTGCAGTTCCTGTCAAAAGACAAAAACTTTTGTCCTTTAATTAAAAAAAAAATGCCTCAGAAAAAATGTTACCAGATCCCTTTTAAATTTTTTAAAACTGCTATAGACTGTCACAGCTCTCCTCCTACCATGTCAGGATGAGAGAGAATTTAGTTCGTCTTAATAAAAATAACAATAATTCTCTTACATATTGTAATAGATCATGGAAGTGGTAAAATGGAAATAGACCCCCTGTCTCTGCCTGCAATGCAAATAATCTTCCGCATATGAATAGTACTGTCTTCCACGTGTGTTCAAAGTGCATTCTCCTTACAAGAAATCTGCCAATCAAGTTGTGGCTATTCTTCCCCAAGTGACAGAATGTGGAGCATGAGGCTGAGCCTATTAGCTGCCTCGTGAATTTATTGGCAGATTCAAACTGGGAACTTCCGGCTTCGTAGCTCCGTTTATTCATCCACACCCATGTCAGTACTCAAATCCAAGTTCAGTGAACTTCCCTCATCTCACCAACAGGGCTTTCAAGGTGATCTAGGAGACAGTCACCTTATCCTTCTCTACAGCAGGATCTTGGGGAGGTTTATTTTGTCCTTTGCACCTTCAGTCTCTGCCAAAGAAAACTCCTCCAGCACTTTCATTCCCATTGAGCTTTCCCACTTACTGTAGGAGGAGGCAGAAGGAAGCTCCTGTGTTGTTTCTTTTTCTTTTAAAAAAATTCCAAATCTCTTCATTAAGGCTCTGTCCTTGCTCGAGGCAATGGAGTGTTGATGGTTTGAGACGCTCCTCTAACACCAGTGAGTCATCTCCCTCCCGACTGATGTCAGAGAGGCCTTTGTGCTTCACAAGGATTGGCTGTGCCTGGCTCACAGGGGGCCGTCTCATTGGAAAGGTGAATGTGCAAAGAAGCAGCTGTGGAGGGGTGTGTACTCATGCATGTGTGTAGTTAGAGTGTCTGCAGCAGGCACAGACAGTTGGGCTTGGCCAGAGCAGAGGTAAATTTGCTTTGTTCGGAAAGCACTGAGGAGAAGAAGACAGCAACAGGGGTTGGCTGTTTGTGATAGGTTCCTTGGATTGTTTATCCCGGAAGAATCTGAGAAAGGGAGGAGGAGGAGGAGGAGGAGGAGGAGGAGGAGGAGGAGGAGGAGGAGGAGGAGGAGGAGGAGGAGGAGGAGGAAAGAGGCTTTGGATTTTTCTTTCTTTTTCCTGAAGTGCAAATCAGCCTGGGACACCTGAGTCTGCTATGCCAACCGAACTCCCCCACATGGTGAGAATGCATGCCATCTCTGATTTCCCCTCCTCACTGACAGCACGGCTTCTCCACAAGGGTCCAGAGTACCTTCGCAAGCAGATGGAGGCAGCCAACCCTAGCAGGAAGAGCGCCGTGGAAAGGTTGGCAGCAGATAAGGCCAAGTACGTCAAAAGCCAGCAAGTCATCAGCAGGAAGCAGGTGCCGGCTATCACCCTCAGCTCAACTTCTGAGAGTAGCAGCGAGACTTGCTCGGTGGAGAGCAAGAAGATCGAGCTATCAAGAGAGGAGAAGGGCACGGCAGCCCAAGTTCCCATGGCCATGGAGGTGAGCCCAGCAGCCTTGCAAGGCGGCCCACCCATTGTGAAGCGCAACAGCGGTAAAAGGCAGATCCGACCAGATTCCTTGGTGATCTATCGTCAGAAATGTGAATTTGTTAGAGGCCAAAGCCAGGAGAATACTCCTCGTGGGAATTTGGTTCGGAGGTTGTTCCAAGGTTCCTTCAAGGAGAAGCAGCTGGTTTCTGAGGTGTCCAAAGTTGTTCTCAAGGAGGAAACCATTCCTGAAGTGGAAAGAGCTATTTTGGGCAAAGACACAAGACATTGCTATGATCTAGAAGGACAGAATTCATCCACAAAGGCAAACCCAAAGCCCTTTCTGGTCAGCACATGCAAAAATGCCCTAAATGTGTCTTCAGCACCTTATGAGATGAGACAGAAAGGTCTTCAGAGGTCTCAGTCAGATATCAGTTCGCGATATTCAAAATCCTTCTCTGAATTTGATACTTTCTTTAAGAGCTGTGGCCTTGAACCTGAAGTAATAAAAGATTTAAGCCAGGAGAATTTTTCGGTGGCTTCAGATAACTTCTCATTCCATCTCCACAGCATCAGTGGGGCAGCTTCTGAAAGTGACTTCACGAGGCACAGCGATGAAGATGGACTCTTGGAGGAAGAGCTCACAGAACAGGCGCCTAGTGGCACTTCTGTGGTTGAACGCAATGCTCGGATAATCAAGTGGCTGTACATGTGCAAGAAAGCCAAAGAGGCTAATGTGATGATGCAAGACTTGGCAAAAAACACTGCTTCCTTCAAAGAGACACCCAGGTCAGTGTAACACAAATGTATGTGCAAAGTGTAACTGGGCACCTTTGATATTACCATGCATGAAGATACTGAATAAGATTCTTCCCTCTTTATCTCTCCAGCACCATGGAGTAAGGGATGGGGAAACCATTTGTTTTTAATATATAAGTAAGAGTAAGAGGTGGTGCAGTGGTTAGAGTGCATTACTGTAAGCTACTTCTGCTGATCACCAGCTGCCAGCAGGTTGGCAGATGGAATCTCAGTAGGCTCAAGGTTGACTCAGCCTTCCAACCTTCCAAGGTCATTAAAATGAAGACCCAGATTGTTGGGGGCAATATGCTTACTCTCTGCTTAAAAAGCATTGTGAAGCATATATAAGTCTAAATGCTAAACACTAAATGCTAATGATATAATAAGATTTAATATATCAAGAATTATAGGCATAAAATATGGTACTGGTGTTGATATTAATTCTTCCATTTGGGCCTTCCGTAATTTTACAATGGTGAGTGATTCCAGAAAGTTACAGCTGGTAGTTGTTGTTTTGTGAAAGATTCCACTGTTTGAGCTGGCCTTTAGAAAGTCGTGGACTTTGCTAAGGAGAAATGAGAACCGCCAAAGAAATCCAAAGTCAATATTTACACACATTGTGTCTGCCCTGTGACTGGCAGCTTATTTACAGTAGGCTGGGCCATGATAGCTAAAAGCCTGACCATTTGCTCTTGCCTTCATTTTATCTAATTAAAATAAAACTGGCAAATATTTTGTCCTTTGCAGCTGTCAACTTCATCATGCCTCTTCTTTCCTTTTTCTTATTTATCCCCTTTTAAGTTATGGTGGTGGTGGGGAATCATTTGTGGGCCTTTCTTTTCCCCAGTTTATTTCATTTGATATTAACAAGTGATAAGCCTTCCTCTGATGTCACAACACAACAGGTTTGGCAGCTATTTCCTGGCATTTCTCCTTTTTCCATTGTGTTGAGGAGTGAGTGGGACATCGCTTGCTGCTTTATTGCATTTATTGCTTTTTGCCTCAACTTGACTGAAGTTGGTTAACGACTGCACCGGTGCCAAAAAAGAGGGCTTAAATATTAAGGCTGCAAATTTTCTTCAGGGTTGTTGCTTTAGCCCTAGTAAATCTAAAAGGACTGGGAATCAGTCAAACAGAAAATGAACCCCATGATCTAATGCAGTCTTGGGCACAGTTTCCTAGGAAGTAGAATACAGTGCAACAGAAGGGTTTACTTTTCACCAAATATATTTAGCATTTGGACTTTGCAATTAGTATTTACACTTTACAATGGCTTTTTATGGAAAAGTGATGTAGGAGTTAGAAGATCCATTCACAAACTTGAACCTTTGATATACAGTGATCCCTCGAGTGTCCCGAGGGTTACGTTCCAAGACCTCTCGCGATAATCGATTTTTCGCGATATAGTGGTGCGGAAGTAAAAACACCATCTGCGCATGCGTGCCCTTTTTTTCAATGGCCGCGCATGCGCAGATGGTGGAGCCGGTGGCTGGGAAGGTGGATTCGCCACCCCCACCAGCCCTTCCTGCTCTGGGTCAGAGCCGCGGAAACCTTCGGCTCGCCGAGGCTGCGTCTGACCCCTTCGTTTGTATTGCAGTGAAGGAGGTGAAGCAAGGCTCCAAGCTCGCCTGCCGCCGCCGCTACGCCTCTGCCGCCTCAGCCACCCCCTCTGCTCTGCAGGGACCTCGCATGCCACGATCTCCCTCTCTCGCCCTCCCCGCGCTTCTCCTCGGCGGCGGCCAAGCGGCAGGCTCAATGGGAGACCAAAGGCGAAAAAAGAAAAGAAAAAAAAATCCCCAAAAGAGGCAGGCACAAAGCGGGGGCACAAGGGGAGCTGCCCGGCAGACGTTGCTTTTTTTCTTCTCGTGGGCAAGTGGAGGGGGGGAGAGAGAAGGAAAGAGAGAGAAGGAAAGAAAGAGATGAGAGAGGGAGGAAGAGAGTGTGAGAGAGGAAGAAAGAGAGAGAGAAATGATAGAAAAAAGGGGAGAAAAAAAGAGAAATGAGAAAATGATTGAAGCAGAGAATGACAGGAAAGAAAGAGAAAGAGACAGAGAAGTGACTCTTGGTGATGACGTATGACGTCATCGGGTGGGAAAAACCGTGGTATAGCAAAAAAACCGTGGAGTATTTTTTAATTAATATTTTCTGAAAAATCGTGGTGTAGCGTTTCGCGAAAATCGAGGGATCACTGTACTGTACTGATTTGGCAATTTCTTTGTCCTTCACTAAACCAGTAAGCATTAACCTAGGATTTAACAACTGGTACATCAAGGCAAGAAATAAATAAAAAATCAAGCTGTTTAAATCAGTCATAACAGGTCAGTGATCACAAATATCAGATAGAATCCCTTGTGCAATTGAAATAAATGGAAATTAAGAGGTTTTTACTTCCTGAAGGAAGTGTGCATGGGACACTTTGCATGGATTGTGACTATACTACCCTTCAACAGCTAGGGATGCGCTCATGTTTTGCTAACTAATGTTTAGTGGAAACACACTGGCTGACTGCTTGTCCCAAATGCAGTCATCGAATGTTGATACTTACAAGTGATAGGCGAACCCAACGGTGTTCAGGTTCGGCAAGTTTGAACGAACTTCATGCAAAGTTCAGCCGAACCCGAACCCAAACCTGAACGGTCCGTGGCACCAAAGCTGCGCCCCCAGAATCCAATCATTTTTTAATTTAACGGATTTTTTATTTTTATTTCTTTTAATTTTTACGAAAAAGGATGCCGCAGCGGCGCCGCAAGCAAAGGGAGGTCCTTTCATGTAAATTTTTTTTTTTAATGTGAAAAGACCTCCCTTTGAAGGAGCTGGGGAATCCCTCCCATGAAGAGATTCCGAGGGTGGAGCTTTGACGTCATGTCTACCTTGGTTCAGACCTCATTAAGCTGTGATTTTTTTCAATAAACCAGAGTCATCTGATATATTTATAAGCAACTACAGGTATGCTTAGGTTACAGTGGCAATTGGGACTGACATTTCCCAAAGTGTTATATCACATTAATGCTAGCAGTCTTGCTGATGTCATTAAGTTTGGTTTGTTTGAGTGAACATGGTGTCTCAACAGCACGTCTCCAAATGGCCCTAAATTCTGAGTGTTTCCTTATTTGAAAATCTGCAGACCAGAGTTTAGAATTCATTGGAAAATAATAAGATGAAATAAATCCATCTATAAAGAAGCCTGATTAATGGGGGTTTTTTTCCCACCTTTAACTTATCCTTGGAAATATACATGAGTTAGGAGGCTGAGCTGTGTGGGTAGCAACTTTTCTAAAACCTAATCTAAAAAAAATCTGGTACATTGGGGAAAAAAAGAACACCAACCAATAGATGAGAGAAAGGAACACAGATAAGTCAGCCAGTTCAGGTGATAGTTTCAGAATGAAATCTCCATCCCATCTGTTCAACTTACACTAGCATTGAGGGAAGTCTAGCTGCAGCAAAATGGATCCCAGGAGAGAAAGCAGTAAAGGAGATCAGTTGTTCTAGATCAGTGTTTCCCAACCTTGGCAACTTGAAGATATTTGGACTTCAACTCCCAGAATTCCCCAGCCAGCAAATGCTGGCTGGGGAATTCTGGGAGTTGAAGTCCAAATATCTTCAAGTTGCCAAGGTTGGGAAACATTGTTCTAGAGGACCAAAAAAGAGGATTCGGAGGAGGACTGATTTCACAGATTTGACTTTGCAGTCCTGCTTGAAACCTTTCATGGAAGGCAGGTGTTCTGGTGCTTGGGGTGTTTGCTGACTAATCCAAAACAACATCAAAAGCCATTTAGAGAGTATGATAAAGAAATGCAGCAGATTGAGGCATCATTCCCACAATTATTCTAATGAGAGAATTTTTAATTTGTCCCCATCTTCCTTTGCAGAGAGATGGATCAAAAACGGCCTTTTCCAAAGTGAAATCTTCCCCATCTATTGATACAGCAACTCTTTGAATTTTTTTGGCTGGCATAAACGTATTGTAAAGGGTGCCAGGCTGAAAACAATTGAATAAAACCATGCTTGGTTTTGCCAAAGCATTGCAGTTTCTACATAGAGATACAGTTTGGTCTAGCAGTTAAGGTAACAAGCCAGAAAGTGTAAGTTCAAGTCTGCCTTAGCCATTAAAAGCCAGTTGGTTGACTTTGGGCCAAGTTTCTCTCTCTTTCATTCTCTCTCTCCCCCTAACCCTCCTCACAGGGTTGCTATGGTGGTTAAAATAAGAGGAGGAAGAAGAGTTGGATATATTCACTAACTTGGGCTGTTTGTGAAAATAATAAAGGTGGGATACAAATAAATAAAAATAGCTTTATTCTGAGCTTTTCTAAAATATTTAAAAAGGCAAAGCCTTCTTTACTAACCAGTGCTTGACTTCTCATAGTCATACCTGATTTAGGGGAGCAGCTTGGAAAGGATATGAGGAAGAAAATACGGTAACGATTGAAGAGAATGGATAAGAATTTTATTTTTTAATTTGCTTGTCAAATCAAGTTTTGTCCCCCTACAATTGGTATAATAATAATAATAATAATAATAATAATAATAATAATAATAATAATATATTAGATTTGTATGCCGCTCCTCTCCGAAGACTCGGGGCGGCTCACAACAACGATAAAAACAATATTATACAGGCACAAATCTAATATTAAAAAAAACCTAAAAACCCTATCATAATTAAAAACCAAACAGCACATACATACCAAACATAAATTATAATAAGCCTGGGGGAAATGTGTCTCAGATCCCCCATGCCTGGCGGTATAGGTGGGTCTTAAGTAGTTTACGGAAGACAAGGAGGGTGGGAGCAGTTCTAATCTCCGGGGGGAGTTGATTCCAGAGGGCTGGGGCCGCCACAGAGAAGGCTCTTCCCCTGGGGCCCGCCAGATGACATTGTTTAGTCGATGGGACCCGGAGAAGGCCAACTCTGTGGGACCTTATCGGCCGCTGGGATTCGTGCGGCAGCAGGCGGTTCTGGAGCTATTCTGGTCCAGTGCCATGTAGGGCTTTAAAGGTCATGACCAACACTTTGAATTGTGACTGGTATAAACTACAGTTACATATTTGAGGCTGGAAATAATCATTTTTGCGAATAGACACATCATTTTAAAGCTCCTACAGGATGCTAAAATCAAACAAATCACATTTTGGCTTAGCATAATGTATGAAACCAGTGTGTAAATACGTAACTCTGAGAGGCAGCTGTACCAACAGTACAGCTCAAAACAGCAATGTCTTGAGAATGTTGTTGGTAGCTAATTTTACTTTGTCCTTCAAAATATTAGAAGAGATATTTCCAATCTTTGTTAATTCAGAGCAACTCCTGTTAAGGTGAATTTTTGCAGTGAAGAATTCCAATGGCAAATCCTTTACAAATGCCCAATTTGTAATTCATCGTTATAGTATTTATACAATTTGTTAGTCAGAGGATGAGCTGTAAAGAGGCTACTGATGTATATATATACAATCCTGTAAACCAGGCCTAGTTCTGTAATGCTTGGAACTTCCTGCTATGAAATAATACACCCTTGATTTCCTGCAAATATTGGCTTTTTTCCAAAGAGCAAACACAATTGCCTATATCTGTTAACAGTTTTCTCAGTTGCTTCATTTTTAAAGAAACATAACTAACATACCAGATTATGACTATGGTTAGAGAATGAGTGCAGATTGAAACAACATACTGGAGCAGTAGACTACTTTCAACTTAGTTAGCAAGATGGCCTCATTGTAGACAATTGTGTTGAAGCTGCTTGAATTATTCCAGTAAGATTTCTTCACATGCTTAAGGTCTTGACATCCTCATTCCCTGTGAGATTTTGAAAATTTTATTTCTCTAGTATAATACTATATAATCAATTTAAACTTGTAGCAGTAATTCTTTAGACTAACAGAACAAAGTAATTTTTCATGGTATTCAATGCTATGATAAATCAAGCTTGCAATTTTTAGGTAGAACAAAGATGAAGATATGAGTGAGTCCCTCTAAATATGGTTAGAACCTCATATTTCCTCTCATCCAGTAAATCATTAAGTGTGACAAGGATGGGGGTAGAAACCAACAAATTCAGGAGAATCACAAATCCCCCTTCCCCAAGATTGATGCAATAAGACAACAGTTTTGTAGAGTCATATTGAATCAAAATGCAGTTACACCTATAATGGCAACATATAAAGCATGGTTCATACCGCTAGCTTGTATGCCTACTTGTCCCTAACTCTGACCCCAAAAACATCTGCTGGCATCTTTTATTATTGTTATTTTGAAGTTTCATCTCATTCCAGTTCTTAAGTAAGCTTGGGGAAGAGAAATTCAACAAGTCACTTCGTTCAACCTATGTTGCTCACGCATAATCAGGACATTCATGTCAACAGTACAAGATACGATTCTACATGAAGTAGAATACAGCTATACTTTACTAAGAAATTTACCTGCTTTTTCCCCTCCCTCCCATTTACTTATACTCTAGGAAAATTATAGGGAAACCAGACGGAGTGTTTTTCTAGCACTTTCCTTCCTTCCCAGCGTAGCTTTGGTTCTTGTCAGTCTCATGTTGTCTTCTGGATGGAGACTTACAGAATAACAGAGTTCGAAGAGACATTGGGAGTCTTCTTGTCCAACCCCCTGCTCAACGCCCTGCTCAACCTCCTATACCAGTGACAAAGAACCTTTTTTCCCTTGGGTACCAAAAGAACATGGGTGCACGCTATCACATATGCCTGAGTACTTACACCCATAATTCAATGCCCGAGGAGTGCAAAAATAGATTCCCCCGACTGCCCGGAGGGCCTCTGGAGGCCAGAAATGGCCTGTTTCCCAACTTCTGGTGGACCCAGTAGGCTCATGCTTCACCCTATCCAGGCTCCAAAGGCTTCTCACATTCCCCCAGTGGCCCTCTGGAAGCCAACAATGCCCTCCCAGAGCCTCTGTGTGAGCCAAAAATCAACTTGCTGGCACACACATGCACCTACACACATGCACCTTGGAGCTGAGCTAGGGCAATGGCTCATGTGCCATCAGATATGGCTCCACGTGCCACCTGTGGCACCTGTGCCATAGGTTCACCATCACTGCCCTATACCATTCCAGACAAGTGATTGTCCAGTTTCTTCTTGAAAAAACTCCAGTATTGGAGCACCCACAACTTCTAGAGGCAAGTTGTTCCACTGATTAATTGCTCAGGAAATTTCTGAGAAATTTTTGAAGCTTTAATAAAGCTTCAAAACACATAGAAAAAAAGAGACTAGAAATAGGAGAAAATTTCACACCAGCACACCAGTTTTATGACACCTCATGAATTGGAGGATGACAGTTCATTTCAACAATAAGGAAAGACCCAGAAGGTGATCATAGTGAGCAACTTACTCAGTCCCCATCTTTCAATTGCACTTAACACCACATCAATCTTACACAGGTAGTCTGTCACTTAAAGCAATAAATTTAGTGACCATTCAAAGTTACAACAGATACCACAAATCTTTGTGTTAACAGATCAGTTGGAGGGAGATATTGCCCATTATTCTTACTAGCAGGGGTGGGCTACTGCCCGGACTGGGGTGAACGCAGTGGGGTAGCAAAAATGGAGCTCTACTCCATAGCACCCAATTTGCACTGAAAGATGTTGAAAGAAAATGCAGGGCGTCCTGCATAAGCCACGCCCACATTGTGATAGTAAAAATTTAGGTAGCCCTTCACTGCTTACTAGTCTATTACATGGAGACTACGCCATCCACAGATGCAACAGATGATATTCTGTAATAACACAAACAGGAATTTCATTCACTGAAACCAAACACTACTAAATTAAGTTTCTGCTGTATAGCTAAACCACTACACAGCATTCACTGTATATCATTATACTTTCCTATTATTACAGACCATTTGTCTTTTCACATAGTCATGTGCTACCTTTGATCTTTAAACTCCTCACCTTTTTTTTCAGGATCTCATTCATGCCATTTAACTATGGAACCTGCTTTTCCTCTTAGCCCAATCATTCTTCATATGTTTTTTTCAGTGGTAGGTTCTAAATACTGTTACTATCAGTTTGTGTACATGCTTGCGTGCATGCAATTCTTATGTGCATGTGCCTGTGCATAAGTGTCCCAGGTGGTGGGCAGAGCCTTCAGCTGCCACTATCAGTTCACCAAACCAGGCCAAATTAGGAGCAACCCATCCCTGGTTTGTTTTATAAGTTGATTCCCATTCACTGTCTTTGCATGATCAAATAATTTCATTGTAGAGTCCTAGTTTTCATACTGATCATTTTTTACTTAATGCACATTATTCCACTCTTAATCATTTTTGCATCTGTCTTTTCATATTTAAGTGCACAAGTTTAATATGTACCCTATAGTGTCTCTTTAAATACAATACAAAAAAGATATTACCTTCATATCTTTCTCTTTCTCTTTTTGCTAAACAGCAAAAACCACATGTACCAGATTTTGCTTAATATTATTTCTTGTTCCCTTTCTTTCAGAATTCTGTCAAACATCTTTCCAGAAACATTTGATAAACTAATCAATTCCCCTTCGTTTTTACCATTCACTCTTAAAAGATAATAATGGTATTCTTCCAATCATTAGCCATGGGTGCATTCTTCAGACAGGTATCAAACAACCGTTCCATAAGGAAATCAATTTCATATTTTAAAGTTTTTCAGTTGCCACCATGAACACCCGCAGCCCTACAACTTTTTGAACTTTTGACAATATTTTAGATTTTTTTTCATTATTTTTTTAAAAAATTAAGATACTAACATTTAAATTTTGATCACGTGAGTTTGAGGATGCTGCGACAATCAAAAGTATGAAAAAATGGTATTAAGTCACTTCCTCCAGTGCTGTTGTAACTTCAAATGGTCACTAAACAAATGTTTGTAAGTAGAGGATTACCTGCCTGATATAAACAATCCAGTACTTGCATTCAGTGGCTAGTTGAAGAACAGTTTGTGTTTCTTTGTTCAAAGTCCATCCAATGCCGAGATAGTAGACAAGGGTTGAATTTATGCTTGTAGAGGAACAAGGGACCTAGCAGGAAGTCAGATACGGATCAGTGTGGCAATAATTTCACATGAATGCTCCCGGAATTAGAATAATTCATGGAGCCATAAACATAGCATTGTTTGAAGTTTGTAATCAATAAAATGTATTCAGTTGGTATAGATTGTCTCTACATTGAATACTGTTGAGATAAACCAGGAGAAGTTCTCTCCTTCTATCTGCTGAAAACAGAATCTATAAATACTGAAATTCAGGCATATCTCACCCAGCCGATGCTAAGCTCCTATTTGCAAGAGAGCTATTAACTAGTAGTTAAAGCAGCTTTCTTGCCAATACCTGTTAAATTCTGTCTGGCAGCAATTACCCACAAAGAATTAGTGGGTGCTGGCTCCACCTACTCCAGACGCACTTCATTCTGCCTTCTCAGTACTCAAGTTCAGTGTGTTCTTGTGTTGTGGCCTAAATATTTTCTTTCAAAAACTGAAGGGACAAAGGAGACAATCTTACTGAAAACAAAAGGCAAGCTCCCCTTACATTCTGCTGGCCTTGACCTGAAAAACAGTTTTCAACTTTCTGATGTGGAAGGAGCTGGCTTGTATAGTTTACCTACTATTGCTTGAAGATGAGCGATGTTGGGTGTTCCGCCTTTGAAAAAGGAAAGTGGGAAACTTAGCAGTGTTTGTGTCAAGGGAGAGATAGGTAGCTCTTGACATATAACCACTATTGAGCCCAAAGTTTATGTTGCTAACCAGGATAGTTAAGTGTATTTTGCCTCTTTTTATGACCTTTTAGATTATTATTAGAACTGAAAGGGACCTTGTAGGTCACCCAGTCCAGCCCCCTGCTCAAACAGGAGTTCTTACACCATTTTGGAAAAATGGCAGTCCAATCTCCCTTTGAAAGCCTTAAGTTTTGGAGCTCTACCAAACTCCACAGACAAGCTGTTTCACTGGTTGATCACTCTCACCACCAGAAAGTTCCTCCTAAGTTCCAGATTGAATCTCACTTTAGTCAGTTTCCATCCATTATTCCCTGTCTGGCCTTCTGGTGCTTTGGAAAAGAGCCTGACCCCCTCCCCTCTGTGGTATCCCCTCAATATTGGAACATTGCTATCATACCTGGTCCTTCTCTTTGCAGTTTCTGCAACCTCTCTTTGTATGTTTTAGTTTCCAGTCCCCTTATCATCTTGGTTGTTCACCTTTGCACTTTCTCTAGAGTCTCATTGTACGCCAGTCCTAGATTGTAACCCTCTGTTAATGCAATTTAGGATTACATTGTCTTTTTTGTCTGCTGCTGCACATTACTGGCTCATATTTAGTTGGTTGTCCACCAAGACTCCAAGATCCCTCTCGCAGTCACTGCTATTGAGTGTGGTTTCACTGAACTTATAGGTTTCTTGCCTCAAGTTAAATTAACCACTGCAGTTGTTAAATCAGTGACATGGTTGTTAAGCGAATATAGCTTCCCTGTTGATTTTATTTATCGGAAGGTTGCAAAAGGTGATCACATGACTCTGGGACACTACAAGAGTCATAAATATGAGTCAACTGTATGAATTTTGATCACATGGCCATGGGGATGCTATATCAGTCATAAATGTACAAAATGGTCATATGCAGTGATGGGCTACCAAAATTTTACTACCACACTGTGGCTTATGCATTTTGTTTCAACATCTTTCAGTGCAAATTTGGTGCTCTGGGGTGGAGCTCCAAATTTTGCTACTGGAACTGTGTTTCTGACTGTTCCCGTAGGAGCCCATCACTGGTCATATGTCACTTTTTCAGTGTTGTTAGAACTTTGAATGGTCACTAAATGAATTGTTATAAGAGCAGGGCTACCCGTATTCTCATGTATGCTATGGTTTCTGAGAGAATAGCTTCCTCTTGATAGTTGCTCTCTTAATGGATCAGAACTTGCTTAGTCATGAACTTTTTATATTTACCTTTTTTTAAAAAAAATGGAGCTGTCTTGTGAGCATGTGAACAAATCAAACAGATGCTGGCAAAACTGTAAATCTGTGTTGGTGGAGGGATGTTCATTAAAGAGGTTGACACATATTAAGCATTCAGGTTTTGCTTTGGTTTTAAAGGAAGAAATTACATTTTGTAAGAAAAGGCTGCCCCTAAAGATAAATTAAAGTCTTTCTCTAACACTTTCTGTTCTCTTGGTTTCCATAGCATTATCTGATAGCTGTCTTTGTATATTTATCTTACTTGTTATATCTGTTTCGTTGGAGAGCTCATGGCAGCCCAAATAGCATTTTTTCTTCTCCATCTTTCTCAGGACCACTCTGTGAAGGAGGTGGGCTGAGCATCTGCCTAAAATTACTTTATTTTTCAGAGTATAAGACGCATCAAATATAAGATGCTCTCTACATGGGGCTACCTTTGAAAAGTGTTCGGAAACTTCAGATCGTGCAGAATGCAGCTGCGAGAGCAATCATGGGCTTCTCAAGGCATGCCCATGTTACTCCAACACTCCGCAGTCTGCATTGGTTGCCGATCAGTTTCCGGTCACAATTCAAAGTGTTGGTTATAAAGCCCTTCATGGCACCGGACCAGAATATCTCCGGGACCGCCTCCTGCCGCACGAATCCCAGCAACCGGTTAGGTCCCACAGAGTTGGCCTTCTCTGGGTCCCATCGACTAAACAATGTCATTTGGCGGGACCCAGGAGAAGAGCCTTCTCTGTGGCGGCCCCGACCCTCTGGAACCAGCTCCTCCCAGATATCAGAGTTGCCCCCACCCTCCTTGCCTTTCACAAGCTCCTTAAAACCCACCTCTGTTGTCAGGCGTGGGGGAATTGAAAATTTTTTTCTCCCTTCCCCCTAGGCTTATAGAATTTATACATGGTATGTTTGTTGGTATGATTGGTCTCTTAAATTTGGGTTTTTTAGATTACTTTTTAATATTAGATTTGTTACATTGTTTTTTATTGTTGTTAGCCGCCCCGAGTCTTCGGAGAGGGGCGGCATACAAATCTAAATAAACTAAACTAAACTAAACTAAGATGCATCTTAGTTATTTGGGGAGGAAAATAAGGGGGGAAATCTACTTACCGAGTATTCATCTGGCTAGCATTCTTAGTCTGGTCAGCTACAGCACATTATTTTATCCCCTGATCAGGGCTTAAAAAAACCTTGACAGGGAGTAACAATGAAAAAGCCTGCAAGCTGGTAAGAGCTGGCAAGATTGTTAGCACTTCATTAGGACTGAAAAAAACTTTCTTTGGAGCAATGAAAAAAGTCTGAAGAGACTTAAGGCTGGAAAAAACCTTCTTTGGAGAGAGTAGCAATGAGAAAAAGGCTGCAAGAGCTGGGAAGATGGTTAGCACTTTTTTAGGGCTTGGGAAAAAAGCTTTGTAAAAGCTACACTCAGAATATAAAACGCACCCAAATTTTCAGCCTTTTTTGGGGGGGGAGGTGCATCTTATACTCCAAAAAATATGGTAGTCAATGAACTTCCATAACTAGAAGTGGACCAGATTCTGGAATTTTTTGGTATCAGTCCACTCCCTTAACACTGTATCTTAAGATGATGGATAGTGATTGGGGAATATTGGGCACTTCTGAGGAAATTATTTTTTCAGCAACTCAAAAGCATGAAAGCAATTTGGTTGCTGTGATAGTAATGTACTGAAAATATGGACTTGGTATATCTGATTCTCACAGTACAGTATGATGAGTGGAACTTGAGATTTTCTATCATGATTTGTACAATGCCAAATACAATGTTTTTATGGGGTTTATTTGCTCTTCTTATTAGTTCATTATATTTTTATAAAACATTTTATAGACTTTTTTAAAGTGCATCCACTGCTTGTGTTTGACATCGGAGTTGCTATTATGTGTCCTTTCTTTGATCATGTCATTGATTTAAAGTGAATTGATCTGATTATTGCTAGGGCATAAAGTACAAATGTTGGTATAACAAATGTTCAAAAAAAGAATTGTGTGAAAACAGCGCCGGTGGTCTTTACTCACCGGCGCCTTTTGCTGGAGGCTCGGGAAGACACGAGTCACATGGCATAGCCGCCATCTTGTTTTCGGCCGAGATCTCGCGAGATCTCGCGAGATCTCGGCCGATAATCAGGCCAGAGTGGCCTGATCGATGACGTGTCCGGGCGGGGCCTGCCAGCCCTATAAAAGGGCAGGCAGGCCCGGAGCTCAGCCTTTTCGCCCGGACTCTTCATCGACAGCAGACACCCACCCGCCCTCCCTATTTTGCAGTGTGCTATTCTGGGTCGCCCTATGGGGCCGAATAGGAATTTTTGGCGGTCTGGCCTCTTAGCCATGACCGTTTTTTCGCCTATTCCACACTGTGGAGACGGATAAGCGGTTAGGGGGTGCTTGCACCTGTTAGGTTAATTGGCTTACCTTTGGTCATTTGGGTAGGCAGGTTAGGGGCGGAAAACTGGGTGGTGGTTTAGCAACTGCGTGTTCTCCGTTGGGCATCTTTGGGGATAATTGACAGGTTCTCTCCAAAGGCTTGTGGTTTTGACGACCTGAGCAGTTGGGGGAAACCTGTCTTTGGGTCCCGCCCATTTAATTCCCCTTCTAGGGGTTAGCCGGTGGGACCTCCCACATGCAAGTGCATGGCAAGGTCTCAGGTGAGGGAGTGGTCCCTCACCTGGATTAGCATGGAGCTACGCCCATAAGTTGCCCCGGAAGTTTATTATATGTCATTTTCCGCCCCGGAAGCAATTGTTTGACCCTGCGGGTCCTTGTTAGGGTCATAGTTAATTATGCTAATTATGCTAATTTAATTAAATAAATTATGCAAATTTATGTTAATAAAATGACCCAGTTTTAAATCCAGCTCTTGTGTCCGTGTCGTCACTCCGCCTCTCCTGCAATATAGTGCAAGCTGCAATTGTTTAGTTATAGTACAAACTTCAATTATTACCATTTTGCAGTAAGTATAAATAGGTGTGGGCGGGGGGGGGTAGAGTATGGACACAGGAATTGGATGTAATTTTTTGTTGTTGCTGCTTTGATTTCAAAAGTATAATCATGAACCCCTTTCCCTGATGATCAGTGAAGATAACAGATTGGCTTGTTTCTGGCAGGTGCTATGTTCAAAGAAGTTTAACACTGACTAACCCTTCTGTTCAGATTGGTGATGAATGGATGAAGTGAGCAAACCTACCAACGTTATGCTCACCAAGCCATGGTTTAGAATGTTAGGAAAATCTGGTTAAAATAACTACTTGGCTATAATGTGTAGTAGCAGAAGAATGCTAGTTTGCATTGGATCTGAAGGCTCTTGAGACACGGACATAGTATGGACTGTGGGAAATGGGAAATGTTTATATTCTAAAGTAACATTCCCCCACACTTATTTCGATTTGCAGTAAAGCTAACCAAGACCCTTATAATTTGTGATGAATTTTACAATTTAACAAGGTTCCTTGGTTTGTGATAAATGCAACAAACCAGTGGCAGCCCAGTTCTAAGAACCGGTAGTGCTGGCGGAAAGAGGCTCCACCCACCTGCCTGGGTGGGTCACGCAAGTGACTGGTAGTAAAGGGTTTTAGAACCACTACTACAACAAACAGGTGGACATGAATAAAGCACCTTAACACAAGGGCAGAATGAAGCATGGGATCATTTCAATAAAACATCTTTCTCTCTTTTCCTCCCCAGAATAGATGCTTTCAATGAAGAGTGAACACAACAGAGAATGGATTTACAACAGACATTTCCCACCTACTTCTTCTCCGAAGAGCAGGAGAATCTTTGTTGCTTCTTAAAGGATGAATTGAAATCCGAAATTCAGACTCAAGAAGTGGAAGTTGATGCTCCTTGTTGTGGTTATGAAACAGAAATCCTGATTCATGCATGGACCTCTTTCGATGTACATTTTCATAACAAAGCAGAAACCTACAGTTAATTGTCTCTGAGAGATAATTTCATTGTTTCCAACAATGAAAAGCATAACTTCTGTGTAAGAAAAATTTGTGTGTCTGCGTTTCTGTGTGTGTTTGTGTTCGTTCGTGCGTGTGCATGCACACATTTGGGTACACTGAAAGGTGAAAAAAGTACATGTCCACTTTGTGGCTTGTATTTGTAAGATATTACAGTGATCGATATGGATGGATATTCACTTGTGGGACAAGGAAAATGACTGGAAAGAATTCTCTCCAAGTTCCTGATCTAAATTACTCAGTTAATGTTTACAGTGGAATAGATAAGGTCTTCTCTAAATATGGAAATCTGCCTTTCAATTAGGCAGATTCTATCTATCATCTCTCTCTCTCTCTCTCTCTCTCTCTCTCTCTCTATCTCTATCTCTATCTCTATCTGTCTACTTATCTACCTACCTACCTACCTACCTACCTACCTACCTACCTACCAAACAATCTATCATCTCAGTAGTAATTGAGATGACACACCACAGGAAGTCATAATTTGCCTGGCTTAAATCTCCTGTGCAAACTCAGACCTTTGAGTTTATGGAGCTTAGTGCAATGCTTGAACTGGAAAGGGTTTTTTTTAAAAAAAACAAACAAAAAACTATAATGTAAGTATGAGACATGAACCCTGCCAATATTGTCTTCAGCAACTTATACACACTCTAGGATTTCAGAAGAGAAACTTTGCAGCATCATCATGGACCTGCAGCCCAATTGTTTGACCCAGAATCCTTCCTCCCCTTCCATTACTTCAGAGTTCTAAAAAAACCCAAACCTACCCAAAAAGGTTCAGAATTGTCTCAGATTAGAAATACTCCAATCCCAGTTCTCCTGTCTGCAAAGTAAGATTTTTCTCTTGTGCACTGTACTCAGTTTTAATGCACCATGGTACTAAACAGTCCTCTTCCCCAAATAATAGAATGGTGCTCATTATTATAAAACAGCATTGTTTTTTTTTAATGGTACAATCAGGTTGCATGGGCAGATGCCTGGTTTAAGCAAGCCTGCGGGCATAGAGCTGTCTGGGATAGTTACAGTGTCTGTGAGAATATGGTTTTGACTGTGGTTTTCCAAGTCTGTTCCTCTGCCACCCGGGAATCGCTGGCTGTCATTTCTGTAGCATCAAGCAAGCAAGCGCAAACATGTCTTAACTCTGCTCCTTCAGAAAGACAGAGAATACGGCTTCTTTTCCCCCAAGTTGGCATTCATATAAAGCAAAATTGGCTATATCTGCCTCTCTATTTAGGTAGATAAACAGATAGTAAAGTTGACGCTGAATAACCAAACTTCCCAACGTCAAAATCAACATTATTATCTTCTTTTTTTCTGCCTTGGAAAATGTGGGGCAGCTCTTATCATGAAAATAGAGGCTTGTCTGAACATTCCTCATTCCTCAAAAGGTAGCAGCCCTTTTGTTTAAGGTTGGCATGCACAGACTGGAAGTTAGAAACTCTTTCGTGCTAACACAAACCCATCATTCCCCTGTGTGGGATAAGGTCGGTATAGATTTTCTCATTCCCCTGCAATATTCTCATGGCTGTTTTGGATTAGAATAGCATAGAGCTGGAAAAGACTTTGGAGGTCTTCTAGTCCAGCCCCCAAGTTAGCAGTGGGCAAATACAAAAAGGGATCTCTTTTAAAATATAATCATTGCAGCTCCATACAATATAATATTTTCCCCTGAAGCCTTTTATTAACGATAGTTTTGCATGGTTCGAAACAGTCTGTCCCTGGATTCCAGCTACTGTGGGGACTCTGGGTTGCACTAATTTCTTTGGATGTGCTTTACTGCAATGTGTGAATGCTGCCAATATGCTTTATAACCCTTGTGGCAAAATCATACATGATTCCACAAATCTGAAGGCTGTGTTGTATTTTGTGAAATCTGTTGAGCAGGGATGTGCAACAGTGGTGGGTTGCTCCCGGTTGGGATTGGCTCTTAGAAGAAGTAGCACCAGTGGCGGGAGGCTCTGCCCACCCATTCAGGACACTTCTATGCATGCGCAGAAGCGTCGTAAGAGCACACATGGAAACCGGTAGCAAAATCATTTGCAACCCACCACTGGTGGGCAAGCTATGGCCCCTTTATGACCTGGGGACTTCAACTCCCAGAATTTCTGAGCCAGCCATTAGGACAGGAATGCTGGGTGTTGAGGTCCAGAGGTTGTAAAGGGGCCATTGTGGTCCATTCCTGCTGTTGAACATTAGGGCTTGGGGTTTTGGCATTTTTAAAATTGAAATTAGACGAGGATTTTTTTTTCTCCTGGTCAACCATGTCACGTTCTTGGTGACTACCTGGAGAATCCCACTGCCATTTTTTGGACAAGATTTCTCAGAATTGGCTTTGCCTTTGTTTCTTTATGGCTTGGGGGTGATTGGGTATCCATTTTCTTCTTAAATCGCCCCCCAAACTATAAAGGCCATCTTTTCATACCAAGTTTATTGCTTAATGTTGTGAATAAATACAGTCACTGTGACTGATTCAGAAAAACCAAAGATTAGTACATGAGGACATTTAGCCACCATATCTTCCCTGTGGGATTCCAGAAGTGATTGATTATTGCAGGAAATTGGATGCAAGTTTATTCTGATCCTACAAATACTAACTTTAACATTAATTATTATAAAGTTAATATATTAAAATTGCTTCAAATTCCATTTTTGCTGCATCCCCTTGCCTTTTCTTCTGCTTCTATTTTTATTTCATCTGCCCCTTCCTCCATTGGCACAATGGGTGGGCTTGTTCTTGATGGATGTCCTTTATTTATCTATACTTTAGTTGCTACCACTAAAAGATTGCTGATCCCAATGGGTAAAAGAGCTCTGTTTATGTAGATCACAATGAAATATTGTTTTTTAAATTATTTTTATTTATTCTGGGCTTGGGAAGCTAAACCAGCACTGGGAAGTGCTAATTAATAGAGTATATTGGTGGGGTGGAAATGTTTGGTGAATAGTAAATGGTCATTTTGCTTTTAGTAAGTATAGCCCATTTTTGCTCTGGATGTTTTGATAATATTAATGAGGCATTAAAACAGTGCGTGTATACTCTATTATAGAAGTATCATGAGCGTTTGTCCATTGCTCTCAGATCTGCTGTTATCTGCAAAATATGTCATGTAATTGTAATTTAAGCTTAGTGCTGTAAAGTTTTTGTGAAATATTTTTCCCCACTGTGATGAGGTTTGTTACAAAAAAAAATTGCTGCTAATATGGAAGAAATGTATGTGTGTATGTCTTTATAGTAATGTGTCAAAGTTGATGATCCAAAAGAAAATCCACTGTACTTTTCATTATTTCCATAGTATAATAAGTTATTTATCTAATTATTGTGAAAAGGAAAGGACAAAAAAATTTCCTCCTTTAAACTTCACAATTAACATGATGCCAGTTCCTAAAAATGATGAATTAATTTGTGTGGAATTGTTCTGCCTCCATGAGTAAACTAGGATTATTTTTTTATATAAAAAAATAACAACCACACTACTTTTATGAGTTAAAATTTATCACATTAAATTAATGTAGCTGTTAAGTTTATAAAATAAATATGTTTCATTGTAAACAAAGAAAAATTCAAATCAGATTTAAAAGAAAAGATGAGCTTGCTTACTTTCACATTATTTCTAAAAGCTGGCATTCATCTTTATACAACCAATATGTCTGTTCCATATTTAATGTCTTTCATCATTCATTTGTTCATTATGTCAGCAACTCCAAGACCCGAAATACTATATTTGGGTCAAATCCTAGAGAAAATCTCTCTTTGTGGTTTTATTTATTTATTGTTAGAGTTGAAAGGGACCATGAAGGCCATCGAGTTCAACCCCCTGCCCAAGCAGGAACCCCATAGTATACCAGTCAAGTGGCAGTTCAATCTTCTTTTTAAAATGTCCAGAGTGTTGGAGTTCACAACGTCCGCTGGTAGGTTGTTCCATTGGTTGATCGCTCTGACCGTCAGGAAGTTTCTCCTTATCTCCATGTTGAATCTCTCCTTGGTCAGCTTCCAGCCATTGTTCCTTGTCCGGCCCTCTGGTGCCCTGAAGAATAAAGTGATCCCCTCCTCTCTGTGACATCCCCTCGTATACTTGTAGACTGCTATCATGTCCGCTCTGGCCCTCCTTTTCTCTAGGCTATCCATGCCCACTTCCCTCAGTCTCTCTTCGTAAGTCTTGGTTTCCAATCCCTTAATCATCTTGGTTGCTCTTTTTTGCACCTTCTCCAGAGTTTCAATGTCTCTTTTGAAGTGTGGTGACCAGAACTGAATACAGTACTCCAGGTGTGGTCGGACCAGAACGTAGTAGAGTGGTATTAAAACTTCCCTGGTCTTGGAGTGTATTCCCCTGTTGATGCAGCTTAGGATTGTGTTGGCTTTTTTAGCTGCTGCTGCACATTGTTGGCTCATGTTTAGTTGATTGTCCACCAAGTTGTTAAGAGTAGACACCAATCTGATGGCATTTCATCAGCCATAGAAAATCCTGACTAAATAAAGTTCTATGTGGACTTCAGCTCCCAGAATTCTCCAGCCAAGGATGTTGCCAAGACTGAGAAACACTCTACAGCAAGGGTATTCTTTGCCTTTGTGTTTAATTTGTGAGCAATGATCAAAATTCAAGGAGAGATGTCAGGATTTCTCCCCCACCCACCCCGCTCCCGAAGAAAGTATCAGAAGCAGTAATGGGTTCCTGCAGGAAAGGGCCATTCTATAGAGTGCTAGAGAAAATGGAGCTGTGCACGCAGCTCTGTGTGACTGCCGGGCAGGTGTGCCTGTGCGAGATTTTGCAGATTTTTGGCGGGTTTTTTGCTTCCGCGTATACAGTGATCCCCCGCTCGTTGCGAGGGTTCCGTTCCAGGAGCCCCCGCAACGAGCGGGTTTTCGCGAAGTAGCGATGCGGAAGTAAAAACACCGTCTGCGCATGTGCAGACGGTGTTTTTACTCCCACAGCGCTAGCGAGGAGCCGAAGATTGGGGGCGGGGCGGCTGTTTGCCGCCGGCATGGAGGGCTTCCTAGCAGCCCCCCAAACCCGGGTTGGGGGTCCGGGGGGCGCTGGCTCTCGGCGCTTTTGAGCTGAGTCCGGAAGCGAATTCGCTTCCGGACTCAGCTCAAAAGCGCCGATAGCAAGCGGCAAGGAACGGCTTGTCTCGGCGCTTTCGAGCTGACGAGACAAGCCGTTCCTTGCCGCTTGCTATCGGCGCTTTTGAGCTGAGTCCGGGAGCGAATTCGCTCCCGGACTCAGCTCAAAAGCGGCGAGAATGAACGGCGTGGGCGGGCGAAGGGCGGGCGGCAGCGAGGAGTTTGCGTGGGCGGTGGGGAAACTCCTCGCTGACGCCAGCAAGAGGGGGAAGACCCAGGGAAGCCGCTGCCATCTACGCATGCGTGCCCGGCACGCATGCGTAGATGGTATTTTTGACTTCCGGGTTGAAAAATAGCGAAGTACCCTGTTCGCAATGGTTGGGGACGCAATAAACGGGGGATCACTGTACACGGAAGCAAAGAAATCACGGAAAATCAGCGAAATCTTGCACACATGAGTGTCCTCGTGCGAAATTTGGTTTCATGTGCATGTGCAGAAGCTGAATCTTATGCCAATGTGCAAAAAATCACTATCATTGGACTATTACAGGCAGTCAAAACTAAGGATCTACTACATGAGTTCCAGAAATGCCCAGACACAGAGATATTTATCAGAGAATTCAGATCTAGATAATGGTGATCCATATGTAGATGGATAAAAATAATATTTGCTCACATGAACACCTGGTGTACTGGTTATACTATCATGAAATCAGGTTTGTCCATTTTAATTGTGTTAAAAAACCAGTGCACAAAATATACTACATTTAAAAGCATACCTTTACTTGTCATTTTCAAAATATAAGACACACCTTAGTTTTGGGGGAGGAAAATATTCATCTGGCTAGTGTCCTTAGTCTGGTCAGCTTCAGCACATTATTTTATACCCTAGTTAGGGCAGAAAAAAAAATCTTCTTCAGAGGGAGTAGCAATGAAAACAAGCCTGCAAAGACCTAGGGTTGGAAAAAAAACTTCTTTGGAGTAGCGATGAAAAAATCCTGGAAGCTGGGGAAATCGTTAGCATCTTGATAGGGCTGGAAAAAAAATCTGCACCTCAATTTTCAGCCTCTTTTAGGTAGGAAAAGGTGTGTCTTGTACTCCAAAAATATGGTATATGATAGACAATTTTAAAAAGTATTATAAAATAGATATGCAAGTATTTCAAACCAGTGTTCTACAACAAAAAATTAAAGAATACAAACTGTTATATGTTCTGTGCTGCTGCTAACCAAAGCTTAATAATATTCCATTTGTAAATAATATTCCATTTGTAAACTTTGTACTCCAAAGTTGAAGTTTGACCACTATGCCTGAGCAAAAGTTTTAAAATTCTTGTGATCTTCCTTTAGTTTATTCATGGCCTGCTGGGGACCATGACCCACAGTTTAAGAATCCCTGTTTTGTGGAAAAAATGTAACTTTCCTATTTAGATTTATCTCCCTGTGTAGAAAATGTATCTTGGGGTATATGTGTGAATGTTGGTGTATGTGTCCACCTTCAAATAGAAATTATAAGTGTCATTTGCAGTAGCTGATTAAATTAGCTGCATTTCAGTGAAGGTTTATCACATACATTAAAACATCAATCAATGTTTTTTTTACCCTTGATTGCACAAAGCTAGGTGTTTGTTGTTATTCAACAACATTTGAAGAATCATACATTTCCCATCTCTTATCCACCAACTTTACATACAATGATATCTAGAGGAACACCTGAAATGGGAGACAGGGTTATGCCCATTGTAATGTAAAACTATCTGATTATAAATGCATATTAAGCATACGTAAATTCATGCTTCTTATGACTTCTTATGACTTTTGAGATATTTGATATATTAAGAGCAGGGCCATTCTGATCTCAGATTCTAGCCATATGGATTCCATGACATCTCTCTCTAATGAGAAAAGTTGGGGAGAAAAGAGATTTAGCCATTATCTTGAAATCTTAGGGGGGAAAGCAGAATAAAAATGCAAAATAAATACATATATTTCCTGCTGAACATTGGCTTATATGCAGTGAAGGGCTACCAACTTTTTTACTACCACACTCTGGGCGTGGCTTATATAGGATGCCATGCATTTTCTTTCAACATCTTTCAGTGCAAATTGGGTGCTATGGGGGGGAGCTCCATTTTTGCTACCCCACTGCATTCCACCCCATCTGGGCAGCAGCCCACCCCTGCTTATATGACAACCTCTCCACATTGTTCCCTTTTTAGAAAGTTAAACTATGATAACAGCCAATGTACAGCAAATGGGGAGAGGGGCTAAAAAGAAGATTACAAAGAACTGGTAATAATAGTGATTTTTGATAGAAAATTCTTGAGTAGCTCTGAAAGGATACCGATGACAAAATGTTAAGATGTATCACTAGGGATGTTTCAGAGAAAAGTAGAGCTAAATAGGTACTTGGAATTTTATAGTTCTTCCATAAAGATATTTATTGTTAATTGCAGCTTCTACCTCTTTGATCTGCTTCCTCTGGCATTATCATTTGCAATAAAAGTAATCCTTTTTTGGTCAGGTAATATAGAGATGACAAATTACAGTGCAGTCTTTTTGCGAATCATTTTTCATTCATCCTGCAGAAAACTGAGTAGCTCAGAGAAATGAGAAGAGCATTAAGCAGGAAGGGATCAATTAAATATAAAAAAGGAATACTTGACTGGACTTACAGTTTTGCTGCAGATCTAGTACTTGATGCAGGCCAGGATTTACACATCACCTAGGTTTAGTGGTGGGCAACGAGTCGGAATGTTAATTGTGCTCGCCGCCGCGGCTCATAAGTTCTTGCAGGGCCAGGGTGATTTTGCTGCTGCACCTGTGGAGGTACCAAAATTGCGCACGGAGCCACAGGTAAAACCTCACCAAAACATGGGCGCACCTGCGTCTCTGTGCGCGATTTTGCTACCTCCACAGGTGCAGCAGCCTGCCCCGGCAAGAATTTATGAGCCGCGGCAGCAAGCACAATTTAGCATTCCGACTCGTAGCCCACCGCTGCCTATGGTAATACAATGTTAAATCACTAGTTTGACAATAATGATAAGGGCCAGCTCATTGACTGCATTGAACAAAATGAAAGCTTGAAGATAAAATTCATATCTCCGTTTGATCTGAATCCAAATTCAGGCTTATAAATGATATGCTATTCAAAAGTTAAAGAACAACATATTTATCCAAAACTTGCTTGAATAGAATAGAAAATGATTAGAATAGATCAACTGCTGGTATTTTTATATGGAAATATTTTCATCATTATAAACAAGTGCAATGTATACTGGTAAAATTGTATTCAAGGGAAGCTACAAAACCTTGTTCTTTTTAAAGCATGGATATTTGCAATAGTGGCATGGTGTACAGCCAATGATCTATGCTTAAACATTAATTATGAGATTTATAAACTCCACATGAATATGAGTAGATTTTTTTGGACCAAATTCAGTCACCAAAAAGAAGAATAAATTATAATTTTTGGGCAATTAATAAACTGGGTTTGGGTTGTTGTTTGTTGTACTTTAGATTTTTTTTCTGGAAAGAAAATTGGATCATATGTTTATACAATTCTATTTTGTTTTTTAAAAACTGCACATTTAATTTGTGTAGGTATCTATGCATATTTGTGTGTTTATAGACACATACAGTACATACATGTATAAAATTAAACTATACATGCCATGAAGAATCTACTCTTTCTTATAACCTTTGTACTTTTTAAACTGCTACTTATTTCTGTACTCATGTGTAAATCCTGTCCATAGGTGACATTTTCTTAGATAGAGTGAATAGACTTCTAATTTTTGAAGACTACTACTAGTTGATAGATGGATGCACAGGACAATATCTTCAGTTCAGTTCAAAAATAAGATTTTTTTTTAAACCTGCCAGGCAAATGAATACCTTAATCGTTCTTATATATACTCTTGAGTGTTTTTGCCTTTGCATTCTGACCCAGGGGAAAAAAGATCCCAAATTCTGATGTTTCTAGTTACTTAAATAATTTCTTTGATATCATTGAAACCTTCAGCATAACAAATATTCAGTCCCATGCCTATTTACCTGAGTGCACAAGCTTTCTTCAGGCAGAATGAGATCAGCAATAATGGCAATACAGTTAATGCAAGTGTGCTTTTCTGCTTGCTTATAGATTGGTTGAAAGCAGGTTAATGTGGCTGTCTGGGTCTGAGTGTCATAAGCAATTAAGTCAAATGACCACAATATTGCACCTCAAATTAAAAAATGCAGGATGCTCGCTGTGAATAGCCCTGTTAGTGCTGTAATGTACTGTGGCTTCTGACTATTACTGCAGGTAGAATGTTGAACTTGGCTAATCATTAATCCATGCCTGGGTATAGTCCTACCTGCAATTGCTAATCCGGGCATAGACTTCAGGGAGTGGCAAACAGCTCGACTCGTGAGTTACATAAACATCCCAAAGATAAGAAACTTAGCTGACCAAAGGGAATATTTCCTAAATCAGTTAATTCAGCCTCATTTTCTTGTGATTACAAGCAGCTTAACTGCTAGGTGATTACCACTTTACCTTCAGTTGATTCAGAGTTAGTCATAACATTGCTCAATAGGGCTGTGTACGCTTGAAAAATGATTCAGAAGCGCTTTGGACTTTGCCCTTTGTTCAAGCAGATCTGCTTTTTCCACAGAAGTCAGAAGCAAAGATGCTATTGCTTTAACCCTCCTGTTCTGTTTAAGAAAAGTAACAAATCTTCTGTTCCCGGGTCACCCTGACCCGGACTGAAAACTCTTCATTTGCAGTGCTTATGTTTGGTCAATTTGAATACTTTTTTCACTTGGAAAGTAGTCTGAACATTTCTGCACACAATGATATGAAAATTGAACTGAAGAAATTTATCCTTATTGGTTTATTTTGCACATAAATATGCCTCCCCCCCCCGTTTTTGTGAATTTTCTTTAGGTTTATTGATAATTATGCCTGCAAAATACATTCTAGTTTACTAAAGTTGGTATGGGATTGGTAGCTTGAACATTTCTGAACATAATGATATGAAAATTGAACTGGAAAAATTGATGCATATTGGTTTATTTTGTTGATGAAATGCACGCCCCCCCCCCCGTTTTTTTAAAATAGTCTTCACTTTATGGATAGTTTTGCTAGCAAAATACATTCTATTTTACTAAAGTTGGTGTGGGATTGGTAGCTTGAACATTTCTGAACATAATGATATGAAAATTGAACTGGAAAAATTGATGCATATTGGTTTATTTTGCACATAAATGTATGCCTCCCCCTGTGTTCAATTATTTCAATTTATATAAAAATTATGCTGTTAATTTCAAACTTACATACTTTTTTTTAGTAAAATGGATTTGTTTCATAAAATTAGTTCTCTGGCTACAATGTGGTTGATTTTCAAAAGGATATTCCAAATATTTCTAGACAAATATGTATAAACAGTGACAATAATGGCACATAGCAAGGCCGGGGGTGGGGGGTGGCCCTTTTGTGGCAAAAATAAACCAATAAGAACCATTTTTTTCAGTTCATTTATATATTTTTTATATTCAGAAATGTTCAATTTAGTATATCAAACCTTTTGGGGGAAAATTCCTTAGGGATTTGTAGCCTTAAAAAATAGAAATTGACACGAAATTTAAAAAGGATGGGGGGAGGGGCTTTTTGATCAAAATAAAAATATAAGTCTCAATTTTTCCAGTTCAATTTTCATATCATTATGTTCATAAATGTTCAAACTAGTTTTCCAGTTGAAAAAGTTTTCAAAAAGATCAAATTCAAGTACATAAAAAAATTATTTTTGGTCCGGTCATATACGAACAGAAACAGACTCGAAGTTATGATTTTTTTTTGCCCAGAAAACAATTAGCCACCACCCCAAAAATATTTTTTGATGATCAGCATTGTTAAATTGAGTAAATGAATGCCTAAGATTTTAAAGAATATTTCGGATTTGGAGCATAAAAAAATAAAAAGTGAAAATGGTTGCAAGCAGCCAAGGGGGGGGGGGCTTATTTCTGATATTAAAAAACCAATAAGAATCATTTTTTTCAGTTCCTTTATATTTTTCTTATATTCAGAAATGTTCAAGCTACCAATCCCACACCAACTTTAGTAAAATAGAATGCATTTTGCAAGCAAAACTATCCATAAATTGAAAAACATTTCACAAAAATGGGGGGGGCGTGCATTATATCCGCAAAATAAACCAATAAGATTTACTTTTTTCATTTCAATTTTCATATCATTGTGTGCAGAAATGTTCAGACTACTTTCCAAGTGAAAAAAGCTTTCAAAAAGACCAAACGTAAGCACTGCAAATGAAGAGTTTTCGGTCCGGGTCAAGGTGACCCGGGAACAGAAGATTTGTAACTTTTTTTGCCCAGCAAAAACTAAGCCCCCCACCCCCCAAAAAAAATTCTCATAGAGAGAACCCCTGAAATGATGAAAAGTCATGAAATTTCAAGTTTCAGATATGCAGGGAAATTTTTTTACAGGGACTCAAACTTGGCTTCGGGTCGCATACGACCCGAACAGAACAGTAGTACTCCACTTATTAAAGGGAAGGTGATAGTTCAAAAACATTTTTTGGAATCTTACAACAGTCCACACAATTACACAAATCTTATCTGTCCCAGAGCAAAACAACAAGATTCTTGGGGCCCTTTAAAAACTTATTATCTCTTGGGAAACTGTGGCAGGATTTGGAGCTGAAATTGGACTGCTGTACATTCAACAAAAAAAGAATTTGTAGTCCCTAACCCTCCCCATACCCAAACATATAAATAGATGATGATGGTGGTGGTTGTGATATTATTATTATTATTATTATTATTATTATTATTATTATTATTTACTATAGCATACACTGAACTCTCAAACAGAACCAGCTGAATTGCACGTTTCTTGTTATTTTCAACACCCATAGCTCCACTTTCCAATAAAACCTAATTTATAGAGATGCACAAGAGGAGGAAGTAATCAATTATTCTGTATGACTGTAATGGATTGGCCGAGAACTATGAATAACCTGGCAAGTCCTACTGATTATACCAGATCTGGCTTGCTTGCTTGCTTGCTTGTTGATTGTTTATAAATTAAATGAGGATCCAGAGAAGAAATGTTGCTTTTAAAGAAAATAAAAATCCACACTGCTTAGGTAGCATCTACACAACAAAAATCCCAAAATTTGCATAATGGGACACGCTACACAGTAGCTTTATCCAACATAGTGTTCTTCGTTGAAATATAAGTCTCAGGATTCCCAAACAGTGGTTGAGTTGCAGCACATCTGGAAAGCACCTGGCTAGGAATATGTTCTTTAAGGGTGTTCTTTTTTTTTTTTTTTAAAGCAGCGTCTGGATTCACAGATCAGGCTAATCCGCAATGCGGTTTGTCTGGCTTTATCTTACTGTTTTGTTAACCCAGCCGTTATGCTTTGTCAGGAATGGTTGTGAATTAAGGCACTTACAGAGAGGCCAGAAAACACAGCTGCAAATCATTTTAAAATCAAATCAAATATCTTTATTACAGTTTTGGTCAGCCTTTATAATAAAAGAATGCAGTAAAAATGGAAATAGTTTAATGTAACAATTTGTTATCAGGAAAGGGTAAAAGTAATAAGACAACAAAATAACATATATAATTAAAAGTTTTGCTCACTTGTGAAACTTCAGGAAGGTATTTCATCACTTGATATGGCGGAGTTAATATCCCTTAAAAATGATAAACATAAAAGTTACCTGTATGCCCTTCATATTTGGAAATGATTGGGACAATCAGAGCCTGTTTTGGGGCATTGTAGTGATGGGCTATTTGCTGTAAAAATGCAAGGTTATGACATGAACTCAGAAAGAAGGGAGGAGATGTGAGTCCCTGAGTCTTCGGAGAGGGGCGGCATACAAATATAATAAATTGAATTGAATTTGTAAGGCCTGCATAACAAAGATAAAAGGAAAGAGGGTGTGGACTGGTGAAGCCCCTTTCAATGTAAAAAAAAAAACAAGAGCTGAATGCCAGGCACATCAGAAAAGATGTTTCTGTAAGATAAGGAATAGGGCTAAGATAGAGCCAATACAAGACTTGCTAAAAGTTTTCTAGGATGCCTATTAGTTAACTTAGAAACATAGAAACATAGAAGACTGATGGCAGAAAAAGACCTCATGGTCCATCTAGTCTGCCCTTATACTATTTCCTGTATTTTATCTTACAATGGATATACGTTTATCCCAGGCATGTTTAAATTCAGTTACTGTGGATTTACCAACCACGTCTGCTGGAAGTTTGTTCCAAGGATCTACTACTCTTTCAGTGAAATAATATTTTCTTACGTTGCTTTTGATCTTTCCCCCAACTAACTTCAGATTGTGTCCCCTTGTCCTTGTGTTCACTTTCCTATTAAAAACACTTCCCTCCTGGACCTTATTTAACCCTTTAATATATTTAAACTTTTACAAATAGGGCTGAAATGGAGCCAATAGTATACTTCTTAGATAATTTGTGAAGCGTTTATTAGTTAAGACTTAAAATTGAATAGAATTCTTTATTGGCCAAGTGTGGTTGGACCCACAAGGAATTTGTCCTTGGTGCATATGCACTCATTGTACATAAAGATAAAATAAAATACATTAATCAAGAATCATAAGCTAAAATAGTGATAGCCATAGGGTTTCTCTTAAATCTACCACCATTTCTACAGTTTTGAGTATATTTAATTCAAGATTGTTCTGATTGCATAACAAAGCTAGTTGTTCAATCTCCTGTCTGTATGTAGATTTATCACTGCTTCTTTTGAGATGCAGTCATTGGTGTATATAGAGAAGAGAAGTGGGGAGAGCTCACAGCCTGCAAAGATGAAGTGAGGAAAGCTAAAGCTCACAATGAACAAAGGCTTGTGAGAAAAGTAAAATGTAACAAAAAAAGCTTCTTCCAACATATTAAAAAAAAGTCAAGGAAACAATTGGTCCATTGCAGGGAGAAAGTGGCAAGAAGTTGACAATAAACAGAGAGAAAGCAGAAATCCTTAACACCTTTTTTGCACCTGTCTTTACACAAAGGGGAAAAAAAACAGTCCAACCTATCAAAAACAGCATCACAAGAAATATATTAGGAGCACAAGTTAAAATAGGGAAGAAAATGGTAAGTGAACACCTGTCTACCCTAGACGAATTCAAATCACCAGGACCAGATGGATTACACTTCAAGGTTCCAATTGAACTGGCAGATGAGATCTCAGAACCACTGAACTATAGCTTTCAAAGATCCTGGAGCACCCGGGAGCTGCCAGAGGACAGGAAAAGAGCTGATATAGTTCCCATTTTCAAAAAAGGGAGGAAAACAGATCCAGGAAACTACAGACCTATCAGTCTGACTTTAATACCAGGGAAGATTTTGTAAAATCAATGAATCAACAAACACCTAGAAGCAAACAAAGTAATACCAAAAAGACAACATGGGCTTGTCAAAAATAGATCATGCAGACCAATCTTATTGCATTCTTTGACAAAGTGACAAAATTAGTGGACCAGAGGAATGATGTTAATGGGAATTTTTTGGACTTCAATAAGGTAATTGTCTGATAATAGCAGAAGCATCAAGCCTACAGGATCTAACATGATTCTAAGACCTAAGATTAGCATCCAGGCCTGAGCCTTCATAAAACTTAGCATGTTCGTTTCACAGCAGGTGCATTTTGAAGCACTGAAAAGATCCTGAGAAAATGTGATTGAATGGTTTCATAAGCCCACAGGTTTATGTATGGGACCAGGAATCAAATTATTGATTTGCAGACCAGGGTTAAGGTATGTATGTGAAAGGCGGGGTTGGTGGAGATCAGGTGCAGTCAGAAAATCATAGAACATACTGACTGTGTGTATATTCTTGTGTGCACTTTTGTTACAATACACAAGACATTGCTGGATAATTTTTTAAAAATGGGAGGGGGGAAGAAGTGAAGTGGAGTTCCCCTCTGCTAGCCTTTCCTGAAACTATTTTTACTCCCAAGGACTCTTCTTCATAATTACATTAATCTGCGACTGTCCGGTCTTCAACTCAGAAGGCCAGCAATGGCAGAGCTGTCCTCACAGCTGTCCTCCAGCTCCATCACCCCTTCATTGCCACCAGTTTCAATTCCTTGTTTGCCACTAATGACTGTGCCTTCAGTCTTTAAACAGGGGAAGAAATAATCTGTCTCTTTCTTTTCCCCTCCTTCTCCACAGCTGTGCTTTCTCATAGTACCTCAAGCTTTTAGGGATTCATTCTTCAGCGCAGCAGCCCATCAAATATCCATTAATATTCTTGACCTTTAAGCAATTTGTCTCCAAGATTTGGCTGAGTCCATTTTTTATTTTGAGGTTTAAATGCCTGACATTTCAGCACAGGAAACATTTATGCATTCTTCTCCAAACATCTTGAGATTGGTCTCTTCTGTATAACCAGTTTATGAACAGAATGGAGGGGAAATTGTTTTATTGAACCCAATTTATCCTCTTCCATCAGTGAAAATGAAAAGAGGTTAATCATCTCCCATTGAGGAGAAAGCCTGGAGAGGCTTGGCCCAAATTACTCAGATGTACTATAATCACAAAAAAACTCAAGTATAATCCAAACCTACCATTTGAGGTAAAAGAAATATAGATCCCAATGGGGATTGTTGCCTGTTATTCTGGCTGTTCTTAAAAATCAAATATTGTTTTGCTTATAGAAAACACTTGTTCAATTGGCAGGTAATAAGGGAAATTTACAGTTTACATATTATTACCATACATACTACAGACTATGCCAGAAGAAAGACAATACATTCTATTTATGTAAGTGGATAATATATACATATATATGTTTGAAGCAAGAGCCATGAATAGAATATAGCTTTCCTGTTTTGTACATTTCATTAATAATATTCCACCCCCAACAATTTATTCCCTGTTATCTAAAGTGAAAGGAGGAATGAAAAAGTTGTTTTACCTTTAAAAAGAGTTTGAATGTAATCAACTCATTTGAGTTTTTTTTTATTTCTTTATGTATTTATTAAATTTATATGCTACCCATCTCAAAGTTAAGTGACTCTAAAGGTAACTTTTCTTCAGGTTTGTCTTTCAATATACAGAAGATATTTGAAAAGGCAAACAGTAACAAAATATATTGATGCACAGTATCTTTTAAATGTTTTGGAGAATTCTTGAAGTTGGTAGTCTAGTGGTTGTTGTGGTTCAGCCTGGGACCCCTCCGGGAATGGCTGATTTGCTGTCGGTGTCCGGCTCAGAGGCTGAGGACCAGGAGGGGCAGACTGATGAAGAAGCTGAATCCCAGGCTGAAGATGAAGGACAGCCAGAGTTCCACCAGGGGGAGCTCTCCCCAGCAAGCAGCCTGGATTCCCTGGGGGAAGATGCTAGTGACTTCATAGATATGCGACAGAGGAGAGCTAACGAGAGAAGAACGCAATTGGCCAGATATTTCCAGCATTAGGGGTCGCAGCTGGGTTTGGGTGTGGTGCTTGGGAAAGGATAAAAGGCGGCCCCACCCTTCCTGGCTTGTGGAGTTTTATCTTGGAGATTCGTGAGACCTGTTTGTGAACTTTGGTGGCTACAATCCTGGTTTGTGCCTTGGACTCTTGAAACCTTGGGGGGGTGTGCCAGCAAGAAGCTTTTGGAATTGACTGGACATCAGGACCCTGTTGTAAAGTATTGTAACCTGTCTGCTGTGAAGACAGGTTTTCCTTTGTGCTTATTTTTTCCTGCTATAAATTACTTTTGGATTTTACCAGAGTGTCTGGCTGTTTTTCAGTGGGTGTGGAGGTCTGGGAAAACCCAGACAGAACAGTGGTGTAGGGTATTATTCTGTTGTATTTACTCTGCTAGGAAGGACTGAAAGTTAGATCTGAGCATCTTCCTCAATTCCTCAGTTTCAAAGAAATCACTACAAGCTTTAATAGACATTTCTTCAAGTCCTGTGCCTATTGCAAGTTGCCAATGAGCCAGTTTCGCTTTTAGAAATCTATCATTTTGTTTTGCTTTTAGAAGTCCATCATTTGAGTGACAGCCTAAAAGGTGGTTCCTACCTTCTCTCCCTCCCTCCCTCTTTCTCTTTTTCTTTTGTAAGGCTGCCATCCATAATATGTACAAATAAAATAGAACAGAGTAACATAATTGGAAGGGACCTTGGAGGTCTTCTAATCCAATTCCCTTCTTAGGCAGGAAACTCTATGCCACTTCACACAAATGGTTATCCAATCTCTTATTTAAGAACCTCTAGTGTTGGAGCATCCACAATTTCTGGAGGAAAGTTGTTCCACTGATTAATTGTTCTGTCAGGAATTTTCTCCTTAAATCTAGGTTGCCTCCCTCCTTGATTAGTTCTTCCCATTGCTTCCCTCCTTGATTAGTTCTACCCTCAGATGCTTTGGAGAATAGCATGACTCTTTGTGGCAGCCCTGAACTTTGTTTTGTGACTTTTTGTGCTGAATATTATAAATACGTTTTCCCATCCTTCCTGTTTTCAACATGATTTGGAACTAGTTTGCTTTGCAAGTGATTTGCTTAAATATCTAATCGTCCCAAAGTATATTATCCTGTCTAAGTTTGTGAGGAGAAAGAGAATGCTGTCTGGAAATGGATCATCTCCTACCTCTGGCCAGTGAGGATTTTTTTTTTTTGTCTCCATGCTATTTCTCTGGCCTTTTATCAATCTCCCATTTAGTGGAACACATTTCCCCCCTACCTGTTCATGATACCTATCAATGCTTACATGTTTACAAAACAAAGCTGAGTGATGGTGTACTATAATCGAAGAGATGTCTCTTTGGGAGGTATGAAGTCTTATAGCACCCCCCCCCCCCCACCTTGCCCACTGGTCCAAACACAAATCTTTCATTTCTTTCCCAAATACCTCTGGAGATGTGAATGAATCCAAGGCAGGAAGATAAACATGCAGCTCACCTTTCTAGCAGACTACCTTAGCAATTTTGAATTGAACAATCAGCTCTATAGCTCACCCTAAGGAAAACTAAAAGCACAGAGAAATGAAATAGGTCTCTGTGTATACAATGCATTTTAGATCTGTATCATTTCTTTTTAAGAGGTGCTTTATATTGTATCAGCAAAGGTCTCGGGCTGGCTAGGAATTCTAGACACGAGTTATGTATTTTATATGACTTCCAAGGACCTTGTGTCATTTTGGTTAGGGATATATCCCCCCCTCTTTTTTTTTTTTTGGAATGATCCAACTTTATCACTTAAAACATGCAGTAAAGGAGATGGCAATATATGGACTTTAGATGTTATTTTATTCCCCAAATCTCTTCTCTGTCCAGTCCCATTTATATGATTGCAGAACTGGTCAAAATGAGACTGCACTTTTATTATTCAACCAAAGTTTATGGGCATGTAAATTTAGTCTCTAGATAATCTCTGATATGCTGACAATCACCTAACATTAAAAACATCATCAAAAAAGCACAACAAAGAATGTTCTTTCTGCGCCAGCTCAGGAAGCTCAAACTGCCCAAGGAGCTGCTGATACAGTTCTACAGAGGAATCATTGAGTCTGTCATCTGCACCTCTATAACTGTCTGGTTTGGTGCTGCAACCCAACAGGACCGACACAGACTTCAGAGGATAATCAGAACTGCAGAAAAAGCAATTGCTGCCAACCTGCCTTCCATTGAGGACCTGTATACTGCACGAGTCAAAAAGAGGGTGGGGAAAATATTTACTGACCCCTCACATCCTGGACACAAACTGTTTCAACTCCTACCCTCAAAACGTCGCTACAGAGCACTGCACACCAAGACAACTAGACACAAGAACAGTTTTTTTCCGAACGCCATCACTCTACTAAACAAATAATTCCCACAACACTGTCAGACTTTCTACTAAATCTGCACTTCTATTCTACTAGTTTTTCTGATCATTCCTATCACCCATTTCCTCCCATGTTGACTGTATGACTGTAACTTGTTGCTTATATCCTAAGATTTTATTAATATTGCTTCTTCGTTGCTTATTTGACCCCTATGACAATCATTAAGTGTCGTACCACATGATTCTTGACAAATGTATATTTTATTTTATGTACGCTGAGAGCATATGCACCAAGACAAATTACTTGTGTGTCCAATCACACTTGGCCAATAAAATTCTATTCTATTCTATTCTATTCTGTTCTAAGATTCAAAATATCAGCAATGATATATTTTCTTTAATTGGACAACTAAAGCCAGAGCTAGGTTCCCTACCCCCCCCCAAAGATTTCAACTTTCATTTATACCTGACTTTTTAAAAATTGAATTAAAAATAATATCTCAGGAAAAACAAGGAGGCTAGTAAACCAAATTGGGAAACAGAGACCCCCCCAGCCCCCCTCCAAACATTGCAGCTCTTACTATATTGATCCAAGCAGTAGTGATAAAATCTTGAAAATCTGGCAATTCCTATTCTTCTCCCTCTTGTATGCAAGAGAGTCAAGGGGGGCAATCTTGATTTCTTTCTTATGCTTTCCTATTTCCAAGTTATGCTCATACTTCACTAAGAGCCTCAATGGCACAATGGTTAGAGTGTAGTATTGCAAGCTACTTCTGCTGATCACTGGCTGCCAGCAGATTGGCAGATCGAATCTCAGTAGGCTCAAGGTTGACTCAGCCTTCCTTCCTTCCAAGGTCAGTAAAATGAGGACCCAGATTGTTGGAGGCAATATGCTTACTCTCTGTAAACCACTTAGAGAGGGCTGTAAAGCACTGGGAAGCAGTATATAAGTCTAAATACAGTTGCCAGCTGTATTCCTCTACTGGAAGACCACCTTAAATATCAAAATATAAGACAGTCAATTTCCAAGCACAGTATGCTTTCTGCAATAAACTCTGAATATATACAGCAACCTAAGTTCATATTATTCAAGAAGATAACAAGTAACTGGCTTAGTTACACTGACAATTAGGGTCAGGGACCGCCTTCTGCCGCACAAATCCCAGCGACTAGTTAAGTCCCACAGAGTGGGTCTTCTCCGGGTCCCATCAACTAAACAATGCCGCTTGGCGGGACGCAGGGGAAGAGCATTCTCTATGGCGGCCCCGGCCCTCTGGAACCAACTCCCCCCAGAGATTAGAATTGCCCCCACCCTCCTTGCCTTTCGTAAGCAACTTAAAACCCACCTATGGTGCCAGGCATGGGGGAATTAAGATTTCTTCTCCCCCTAGGCCTTTACAATTGTATGCATGGTATGTTTGTATGTATGTTTGGTTTTGTATATTAAGGGGTTTTTAATTCGCTTTTAGTATTGGATTATTATTGTATACTGTTTAGGATTGCTGATAGCCGCCCCGAGTTTTCGGAGAGGGGCAGCATATAAATAAATAAATAAATAAATAAATAAATAAATGAATGAATGAATGAATGAAATAAATAAATAAATAAATAAATAAATAAATAAATAAATAAATAAATAAATAAATAAATTGTTTTGATTTGGAATTCTTTATAAGTGATTGCTGCTTCCCTTCCTTTTTTCCTGTATTTCATATCCAGTTGTTGATTTATTTCAGTAATTTATATGGACATCCAATTTGTAAGTTGGAACTTGATACAGGTAATAGAAGGAAAAGCAAGGGGGAAAAAAACAAGCAGCAAAAATAAAACAACAAAGTAAAACAAAATAAAGACAGCACAATCAAGGACAACCCACAATTTACATTCCCCGCCATTACAAGATGGATTGATCCAATACCTTGGATTGGGGTCTCCAAACTTGACAACTTTAAGACTTGTAGATTTCAATTCCCAGAATTCCCCAGTCAGCCAACTCTTTATTCCCCAGTCATTCCACAAGTCCTAAAATTGCCAAGTTTGGGGAGCCCTGTCCTGGATCAATGGCCAAGAGAAAGTTGGAACAAGGGGAGGTTAGGATCTCAACACATTATATTCTCAGCACTCATCCAGTCCAAGTTGTTTTGCTCTTAATAGCAGTGGAATAAAGTAAATAACATCTATAGTGTGGACACGTTACTAGACAGGAGATATACAACTGTGTAGCTCCACTCTGATCTAGCTGGGCTCTTCCCAATTGTCTTGTGGAAAGATTGAAACTTTACCATGAATTATGACTCTTTCATAAACGCATCCAGGAAATATAATTAATTTGCCTTCCTTCCCTTAACCAGCAACTGACGTTTTAAATCAAAAAGTCAAGAAAAAGCTGTGGTAGACTACATGAGCCTCTTAGGAGAAATATTGAAAAATTGATGATAAATGAGGCTTACATCAAGAAATACAATTTTATCTCAGTGCTTCCATGATGAGCTCAACTGTTGTAATTCACTCAAATACAAGATATTCATAACTGAGGTTTTGCTTTAGTACCGCATGCAGAGTTACTCCTGCTGAAATATATTTTGAACAAGTGACTCTAATCCTTTGTGCATTATTGGGGAGGAAGAGATGTGGAATTCAGTACTGCTTACATTTAAGCAAGAACAAACAAGGTAGCTATTTGGCTAGACACTTTCAATAGTCTATTCTTATTGGACCAAATAAGAACATTTATTATGTTTTCAAGTCAGTCTTCACTCCTGGCAACTACACGGACAAGTCCACGCAGTTCTCTTGGCAGCATTTTCAGAAGTAGTTTGTCAGTGCCTTTTTGCTAAGGATAAGTGAGCGCCTCGGGGTCACCCAGCTGGCTTCATGCCTCAGGTGAGGCTACAGCTCATGTTCTCCTGGTTTCTATCCTGGTGCCTTTAACCACAGCCATCAAATTGGTTCTTGGAAACAACGCACATGGTACTAACACAAACACAGAGAGCCACAGAAATCATGGCTTTCCCTGATGCACGGAACTACAGGTAGTCATCGACTTATAACCACAATTAAGCCCAAATTTCTATCGCTAAGCGAGACAGTTCTCAAGTCAGTTTTGCCCCATTTTACTACATAGAAACATAGAAGATTAATGGCAGAGAAAGACCCCATCTAGTCTTCCCTTATGCCATTTCCTCTATTTAATCTTAGGATGGATATATGTTTATCCCAGGCATGTTTAAATTCAGTTACTGTGGATTTACCAACCACGTCTGCTGGAAGTTTGTTCCAAGCCTCTACTACTCTTTAGGTAAAATAATATTTTCTCACATTGCTTCTGATCTTTCCCCCAACTAACCTTGTTCTTGTGTTCACTTTCCTATTAAAAACACTTCTCCCCTGAACCTTATTTAGAAACATAGAAACATAGAAGACTGACGGCAGAAAAAGACCTCATGATCCATCTAGTCTGCCCTTATACTATTTTCTGTATTTTATCTTAGGATGGATATATGTTTATCCCAGGCATGTTTAAATTCATTTACTGTGGATTTACCAACCACGTCTGCTGGAAGTTTGTTCCAAGGATCTACTACTCTTTCAGTAAAATAATATTTTCTCATGTTGCTTTTGATCTTTCCCCCAACTAACTTCAGATTGTGTCCCCTTGTTCTTATGTTCACTTTCCTATTAAAAACACTTCCCTCCTGGATCTTATTTAACTCTTTAACATATTTAAATGTTTCAATCAATGTCCCCCCTTTCCCTTCTGTCCTCCAGACTATAAGATTGAGTTCATGAAGTCTTTCCTGATAAGTTTTATGCTTAAGACCTTCTACCATTTTTGTAGCCCGTCTTTGGACCCGTTCAATTTTATCAATATCTTTTTGCAGGTGAGGTCTCCAGAACTGAACACAGTATTCCAAATGTGGTCTCACCAGCACTCTATACAGCGGGCTCATATGGTTAAGTGAATCTGGCTTCCCCATTGATTTTGCTTGTCGGAATCCTGTAAAATGTGATCACATGATCCCAGTAGACTGCAAATGTCATAAACATGAGTCAGGTGCCAGGCTTCTGGATTTTGATCACATGATCATGGGGGTGCTGCAATAGTTGTAAATGTGAAAAGCAGTCATAAGTTGCTTTTTTCATTGCCATGGTAACTTTGACTGGACACTAAAGGAAGGATTGTAAGTTGAGGACTTATATATTGCAATCATTTTTGGAGAGGAACTGGAGTTTTCATTCATTGGACAACTGTTTGAGAAAATATACTGCTCAATAAAATAAAGGGAACTCTCAAATAACACATCCTAGATCTGAATGAATGAAATACTCTCATTGAATACACTTTGTTCTGTACAAAGTTGAATGTGCGCAACAGCATGTGAAATTGATTGCCAGTCAGTGTTGCTTCCTAAGTGGTCAGTTTGATTTCACAGAAGTTTGATTTGCTTGGAGTTATATTGTGTTGTTTAAGTGTCCCCTTTATTTTTTTGAGGTGTATATCTCTATCATTGTGAGTGTAAATTCAAGAATGTATCTTGTAATCAGCCAAAGCCTGAGAAACACTTAGGATATTTTGAGGAAAATATGAAAGACTGAGCTACAATGATCCCTGGGTTTGTCTAGCTGTCCAATTGCTCCCTCCTCTGTTTTCCTTTATCCAGGGATCTGAGAATCTCCCAAGGAATTGGAAACAGTTTTGATTTTAATAGATTAATTTTATAAATGTTGAGAATTAAGAAAGATGAAGGCTTAATTATTGGGATATTTTCCCACAAGGCTCTTTGAGATAATCTTTGTTACTATCTAAAGCTATTTATCTCTGATAAGAATTAAGTGCAAAATCTCCAGCTAAGCCTGTGGCCAGAGATTAGTTTACTTCCAGAATGCCAAGCTGGTGACTTTTGAGGGCCGGGATCTAGCGAGATTTCACGAGATCCCGGCCATGCCTGTCATCAGCGCCAGCTGATGACGTCGTCAGGGCGGGGCCAGCCAGCCCTTTATAAGGGCTGTGCTGGCTCGGGGGGCTTCCTTTTCACCCCGACAACGAGCAGGCGAACACCCGCCCGCCCTCCCTATCTTTCAGTGTACTTCAGGGGTCGCCCTTAGGGTTTTTTGGCGGTCTGGGCATTTATCTGCAACCGTTTTTCCGCCTAATCCACACTGCGGTGTGGGACGGATGGTTAGGGGGTGTTTGTTATTTGATTAGTTCTAATTGGCTTACCTTTGGTCATTGGGTTGGCAGGTTAGGGGCGGAAATTGGGAGGTGTTAGCAACTGCATGTTCTCCGTTGGGCATCCTTGGGGATGATTGGCAGACTCTCTTCAAGGGCTCATGGTGGCTTTTAAACGAGCCTGAGCAATTGGGGAGAAGTTGCCTCTGGGTCTTGCCCATTTCAATTTCCTTTCAGGGATTGGACGGCGAGACCTCCCACATGCGTTGCATGGCTGGGATCCAGGTGAGGGCGTGGTCCCCTTCACCTGGATCAGCATGGAACTATGCCCCGAGTTGCCCAGGAAGTTTTTATTACGTCATTTCTGCCCCAAATGTTCTTAGTTGACCTCTGCTGGTCCCATTTTAGTTTTGAATTAAATAAATTTAATTAATTAATAAAAATGACCCAGTTTAAATCCAGCTCTGTGTCCGCGTTGTTATTCCGCTTCCGCTGCAATCGTTTCCCCCTTCCTTTGTCTTCCCTTGTCAGTACTTTACTGATTTTTAAATCAAATTAAGGATTCTTAGAAATTCAGGTTTTCTCCTGTTTTGTAAATTTTCAATTGACTATAATAGTTTCCTCTTTCCCTTGTGGTTACCATCATGATATTTTTGTATTTAGCTGGTATATTTTAAAGACTAGACAATAGTTCATCAGGTCTGACTGATGTCATCCTTAACATGCTAGTATTTTAAAGTGCTACAAGATCCTTTGTTGGTTTTGTTTCAATAGTCTAATGTGGCTCACTTTCAGGAAACCGGCCTCAGATTCCTGGTGTCATTGTTGATAACTAATGGGTTTTTTGATAAGTTTCCAGCGCTATCTCCTTTTTAATCCTTTTGTTAGCTTTGAATAGCGTAGAGGACAAAGATAACACAAGAGGCACTTCGGAGCAACAGATTGACTCAGATTTACTAATAGTGAGATCATAAAGAGGCAAATAAAGGCCCCTCCATTTCAACCAGGGAAGGAAGTCAAAAACAACTTGGAATTTAATCCCCTCAGACAATACTGCATGGTGTGTGATGAATGGAATCACAACATCTTCAGAAAGAAACACACGGCTCCCAAAAGCTAAGCTGTATGCCACACACACCAACAAATCTTCAACAAGCCAAAAAGAAAGAATGAATGTGGGAAATCTAATCAAACCAGAACACTTTTTTTTTTTAAAGGAGGAACCCAAAAGAATGAGAGCAAGATTATCTGTAGGCTCCTTTTTTCTTGCTTTGTTTCTTAATCTATGAGAGCATTAATATAAATTTTATTATGGTTAAGTTAGTATAGGCAGCTAGCAATGGTATAACTATATTGAATGCCAAACAAATAGTGCCTGAAAGCAGATCTCTCACAGACAACACGAAAAATACTGATTTTGTGCCAGTCTGCCAGGGGGCGCAGAGGGATTAAAAAGTAGCTTATATCTACAATTCAATCTCTAGCTAGTAGCTGAACAGAAGCCAGTATAATTCAAGTCAAGTCAAGATCAGTTTGTACTTTCTCAAGGTCATAAGAAGCCCCATTATTTATTATAAGTATAATCTTGTGTTTTCTTATTAGAAAATAATTCTGCCGGACTTTTCAACAGCTAGTGAGCCAGGAAGGTGTTTGAGGAACACATTGTCTGAGATAGATGGTCATAAACTGTGTCCAGTCCTGGTCCAGATCTCAGTCTGTGAACAAGCTACTCCAGCTGAACCCATTTATCAATCACCATGTAGTATAGTGGGAAAATGTTCATGGCTCAAATGTACCATTTGAAGATAGATGCTCAGATATAAAAATTCTACATAACCATTTCAATACATAATAGCTATCTGTCATTACAAATCATCTGTAGTCAATCTACTTTGGTAAGCAATTAGGTCCATATCCTAAAATTTTGCACACCTCATATACCATAAGGAATATATTCAGTTTCATTGAAATTGAAGGTGGTCCACTTGACAAAGAATGACCCTGTATAGACTTTATGGATTGTTGCTACCCTTTTCTCAAATCTGGGTTGGATATTTTTCCTTGTACAAACAAAAAAATCTACCACAATCTTTTCAAGGCATAGATTCAGTATGACTTTCAGAAGCACATTTGGCACAAAATGCCATACTGAATTGGGATCAAAAATCTAAAAAATGCTACTTGTCAAGAGATCTCCAAGTAATAACCTTACCAGCCACAATGTAGGTCACATCACATTATTTATCTGATCTCATGTTAACTGTAGTAACAGACAGTCATACCAATATAAATTCTGTGAGTTCTAGATTTGGTAGTTAACAGATATTTGTCTCAAAACATACAAACTATTTGGCAGAGCATTTTTTTATGAGGGTGAATGGATGCCTTAGGATGCGAGGCAATGCCAAGTAACAAAATGTTGGCCTCTCATAGACCACATGAAAAGTGCTACTTTTGTGCCAGTCTGCCAAGGGGATGTAGAGGCACCACCAGTGATGGGCTACCAAAATTTTTACTACCACACTGTGGGCGTGGCTTATGCATTTTGTTTCAACATCTTTCAGTGCAAATTGGGTGCTCTGGGGATGGAGCCCCAAATTTTGCTCCTGGGACTGCGTTCCTGACCGTACCCGTAGGAGCCCACCACTGGTAACAACCTTCCAAACAAACAGCAGAACTCAAAAGGCAAACATCCGATAACCAGGGATTCTCATTTTTGCTTGAAAGAAAATCCAAAGGTGAAAAACTTTGGAGAGGAAAAATAAATGTTTGCAAGCTTCTTAAACATGCAGTTTTAATGGGCCATTGAAACACCTGAGGCAGCCCGAGGGGCTCTGTGGAGCAAGGAGATCAGTAAACAAAATTTATTGTCATCCTCACGTATAGTCACAGTTTGTTACAAGCCAGTCCATCTTACCATAAAACTAGTTTCTATCTGGTTTACATTATGCAGCCTGCCTGAATTAATCAAAGTCATAATTAGGGGTTTTCTAATCAGGAGTTTACCACTGCTTTTCCCACAACTCAAACCATTTTACAAAAAAAGATGAGGTTGGGCATAGTAAATGCAAGATTAATTAATGGAAAATTCACATCACCAATGTAAAATTATTATCTTGTACATTTGGATAGACAGTCCGTATGGATACTTGAGGATTTGTATTGATAGATTTGAATGATGAGGTTTGTGGGCTTTCTTTAAAAATAGAACATGAGATATAAATTTAAACCAAAGGATTTTAAGTAGGTTTATTAGATTTCTAATAGGTATATTGTTATTTCTGACAATCCTTAAAGGACTTTTGCTGATTCCGATAGAATGCTGAGATTTTAAAGACCCATTGATAAAGTAAAGGGTGTGATATAGGACTTTGTACACTGATAAATTGTTAAAGATATTTATATTTGCTGAGGGGAAGGGGGAGATGACTTTCTTATTGTTTCCTTTTTCTGCACCTTTTTCTTTTTTAATGTTCTTATCTTTTGTAGTTTTTTTAAATAATCTGCTTAATATAATCTTCTAATTGTCAACATTCAAAGGAATTATTCAGTTATACTTCTAAATGGGTATTTTTTAAACCCATATCCCAAATAGAATAGAATAGAATAGAATTTTATTGGCCAAGTGTGATTGGACACATAAGGAATTTGTCTTGGTGCATTTGAAAATTGAGCCATAGCACTCAGAAATACAGCTACCATACCTTGAGTAATTTCATATAATCTTTGGGGGGGGGGGGGGGGGTTAATGTCAGCCTGGTTATAGAATAAAAATGAAACTGTCAAATCAAAGCAATTAAGGCCATATCTAGAAAAGAGGTGGGTTTTGTCATTCAGATAGGTTATTAATTTGGCCAATACATTGATGTTACTGGAAGTTTTGTCACTGACTTCAGCACCATGATAATTTCCTCTTTTAATCTTTATTGAGTTTTAGTTATAAACAAACCACATATAAACAAGATATACAAAAATACATGAAATATAAACAGATAAAGTAGACGCTAACCACTTTTACAACTACTGTATTCCCAGATATATTTACACTTCACAATATTACTTCTTCCTTGTGTGTCCAATCACACTTGGCCAATAAAATTCTATTCTATTCTATTCTATGCTATGCTATGCTATTCTATTCTAGATTTACATATATACTGTGTATATGTACACGTGTATAGCCATGCTTCTCTATCCTACACTTATATTATTTACTATTTTCATTACATTAGTTGATCACATTTTAACAATTCTTCCCTGTTTATTTAACTTGTTTGTATTATCTCTTCTAATTTCCAGCCACTTGTAAAAGTTTTCCCATACGGTAAAAAAAATTCTCTTTCTTGTTTGTTTTGCAATTCATAAGTAAGCCTGGTCATTTCAGCACAAACCATTATTTTATTTATTATCATGTTATCTGATGGGAGGTTTTGTTCTTTCTAGTTTTGAACATATGCCAATCTCGCAGCAGTTAATATATGGACAATAAAGTAGTATTTTGGCTTAATATAATGTTCTCTAATTATTCCTAATAAGTATATCTCTAATCTTAAGTCTATGTCACATTGTGTCATTCCCTTTAACCATGTCTTGATTTTTCTCCAATATTTTCATGCCATTGGGCATGACCACCACAAGTGGTAGTATGTCCCAGATCCTTTTTTGCATTTCCAACATTGCAGATCTATGTTGGAGTAAATTTTAGAAAGTCTGGCGGGGGCAAAGTGCCATCGATAAAACATCTTATATAAATTTTCTTTGTAGGAAACTGACAATATTAGTTTATAATTTACTTTCCACATTTTTTCCCAATCCTCTAAATGTATTGAATATCCAGTTTTTCATTCAGGCAATCATATTGTCTTTAACTGTTTCTTCCAAATTGTCAAATTGTATTAAATAATTATACATTTTCATTATAAATTTAGTCTGTGATCCTATTAAAATTTTGTCTATTTAATTTTTTAGTTATTCCATATTCTTGAATGTCTCTTTTATATCTACTTTGTAATTGAAGATATGGTAAAAATCAATCTATGATTTCCCCTTCCTTTTCTAATATTTGTCTCATTTTCAAATTTCATGTGGAGAGGGACGGCATATAAATCCAATTAAATTTAAAAAAATATAAATCTTTACAATGTACTGTATATGCACAGGGTGTGCTACAAGGCAGGGGTTTCCAACCCCTGGGTTGTAGCCCGCTACCAGGCCTTGAGCCATCGGAACTGGGCCAGGGAAGTGGTGGTACGTGTGCCACTTGCATGAGTAGCGAACAAGTGTATGTGGGCACTCCATTTGCACAAGTGGTGGGTGTGTCCGACTCTTGTGCAAATGGAACTATGCCTGCTTGCACGCTTACCCACCACTCACAGAATATTTATTCAATTTTATTCTTTATTTATTCAATTTTTATGCCGCCCCTCTCCTTAGACTCAGGGTGGTTTACAACATGTTAGCAATAGCACTTTTTAACAGAGCCAGCCTACTGCCCCCACAATCCGGGTCCTCATTTTGCCCACCTCGGAAGGATGGAAGGCTGAGTCAACCTTGAGCCGGTGATGAGATTCGAACTGCTGACCTTCAGATCTACAGTCAGCTTCAGTGGCCTGCAGTACAGCACTCTACCTGCTGCGCCACCCTGGCTCCTCTTCCTCTTCCCCTCTTCCTTCACCCCGGCCATTCTGCAAAACCAAAAAGATCGGGAAACTCTTCTATATAAGATGATTAAACATATTTAACAGGAAAATCTTTGGTTCCCTTTTTCCATTAGTAAATTTTGAAAGATGTTTGTGGTGGTGGGGATGTCCTATCTCAAGAGATTCCAAATGTAATTTTCCTTTGCATTTTGGGAATCCACTTATGGAGTTTCCTCTTGTTTAAAGTAAACTTTTATTGGTGTGAAGAATATGTTGGATATAGTTTTCCCCATTACTGTTCATTTCATTGTGGTGTTTGTCCCCCCCCTTTTTTTTCCTTTGTGTGAATTTATTTAAGATATTGTTTTGTAATGCCTGTTTGCAGTTTACACCAATAAATTCCAAGTGGTTTTTTTTTCAAGACTTGAAAAAACGTGAAAGAAAAATAAAACTTGGCATCCCATTAAGATCCAAGTTGCTATTTATAGTGCAAAAGTCAACAGCAATCAACTGTGTACTTATTGGATGACAATGACCTGCTTATGATAGAGGGATGTGCAGTAAGAGAAAACAACATAAAGATATACACTGGGTAAGAAGGAAGAATTTTGTTCTTCCAAAGGGAAGTCTGGAAGTTGTGTCAAGCATTCTGCATGGAGACATGACCTAACATAACATCCATATCACTGTGTTCTGAGAGTTTAAGAAAAGATGAACTAGATTTTGATGGCTTACTAATTAAAAAATGGATGTTCTCTGATCCCCAAAGCATGCAATGCACTTTCTCCTCCGCTTACAAAGCAGAACGTCCAAGCGCAATAACTAAGGCACAAACCTGATTTATATTCCAACAGTGGGATTATACGCCCTACATATTAATTCAGAAGGAAGTCCCTTATGTTTCTTTGAATTTATTCCTTATCAAAGGTGAATCCAAACTCAGCTATGTTTACACTGTGGGATCAGGGAACTACAAAGTAGGTGCAATTACATTTGATGATCCTAATGTCTTACATGAACTCAGCTACTGGGGTTTTGGTTATGTAAGTCATGATGTCAGTAGATGGTCTAATAGGGAGTTGTTTAAGAGGGATGGTTTGCATCCATCATACAGAGGTACCCAGGTGCTCGGTGAGGAATTCAGAGCTTTTTTGGACAGGCATTTAAACTAGGTAAAGGGGACAGAGATGTACCAGATGTGGAGGATTTCTGTCCCCGACCAATGAGGATACATCAGTTTCTGGAAGCTTATGAAAAGGGAGCTGAAAATAAAATAGATGTAGTTGTTGATGATAAGGGGCAAACTAATAATGAAAATAATGTTCTTCGGGTAATGTGCACGAATGCTCGAAGCTTGAGCAACAAGCTCTGTGAGTTAATGGCCATAATATCTAGAGATAATTTGGATCTGGTTGCCATAACTGAGACATGGTTTAAGGATTCCAATGAATGGGAAATATCCATACCAGGATATACACTGTATAGGAAGGATAGAATAGAGAGAAGGGGAGGTGGAGTAGCCATTTATGTTAAAGAAAGTCTAAAAACAATACTAATTCAAAATACATGTAAAGATCTGGAGACCCTCTGGATTTGCATGCAAAATAAAGACGGTTCTGTCATTAGAATTGGGGTGATCTATAGGCCTCCAGGGCAATCTGAGGAACATGACAACAAGATGGTGGATGAGATTACCCTAATGGCAGTAAAGGGAGATATTGTGGTTATGGGTGATTTCAACATGCCTGATGTTGACTGGAATATCCCCAGTGCCCTTACATGCAAAAGTAAGAATATAGTAGAGGCCTTTACAGGAGCAGCTATGGCACAGCTAGTTAAGACACCAACTAGAGGGGAGAATATTCTAGATTTAGTTTTTACAAATGGGAATCGGGTTTCAGAGGTCAGGGTGGGAGAAAATTTAGGTTGCAGCGACCATCTATGTTTGTGGTTTGATGTAAAAACTGATTGTGAGCAATCCTATACTGCAACCAAAGTATTGGATTTCAGAAAAACAAATTTTAATGCAATGGGGGAATATTTAAATAATGAATTAAAGGGGAGGGATAAAATGGCAGGAGCGAGCACCCAGTGGACTGTATTAAAAAAAGGCCATCTTAAAAGCCACAAGACTTTATGTAAAGCAAGTAACTAAAGGTAAAAGGAAGAAGAAACCGCTATGGTTTAGCAATGATGTAAGGGCTATAGTCAATGAAAAAAAGGCTGCCTATAGGAGGTATAAAGAGTCTGGAAGTATAGCTGATAGAGAGGTGTATAAAATGAGACAGAAGGAGGCGAAACAGATAATATATGCTGCTAAAGCCTCAAAAGAGGAAGAAATAGCAAAATCTGTAAAGAAGGGGGATAAAACCTTCTTCAGATATATTAGTGATAAGAAGAAGAAAAACTGCAGCATCACAAAGCTTAGTACCGGGAATAATACATGCATTAATGGGAATAAGGAGATCGCTGACCATTTCAATAGCTACTTCTGTTCAGTTTTCTCAAAGGACACCTTACAAAATAATACTATAGAGGGATATAGCATTGCTTCCAGCTGTACGGATTCAGCTCCAGTGATCTTAGAAGCTGATGTCTTAGAAGAACTTGAAAGATTAAAGATAAATAAGGCAATGGGTCCAGATGGCATCCATCCCAGAGTTCTTAAAGAACTCAGATCTGTCATTGCTACCCCCCTGACTGATTTGTTTAACCAATCCCTGTTAACAGGAGATGTTCCTGAGGATTGGAGAATGGCCAGTGTTGTGCCTATCCACAAGAAGGGCAGTAGAGAAGAAGCTGGAAACTACAGGCCAGTTAGCTTGACATCAGTTGTAGTTAAAATGATGGAGACTCTACTCAAAAAGAGGATAAATCAGCATCTAAAAAACAATAACTTATTGGACCCAAATCAGCATGGCTTTACTGAAGGCAAATCGTGTCAGACTAATCTCATTGAGTTCTTTGACTATGTCACAAAGGTGTTGGATCAAGGTGGTGCCGTGGATATTGCCTATCTGGACTTCAGCAAAGCCTTTGATACGGTTCCACATAAAGAGCTGATAGATAAATTAGTGAAGATTGGACTTAATCCCTGGATAGTTCAGTGGATTTCAAGCTGGCTGAAGCATAGACATCAGAGAGTTATTGTTAATGGCGAGTATTCTGAGCAGAGACAGGTTACAAGCGGTGTGCCACAAGGGTCTGTTCTGGGTCCTATTCTTTTTAATATGTTTGTGAGTGACATAGGGGAAGGTTTGGTAGGGAAGGTTTGCCTATTTGCCGATGACTCTAAAGTGTGCAATAGGGTTGATATTCCTGGAGGGGTCTGTAATATGGTAAATGATTTAGCGTTACTAGATAAATGGTCAAAGCAATGGAAACTGCAGTTTAATGTTTCCAAATGTAAAATAATGCACTTGGGGAAAAGGAATCCTAAATCTGAGTATTGCATTGGCAATTCTGTGTTAGCAAAAACTTCAGAAGAGAAGGATTTAGGGGTAGTGATTTCTGACAGTCTCAAAATGGGTGAGCAGTGTGGTCGGGCGGTAGGAAAGGCAAGTAGGATGCTTGGCTGCATAGCTAGAGGTATAACAAGCAGGAAGAGGGAGATTGTGATCCCCTTATATAGAGCGCTGGTGAGACCACATTTGGAGTACTGTGTTCAGTTCTGGAGACCTCACCTACAAAAAGATATTGACAAAATTGAACGGGTCCAAAGACGGGCTACAAGAATGGTGGAAGGTCTGAAGTATAAAACGTATCAGGAAAGACTTAATGAACTCAATCTGTATAGTCTGGAAGACAGAAGGAAAAGGGGGGACATGATCGAAACATTTAAATATGTTAAAGGGTTAAATAGGGTTCAGGAGGGAAGTGTTTTTAACAGGAAAGTGAACACAAGAACAAGGGGACACAATCTGAAGTTAGTTGGGGGAAAGATCAAAGGCAACATGAGAAAGTATTATTTTACTGAAAGAGTAGTAGATCCTTGGAACAAACTTCCAGCAGACGTGGTTGGTAAATCCACAGTAACCGAATTTAAACATGCCTGGGATAAACATATATCCATTGTAAGATAAAATACAGGAAATAGTAAAAGGGCAGACTAGATGGACCATGGGGTCTTTTTCTGCCGTCAGTCTTCTATGTTTCTATGCATTATTTGGCATGACATGACACTAGAAAACTTGGATAATTCAGAAAGCTATGGTTTTCTGACCCGCTGCACGAACAGGGTAAGACTTAAGAGATGCCCATCAAAAATGGGTTGCAAGATTTTTTTAAAAAGCTGAAGCATTAAGGATTTCCAACAAACTCCAAACGACAAATTTCTTTGTTAGCATCCCTTTTGAATCTGAAGCCATACCCTCCTGCATGGTGTGTTAAAATACAGATTGGGTTGTGCTGTTCTTTAATTTCAGACAATCGCAAAGGTACACTTGACTGGTTTTAAGCTGTCATCTCCAATACAGCTCTATGACTAAATACTTAGTTTTCAGTAGGCAAATAGTAGCCAGATTCCATGCTGAAAAATAAAAATAGATCTTTGGGCAGGAATGTCCCACTGAAATCAATTGGCTTTTGTTAATACAGGAAGGCTAAGAACTGAAACAAATATAATACTAAGAGAGAGAACTGGGCAGGGTGGGAGGTATGGGGATATTTCAGATCATCATCCAGAGGGGAAAAATGAGAACTATATCAGATGGTTATGGGAAAACTTCATAGTTTGGAAAAACACTATCAGAAATGCCCTTGTGTGCAGTCATTGAAAAGAAGCTGAACACATGACAGCCACATGAGAAAATTCTGAGTTGCGATGGAAGCAACTCGCATCAAAGATTGTTGGGGGGGGGCATTCTGAGTGACTCTAAGTTCCTCCTCTTCTCCTTTCTCAGTTGTGTCAGTTGACAAGATTTTTTGCCTATCCTCTGTTTCCTCAGGATACAATTTGGGAAATCTTTATGAAGAGTCTAGTGGAACATCCCAAAAACACATTGGACATTTCCTTCACTCTAAGCACATGGTCAAGCATAGTTCTATAGAAATTTCAGACAGAGAAAACAATCTGCCTAAGGAAGTTATGAATTCGCCATCTCTGGAAATCTTTTTAAATAAAAGTGTTTAGGGACAAGCGGCCCTCATGGATCATTTAAATATTTTCTCAGCACATTGCACAGAGTTGGACTTTTTGGTTACTTCACACTCTACAATTCTATAATTCACTGACAGGTAGAGAGGTTAAAGCTGGAGGCAATTCCCCACAAAAGTTAGTGTAAACAACCCTTGATGAAAATGTAAATGTTAAGGTTTATTAATTTCTTACATGAGGGTTTTGCATTATTCTTGAAATCTCCAACTTCTGATTTTCATTCCTTTTTGTGCCAAAAGGCTTCAATAGAGTTGCTTCAAAAAACAAAACAAAACAAAACAAATGTGTACCAAATGTGTTCGGGTTTTTGTTTTTGTTTTTTAGCACAAAGGTGTTTCAGTAACAGATTTGTTTTTGTTGGACCAGACAAGCAACAGTTCCCCAATTTGGAAGCCAAAAGCAGCCAACCTTCAGATTTGCCTTATATCTACCCCCTGGGGCTGTCCCCTGACCACACTGCCAAAAAAAAGAGAGAATTGTTGGTGTATGGTAATTAGGAATGCAATTCTCAGATTTTAAAAAGGTATCGGAGGTAAAACTTCTCTGATACCTGGTGACAAAAGCCAGATTCTTCAGTTCCACTTCTGATGATATCACAACTCAACCTATTTACTCACCGTGGCCCAAAGATTCATACAAACTGAGTTGTCACCAATGACTAACCAGCAGTAGCTGCCAATTTTTTCAGAGACACAAGCTTATGCTACATCCCTGCATTCAGTGCTACCTGGCTTCAAATCATCATCACTAGTGATGGGCAAAGCCAACGGTGTTCGGGTTTGGCAAGTTCGGCCGAATTTTACACAAAATTCGGCTGCACCCGAACCGAACCTGAACTTGAACCTGAACGGGGAATCCCTCCCACGAAGAAATTCCAGGGGTGGAGCTTTGACGTCACTGGCAGGTTGCTAAGGACGCCAAGGTGATCCCTTCCTGGATTAGCAACCTGACAGTGACGTCAAAGCTCCGAACGCCGAACATGACCCCGAACTTTGGAAAAATTTCAGGTTCGTGTTCGGCATACCGAACCCCGCAAAATTCGGTACGGACCCGAATTGTGCGGGTTCAGTTCGCCCATCACTAATCACCACCTGTTTGTTTACTGGAGGGTGAGTAAACAGCAGCAATTTTGCAAAACAGAAGATAGGATCAAGTAGCAACAGGCAAGAATAGGGAGCTATTGGCACCAAAGAGTTGAATGGTGCTTTCAAGATTCAAGCCATAATCCAATTATTTGGATAGATGTTTGTGGGCATTCCCACTCAAATCCTAATATCCATTTGGCGGACACCAGACATTGTCAATTTTTAAAAAGAAGAACCAGTACTGGTTTTAAGCATGAAATTCCACTCTGAATATTGTCCCTGCATCCATTTTAATATTTGGGCTGTTTAAAAAAATTAGCCTCCCAACCTCCCGCATCCCAAACCTTGGCATCAGGAATTTTGCAATTGTTTGTGGGTCAATGGATCCATTTCCACCCCCCTCACAAGACACTCTATATCCTAGATCAGTGATGGCAAACCTTTTTTTCCTCAAGTGCCAAAAGAGCGTGTGTGCGTGCTATCACACATACACAAGTGCCCATACCCATAATTCAATGCCTCAGGGAGGTGAAAACAGTTTCCCCCACCCTCTGGAGCCCTTTGGAGGCCAGAAATTGCCTGTTTCCCAACTTCTGGTGGGCCCAGTAGGCTTGCGTTTCGCCATCCCCAGGCTCCAAAGGCTTCCCTGGAGCTGGGGGAGGGTAAAAACACCCTCCCCCATCCACCTGGAAGCTCTCCGGAAGCTAAAACTACCCTCCCAGAGCCTCTTTGCAAGCCAAAATTCACCCGTGCCATAGGTTTGCAATCACTGTCCTAGATAGTCTAGGCTGGTCTTATGGAAGACCATTTGATAGTTTGGCATATAGATTAGCATTCAGGAGCTTTTCTAGCACTTTACATACTAGTTTCATGTGTTCCTCCATTGTCTCTGACTAAATGAGAATATCATTCAAATACATTATTTTGAACTTCCAGTTTGCCCGGGCAAACTGGAAGTTCACTTGTGTGTTCGCCCTCGGCTTCCTTTTCTCTGGCAGAGGTCTTCAGGAACTTCGTCGGCTTTGGACAGTTGCAGTCAGGCCTCTCACATCTCAGCCCATTTCTTCTGAAGCCAACAAAGCTTTCCTGAAAGCCTGTGTAGCCAATAACAGAGCTCTGGGTCAATCTGCACAGGCATCCCTTGTATGCATAGGCATCCCTCGTATTTAGGGGATTATGTGGGCATGTATTGTGCCTACCGTCCCTGTCCTAGTGTCTTCTTTTGTTACTTTTTATCATTACTTATCTAATGTTTAATATGTACAAATTATCACCCTATAATTGTTTGACAAATAAATAAATAAATAAACAAATAAACAAATAAATAAACAAACAAATAAATGAATGAATCAAGAGTGTGGATTGGCTGGCCAAGCCTGGCAGTGGAAGAGATATATAGCTGCCAGGCGTGGCCAGGGTTGTTCTGTTCTAGCATTCTCCTAGTTAACTCCTGGGTTGCCTCTTCCTACTTGCATTCATTCATTAAAGGCTAGTTCTTCACTTACTGTCTCAGGCCTCATCCTTGTGGGGACAAAACAAATGGGAAATCCAGGGGTTTCAGTGAGGCCTGTGCACATGTGGGGGGGACAGCGTGGGGGGGGCTTATGCGCATGCAACAAGGCAATGCATTATGGGTGTATGCACATGCACGCACACTATTATGTGTGCACTCATCTTTTTGGCACCCAAGTCAAAAAAGTTTCGCCATCACTGTTCTAGTCTCTACATTCACGTACATGGGGATGTGCATGTTTGAGTGCGTTACTCTCTGGGTGTATTTTTTTCAGTGTTATAAGATCCAAACTGGCCCAAAAATAATTCAAAACTACAATTCCATCATTTCCGCAATGTCTGTTTAATGGGTTGTCTTGATCTTATTCAAAGGAATATTTTTTTCCCCCACATTGCAGCTGGTGCAGCAATTATTTAAGCTTCTTTCATTTTCTGCTGTATTATCTTTCTCTCCTGGCATTGAAACTTTAGCCTCCTTTAACTTGGACAGTCTTAAGCCTGGCTTTAAATGCCCTTTTCCTTGTGTCCCATTTTGTAAAGCTTACGGGAGATGTTATCACACTTATTCGGCTGCAGCTGTCATCACAGTTCAGCAAATGCATTATGAGGTTTAATTCATTGTGGCTAAACTGACTTCCTTTTGTGTTATTACTTAGCCACTAGAGACATTTGTTTTTAAACACCTGTAAATACAAAAAAAGGAAATAGAGAGGAAAGAACTTGTCTTCTTCAAGGGGATGGTGTTACAGTGGATCCTGGTATCTTATTTGTCTTTCAGAAGCACCATAACACTTCTGGACATCTGAATTGCAGGTGTTCTGTCGGGCTCTCTGGTAGACTCCTCCCACAAATTGACAGGTACAAATTTCAGACACACACATGTTTGAAAATTCAAAACAATGTTCTTTATAATGAAAATTCACATAAACTAAGCCCTCTTTTGGTATAGCAAAGAGCACTGGTCTCCAAACAAACTGTTAATTTGTACAAGTCCCTTATCAGTTCTGTGATACTTAGCTTGCAGCTGTGAGGCAATTCACAGTCCTTCTTCTTTCACAAAGTGAAACACACTTTGCTCTGGTTTAGTTTCAAAGCGGGGGAAAATCAGCACACAAAAGGTCCAAGTCAGTAAAGCAGTCATGAAACACAACGATCAGATAATCCTCCACAATGGCCAAACCCACAGGCTGCTATTTATAGCAGCCTCACTAATTACCACAGCCCCACCCAACCACAGGTGGCCTCATTTTCTTTGATAATAATCTCTCAGTTGTTGTTGCCTATGCATCGCTCTCCGCATGCGTGGCTGTATCATTAACTCTTGTTCTGAATCCAAGGAGGAGCTAGATATTTGATCTCCTTCTGAGCTGTCTGCCACACTCTCCTCCTCCCTGTCACTCATGTCTTCTTGATCAGAGGAGCCTTCATCATAAGATTCCACCGGGGGCAAAACAGGCCTGCAGCATGTGGATGTCTCCTCCACATCCATAGTCCTTGGGGCAGGAGCTGGGCCAGAGCTAACCACAACAGCAGGTAGTCCTCAATTTACAGCAATTATTTTAGTGACTATTTAAAGTTACTATGGCCCTGAAAAAGTGACTTATAAGTTGTCCGCACATTTTCAACTCTCACAGTATCTATAGAACTGGTAGTAAGTTGGTGGTCTGGGTCACTGGAATTGCTGGTCCCAGGCCTGCCACGTCCCTGAGCTGGTTCTCTCAGCAGCGCCGTAGGTACTGCCATCTTGCTTTTTTTGCTTCTGCGCATGCACAGAAGCTTTTTTTAGTTGCAAAATCAGGTGTGACTCACTTAACAACAACCTTACTTAAAATGCAAAATCTGACCCCAATTGTTCTTGTAAGTCAAGGACTATCTGCATTATATGTATTACATAGAAATCTGGGAGCAGAAGATTTGTTTGACTGGAGAAAGAGTTCTTTATTTATTTGTATCCTGCCTGTATCACTAGCATGATAATGTCATGAGAAACATGACAATTATATTCAGGATCATCTTTCACAGAGGGGGTTGGGGAAAGCATCGCACTTAGATCTGTATCAGAGAGGAGATAGGTATCTCTTAGTGACTTCTCTCTAATATGGCATAGCGAGGTGAGAGGAAGAGTGCTGTGTTTGCTTAGAAACAGCCGGCCGGTTAGAGCCGTGCGATTGGCGTCCCTATCCAAGGTTCTGATAGGGCGCTTTCCATAGTTACTTTGTAAGCGGGAAAGCTACTGTGTATTTGATTGGGTCCTGCCTCAGCCAGGGCTTGCTATATAACTCTGTGTGCATTTGTCTTTCTCTCTAAGCCTGTACCTGCCTGCCTGGCATGCATTCCGTATTAAAGTGATCTGTTAAATAAGGCCTCCTCTGTTTTACTGGCGACGAGGATTCTCGCCATTTCTTCAAGAATTCTATGCTTGGACTTTGTACGTAAGTGAAAATGTCAGTGCAGCTTACTTTCGCCCCTTTCAATCCCCAAGGGGAGACATGGGAGTCCTATGTTGCCCGTTTCGATTGCTTTTTAATCTCCAACGGGTACACAGAAATTTCCGGAGACAGGAAAAGATCTTATTTCCTGGGGTTTTGTGGCCCCGAGATGTTCGAAACGGCCCGAGCATTGTTTGCCCCTACTTCAATCCACGATGTATCTTGGGAAGACTTTTTAAAAACCTTGCAGGATCATTATGCCCCGGCTCCATCTCGATGTGCGAGGCGCTATAAATTTTACCAGCAGAACCAAGCTGAGGGGGAGTCTATAAATGACTATGTGGCCGCCCTGCGCCGAGCGGCACTTTATTGCGAGTTTGCAGACCTGAATGACTACCTCCTAGACAGGCTTGTAATAGGGGTAAGAGACGGTCGGCTTAAGCGGCGTCTCCTGGCCATTAGGGATTTGACATTTCAAGCGGCGCTAGCGGAGGCTCGTGCGTTTGAGCTGTCAACGCAGTCGCTGGCAGCCATGGACAGCACCGTTAATATTACCCGAAAGACTACAGTAACCACTGATAAGGCCACCGTTCTCCCTGAAGAGGATGGCAGTCATGAAGCAGAGGAGGAGGAGGTGTGCAAATTGGCAGTGAATAGGAACCGAGACGCTCCTGTTACCCGTCCCAGGCCACCCCAGGCACCTTGTCAGGGCTGTGGGGGCAACCATCTGAGGTCCTCCTGCCCTTCCCGTGATGCCATGTGTTGGCATTGTGGTGCCAAAGGGCACCTTTCCAGGGTCTGCCGTTCCCGCAGAGTTTCCACAGCCGCGGGCCGAGAGCAACGGGAGCCCCAGAGTTTCATTCCCCGATGGCAGAAGAAATTTCCTCCCAACCGGCGTGAGGATTGCAACGCTATCTATAGTCGGCCACGTTTGGCAACCACTTTTGTGAAGGAGATGTCCAGTTCAGCGGAAAAGATCTCGTTGGAGGTCCAGTTGGGCACTTCCAGGTGCCCTATGCAGGTGGACACTGGATCTGCCCATTCCTTAATCTCGTGGGCAACATTGAAGCACTGTTTTCCAGCTATCAGCAGAGGTCGCCTGTCTCCATGCGCTGTGCAATTGAAAGACTATCAAGGGACACCAATTCCTATTGTGGGGGAGGGCCGTTTTCCAGTCCGTTACAAAACTTTCGTGGGCAATTTGCCTCTTATTGTAATTAATGGGCCTTTCTCTAATCTTTTAGGGTTGGACTGGTTCAAGGCTTTGGGACTCTCTGTGACTGGGGTAAATACTGTCAATGATATGGGAAGGTTTGAGATTCTGGCGCGGGAGTTTCCTACAGTATTTGATGGTCAGTTGGGCTGTTATATGGGAACCCCGATTTCATTCGGTTTAAACCCACAAGAACCGGCGGTTCGTTTGAAAGCCCGCCGGGTGCCCATTCCCCTCCGGCCGAAAGTGGATGAGGAACTGGACAGACTGATTGCCCAGGGGGTGCTAGAACCGGTGGATCAGGCAAAATGGGAAACCCCGGTGGTCATTGCATTTAAGGGGGATGGGGGAATTAGGCTGTGTGGGGACTATAAATGTTCCATTAACAAAGCGTTGGCACACCACTCATATCCGTTGCCAGTGGTGCAACAGCTGCTGCACACTTTGGGAAAGGGTCGGGTGTTCGCGAAGCTCGACCTGTCTCAGGCTTATCAGCAGCTTCCCGTAGACCCCCTAGCTGCAGAAGCGCAGTCAATTATCACCCATCGGGGGGTATTCAAGTGTCACCGTTTACAATTTGGGGTCTCCATTGCCCCAGGTCTATTCCAGGGCCTGATGGAAAGGTTACTATATGGGCTCGAAGGAACCGTGCCGTATTTTGATGACGTCCTGGTGTCGGGGAGTTCCACAGATGAGTTGATGGCACAAGTAAGGAAGGTTTTGTCCAAGTTCAGGGATGCGGGGCTTAAACTAAAAGAGAAAAAGTGTGTTTTTGGTGTCCCGAGGGTCGAATTCCTGGGTTTTATTGTAGATGGGGAGGGAATTCACCCCACCCCAGAAAAGACACGGGCAATTAGGGATGCCCCCAGGCCACGTTCCAAGACTGAGCTGCAAGCTTTTTTGGGACTTTTAAATTTTTACGCGGTCTTCATCCCGCATAAGGCATCGGTGGCCGAGCCTTTACACCGGCTTTTGGACAAGCACTCAAACTGGCACTGGGGAAGAAGGGAGGAATTGGCATTTAACGGGGTCAAGGCGATACTTTTGTCCAACAATGTGCTGACCCTATACTCACCAGGTTTACCTTTAATCTTGACTTGTGACGCTTCACAACACGGGGTGGGCGCTGTCCTTAGTCACAGACTGCCTAGTGGAGCCGAAGCCCCTCTGGCATTTTTCTCTCGCACATTGGCTGTGGCAGAGAGAAATTATGGACATATCGACAAAGAGGCGCTGGCACTAATTGCAGGGGTCAAGCGGTTCCACGATTACTTATATGGGAGACATTTCGAATTAGTCACAGACCACCAACCATTGCTGGGGCTTTTATCTGGCAGCCGTCAAAGTCCGGTAGTCCTTTCACCCAGGATGTCACGTTGGATCGTCTTCCTAGCAAACTACAATTATACGTTATCCTATAAGCCAGGACGGCACATAGCACATGCTGATGCCTTGAGCAGATGCCCGCTGCCAGATGTTCTCGTCGACCCTGCTCCGGCGTGCTCCGTGTTTGCTCTTTCTGAGAGCACCATTCCTATTTCTGCAACCGAAGTTGCGGGGGGTAACAGGTCGAGATGCCATTCTGTCCCAAGTAAGACAATGGATATTAAGAGGATGGCCAGCTGCAGCCCCCGCAGATGTTTTTGTCCCATTTTTCAGGTGTCAATCAGAGTTCTCTGTAGAGAAGGGGGTGGTGCTGCGAGGAAGTAGAGTGGTAATTCCTGAATCCTTGCGCAGCCAGGTGCTGGCATTATTACATAGGGGCCACCCGGGCATAGTGCGCATGAAGAGTTTAGCAAGGGACTATGTTTGGTGGCCGGGGTTGGACAAGGCAGTAGAGCTACGAGTAGCTGGATGTGCAGCGTGCCAGGAAAGTTGCCCTTTCCCTCCTCGAGCCGAGCCGTTGGCATGGGAGCCGCCAGCTGGACCTTGGGCTCGTATTCACATTGATTTAGCCGGTCCCTTTATGGGACAGACCTTCCTGATAGTTGTGGATGCCCATTCGAAATGGGTAGAGGTGGTCCTACTCAGATCTACCTGCGCTCAGGCTATCATAGACGCCCTACTGATTTTATTTGCCACACATGGGTTCCCCGACCTTCTCGTATCGGACAACGGTCCCCAGTTCACAGCGGTGCAGTTTGAGTCATTCTTAGCATCTGCTGGCATCAGACATGCGTTAAGCTCGCCTTGGCATCCGGCCAGTAATGGCCAGGCGGAACGGGCAGTTAGGTCTGTAAAAGACACCCTTAAGAGGATGCCGCAAGGTTCTTGGCACGAAAGGCTAGCAGATTTGTTGCTAGCGCAACATTCCACCCCCTGTGTGGCCACAGGTAAGACCCCAGCCGAACTCTTGATGGGTCGCAAGCTCCGCATCGTTCTTGATAGACTGCACCCATGGTACTCTCAAACAGTGCAGTGGCCAGTAACCCCAACCTGGCAGGTAAAAATTGGAAACACTGTTTTTGTCAGGTCTTACTCAGGAGGACGAAATTGGGAAAGGGGAACAGTAAGCAGGGAGCTGGGGCCTCGATCTTTTGAAATCGAACTGGCAGACGGAAGGGTTTGGAAGAGGCATTTAGACCAAATCCGGATTGACAGGGCGAGCGAGCTCCAATGGGAAGGAGATGGTGAGCAGGCGGAAGCGGCTCACAGTCAGTTTCAGCTGCCCGTAAGACTGTCTGGGAAAAACGCCTCCTCAGAGTCACTAAGGGGTGAGGAAGTTCTGGATTCAGAAGGGGGAGTGCAAGAATCAAATTCGGAGAGGATTTCTGAGCAGGCGGTCTTGCCTCGGCGCTCCGAGAGAGTGCGCTACAAACCGGCATATTTAAAGGACTATGTATGTGTCAATCAAGGGGTTAGGAGTGCTGTGTTTGCTTAGAAACAGCCGGCCGGTTAGAGCCGTGCGATTGGCGTCCCTATCCAAGGTTCTGATAGGGCGCTTTCCATAGTTACTTTGTAAGCGGGAAAGCTACTGTGTATTTGATTGGGTCCTGCCTCAGCCAGGGCTTGCTATATAACTCTGTGTGCATTTGTCTTTCTCTCTAAGCCTGTACCTGCCTGCCTGGCATGCATTCCGTATTAAAGTGATCTGTTAAATAAGGCCTCCTCTGTTTTAAAGAGAAAATGGCCTTCTCGTCATATGAATCTATCACTCATCCATCACTTTTGGATGATTTCTGGCAGGGGCGAGATGGGGGTAGTGCATCCATTCTTGCTCTACTTGACCTCTCAGCAGCTTTCTGTCATAGTATTCTCTTGGAGCAGCTTCAGGGGATGACAGTGAAAGGCCTTCTGTTTCACTTCCTTCCTCTGCTCCCGCTCTCAGTCAATGTTGATAGGAGGGGAGAGATCCAGCCCTCACCCACCGCAGGACTCGGTACTCCCTCTGCTCCTGTTCAACATTTATTTGAAGCCGCTGGGTGACATAATCTGTCAACATGAACTGAGGTATCATGAACTGGGGTGGTGCAGCAGGTAGAGTGCTATACTGCAGGCCACTGAAGCTGACTGTAGATCTGAAGGTCAGTGGTTCAAGATGGACTCAGCCTTCCATTCTTCCGAGGTAGGTAAAATGAGGACCTGGGTTGTGGGGGCAATATTCTGGCTCTGTTAAAAAGTGCTATTGCTAACATGTTGTAAGCCACCCTGAATCTAAGCAGAAGGACGGCCTAAAAATCAATCAAACAAACAAACAAATAAATAAATTTGCTGATGTTTGTATGTTTCGCCCCGTAGTGAGTAAAGGAATGCCATGTTCTCTCTTTTATGCCATATTAGAGAGAAGTCACTAAGAGACACCTATCTCCTCTCTGATACAGGCTGTTAGGGGCTGGTTATGGAGTAACAAATTAAAAGTAAACCCTGGCAAGACCGAGTGGTTCTGGGTTTGGGGTCCATTGCCTCAGGGAGTATTGCCACTTTTCAATTTGGATGGTGTGGCACTACCTGAAACAGACCCTGTGTGTAATCTGGGGTTCTCCTGGACTCAGGACTCCTGCTCAAAGAGCACATGGTGGTTGTGGCCAGGTGGCTCTTTGCACAACTGCGAGTTGTGCGCCAGTTATACCCTTTCCTGGACCAACAATACCTACTCGCAGTCACTCATCTCCTAGTCACTTCCCATCTTGACTATTGCAATGTGCTCTACATGGAGCGTATGAAAGCTTCAGTTGGTGAAAATGCAGCAGCCCACATGGTTTTATGCAGACTTCAGTGTGAACATGTATCACCTCTTCTGCAGGAGCTGCATTGACTGACAATTTGTTTCCAGGTGCAATTCAAAGTACTGGTTGTCACCTTTAAAGCCCTTCATGACTTGGGACCAGATTATTTGAGGGACCAGGTTATCTGAGGGACTGTTATCTTGCCGGTCACATCTACCTGATCCATCAGAGCGGGGAAGCAGGGAATGTTGTGGATCCCATTCTCAAGGGAGATATACTTAGTGGGACCCAGAAGAAAGGCCTTCTCCATAGTAGCTCCCTCTCTCTGGAACATCATTCCCCCAGAGATTAAAATGGCCCCCACTCCAATACTCTTCCAGAAGGCATTGAAGACCTGGTTTTGCCAGCAGGTCTGGGGAACCCAGAATGGGATGGAGCCCATTTAATAGCTCATGTGATCTGCTGTCGCCAGGGTGGGGAATGGGAGTGGGGAGTGATTGTATTATAACTTTATTATTATATTAATTGACTTGATTTTTTTAAAGTAGTTTTATTGTTTTAAATGTGGTTTTTTACATTCTGTAAGACACCTTGAGTCACCATGGGCAAATAGGTGGCAAAACAAACAAACAGATGAATATAAAGATGAATGAATGAATGAATGAATGAATGAATGAATGAATGAATGAATGAATGAATAAGAGAAGCTCCCCTTTTTCCATACTAAGGTAGGACAAAGGGACTGTGGACTGGAAAAATGAGCTATGCTGGGAACCATGGGTCAGGGGCTCCTTCTACAGGGCTGACTTGCCTGCTTGGCTGTTGTGAGTCTTCAAGTGTTGGAGCCATCACATGGCCTCGACCTCCAAAATGTTCAGTACTACTTATTACTTCTCCCACTTCTTTGCCTTGATCAAGAACAAAAGTCACAGATATCTTCAGCCATAATCTTCGGTGACAAGATTTATTACAGCTTTGATGTTGCAGCAGCTCAACTAGATCTGGGAATTTTCAAATTACTGCTCCTACTTAAAATGAATCTTTCCCCATTGGGCACTCTCTAAAAGCACTGGATGTGATGTGCTTTATCTCCACACCAGTTCCTGCTAAGCATATATGTTGCTTGGGGATGATTGGAGTTGTAGTCCAAAGCATCCAAAGAGTACCAGACGGTGATGATTTACATTTAGAGGTTTGTAACAAGGCAGTTCAGAATCTCAAGCCATTTTCACTGCAAAATCTTTTCCCGAACAAAGTCAGTGTGCAGAAGAGGAGGAGGAGGAATATAGTTAGTACAAAGCGAAACATTGCTTAAAAAGAATAATACATCTCCAGATTTTATTTTTAACTTATTTGATGTGTTTAATTAAACATCTTTTAGTAGTGAAACCAGGGTGAGGGATTCTACCACAGGGACATATGCTGATATATCTGATAAATTTTAAAATACACAATGTGAGTAAAAAATAGAAACAATGCGTCAGTGTTAGATAAGATTTTAGAAAAATTCTATGATGAACATTGGTGATAAATCATTTTATTAGAAAGTTTAGGCAGAAACTTGCTAATAAAATGATTTATGACTTTAAATCATGGCATCTACTACCTTATGACCAGGGGTGGGCTGCTGCCGAAAACTGACAACATGATTACATTCACTGGCTTTTGTTTGTGAGGTAGAAGTAACACACTTTAAAGCAGTGAAGGGCTACCAAACTGTGGGTGTGACATGTGCAGGTCACCCTGCATTTTCTTTCAACATCTTTCAGTCCAAATTGGGTGCTCTGGGGTGGAGCTCCATTTTCACTACCCCCTGTCTGGGCAGCAGCCCACCCCTGCTTTAAAACCACCTTGACAGTAATACTGAAGCTGAGAGCATGTCCTAACCATACAGCACACATGGCCTGTGTACCACATGTGACCAGATAAGTAGCTTTGTGTGGCCTGCATGATTTTTTGGGGAAAAAACCCACCAATCGCTTTCCAACGTTTTTGCTGCCAAGATCTGCCATAGTCTACTGCCAATATTTATTTATTTATTTGTTTGTTTATTCAATTTTTATGCCGCCTTTCTCCTTAGACTCAGGGCGGCTTACAACATGTTAGCAATAGCACTTTTTAACAGAGCTAGGCTATTGCCCCCACAATCCGGGTCCTCATTTTACCCACCTCGGAAGGATGGAAGGCTGAGTCAACCTTGAGCCGGTGATGAGATTTGAACCGCTGACCTTCAGATCTACAGTCAGCTTCAGTGGCCTGCAGTACAGCACTCTACCTGCTGTGCCACCCCGGCTCAATATGCCAATATGCCCAGTTCTATCTCTAAAGAGATACCACCAATCAGGGCCGCCGATAGACCGGTACTACTGGGAGTGGTGTCACGGGCCCGGGGAAATTGAATAATAGGGGGGGGCCCGGCGCTTCTCCTGCTGAGCCCAGTCCTCTCCCGGTGGCTTTCGGCTCCTCCTGCCGAGGAGCTGCAAGGCTGGCCTCGGAGCCCCGCGCGGCCAGCGTTCCCTCGTGCCCGGCAGGCTCCCCTTTCCTAAACCCCCGCCAGCCCCCTCCTTCCCTTCCCGCCCTGCCGTCCTTCCCCGAGGCGTCCCTTGCCCATCATCCCCTGCCGGGCAATGGGGCAGCGGGACTGCTAGATGGGCAGCTCTTCCGGCGAGGGTGGGCAAGGCGTGCCCTTCTCAGCTCTCGGCCTCCGCCCGCGCAGAAAGCATCCTTCCTCGCACCCAGCGCCGGCCATGGGGGCTTCCGCCGCCGCCTTCCGCAAGGCCCCCGAGGAGCCGCATGGGTCTCCAGCCTTCTCCTGGTGAGTCACCGCGGCAAGGATGTGGGCAAGGGAGAAAGGGAAGAACCCGGCACCTCGGGTGCTTCCCTCTTGCAGTAGAGGGGTAGGTGGTTTGTGGGGAGCCGGGAGCGGGGGAGGGAAGGAGCCGGCATAGTCAAAATCACAATTTCTTTCATTTCTTTTTCTTTCTTTCTCTATTTCTCTCTTGCTCTTTCATTCTTTTTTCTTTATCTTGCTTTCTTTCTTTCTCTTGTTTTCTCTCCTTCCTTCCCTCTTTCCATTTCTTTCATTCCCCCTCTCTTTTTATTTCTTTTTCATTCTCTTTCTTTCCTCTTTCTTTCTTTCTTTCGTTTCTTTTTCTTTCTTTCTCTCTTTCTCTCTTGCTCTTTCATTCTTTTTTTCTTTCTCTTGCTTTCTTCCTCTTTCTTTCTCTCCTTCCTTCCTTCCCTCCTTCCATTTCTTTCATTCCCCCTCTCTCTTTTTATTTCTCTTTCATTCTTTCTTTCTTTCTTTCTCTTTCTTGCTCTTTTTCTTTCTCTCTTTTACCTTCCCTTCCTCTATTACTTCTTTTCTTTCTCCTTCCTACCTTCTTCCCTCCCTCCCTTTCTTCAGTCCTTCCTCTCTTACTCTCCCCTTTCATAAGTTTCCTTCCTTCCTTCCTCTGTTCCTGTCCCTTCCCCCTTTCTTTCTTTCTTTCTTTCTTTCTTTCTTTCTTTCTTTCTTTCTTTCCTTCCCTTCCTCCATTTCTTGCTTTCCTTCTCCTTCCTCCCTTCTTTCCTCCCTCACTCCCTTCTTTCACTCCTTCCTCTCTTACGCTCCCCATTCACACCTTTCCTTGCTTCCTTTGCACCCTTCCTCTGTTCCTGTCCCTTCCCTCTTTCCTTCCTTCCTTCCCACCCTCTGTCCATTCATTCACCCATTCCTCTCTTGATCGCCTCTTTTACCATTCCTTCATTCCTTCCTTCCTTCCTTCCTAGCTCGCCCTCGCCTTTCTTCCCTTCCTTCCAGATGGGAGTGGCCCCTCAAGACACCCGCCTGACTGCTGGTACCCTGCTTTTTCTCTCCCCTCGTCCTTTCCAGCTCCTCTCCGGTGGCTGCCGGGTGTGGGATCCCCCTCCCCTCTCCCCTCGCTAGAAAGCACATGGTTTTGTCAACAAGAAGGGAGAAGTGCCAAGGAGCTGTAAATAAGCCTCGCTCCGCCTGACAGATGCCAGGATCTTTCTTTCCCTTGTCACTCCTGCTTCTTTCTTTCTCCTGGACGAGTCCACACAATCGGCTTAACCCAGTTCCTGAAATAGCCTATGGCAGTGCTTCCCAACCTTGACAACTTGAAGATATCTGGACTTCAAGTTGCCAAGGTTGGGAAACACTGGCCTATGGGACCGCCTTGCTTGGAGTGAAGCGGGAAATGATCCCCGGGGGATGGAGTGGCTTGGCGACTTAAAATAGTTTTAAAATGGCGGGGGGGGGGGGGCAGACACTTAGGCTGTATGGGGCCCCAAAATTCCTGATGGTGGCCCTGCCACCAATCTCCTACAGTGTCTTCAGACCTCACCAGAACTGCCAATTCCATCAAACAAATTATTCCTTTGTAGCTTCCGATTATTTTTAAAGTATTAATCTGGTCATATCTGTCGTTTTTGTGTCAGTTCTGTCGTATTAGTTAGATATCTATGGATAAAAATAAGCCTACCTTTCCTGAAGTGCATCATCACCACCTATGAGTCTAACCTTGTGATTTTAGTCTGAATAAGGCAAAAAAACAACAACCTGGGCCTCCTTTGCCAGCAAGTGTGAGGAATGCCATTGCCTCAGTCTGGGTGAACATGCAACTTGCTCACTTGAATTGGTTAAAATACAAAAAAAAGTTCACATTGTTAGTCTAGGACCTTATCTGCTTTGTTAATTAGTAGATGTTTTGGAGGAAGGATAGGAAGCTGCAAACCTAACCTTTTTACTTGATAGATCAGCTATAAGGGTCATTTCTCCTATGAAGTACGGAGTTTGTGACCTAATGCTCCATCAATGTCCACTCAGCATTATTCTTTCTTGGGACCAATGATGGCCAAGCCAAAGTGTAGAGGTTAATTCTTTGAAATTGCTTCACTGTTTGGGCTCATTTTTCCTTTCTGTGAGTGACTAAAGCAAAGAGAAAATTAGTATGTTATATATCAATGGGTTTGACAGCAATACCACTAGTTTATTTTGGAAAAGCAAAACAATTTATTGTGGCATTTGTTGCAAAAGTAATTTATTGTCTCAAATCACCCGACTGCCTTCAAGGTGACACAGAGAGAATCTTAAAAGGCCTGGGGATGGGGGGATTTATTTGTCAGGACTTTGGAGATATTGTACCAGTAATTTACTTTTGTGTATATTGTCCATAAAGCTTCTTGAGTCTTTAACAAGAAAATTAATAGAAACATAGAAACATAGAAGTCTGACGGCAGAAAAAGACCTCATGGTCCATCTAGTCTGCCCTTATACTATTTTCTGTATTTTATCTTAGGATGGATATATGTTTATCCCAGGCATGTTTAAATTCAGTTACTGTGGATTTATCTACCACATCTGCTGGAAGTTTGTTCCAAGGATCTACTACTCTTTCAGTAAAATAATATTTTCTCATGTTGCTTTTGATCTTTCCCCCAACTAACTTCAGATTGTGTCCCCTTGTTCTTGTGTTCACTTTCCTATTAAAAACACTTCCCTCCTGGACCTTATTTAACCCTTTAATATATTTAAATGTTTCGATCATGTCCCCCCTTTTCCTTCTGTCCTCCAGACTATACAGATTGAGTTCATTAAGTCTTTCCTGATACGTTTTGTGCTTAAGACCTTCCACCATTCTTGTAGCCCGTCTTTGGACCCGTTCAATTTTGTCAATATATTTTTGTAGGTGAGGTCTCCAGAACTGAACACAGTATTCCAAATGTGGTCTCACCAGCATTCTATATAGTGGGATCATAATCTCCCTCTTCCTGCTTGTTATACCTCTAGCTATGCAGCCAAGCATCCTACTTGCTTTCCCTACCGCCTGACTGCACTGTTCACCCATTTTGAGACTGTCAGAAATCACTACCCCTAAATCCTTTTCTTTTGAAGTATTTGCCAACACTGAACTGCCAATACAATACTCAGATTGAGGATTCCTTTTCCCCAAGTGCATTATTTTACATTTGGAAACATTAAACTGCAGTTTCCATTGCTTAGACCATTTATCTAGTAAAGCTAAATCATTTACTATATTACAGACGCCTCCAGGAATATCAACCCTATTGCACACTTTAGAGTCATCGGCAAATAGGCAAACCTTCCCTACCAAACCTTCCCCTATGTCACTCACAAATATATTAAAAAGAATAGGACCCAGAACAGATCCTTGTGGCACACCGCTTGTAACCTGACTCTGCTTAGAATACTCGCCATTAACAATAACTCTCTGATGTCTACGCTTCAGCCAGCTGCAAATCCATTGAACTATCCAGGGATTAAGTCCAATCTTCACTAATATCTATCAGCTCTTTATGTGGAACCGTATCAAACGCTTTGCTGAAGTCCAGGTAGGCAATAGCCACGGCACCACCTTCATCCAACACCTTTGTGACATAGTCAAAGAAATCAATGAGATTAGTCTGACATGATTTGCCTTCAGTAAAGCCATGCTGATTTGGGTCTAATAAGTTATTGTTTTTTAAGTGCTGATTTATCCTCTTTTTGAGTAGAGTCTCCATCATTTTAACTACAACTGATGTCAAGCTAACTGGCCTGTAGTTACCAGCTTCTTCTCTACTGCCCTTCTTGTGAATAGGCACAACACTGGCCATTCTCCAATCCTCAGGAACTTCTCCTGTTAACAAGGATTGGTTAAACAAATCAGTCAGGGGGGTAGCAATGACAGATCTGAGTTCTTTAAGAACTCTGGGGTGGATGCCATCTGGACCCATTGCCTTATTTATCTTTAATCGTTCAAGTTCTTCTAAGACATCAGCTTCTAAGATCACTGGAGCTGAATCCGTACAGCTGGAAGCAATGCTATATCCCTCTATAGTATTATTTTGTAAGGTGTCTTTTGAGAAAACTGAACAGAAGTAGCTATTGAAATGGTCAGCGATCTCCTTATTCCCATTAATGCATGTATTATTCCCGGTACTAAGCTTCGTGATGCCGCAGTTTTTCTTCTTCTTATCATTAATATATCTGAAGAAGGTTTTATCCCCCTTCTTTACAGATTTGGCAATTTCTTCCTCTTTTGAGGCTTTAGCAGCATATATTATCTGTTTCGCCTCCTTCTGTCTCATTTTATATACCTCCCTATCAGCTATACTTCCAGACTCTTTATACCTCCTATAGGCAGCCTTTTTTTCATTGACTATAGCCCTTACATCATTGCTAAACCATAGCGGTTTCTTCTTCCTTTTACCTTTAGTTATTTGTCTTACATACAGTCCAGTGGCTTTTAAGATGGCCTTTTTTAATACAGTCCACTGGATGCTCGCTCCTGCCATTTTATCCCTCCCCTTTAATTCATTATCTAAATATTCTCCCATTGCATTAAAATTTGTTTTTCTGAAATCCAATACTTTGGTTGCATTATAGGATTGCTCACAATGAGTTTTTACATCAAACCACAAACATAGATGGTCACTGCAACCTAAATTTTCTCCCACCTTGACATCTGAAACCCAATTCCCATTCGTAAAAACTAAATCTAGAATATTCTCCCCTCTAGTTGGTGTCTTAACCAGCTGTGCCAGAGCTGCTCCTGTAAAGGCCTCTACTATATTCTTACTTTTGCATGTAAGGGCACTGGGGATATTCCAGTCAACATCAGGCATGTTGAAATCACCCATAACCACAATATCTCCCTTTACTGCCAATCACTTGGAAGGAACTATTATTGGAGTTCTAGCATTAAAAGGAACACAACTCTTCTACAAGTAGCCACATTCTGAACAAGATATAATCTACTGGACTTTTGCAGAAAATTTGTTGGGGAAAATATAGGTGGCAAGTTGCCTACATATCAAAGCTATAGCTGAAACAACATTTTTTTAAAAAGTTTTTTATTTTTCTTCACCTTGAAAACATCTAAGACATCACATATATCTTAAATATCAATCCATATACATATATCATTTCTTATATTTAATAATTATAATAATTTAAGTTGCATTCTAAATTTTAATTTCTAATATCCAGTCTGTCCCCATATTTATTTTCCCCACTGCCCTCTTTCTATCTCAGGTAGCTATTCCATTTCTGTTACCCACTTTCTTACATCTTCTCTCCCCTTTTCTACTACCTTATCTTCCTCCTTTTTTCTTTCTTCTCTTCCTTCCCTTCTACAGTCTCTCATCTCTCCCTCTTCCCTACTTCCTCCTACACCCTCTACTAACCATCCCTAGGTGGCTAATTTCAATTCTATTAAGTGACAGACTGAGAAAAAAAAGATTTCTCTCAATTTTCTCTATCTAACCACAATATTAAATCTTTATTTCCCTATCAATTTTATTATATTTGGACTTTAGGTATATGTTAGTTATCCAATGCCTCCTCCTTCTAAAACCTAGTTTTGTCCCTTAAGTCTACCACAATTCAATTCATTTTTTTATTCCAAATTCATTGCTATGGCTAACTTTACAGGTTAATTAGTTTCTTGGGCTTCTTAATTTCAAGCCTTGTTACTTCCTCTCCATTTTGATATATTAACACCTTTGTTTTCTTTTTCAACCATTTCTAAATGCTCCAAACTATAACTTTCATCTTATAATATCATATTAGTAATAATACTATTTTCTTAAATCTTATTTTACATCAAAATATTAGTAATAATCATAGTACATACACTATGATTATATCAATTTCATAAATTGTTCACATCCTATATAATAATAATAATAATAATAATAATAATAATAATAATAATAATTTATTAGATTTGTATGCCACTGCTCTCCAAAGACTTGGGGCGGCTCACAACAATAATAAAACAGTGTGACAATGTAAACAAATCTAATATTTTTTAAAAAGCATCTAAAAAACCCATCATTTAAAAACCATGCAACACACGCATACCATACATAAAACTATAAAAGCCTGGGGGAGATGTCTCAATATAAGAAATATCTTATATGTAGGCTTGATAACTTTACATTTTATACTTTCTTTTAGCAGTTATAATATAAATCCCTGTAGTGCAGCCAATCTTACATCAGTATAATATAAAGTATGCTATTGAAGAGAAAATCTTTTCTTTTTCTTTTTAATTGAATAATCATATTAATTACCTACACCAAATTTGTGCCCCCTGCATACCATTATTTATCTTTTAGTTACGGTAAGTCTTATTCATTAATAGTGATAATTATAAGAATATACTGTATCATGCTACTAAAATATAAGAAAGAGAAGAGAAAAAGAAAGAAACCAGTATGAGATATCAGCTTTGCTTTCAGTTAATGCAATTTCTTCTTTGAAGGATTTCATGCCGCAAAACACTCTGTTGTGCTCTATGAGAGATATTCAACCCTCTCTTCCAATGCCAAAGGTAATATTGAAAATGCAAGCAGGGTTTTCACCTTGTAACAGAGATCAAGATGACAAGACGTTTAAATGATCAAGAAGATACTAAATTCTATGAAACATGGAACAATGTTTATAAATGGATAGACAAGAAAAAATAAGATATACAAATTTACTTTTAGTTAATTTCTTGTATTTGCTTTTACCTGGGTAATAACAATGTTAATATTAGTTTAAATGTATCGTTTGATGATTATGGTATATTAGTTTATGTATAAGCAACATATTAAGAATTTTGGTTTATATACGCATAGTAGTTAAAATTTGGAAAATTCTAACCCAAATTCACTAGACTTTTTAATATTCAATATATATTCAACTATGTATTCTTTTTCTGTATTTGAATTTATACTTTCAAGATAAGCGGGGGAAATGCACCCCCACTCTATGTTTAATGTTTGTATGTGTGTCTGTTTATTTTAAGAAAATTAATAAAAAAAATTATATATATATAAAAAAAAGTAACAGAGAGATCAAGAGATCAATCTGGTGAGTTTTGGGGGAGGGGGGATATTAGAGAAAATTCTTTTAAAGTAATGCCAAAATATTTCATTTATGTTTGTGATAATGAAATGGGACACTCTACATTTTTATGCTTACATAAGTAAGGCTCTTGCTCTCCAAGCCTTGTCCTCTGCAGTCGTTGTTTACAGATTATCCAGTGAGCTCAAAGAATTCTTCAACTGCTCATAATCTGTTTTGAGTCCTGCTGCTTATTTTGGCAGTGCAACCATTAAGCACAGTTAGACATAAACGCTCACAATATGGTGTGTTGGTACCAATTCTTGTTTAGCAACTCACATGCCTTGTTTTCTGCAAGCTGTTCCACTGGGAATGCTGCTCTTTTGAGGAGCGTGTTTTATTTTTAATTTAAATATTTATTTGCCACTCTAGAACCCAATCTCAGAGCCGTATTTATTGGAGCTACCAGGAAAACATGCTACATTTTTTTTAAAGCTACAGGCAAAGTTTAGAAGGGGCAGGAGGGGGCATGTGTAAAGGCACCAGCATTAATAATTGAATACCATCCCTGAATAATTCAGCACCACCACATGAATAATTCAATTTTGAAAAGGAAGTACTCATCAGAAGGTCTGGGAGGACTTTTTATGGTTCTTCTCCAAGCTTATTTGAAGATAAAAGGGAAGGGGACCAGTTCATCCAACCTATTGTATCTGATTTGAATGCATTGGTGTATTCCATGTGTTGTAAACATTGTTCATAAATGAAACATTTCTGGGGTTGACTGGGCCACAAAACTAGAATATTAGAACTGTCATTACTCAATTGACAGCTTGGTATCTGTATTGCCTGTCTCAGTTGGTGGCATTGATTTCACTATGTAGATGTATGCATATGCAACACATAAACACAAGGTCAGCTCAAGATAACATTTGCCAATTGGTTTGTTGACTCTGTTAGCAATGACTCGTTGATTAGGAATTGAAGATGTATAAGGATGAAGTGCTTCAGCAGGTGTCAAAACTTCGCTGACCTTGTCTGACTTAAGAGAAGAAGGAACAGGCTTGATTATTAGTCAGATGGGACACTATGGGCTGGGAAGTTGATAAATATCTCAGAAGAAGGGACAGCAAACCATTTCTGGTGCCAAGAAAACTGCATGAACGTGTCTACGAAGTTGCTAAGGAGTCAAGGTCGACTTGATAAAACGTTGATAAAAACTTTTGCAAAGTCAACTTGCAAAAGACGCTTTTTATGATGGGTCTTCTTAACACAAGACAGTTGGAAATCACTTTTTTACACCCTCCATACCCCCCCCCCCCCACATAGACAATGTGTGTGCTTTGCTCAGAGATGAATACCTTTGCATAGAACAATGACAATACAAACAATGGAATTCTTTCCTTTCAGAGGTGATTGTTGCTATCAATCCAGATAATCTAAAAAGGGGTTTGGACAAGTGCATGGAGGACTGGACTAACTATGCCAGTTGGAACTGATAGCAGCTTATTATGTCTGATGCCATAGAAATCAGGTCTGAAATACCAGCTAATAGGGAGCAGTAACAAATCAAGACCCTCACCAATTCTGTTCCTAGAGAATGGCTGAGTGACAGCAATAAGAGGCACTACTAAGTTCTGATAAGCGGGCTTGAACCAGGGCCAAGAAAATAATTTAAAAAACAGTCCTAGAGAAACTTCTCCCTAGTTCACATGAAAATAAAACGAGCGAAGGGAAAGCACATCCAGACTTTCAAGAGCCTTTTACTATTGCTTTATAATAAAAGAAGCTATGATGATAATTTCTTAGTCTAATCTACCTTTCAAGGCTTATGTGGGCCCTTAAGAAGAAATTTGTTGGTTGCTTTAATTTCTTGTTTCAAAAGCTTTGCACAAGATGGATGGACTGTGTTGTGATTCAGCCTGAGGCTCCTCAGGGACCGGCTGGATCTCTGCCGGATCCATGCCCAGAGGAGGAGGACAGTGATCAGGAGGGGGAGGACCAGGCAGACGGGGGAGAGGAACGTCAGGACGACGAGGAGGGAGAGCAGCCTGAGACCCCGGGGGGGGGAGGCTCTCCCCAGCTAGTAGCCTGGATTCATTGGATGAAGACGCACAGGCTATAATAGACATGAGGCAGCAACGTGCAGCTCAAAGACGGGGCCAATTAGAAAGGTATTTCCATCCCTGAATTGGCAACAGCTGGGTTTGGGTGTGGTTCTCCTCAGCAGGGTTGAAAAGGCAGGCCCGCCCTTACAGTCTTGTGGAGAGTTATCAACTAAGAGTCCTGTGACCTTGCTTCGATTCTCGGCGTCTCTGATCTTGGCTTGTGGCCTAGAAGTCTGGAAGACTTGGGGGAGGCGTGGGTTTTATTATCTCCAGCGTTGTTTTTGCCAGCAAGAATCCTGTTTTATTGCCTGGCCTTCGTGAAACCTCTGTGAAGCTTCATAGTGTTCCTGTCTGTAAGAACAGTTTTTGTTACCTGTGTTTGCTTTGAATTCTATAAACTGCCTTTGCTTTTTACCAGTGTGTCTGCATACTCTTTTTGGTTGGTGTTGGTGTCTGGGGGGACCCAGACAGAACAGACTGCTTTAAGCATCCAGGCCCACCACCTTCATTTCATTCAGAAAGAGATGGTTTAATATAGTAAGGAAAGTGCTGGTCTAGAAATCAGGATATCATGAATTTAAGACCCACCTTAGGCATGAAAGCCATTGTGTGTGTCTGGATCAGTCATCAGTTGGCTCTAAGTTCTAGTCCCACCTTAGGCATGAAAGCCATTGAGACAGTCACTCTCTCTCAGCCCAACTCTCCTCAACGATTTGTTGTTGTGGAAAAAAGAGGAGGAAAGAGTATTAAGTATTGAGTATTAAGAGTATTAAGTATGTTTACCACCTTGAATAACTTATATAATTAATAAAAAGAGGATAAAATATCTAATAAATAAATACATTTCCAAGAGCATTGCGGTCTAGGAACTGGAGTTCTATGGAGGAAAAGAGAAGAAAGGGAAAATGGAAATGAAGAAAAGGCTTATTACATTCTTCTTTTTCTTCATTTTCCTTTCTGCTGCCCCAAATCCATACAATAAGCAGGGGTGAAACAGGATTTTTTTTGCGGGGTGGAATCCAGTGAAGGGCTACCAAATTTTTTACTACCACACTGTGGGCGTGGCTTATGCAGGACGCCCTGCATTTTCTTTCAGCATCTTTCAGTGCAAATTGGGTGCTCTGGGGTGGAGCTCCATTTTTGCTACCCCATTGTGTTCCTCACCTCCGTCCGGGCAGTGGCCCAGCCCTGGGGGGAATCACTTAAGCCAGTGATTTTCAACCTTTTTTGAGCCGCGGCACACTTTTTACATTTACAAAATCCTGGGGCACACCACCAACCAAAATGACACAAAAAGACAGTAAATATTATTTATTTATTTATTTATTCAATTTTTATGCCCCCTCCTCCTTAGACTCAGGGCGGCTTACAACATGTTAGCAATAGCATTTTTTAACAGAGCCAGTATATTGCCCCCACAATCTGGGTCCTCATTTTACCCACCTCGGAAGGATGGAAGGCTGAGTCAACCTGGAGCTGGGGATGAGATTTTAACTGCTGACCTTCAGATTTACAGTATTTCTACATGTATTTATACATAGAACATACAATCCCATGTAACATCCCCTTATAAATACAGTCAATCATCAATCATCCCTCCTCAAATTTATACTACTGTCTCATTTCTGTCTCTCCCCCCGCCCCTTATATGTCTGTGTGTACTCAAACCATTTCCAAAACCAGGTGAGGGCTGGGGTTTTATTCCCTTTTATTCTTTTCAAAAACAGGTGAGGGCTGGGGTTTTTTTCTTATTATTTGGGTGCTTTTTACCATATGCTTCAAGAATCACCTCTCTCTCTCTTTTGTTTCTCCTCTCATTCTCTGCCTCAATCATTTTCTCATTTCTCCTCCCCTTTTTGTTCTCATTTCTCTCTCTCTCTCCTTTCCTCTTCCTATCTGTCTCTCTTGCTTTCTTTTTTCTCTCTCTCTCTCTTTCTTGCTTTCTTTCAGTATCTCTTGCTATCTCTTTTTCTCTCTTGCTTTTCTTCTCTCGTGCTTTTTCTTGTTCTTTCTCTCTCTCTGTTGCTCTCTCTCATTCTCTTATTTTCTCTCTCTCTCTTTTCTTTCTCTCTCTCTGTTGCTCTCTCTCATTCTCTTATTTTCTCTCTCTCTCTCTTTTCTTTCTCTCTCTCTCTTGTTCTCTCTTATTTTCTTTCTCTCTCTTGTTCTTTCTCTCTCTGTCATGCTTTCTCTCTCTTGTTCTTTCTCACTCTCTCTCTCTCTGTTGCTATTAGCACTCCGGATCGGGCAGGCAGAGACATCGACGAGAAGCCATGGGCGCGAGGGGGCTCCAGAGAAGGAAGGATCGGGCGGGGGGGGCTCCTGCAAGTGGAAGCCTCAGCCCTGGAGCCTCCTCGCGCCCATGGCTTCTCGTCGATGTCTCTGCCTGCCCGATCCGCGGGAGTGCTAATAGCGGCGGCGGGCAGAGACATCGACGAGAAGCCATGGGCGCAAGGGGGCTCCAGGGCTGAGGCTTCCACTTGCAGGAGGCCCCCCCCGCTATTTCCGCCGCCGCCGCTATTAGCACTTCCACGGATCGGGCAGGCAGAGACATCGACGAGAAGTCATGGGCGCGAGGGGGCTCCAGAGAAGGAAGGATCGGGCGGGAGGGGGCTCCTGCAAGTGGAAGCCTCAGTCCTGGAGCCCCCTCGCGCCCATGGCTTCTCGTCGATGTCTCTGCCTGCCCGATCCGCGGGAGTGCTAATAGCGGCGGCGGGCAGGAACCCCCCCCCCGCTATTCCCACTGCCGCCGCTATTAGCACTCCGGATCGGGCAGGCAGAGACATCGACGAAAAGCCATGGGCGCAAGGGGGCTCCAGGGCTGAGGCTTCCACTTGCAGGAGCCCCCCCTATTCCCGCCGCCATCGCCGCCGCTATTAGCACTCCCACGGGCGAGGGGGCTCCAGGGCTGAGGCTTCCACTTGCAGGAGCCCCCCCGTTATTCCCGCCGCCGTCGCCGCCATTAGCACTCCCACGGGCGAGGGGGCTCCAGGGCTGAGGCTTCCACTTGCAGGAGCCCCCCCCCCCCACTATTCCCGCCGCCGCCTCTATTACCACTCCCGATGCCACAAGTGAAAGCCTCAGCCGCTACTATTGCCATCCCGCCGAGTCCCAAGCTCACCTGCTGCAAAGAAGGAAGGCACGAAGAAGAAAGGCGCGAAAATGAAGGTGTGAAGAAGCAAGCCGGGACACTCAACTTCCGGTTTGGAAGCGGAACTTTGCGGCACACCTGACCTTGTCTCGCGGCACACTACTGTGCCGCGGCACAGCGGTTGGGAAACGCTGACTTAAGCAATGCAGAGGAATATCAGACAAAGCAACAATTGACAATCAGTAGATTAAAAAAGGCAATGTGTCATCCAACATTGTGCAACCAATTATTTTGAAGTTTTACTTCCTGGAAAACTTTTGGTGATTATGATAAGACCCCTTCAAACAGAATACAAATAGAATTTCAGAATGACTGTACCACATAGGAATCTTAGAAATGTAAAATGAACTTTTAGTGACTATAATGTATTTAATCTTATAACAGCGCAAGGGTTCAACGAAGCCAAAAATATTTTGTTGCTGATTTTCGTTTGTACTCAGTGTCTGATGCGTCTCACTTCATTGTCCAACAATAGTCATTCCACAATGATGGATTACAGTTGCTTCTATACTAAAGTGACCAGATTTTAAGATTTGGAAATAGGGATACCATTGTGTGTGTGTGTGTGTGTGTGGTGGGGGTGTAAAAAAATTTCTCAAAAAGAAATGCAAAAAAATTCTTTTTTTCTCTCTCTCCCTTTCCCTGTTTACTCTCTTCATCCCTTCCTCTCTCTTTTTCTTTCTTTCTTTCTTTCTCTCTCCCTCCTTCCCTCCCTCTTTCTCCCTTCCTCTCCTTTTTTCTCTATCACTTCCTTCCTCCCTTTCTCTCTTTCTCTCTCCCCCTCTCTTTTTCTCTCTCTCTTTCTCTCTCTCTCTCTTTCTTTCTTTCTCTCTCTTTCTCTCTTCCTTCCTCTCCTTTTCTCTCTCTCTCTTCCTTCCTCCCTTCCTCTCTCTCTCTCCCCTGCTCTTTCTCTCTCTCTTGATTTCTCTCTTTCTCTCTCTCTCTTGCTATCTCTCTCTTTCTCTCTCTCTCTTCCTTTCTTTCCTTATCTCTTTCACTTCCTTCATCCCTTTCTCTCTTTCTCTATCCCCGCTCTTTCTCTCTCTGTTGCTATTTCTCTCTTTCTCTGTCTATCTTTCTCTCTCTCTTCATTCCTCCCCTTTTCTCTCTCTCTCTTCCTTCCTCTTTCTCTCCCCCCTGTCTCTGTTGCTCTCTCTCTCTCTTGCTCTCTCTCTCTCTCTTGCTATATCTCTCTTTCTCTCTCCTTCTCTCTCATACACCACATACAGAGGTCGAAGTAGGAGTGGGAGGGTGCCAGCAGCAGTGGCACCGGGCAGTAGCTGCGGGGCAGCGTGGCGGTCGGCTGCGAGTGGGAGCTCCAGGGCGGAGGCATCGACGGTGGTGACTGGACATGTTGCTGGATGCCGTACATGCTGGCACTGCACTGGGCAAGGGCGCGGGACTGGCACTGGCTCACTGACTGTCTCAAATAATGAAAACCATTGCCATCACTTTCCCAAACTTCATCAGTCATCATTTTTCACTATTTTCATGCGAATAGGACACAAAAGTATTTTTCCTGGGTCATCAAGCAATTCATGTACCCCATTTTTCTGTCCTGGGACCCAATTCTTTCAGAGTGATCATTTTTAAAAATGTAATGATATTCTCCTGTACAGTTATCCATTTGCATATGGAACAATAGCACCAGCCACATTCCAAGCAAACACAGCCACTACTTTTAGTTTGGCAAAAATATTCCAGTTGTACTTTGTGTGCTGGACATGCTCCAGCAACAGTTTCATGTTTTCATGTCTCTTTCACATGTACAGCATAGCCAACAGGTATTTAATCATTTACATTGCTATTGTGTAGAAACAGAAGACTTCTACAAAATGTGATAGGTTGTTGTGGTTAGCTCTGGCCCAGCTCCTGCCCCAAGGAGTGTGGATATGGGGGAGACACCCACATGCTGCAGGCCTGTTTTGCCCCCGGTGGAATCTGCTGATGAAGGCTCCTCTGACCAAGAGGACATGAGTGACAGGGAGGAGGAGAGTGTGGCAGACAGCTCAGAAGGAGATCAATTATCTAGCTCCTCCTTGGATTCAGAACAAGAGTTAATGATACAGGCACGCATGCGGAGAGCGATGCATAGGCAGCAACAACTGAGAGGTTATTATCAAAGAAAATGAGGCCACCTGTGATTGGGTGGGGCTGTGGTGATTAGTGAGGCAGCTATAAATAGCAGCCTGTGGGTTTGGCCATTGTGGAAGATTATCTGATCATTGTGTTTCGTGACTGCTTTACTGACTTTGACCTTTTGTGTGATGATTTTCCCCCGCTTTGAAACTAAACCAGGGCAAAGTGTGTTTCACTTTGTGAACAAAGAAGGACTGTGAATTGCCTCACAGCTGCAAGCTAAGTATCACAGAACTGATAAGGGACTTGTACAAATTACCAGTTTGTTTGGAGACGAGTGCGCTTTGCTACACCAAAAGAGGGCTTAGGTTAAGGGAATTTTCATTATAAAGAACATTGTTTTGAATTTTCAAACGTGTGTGTCTGAAATTTGTACCTGTGAATTTTTGGGAGGAGTCTACCAGAGAGCCCGACAGAACATGGGTTAAGTTAGTTTTGTGAATAGCATCCAAAAATCTGTAATACATTTCCAAAAGAGTTCAGGAAGCAAAATCTTTGCTGTCCAAAGAATATGCCTAAAGTGGCTGACTGCTACTGACTGCTACTGATAGTTCAGCAGTTCAAATCTCACAAGGCTCAAGGTTGACTCAGCCTTCCATCCTTCTGAGGTGAGTAAAATGGGACCCAGATTATTGGGAGCAATATGCTGACTTTGTAAACTGCTTAGGGTGGGCTCTAAAGCACTATGAAGTGGAATATAAGTCTAAGTGCTATTGCTATCTAAGGATCTAGATGTCCTTTTGGCTTTGAAATCCCTTAATTTCACTTGAAAGGGCCAATATTGCTTCACATGTTAATATAAATGAAACTTTTGATATATTTATGGGAAGTTTTGAAAAGCTCCGAAGAGGATTTTGAAGCTGACCTGAGTACTTCGACTTCCATTTTAAGGGGAGGATTTAATGAAGTGAAATAAGAGGCAGGAGCTGTGCATTTAATCCATCACTTTCCTCCTCCTTATTTTTAACCAGCACATAAAGCAAAGCAAGTTGAGGGAAATGGGATTTCAGTGAATTGATGTACAGAACTGATGATGTGGGTGACCCTAGCTAGTTTGCCACTTAACAATCATTCATTTAGCAACTGCTTGGAGTTACAACAGCATTGAAAAAAGTAACTTACAACCATATTTCAGACCATCACAGCTTCCCCACAGTTGCGGGATCAAAATTAGAGTATTTGGCAACTGCTACGGATTTATGACAATTGCAGTTGACCAGGGACATCTTCCTTTGCAACTTTCCAGCTTGACCTCTGACAAGCAAAGTCACTGGGAGAGTTTGGATTCATTTAATGATTCAGTTAATAACTGTAGCTAATTGCTTAACAGCCATGGGGGAAAAAATAGTAAAATCAGGAAAGATTCACTTAACGGCCATCTTGCTTAGCAATGGAAATTTCTGTTTCCAATTGGGGTCATTCATTGAGGATTCATTGCTGCTTCCTTAGGGAGGAATTTGTATTCATCGATCCTTCTGAGGAAGCAGTCGTCCGGGTGTAGCCTTAGATTCAAGGGTTGAGGGCCACGAGTGTGAAAGAATCTAAATGGATTCTTTGTGCTGCCAAAATTAAGTCCTGGGATCTTTCTCCATGAATTCTTTTTGTTTTGAAGAAGAGCTTCCCCTATAGCAGTGGTTCTCAATCTGGGGGTCGGGACCCCTTTGGGATTTGAATGACTGTTTCACAGGAGTCACCTAAGACCACGGGAAAGACAAATTCCCCATGGTGTTAGGAACTAAAGCTTCCATTCTGGCACCCTGAAACATATTTTTACAATCTGACTAATCAGGCATTTAAAGTGGGGTGTCCCTTTGACCTTTATTTATTATTTATTCATTTGTCCAATACACAAATACATAGGCAGAAAAATAGACATGTAATAATATATATAAGGGTAAAGTGAACTTAGAGGAGAGGATATATGAAAGAAAGAAAATATATATGATAAGTGAGAGAAAGGAAAGACAATTGGACAGGGGACAAAAGGCACACCAATGCACTTATGTACGCCCCTTACTGGCCTCTTAGGAACCTGGAGAGGTCAATCGTGGAGAGTCTAAGGGACAAATGTTGGGGGTTAGGGGTTGACACAATTGAGTCCGGTAATGAGTTCCACGCTTCGATAACTCGATTGTTGAAATCATATTTTTTACAGCCGAGTTTGGAGCGGCTCGTATTAAGTTTGAATCTGTTGCGTGCTCTTGGGTCATTGCGGTTGAAGCTGAAGTAGTCATTGACCGGTAGGACGTTGCAGCATATGATCTTGTGGGCAATACTCAAATCGTGTTTTAGGCGCCATAGTTCTAGGCTTTCTAGGCCCAGGATTGTTAGTCTATTTTTGTAGGATATTCTGTTTCGAGTTTCTGTTTCTGATTCTGCCAATCAGCTTAAAGCTCTGTTGGGAGAATTGGCACTAGACTTATGGTTGGGGGTCACCACAACATGAGGAACTGTATTCAGGGGTCGCGGCGTTAGAAAGGTTGAGAACTACTGCCCTATAGCATCAATGACTTAGCAGCTTTTTCAAACATATTTTATTCTGGGATTAAGGAACAAAGTGGCATTGTAGCATTAGAACGCTTTCTGGCCTTGGGGGAAAACTGGAGAGCCAGGCTTCATATCCGCAAATCAGTAACTAACGAAAGAATTCCTACCCTCAGGAGTTCCTTGCAGAGAATGCAGCATCTCAGGAATAGAGCACACACATCATTCTTGGAGTTTTTGACATGTTGCTCTTCAGCAAATGGGCTATCAGTTTAGTTCAGAATCTGAGAACATAAAAATGATAGATAGATAGATAGATAGATAGATAGATAGATAGATAGATGATAGATGATAGATGATAGATGATAGATAGATAGATAGAAAGATAGATAAGTAGATAGATAGATAGATAGATAGATAGATAGATAGATAGATAGATAGATAGATAGATGGTAGATAGATAGACAGACAGACAGACAGACAGACGGATAGATAGATGATAGATGGATAAATATAAATAATATAAATGTAAATGTAAATATAAATATAATCCTAACCCTGTTCTGAGACAGATGCAGAAATCCAAATGGCCTTTAGATGGTCATCTAGAATTACAGTAAAGAAAACCACTTAGTGGTTGCCTGGATAGTTGCAGCTGAGCTCTGCCGGCCCGAATGAAAAGAAGAATGAGGAAGACTTGTATAATGACTGTGAGTTGGCTGGCATGAGGGATTAGCCTGAAATCAACATGGCATGTGCTGACATACTCTAGTTAGATGTAATTACCTCATCTGCTGTAAGGAGATTACAAAAATTCCTGTCAGATGAAGGCCTGGAAGCTTAAGGCGCTGGAGTTCAGTGCCATGTTCTAAACAAAATGTAAGCTTATTAATAGTTGGCTAAAGGGCATCTTTTTTTTTCTGTTTAAAAGTGCCTACACATTTATTCCAGAACCAGTCTAAACAAAGGATTGAAGGGAGGCAGTGAGTTTCTATTTGGCATCCAGGGCTAAGAACATACTAGAAAAGCGTGATTTGGGACCTACAGCCTTTCGAATGCAGAAACATTTGATGCTGGACATTTATTTATTTTTTATTTATTATTTAGATTTGTATGCCGCCCCTCTCCGAGGACTCGGGATGGCTCACAGCAGAGAAAAACAAATCATAAATAATCTGAATACATTTAAAACATTTAAGATTTAAAGAGAAAACCCCATATAGTACATACACACTCACAAGCATACCATACACAATTTAAACATGGCCAGGGGGAGATGTCTTAGTTTCCCCATGCCTGATGGCAAAGGTGGGTTTTAAGGAGTTTACGGGAGGCAGGTAGAGTAGGGGCAGTTCTAATCTCCGGGGGGAGTTGGTTCCAGAGAGCCGGTGCTGCCACAGAGAAGGCTCTTCCCCTGGGGCCCGCCAACCGACACTGTTTAGTTGACGGGACCCGGAGAAGGACCACTCTGTGGGACCTAATCGGTCGCTGGGATTCGTGCGGCAAAAGGCGGTCTCAGAGGTATTCTGGTCCGATGCCATGAAGGGCTTTAAAGGTCATAACCAACACTTTGAATTGTGACCGGAAATTGATCGGCAGCCAATGCAGACTGCGGAGTGATGGTGAAACATGGGCATACCTAGGTAAGCCCATGACTGCTCTCGCAGCTGCATTCTGCACGATCTGAAGTTTCCGAACACTTTTCAGAGGTAGCCCCATGTAGAGAGCATTACAGTAGTCGAACCTCGAGGTGATGAGGGCATGAGTGACTGTGAGCAATGAGTCCCGGTCCAGATAGGGCCACAACTGGTGCACCAGGCGGACCTGGGCAAACGCCCCCCTCGCCACAGCTGAGAGATGGTTTTCTAATGTGAGCTGTGGATCGAGGAGGACGCCCAAATTGCAGACCCTCTCTGAGGGGGGCAATGATTCCCCCCCCAGGGTGATGGACGGACAGATGGGATTGTCCTTGGGAGGCAGAACCCACAGCCACTCCGTCTTATCCAGGTTGAGTTTGAGTCTGTTGACACCCATCCAGGCCCCAATAGCCTCCAGGCACCGGCACATCACTTCCACCGCTTCGTTGACTGGGCATGGGGTGGAGATGTAAAGCTGGGTATCATCGGCATATTGATGATACCTCACCCCATGTCCTTGGATGATCTCACCCAGCGGTTTCATGTAGATGTTGAATAGCAGGGGGGAGAGGACTGACCCCTGAGGTACCCCACAAGGGAGCGACCTCGGAGCCGACCTCTGACCCCCCCACTAACACCGACTGCGACCGGCCAGAGAGGTAGGAGGAGAACCACTGAAGAACAGTGCCTCCCACCCCCAACCCCTCCAGCCGGTGCAGAAGAATACCATGGTCGATGGTATCGAAAGCCGCTGAGAGGTCAAGAAGCACCAGGACAGAGGATAAACCCCTGTCCTGGGCCCGCCAGAGATCATCCATCAACGCGACCAAAGCGGTTTCCATGCTGTAACCGGGCCTGAAGCCTGACTGCTGGGGACCTAGATAATCGGCTTCTTCCAAGGACCGCTGGAGCTGGAGTGCCATCACCTTCTCGACAACCTTCCCCATAAAGGGAAGGTTGGAGACTGGACGATAGTTATTAAGTATGGCTGGGTCCAGGGAGGACTTCTTGAGGAAGGGGCGCACAAGCGCTTCTTTATAGAGAGTTGGAAAGACTCCCCTCCCCAAGGAAGCATTGGTAATCTCCTGGGCCCAGCTCCGTGTCACCTCCCTGCTGGCCGAGACCAACCAGGAGGGACACGGATCCAGTAAACAGGTGGCGGAACTCACAGCTCCAATGGCCTTGTCCACTTCATCAGGTGTCACCAGATCAAACTCTTCCCAGACAGGTGGACAAGTACGTGCCCCAGTCACCTCGACTGACTCATTGTCAGTCGACTCTGTTTTACAATTGGAGTCGAGATCAGCCCGGAACTGAGCGACTTTATCAGCGAAAAACGTGTTAAAATCCTCGGCACTGCTCTGCAAGGACTCCCCAGCTCCCCCTTGGTTAAGAAGGGAGCGGGTCACCCTAAACAGAGCGGCCGGGCGGGATTCCGCTGATGCAATCAAGGCGGCATGGTACGTGCATCTTGCCGCCTTGAGCGCCATTTTGTAAGTCTTAATAAAAGCTCTTACAAGTGTTCGATCGGATTCGGACCTACTCTTCCTCCATCGCTTCTCTAGACGTCTCTTTTGGCGTTTCAACTCCTGGAGCTCCTCGTTGAACCATGGGGCTCTACGGGGTCTAGCGCCGCGGAGAGATCGCAAAGGCGCAATCCGGTCAAGAGCCCCAGCCGCAGCCCTGTTCCAGGCCTCAGCAAGGGACTCCGCCGAACTGTGGACGAGTGCCTCTGGAATAACCCCAAGCGCCGTCTGAAAGCCCTCTGGGTCCATCAGGCGCCTGGGGCGGAACATCTTCATTGGTTCCGCCTCCCTGCGGGGAAGGATTGGAGCCAGGAAGTCAAGCCGTAGTAGAAAATGGTCTGACCATGACAAAGGCAACGCTTCTAAGCCCCTTAGTCTCGGACCATTACTCAATTGCTCGGAAAGGAATACCATGTCAGGTGCGTGCCCTCCCTCGTGAGTCAGACCCTGTACTACTTGAGTCAGGTCCATGGCTGTCATGGTGGCCATGAACTCCTGTGCCAGCCCAGAGGTTCCATGCAGTTCAGGCCAATCGGAACCATGGCTCGTGGGTACCAGATTTATCCCTCTCCTCTCCAAGTCTCAGGGAAATGCTTTCGTTGATATGCAATGCCTTAATCTAAGAGCAACAAGGCTAAAACTGTACATCTACAAGTGGTGACAGAGCCCATATAAGAGGGGCATTCTCTTTTTAATTATTTGTTTTTAAAGAAGTATGGAAAATTGATGTGGTAATATTAGGGGATAGCAGAATATAAGACAAAACATCTGTGCATCTGGGATAAATCTGTTTTCCGTGGCTGTCAGTGGAGACCGTACTTTTGCTTCAATCTTCCATTATCAATTTGACTTTATAGGGAAAAAAAAATACTTAGGGATGGCCTTTCTGCCATGGGACCATTTGCTGCCACAAACCTGCCCAGTAGAGGGCAGTAGCAGTCTTTATAGGAGCAGATAGTAACCTTGCCTAAGGTAGCATTCTGCATCTTCCTCCTACTTAGCTGTGTGATCCATATCTCCATGGAGAGGAAATCAGTCACTTTCTAAGTTTAGATTTTCCCCTTCTTAGCATTCCCTGCATGCCCTGCAGTGAAGGCACTGAGAATTGCCAAAAAAAGAGGAAGAGAATTGCTGAAGCTTCTCTCAAAGGCCCCAGGAGACTCCTATCAGCTAAAGGTGAGGGTGGTTATTCAACAAACTCCAGAAAGTCCTGCATCAGTTGTGGCACCTCTTCTGCAATTGAGAAGTGCATTTATCCAAGTCCTTCAGATATAATTCAAACTCACTTTGCTGTCACGTGACAAATCACAACAGTTTTTTCCCTTCGTGAAACCAGCGTGGGTGTGGCCTGTGTGTGACATATCCAGCCCACGGGCTGCTAATCTGGCACTCGGCACTACACCAAACTGGTTCTTGATGCTTAGATGCTCTCAGAAATATTAATTTATTCACATCAAGGGGAGGGATATTTTTTAGCCACTGCTGTAGATACATTTATGTCTATTGACTTCAAAGATATAGTTTGCTGATGGAGATAACATTGATTATATCATTTTCAATATCAGCCACATTGGTGTTTTTTTTTAATTCTGTAATCCCCTTTATTGGGGTGGCCAGGTATCTTCTTTACATTGATTTAGACATCAGCTCTTTAATTAACTTAGTTGCTCTTTTCTGCACTTTTTCCAAAGGCTCCACCAAAACTAGATGCAAAATACAATCCTGAAAATAAGAAGTAGTTTTCTGCCATGATCTGGCTGGTAGCATACAAAAAAATAAATCCACAAGCCATCATGTTAACACAGTTTTTAAAAGATGAACTCTCAAGATAATTGTAGAGAAAAACAGATCAGCTTCTTCCGTTCTTAGGCCTTCAAAAATACTGCTCTATGGTACTTTTATACAGTGAAAGGCTACCAAAATCTTTACTACCACACTGTGGGCGTGGCTTATTCAGGATGTCCTGCATTTTCTTTCAACATCTTTCAGTGCAAATTGGGTGCTCTGGGCTGGAGCTCCACTTTTGTTAGCCCATTGCGTTTTCTCCCCCATCAGTGCAGTAGGTCACCCCTGCTTTTATACCATCCCAAAATATGATTATGGTTTTCATGCAAGGCTATATATTATTGGCTTAGCTAAGAAAAAAAATAGCCTACTGCTTTAATGAGGAGTTAGAAATCCAGCCGCAGCATTTAACTAACTACTGACCCCTGTAACTTTAGATTGATTAACTGCTATGCAGGCTAGACTATTGGCTGGGTATAAAACATCCATTTATTCCAACTGGAACTTGTGATGGTGGTGATTATTTTACATTGGAGAGAAATGAGATTTAGTCACGCGTGCGAACTGAAGACTGCTCTAAATGCTTGGGAGTGATGGCATGCAAATATTAATAAGAATACACATGCAGATTGGACCAACATCTGCCCTCTAATATTTAAATGTTCCATTTCTACCTTGAATAGTTTTCCTTTCATATTTTGTATGAAACTAGCAATTATCATTTATTATTTGGTGTGGTTAAGTGTGAACCCAGCTAATTTTGGTTGGGTTAACTAACCTACCGTAAATTAAAACAACCATGGCTATGTTGTGTGAACCCAGTTAGTATGCAACCGACTATTGATGATTTGTATTTATAAAATGTTAAGTGATAGGAAATTAATGCCATTGTATAGTTGTTGAACTATTGGATTTCTTAAGCTACAGGTGTCAAACCTGCAGTGTCATGTTGCTGTTACGTGACATATTGCAACATTTCCCCCTTTGCGGAGCTGGGGTTGGCATGGCCTGCGCATGACACATCCGGCCCATGGGCCACCAGTTTGATACCTCTGTATAAGCATTGAGAATCTGCTTTTATAAAAAATGGACTAGCATGTTGTGCCTCTATAACCGAAGCTGAGATTTGTGGATTCCAAGTTCCAAAAGTTTAGGATTAGCCTGCCCATACTTTTCTGCTATCAGGAAACCTACAAATTGTCTCTTTTTTCCCCCAAATTAAAAGTGGTCCAGGATTTTTTTTTTTTTAAATGCTTGATTAAAAAATGAGATGAGAACTCTGGGATCCGCTCACAGTTTTCATTCACAGACTTTGCCTCTTCTTCTGTCTGAAAAACAGCAAACACAATAGCCATAATTCAGATCTAATTTCAACTCGCATCCAGCTCTAGCAATGCAATTCTAATAGGTACCTGGAGTCCCATTATGGTTTAATAAGGCTTATTTCCAAGCAGATGAAGATCTGATTATAATCCTGGTTGTTTAATTGAGTAAAGAGATATAACATTCATGAACATGCATTCAATAATATTCCTCGAATGATTTTCGAGTGTCTTGTTTGGCTTATTTTAGGAGCAGCCTCTTTTTTTTAGATTGCATATTAAATAAAAATGCAACCTTGCAAAGAAATCTATAAGGAAGCATAAAAAATTAAATTTGGCCTCCTCTGCCTACCTTAATGAACCAACAACAGTATTGTGCATTTATAAATACAGTAGTAGCAATTTTATTTTATTCCCGTTTCACTGTACGCTTCCAGCTAAACTTGACATGGACTTCAGGAAAGACATAGTCAAGTTTATTACAAATCATTTGCTCCAGATTCTTCTCATGCACCCTGATGTCTACATTTGTGTGAATTTTAAAAAGCAATTAATAGTTAAAAAGTGTCCAAGTTACATTTTTGTAGTAATTAACTGACTATAGTTTGAGAACACAGTGCATTCTTTGGTGGATTCTGAGAAGTAGGTGACAGTATAATCATTTAAGAGATTTATATAAGAAAGAGATTTTTTTCTTATATTGGCAATATATCAGAAATGATAGAAACCCATATTGGAATGTATCTGCAAGAATTACTCTATATGCAATAACAACAATTGACAGGTGAATTGTACCAGCTCCCTTGAAATTGATTTCAGCTGCCACAATTGACTTGCCAATTGATTATAGGCCCTCAAATCCATGTCAACTTTTAACAAACACATAGAATTTTTCCATTTAGCCACCTAGTCAGGTAATTTAGATTACCTCCATGGCTAAGATACTGAACTTGTTGACCAGAAAGGTCCAACTTTCAATTCCATAGAGTGGAATGTTAGTATCACTCAATTCTAATCCTTGTAGGTACAGACACATCACAGCATGTGAAGATGTTTCCCATGGCTTTCATGACTACTGCCCGAAATGCTGACCTGCAACATATTTCTAGATTGCTTGTTCCTTTACAGTGAACGTTTGACCCTAGAAGGCAAACACTATGCCTTCAGTATCTTCATTGTCAATTCTAAGGCTGGTCTATCTATTGTCACTAATTTGATCTTCTTTATATTAAATTTTAGTCCTTTTTTTCATTGTTAGACTAAGACTTGGCATAATAATATTGTCACTTTGAATGTATACTAATTATAAAGTACATTAAAGTGAAATTTTGTTGCTTACAGCTCTCAAAGGGTCTTCACTCCAGTATACACTACATAAACATGACAAAATAATTAAATAATTACAAAATTGTGCATCTACTCACATTGTGCTCTTAGACTTTTAGTATTAGGGCTTGTAGAACCTTTGTATTTTCAGTTATCAAAGAAGTGTCATCAGCACATGCAAGTTACTGATATTTCTTTCTCCAGTTTTAAAAGCACCTTCTTCTGATCTAGCCTCCCTTAATAATGAATCAATAAATTGAATAAATAAGGGACGAGTACACAGTCTTATCTCACTCCTTTGTCAATCTGGAGTTAATTCTTGAGAGAGATGCTTGTGGTGTGGGAGAGCTGGAGCTAAAGGCCACCTGGCCTGCTCCCCATGCCATGGCCCATCTTCTCCTTGCCCCTGCAGGAGGTCAAATGCTGGATCAAGGTAAGGGCTGGGTGGGGTGGCAGAGTGGGTGGTGGCCGGACCACTCACGGTGGAGCTCCCACTTGCGGCAGAGAGAAGGGGGGCAGTGGGGCGAACACAGTGAGTAGCGGGGGCAGCGGAGTGAGTGGCAGTGGTCACCTACCTTATTTTGGCCTATTTCTGGACCTTTTTGCTTCTGTGCATGCCCCTGACCAGACCTTATGATAAATATGCAGAAGCTGAACTACAGAAATGGCTGAACTACAATTTCCAGAATCCTTCACATGCTGACAGTCTGCTCAAAACTGCAGCTTAATAATATCTGGAAAAATACTGTTCATACTTGTTCTAACCAAGCTGAACTTTCAGTCTTCTTATGAACTCTTGTATTTGCATTAAATACCTCATTTAATTAAGCCGCAATCATCTTCATATTTACTTCTACTATTCTCATTAATCATGAACAACCCAATAATTTAGCTAACACCTGGGACTGCTTTTCAAGTGATATTTTGGAAAATGAATCTGAACTACCGATCTGACCTTGACTTGAAAGCTGTTTGACAAGGTGCCAAGACACAAAGATACTCAATGTGTCAAGTATTTCTTTAGGCAACCATCAACCTGAGAAAAAGCAGGCTGATGGTTGCTTTTACCCACATTGTATATAGGATTCCCCCGCCCCCTATTCTTAAGTAGGTAGCATTTTGCATTCAGACAGAGGAAAGTACAAACAGAATCATTTTAAAAATAAAACCTGCCAGAATATTTGCAGATTCCACTGTTCCACAAGATCTAAATCAACCTTCCCTAACCCATTGTCTTCTGAATGTGATTAAACCAGTATTGGGTTGCTACCGGTACAGATAAGGACGCTGCACCAGTAGCTAAAGTTGCATTGTGCACAGTGCTTCGGTCCTTCTGTGAGCATCCAAGCATGTTTTTGCTTCTGTGCATGCACGTGCGTGAATGTGAGATTTTGGTGATTTTTTTGCTTCTCTGCATGCGCAAAAGCAAAAAAATGGCTTAAATCTGACACATGCATGTGTCCTCTTTTGAGATTTTGCTTCCTGCGCATGCGCAGAAGGAAAAAGCATGCAGGAGAAGTGAAGCTGCATGGGCAGCGCATTGGTAGCAGCAGGCATGGGAATCCGCCCCTGGATTAAAAGACATGAATGGATAGATAGGAACAAGACAAACAATTCAGAAAGAGCGACTGGGATATTTTGAAGGCAATTTTTTTTAAAAAAAAGAATAATAATCGAAATCATTTTTCTGTTTAGAAAAACCTTATTTTTTCAAATATCTTTAAAAAACATACGTCCTTTCTCATACTTGTGTGACAAAAGACTCAATATAAAACTTTATTATGAAAGTTTAAGATAATTAAGGAAATTAAGAAATTAAGAATTAAGGAAAAAGTTAAGGATGACATCTTATCCTGTATTAGTTTAAATAAGGACTTTCCCATGGATAGATCACATTCATTCAGAAAACTGTACAATTTTAACCAGAAATCATATTTATTTTTTTCCAAAGCAGCAAAGCATACAACTGTTAGCAAGATATAGCTAGCCATTTTCACAATCTCCCAAACAATCTAGATGGCATCAATTCATCTGACATATATTTTAGACCTTTCATTCATTGTGAATCCTATCTTTTCACTTCCCTGAATAGATTAACTCTACAAGAATTGGCCAAATATATCATATCTGCTGTGTCTTTCCCTTTTCTTTTAATTGCATAGACATGTTTTATATATTCATATAAATATATACACACAGAGATAGCATATACAGTATACACAAAGAGAAACACACATGCATATACTTATACATTTGTTATTTCACACACTTTTACCATTTCATTTTCTCATATTCTAAGTAGTAATCTTCCTTCTATAGTAATTATTACCAGATGGGTTTGTAGGTACTGATTTTCGCTGCCCAACAAATATTTGATCAATCAAAACTTTTCAATACGTAAGTTTAAGTGACATGGAGAAATGGTAAACTAGGCTACTTTTAGGATAGGGGATAGATGGCTGGGTAAAGGTACTTATAGGAAATATCTTGAAATAGTACCATGTTTCCCCGAAAATAATCCCTCCGCCTGAAAATAAACCCTTTCCCAAAAATAAGTCTTCTGAAAATAAACCCTCCCCACAAAATACCATTTCCTCTGGTTAAGGCTAGGGAGACAGAGCTGGAAATCAGGTAAGATGGCAAGAGGCGCTCCATCTTGCTCCACACGTCCCAAAATAATAAGGCCAAGTGCTTATTTCATGGTTCAAAAAATATAAGACAGGGTCTTATTTTCAGGGAAACACGGTAGTTGATTGCATGTGAATGTGAGCTAGCAGTATGATGTACTACAAAAAGCATACCTGTTCTCTCACTTTCCAGAATGCAGGACACAAAAGAATGAATTTAATTTACAGGAAGGCGGATTCCAATGGAACATTAGAAAAACTTTCTAATGAGCACTTCTCAAGGAACTATGAGAAGTGAGCAGGGGAGTAGACTTCATGGCCTTAATGGTTCTTTTCCACTGCTATGATTTTCTAAAGGAATAGTTCTGAAAAGTTGTTCACTGAAAATGGCAGCCGTTAATCTCCCTAGCATGGTATATCTTCTCCGACCTGGCTCACGAAGCTGATTTTACACAGCACTCGAGCAGCAGCACACTTGATGGAGAAAAATTACATAACATTTCTTAATTCAGTAACCAGACACAATATCTTCTGCAGGTCCATCCTAGAGCAGTACATCTTTTCCAGCTTGGTAGACTGGTGAGAGGGCCAGAGGAGATGGTTCTATATGAGTGGCAGGTGCATAGATGAGGTTATACAACTCCATTTGTAATCAACGTTGGTTTTTTTAAATTGTGGTTTTATCCTGGTTCTGTTTTGCTTTTAATTGCTTTTAATTGTTAGATTCATGTGTACAAGCTGGGTGGCTATGTACACAGAATAAATAAATAGATGCTTTCAACTGACATGAATAGTAGAATTGAGCATGACAGCTGCCTTGCTTAAAGCTATGGTGTGGCATGTTGGCATTCAAAGAGATTTGCATGCTGATGATGCAAATTACGGTTTGATCAATAGAAGCATTCTAAACTGATAGCCATGATACGATTGCTGACAGAAGTTTTATGCCATATACTTCAACCAGAGTAGTAGTCCTCAGGATTCATCTTCATTTTGTGCATAAAACCAAAGGAATAAAAACAAAATCCCACCCTTTAATCATAGTAAGAATGAATTAAATATATTTTCTGACTAAAGCTGTTCAATCAAAAGATGGCAATGATTAACATGGGCACCAAGCAAAGTAACAATGAATTTATTTTTCATAAGTTGAATTAAAATTCCAACCGGTAACAAACCCAAAATATTACAGACTACGTTGAGAAAACTGTCTTTTTATGTCGCGATAAATAGAAGTTACCAGTAGCCAGGGGTGGGCTGCTACCTGGATGGGGGGGGGCAGGAAACACACTGGGGTATTGAAAATGGAGCTCCACCCCAGAGCACCCAATTTGCACTAAAAGATGTTGAAAGAAAATGCAGGGTTTCCTGCATAAGCCATGCCCACAGTGTGGTAGTAAAAATGTTGGTAGCCCTTCACTGCCGGTAGCTGTGTTGCTTATAATCCAAATATGCGCTTGGGTCTTTTCTTCAAATTTCCAAGCAATGTTTCAGAGTCATGAAAGGTAGATTGAAATTTTGGATCCCAGCTTCTGTTTTCTCTTCTCTGACGGTCTCCATCTCTTCCCAGATATGTCAAATTCCCAGCCTCCTTATGCTTCACAATCAGATTCATAAAGCTCTACCTTAATGTTATCAAGAACAATAATGACTGCGTATACTTATGTTTGCCCCAAGGACAATTGAGATGAATTAGTAAAAGAAACCAACAGGGCCATTTACAAAAGCATCATTAAGATGACCTTTTGCTGGATATTAGAACAAATGAACAGTCTTGCCAAACAAGATAAAGGATCCACCGTATGCAGTGTCTTCCTCCCCACAGAGAAGACACTGAATTTTCTAAAACAATGAAACAACAGCAACTTGAAAGAAGGCAGATCATTCTAGGGATAAAATGACCTTGGGAGATAGAAGAGAGAACTGCGGACTGGATAACCAGCATGTAAAATGTGTCTCAGGCTCTCAGTCCATGGAAAGAGAGGAGGCATGGGAAGCATTTCAGAACGCTGTCCCTATTTTTCTGGAGAGTAAAAGGAAAGAAGAGGAGAAATACTTTCAATCTTGCAACAGACTGTTAGCATAACCTTACAGTAAATGGAGAGCTGGTCCTCATGGTTGTGTTCTTGTTTACACTCCCTCGAAGGGCTAACACAGAGCCCTTTGTGATGCGAAGCTGAAAATCCCTCAATCACATCTCTGATACCTTTTATAGATTGCATTGTCTTTGACTTTGACTAGAATAGATGTGGATATTATTTCTTGCCATAGCATTTATTTGCACTGAAGCAGAATCTGCTATTAGAAGTGTTGAGCTGGAGATTTAAAGATTTTATCATTCAAAGCTAGTTGTATATTTTCTTGAGACAGGGAAATTTCCCCCGGGGGCAAACCCAGATGGAATTTATTCTTAGATTTGGATCAATGGGCAATCCTTCTTGTATACTATGATAACAGCATCATTCTATACAATTACAAGTGTTATAACCAACCAAATTTTGCCAATTACAAGAAGGTAAATACAGAATACGACCACCAAATATACAAGTAGTCAATCCTTGACTTATAACTACAACTGAACCCAGCATTACTGTTGCTAAGTGAGACACTTGTAAAGTGGATTCTGCTTCATATTATGACAGTTGTTAAGTGTATTACTGCAATTGTTAAGTTAGTAACAAGGTTGTTAAGTAAATCTGGCTTCTCCATTACTTTATTTGTCGGAAAGTCACAAAAGGTGAACACATGGTCACATATTTACTGTCATAAATATGTGCCAGTTGCCAAACATCTGAATTTTGATCATGTGACCATAGGGACACTGCAATGGGCATCAGTGTGAGAAACAGTCACTTTTTTCTGGGACTGGGATGGAGGGGCCATGGCCCAACAACTACAAGGACCTATGAACTCAACCACTGATGTCTCTATTATAGTCAAAGACACCATCAAGCGTGAGGTTCGTAAGATGAAAAGTTCGTAAGATTAAGCAATTTTCCCCATAGGAATCAATGTAAAAGCAAATAATGCGTACAACCCCATCCCAAAAGTCATCCCTTTTGCCTTGCGCTGCTGGGAATCCCCGCCTCTGGACTTTCATTGTCAGCTGAAACGCAGGGATTCCCCTGAGGCTCCCCTCGCTGCGATTCAAAGCAGCGCCGGCAAAAATGAAGGCAATCCCAGAGGTGGGGCATCCCAGCTCAGGTTCGTAAGGTGAAAATAGTTTGGAAGAAGAGGCAAAAAAATCTTAAGCACTGGGTTCATATCACGAAAAGTTTGTATGAAGAGAGGTTCGTAAGACGAGGTATCACTGTATATGGAATTATTTTGTACTAATTTCACATTTTTTCTATAATGAATCAACTTTCTAAACTTACATAACCTGGGAATAAGTTTTTCTGTATTTGCCTTGCCTTGCCCTGGCCTGACAGTAATATCTAACAATTTTATTTGTAAATAGTCTGCTTGTCTCCTGTAATGCTATTGAAAACAAATGAATAGTCCAGGAATTGTGGAATGGAAGAACACCATCATGTCTACACTTCAGGCAAAATAACATCATATGAATGACAGATCAGTGAGCTGACTTGTCTTTTTCAGTGTATAGCATGACAATAAATTATAGCAAACTTTTAATTCAGGGCTTCAAAACCTAGTCAGTTGGTAAACAAAGAATGTATAAATAGCAGATCAGACAGGAAGGTAATAAACCTATCATTTTGCCCAGAATGGTACTGAGTTTTATTTACATCTAAGTGTAACACACATAAGGGATGTGCTGACAGAAACAGGGTAATTTTTCTTATTGAAGGTGAAATATACTCTGGAAGATTAAAGTGCAGAATTTCAAAGGATATTTAAAATACTTTCCTTGATAACTACTGTACCTAACACTTTTTGTTAATTACTGCATTACCTAAACTGAAATATATTACTCTTCAGCCAGATAAAAGTGTAAGATGTAAAGTGTATGTTTGCAATGTTAAAACCCTGAGTTTTTCCAAACATACTTGAAACAGTACTTCTTGAAAATCTTTTGCGCAAGTATATTTCACTCTTGTCACTTTCCATGCTATATACACTGCATGATGGGATTTGACTGCTTGTTTGATACCTGCATCAATCTTAATATATTTTAATAATTTCCTTTGACAAATGTGTTGTTGCCATTGATACTTCCTGCATCAATCATTCAAACAAAGTCAAGGTTATTTTGACATTTCCCATGCCCCTCACTTATATATTCAGAATATGACCAAATGAGTCTTTTACAATATGTACAGTTTTACTTTTCACTTACCACTTGCAAAAAAGAAATTGGAACTCTAGAAAAAGTGGAGAGGAGAGCAACCGGGATTATTAGGAGATTGGAAACGAAAACATGCAAAGAGCGGTTGCAGGAACTGGGCATGGCCAGTCCGGCGAAGAGAAGGGCCAGGGGAGACATGATAGCAGTGTTCCAATATTTGAGGGGCTGCCACACAGAGGAGGGGGTCAGGCTGTCTTCCAAGGCACCAGAAAGCCAGACAAGGAACAATGGATGGAAACTGATCAAGGAGAGATTCAACCAGGAAATAAGGAGAAACTTTATGACACTGAGAGCAATCAACCAATGGAACAGCTTGCCTGCGGAAGTTGTGAGAACTCCAACACTTGAGACTTTCAAGAGGAGATTGGATAGCCGTTTGTCTGAAATGGTGTAGGCACTCCTGCTTGTGCAGGGTTTGGACTAGATGACCTATAAGGTCCCTTCCAATTCTAGTAATCTAATCTAATATCTAATCTAATCTAATCATGCTATAAATTGAGAGCTTTCATTGTAAACACCCAATAGAATAGTCCATATCAAATACTTTGCAGCCCATTCATCCATCTTCCTAGATTTATTTCTGGGTGGGGAACCTGTGTCTAACATATCTTACATTCTCTGCCAGCGTAGTAAAGGTTGTGGATATTGGAGCATTGTTGAATAGAATTAGCTAGCCCATATATCAATTCCATCAATTTTAATGTAAATATGTCTACAACTACCATAATAGGAATAGGAATACAATTGGGACTCTAAATCATCTGCATCTTCTAATTAATTAAGCAATACTGTAAATTCAGCTAAAAGTAATTAGGTGTCTGGTATCTCCCTTGGTTCTAACCCTACAGTAGCAAGATACCAAACATATAAGTGAATGTGTTAACTGCCCAAATACAGGTCATTTGCTTGTTTTGGAATTATTAACAATAGGCACTGGGAGACAAGATTATTCTTGATAGGTGTCAGACTAAAATAACAATTTAGCTATGGTTTCAAAACCCAGGGTTTAAATTAAAGGATGTAAAGTAAGAGTAGGGAAAGTGCAATTTGATGCTTCCATCCCTTTGCCACTCCACTTAATTTGGATATAAACAATCACTAAAGCTAACCTTATAAATCACACAAATTATAATGACAAATCACAATTGTTAATTTTTTTTTTAAGCTAAAAATGTTAAAGGGGGCTTATAACTCCATCTTTCTTTAGGTTTCTGCATCCTGACCAATCTATACCATGCCTGTAAATAAGTTAATTTATATTTCCATGTAGTCATGTCCTGGTCTGTGATTTAAATGTGTCCTTCAGGGAAAATACTTTCTCCTCCTCTTCCCAATTATAAGGAACATGAAATTATACAAATGATATAATTTGAAGAGGCCCAAGGACAGACACAACTATGAATCTCAAGGAAGATTCCGAGAGTGAATATCTTGCAGAGTATAGGGCCAGGCAATCTCTCTTTATGATGTCTACCTAGCTTCAGGTTCAGTAATCTCACCTATCAGTCACTACGATTCTTCTGTGGAAATAAAAAAGTCATTCTCAAATCCAACTTACCTCACTGATTTTATGAGGCATATCCTCATGATGTCACCTCTGTCTGTTCCTTGGAAATGAATACAAGTCTCCCAGCTTCTGTTGACTGCTTAAATCTATTGTGGGTGCCAACCTTCACTTGGAATTGCCTCTACAGCCATTTTCAACTTGGGCTCTGGCTTGTACAGAGTGGACCTATGTACCCAGGTCTTTTTATCTGTTTTGACACAGCCCTATTGAGGACCGACACACACACATACACCCGCAGCTGAAATGGCTTATTAAAGCAATCTGATTTATTTATTTTTATTTATTTATTTTGGCCAATACACAATTCATATTGAAGAGGATAGACATGAAGTATTATATATAAAGAAAAAATATAAAAGTAGAGGAGAAGATATATGAAAGGAAGAAAAGATATATGATATATGAGATAAGGAGAGACAATTGGACAGGGGACGAAAGGCAGGCTAGTGCACTTATGTACGCCCCTTACTGACCTCTTAGGAACCTGGAGAGGTCAATCGTGGATAGTCTAAGGGAGAAATGTTGGGGGTTAGGGGTTGACACTACTGAGTCCGGTAATGAGTTCCATGTTTCGACAACTCGATTGCTAAAGTCATATTTTTTACAGTCAAGCTTGGAGCGATTAATATTAAATTTGAATTTGTTGTGTGCTCTTGTGTTGTTGCAGTTGAAGCTGAAGTAGTCATTGACAGGCAGGATGTTGCAGCATATGATCTTATCCAAAATTGACAGAATTATGCATAGCAGAAGCAAAGAAGATTCACCAAGATTGGCTGCATTAAGCAGCTAAAACGTGCAACTTACTGAGTTGTTTGCTCCACAGCAGGGGTGTTAAACTTGCATCATCATGGTGGCATCATATGACATATCACAGCTTTCACTAAACCAGCTGAAAATATGACCAGAGTGTGATGTATCTGGCCCACAGCCTGTGAGTTTGACAGTCCTGCTCTATGGGATAAGAAACCTATGGTGAGAAACCATTTTCAGGTGACACTAGTGAAATAAAAACAATGACAAAAAAAAAAAAAGATTTGCATCAGCTTTAAGCATTATAGGGGGAGAATGTCCTCCTTTTGTCCTAAACATACTTCCAAATGACAATGCAAATTGCAGCAAAAAATAGTGGGTCTCAAGATCTCAAAAAGAATTACATATGTGAATGTGATTAGGACACAATGTGGAAAGACCTTACTTTTTTTCAACTAATAGAGAAATTGATTACCAGCCTCAAAGCCAAATTGCCTTGCCAAGCAAGCTGATTTAGGGCATGTGAAGGAGGAGAAGGTGGATGGGAAATATCTTCTTAGGCCTAGATCAAAGGGTAGCTAATGGTCTATTTATTTATTTTTTTGGCCTTTAATTGCTTTCTTTCTGCCATGCTCTAATTAATGTTGGTTCTGCTCTTCTGAAGAATTGGAAGTTGGAAAATCCAGTGAACTTCCACCCCCACCCCCAACAGCTTTAATCTACTTCAGCTGACATTCTGGTCCCTGACATATTTTGAAGAGAAGTTAAACCAATCACTTTCTACAGGACTGATTCGATTCTAAATTTGCCAGGTTTTGTGATGGCATTCTGTCACACAAACTCCACTACATGGGCATCTGTGCATATGGACAGATGTGGTTTGACAAGCTACTCAAAAGTGGGGAGGATTGGTGTGAAATTTCTCTATCATTTGTTGCATAGTGAGTGCGGAGGGGGTGGGAATGCAATGGATGTCCCATATACAAGTCAGAGGTTTTCTCTTCTATCCTCCACTGGCTCTAGAGCAGAGGTCTTCAAACTTGGCAACTAAGACTTGTGGACTTCAACTCCCAGAATTCAACTCTCCGGGAAGTGAAGTCCACAAGTCTTAAAGTTGCCAAGTTTGAAGACCTCTGCCTAGATATTGTATATTAAGTTTTGAAAGAAAATATTTATAACAGGATCTAATCTGGGTCAGTTACTGGGACTAGAGGTTTTGTCTTCTGAACTTCCATACTCCTGCTGGAGTGTGTGCTGTTCAGAAGTTTCCTGAAGGTAGACTCCAGCATGAATCTCAAAGTTTGAGGGTAAAAACCCCTCTCCTCCGGGTGACCAAACCAGATTGGTTCCTACAGCATTATCCTGGGACAAGTATATATTCACCATTCATATTTGTAGCTCAGTATTGAACTGTGAGGTCCTTAGTGCTCTCTAACCTTGGTTGTGTTCTTGCAGACATTTCATTACCAAACTAGGTAACATCATCTGTGCTAATGATGTCACATAGTTTCATAATGAAACATCTGCAAGAACAAAGCCGAGCTCAGAGAGCACCAAGGACCTCATTTGCTGAAAGCTATACCACCATATCTCCTTTTTTTCCACTAGACCTGAAGGGAAGCCTCCTTGGGTTATTGGTAAAGTCTGATTTTCTCCTGAGCGATGTGCTCCAAATAAAGGAATTGAATATTGGAGGGGGGAGATGTATTTGATTAGGGTTTTTTTTAGAAATACTTCACAATTGTCTAACAATGTGTCAGGATTGGGTTAGCAATATGTAATCAGTTGGGTTGACAATATACACTGCTCAAAAAAATAAAGGGAACACTCAAAGAACATATCCTAGATCTGAATGAATGAAATATTCTCATTGAATACTTTGTTCTGTACTAAGTTGAATGTGCTGACAATATGTGAAATTGATTGTCAATCAGTGTTGCTTCCTAATTGGACAGTTTGATTTCGCAGAAGTTTGATTTACTTGGAGTTATATTGTGTTGTTCAAGTGTTCCCTTTATTTTTTTGAGCAGTATATAAACTAACAATGAATGTCTGTAGGTTTTATTGTGTTAATGTAGCTATAATTGTATGTTTCGTTTAATTGGCTATAGTGTTGCAAGTTTCCATAAGAGGGAGCTAGAGAGAGTGCAACTTATTACAACTTATTTATTTATTTTTTATTTATTTGTTTGTTTTTATTTATTGATTTGTTTTGTCAAGTACCTATTGGTGGTATACAAAGAAATTATGGGTTAGGTTAGGTTTATTGGATTTATATGCCGCCCCTCTCCGCAAACTCGGGGCGGCTCACAACAATAATAAAAAACAGTACGGTACACAATACCAAATCCAATGCCCACCCATCCAGTTACAATTTAAATTAATAATCTCATAAAAACAGTATATATATAAAAACAGGCACACAGTCAATCAATCAACAGAACAACATGGGCAAGGGGGAGGTGTTTTAGTTCCCCCATGCCTGACGGCAAAGGTGGGTCTTAAGGAGTTTTCGAAAGGCAGGGAGGGTGGGGGCAATCCTAATCTCAGGGGGGAGCTGGTTCCAGAGGGTCGGGGCCCCCACAGAGAAGGCTCTTCCCCTGGGTCCCGCCAGACGACATTGTTTAGTCGACGGGACCCGGAGAAGGCCAACTCTGTGGGACCTAACCGGTCGCTGGGATTCGTGCGGCAGGAGGCGGTCCCGAAGATATTCTGGTCCGGTGCCATGAAGGGCTTTATAGGTCATAACCAACACTTTGAATTGTGACCGGAAACTGATCGGCAGCCAATGCAGACTGCGGAGTGTTGGAGTGATATGGGCATACTTGGAGAAGCCCATAATTGCTCTCGCAGCTGCATTCTGCACGATCTGAAGTTTCCGAACACTTTTCAAAGGTAGCCCCATGTAGAGAGCGTTACAGTAGTCGAGCCTCGAGGTGATGAGGGCATGAGTGACTGTGAGCAATGACTCCCGGTCCAAATAGGGCCGCAACTGGTGCACCAGGCGAACCTGGGCAAACGCCCCCCTCGCCACAGCTGAAAGGTGTTTTTCTAATGTGAGCTGTGGATCGAGGAGGACGCCCAAGTTGCGGACCCTCTCTGAGGGGGTCAATAATTCCCCCCCCAGGGTAATGGACGGACAGATAGAATTGTCCTTGGGAGGCAAAACCCACAGCCACTCCGTCTTGTCTGGGTTGAGTTTGAGTTTGTTGACACCCATCCAGGCCCCAACAGCCTCCAGGCACCGGCACATCACTTCCACTGCTTCGTTGACTGGACATGGGGTGGAGATGTACAACTGGGTATCATTATAATATTTATATACATGATACTAGCAAAAGAGAAACATTAGGACTGGGGAGGAAAGGCACGCTGGTGCACTTATGCACACCCTTTACTGACCTCTTAGGAATCAGGAAAAGGTCAACAGTGGATAGTCTAAGGGTAAAGTTTTGGGGGTTGGGTGAGGATACTACAGAGTCTGGTAGTGAGTTCCATGCATCCTCCCTGTGATATTCTGCTATATGTACTGCTGTATTGAAATACTGATATTACAAGCCGGTAAGAAGACTTTGTCCGTCTTATGGGAACCTGCAACACTATAGCCAATTAAACTAAACATTCAGTTAAAGTTACATTAACACAATTAAACCTACAGACATTCATTGTTAGTTTATGTTGTGATTCAGCCTGAGGCTCCTCAGGGACCGGCTGGATCTCTGCTGGATCCATGCCCAAAGGAGGAGGACAGTGAACAGGAGGGGGAGGATCAGGCAGACGGGGGAGAGGAACGTCAGGAAGAGGAGGAGGGAGAGCAGCCTGAGACCCCTGGGGGGGGGGCTCTTCCCAGCTAGTTGCCTGGATTCATTGGATGAAGACGCATAGGCTATAATAGACATGAGGCAGCGACGTGCAGCTCAAAGACGGGGCCAATTAGAAAGGTATTTCCATCCCTGAATTGGCAACAGCTGGGTTTGGGTGTGGTTCTCCTCAGCAGGGTTGAAAAGGCAGGCTCGCCCTTACACTCTTGTGGAGAGTTATCAATTGGGAGTCATGTGACCTTGCTTCGATCCTCGGCGTCTCTGATCTTGGCTTGTGGCCTAGAAGTCTAGAAGACTTGGGGGAGGCGTGGGTTTTATTATCTCCAGCATTGTTTTTGCCAGCAAGAATCCTGTTTTATTGCCTGGCCTTCGTGAAACCTCTGTGAAGCTTCATAGTGTTCCTGTCTGTAAGAACAGTTTTTGTTACCTGTGTTTTGCTTTGAATTATATAAACTGCCTTTGCTTTTTACCAGTGTGTTTGGCTACTCTTTTTGGTTGGTGTTGGCATCTGGGGGGACCCAGACAGAACAGTTTATATACTGCTCAAAAAAATAGAATGATTTGAATGTATATGAATTGGACTGTACTATTTCCTGAAGTAAACCTGCATGCACTCTATGTGATTGAATGTTTATTCCTACCTACTCCAATCCAACGTTTCTATGTGCATATCCTTGCTACTCAAGTGTTACTCTGCACATACCTTAACACAATGTTTGGTCTTGTTTGGCTACTGGAGCTTTGGCAATACACTTCATTTGCAACGGATGCCGGAATAAACACACGGACCATAGAGCTGGGATTTATGGGTCACTTTATTAATTTAAATCTGGACCTGTAGAGGTGAATAAAATGGAGCAGAACGTACGTTCAATCATTCCTGGGCAACTATGGGCAAAGCTCCTTGCTGAGCTAAGGAATGATGACCTTGATCTTGGCCTTGAATTGGGCCTTGACCTTTCTTGCTCTTAGCCATGCCAAAGACATGTGGGAAGGCTCCACCTGGCTTATTGCCTGTAGGCTTGTGGCAGGTGAGCCCCAAGGGCATCTCCTCCCCAATCACCTAAGCGGGGGCAGCCCATCACCTTCCAAAAGGTGCCCTAAAGAAGATCACACAGTTGCTGTTAGCCACTTTTTTCCACCTCCAAACTGCCACAGCAGGGGTCAAATCTCTATTTAGGCTCCCTGCTCCCCCCCAAAAAAACGTGCACTAGCCCATGCAGACACCTGTGCAGGTCCCATTAAGCCTGACAAAGTCATCCCTGTGTGATTCTTATTGATAAGCTTCAATTCCGCTGGCGCCATGACCTGCAGTTCCGCTGCTGCTTCTCCCCATCGAGGTCAAGCCCTCCTCTTGCCTAGTGGGCCAATGACCGTACATATCATCAACAACCCCCCCCCATGAGGGTCTCCCCTTTGGTCTGGGAGGGGGATGACAGCAGCTTGTTTCATTGAGCCAAGCCACACCACAATCATTGGGGCCAAACATTGAGTCTGCCCATTTATACTGTGGCTCACTGCCCCACCCTCAGGAACACATCATGCCCTGCGTTGCACGCTGGGTGTGCCAGGCGATCACACTCGTTAGCGCACTCATTTCTCGTTGGCAGTGGCCGTATTGTCTGGCCCCACCGCAAGTGTCAGCCTGCCCTAAGCAGCCAGCTTTCAATATGTGATGGAAACTACAGGCCATTTGGAATGCATTCAGCTGGGTAAGACTTGGTTACATGCACACCCAACTCATTACATTTTTGAACTGGAATTGATGGTTCAAACTTATACTAGATCCATTTCTAATTAGAGTTTAGGGAAGTGCAGTCTAGAAGTCATTTCAATAGGAAGAATCCTGGAAATGTGCTACAGCGGCTGCTTTTGATAGGATGTTTGAATCAAGTGGGATGACAAATTTTGGCAGCAACTGAATATAATTTGTGAAATGAATAGTAGCAGAAGACATATTCCCTATTATTTCTGCCAACATTTCTAATTAAAAATTGTGAGTCATGTTTGATGTACATGTGCTCCTTAGTACATAATTTTAATGACACTCGAGATGATGAAAAGGGGAAGAAGTCTATTAAATGAAAAAGTTAAATTTATAATTATCCTACCTGCTGTCTAAATTCCAAATGAATTATCATAGCAAATATAAGCCTTCTGAGCCATGAGTTCTCAAAACATCCATAGTGGGGGGGAAAAAAACCTAAGATGAAAATTATTGAATTGGATGGATATTATTTAATAACTTTGCTTCCTGCAGCGGGCAACATCTCATATTTGCATGAATAGCTATTTCATGAAACTAAGGTATCAATAAGACCAAACAATTTGTACAGAAGTTTCATACAGCTATGTTTTACACAGCTTTTATTACCAGTAATTTAGGAAAAGCACCATTTGTTTATTTCAATGGCAATATGCATACCTCATGATATTTTTTTCTGTGGTACAAGCCATGGCAACTCTAATTCCCCTATAGACATATCAACTTAAATATTTAGATAATGAGGTAAAATTTGCAAGAGTTCTGCCAGTTTCCTCCTATAATAGAAGTGATCTCATATTACATAACACATGTAAAATCCTACTCTAGCTATTTCTGAACACAGGTTGTGAAATTGTATCACTAACATGGCTGGGATATTGGTTTGAATGGCTACTCTAGAAAGTTGTCCGGCTCACCATATTCTTAGGTTTTAATACTATGTTTGGATAAAGTATCGACTTTAGTTCAAGCTGCTTAATTTCAGTGAAGCCAAAATAATGTAACATGGAAATACAATTTGCCGCTATTTTTCCTCTTTAGCATTCAGCTTAAGAGAAAATGTTTCTAAACATAAACAACTATTCAGAAATAGTTAGACATGTTGGCAGCAAATTGTTTATATTAGATATTATTAGCTGAAAATTGGAATAGGAAATTCTTTTTGGTGTTTTTTCTTTTTTTGCAGCTGTCACTGAATCATCCTGTTTTTATTTTTACTAGAAAAGATTTATAATTTCAAATTGATGCAAAACACTACCCGCCTATCTGTGCCAAGCCACCAAATTCATGAAAAGTCATACTTCCGTTTATTCTCCAGTGCAACATTCAGTTCATGTCTCCATTTTATCACACATTTGAATGGGTTTTTTTCCAGCTAATTCTCCCACAATCTGCAGCTTGTTTTCTCTTATGAGAAATCAACAACTACAAGGACATTGTTAAAGAGAAGAGAAAAAAAGCAATCTAGCAGAAAGATATGTAAACATAAATAAGGCCAAGGGCTGCAAATCCACCTAGGGTGGCTTTAATAACTTGAGTTCAAATAACATCAACTTCCCATAGAACACCAGATGAGAGAAGTTAAAAAAAAAATTGAATCCCACCACTGGCACATGTGTGACATCACCACACAAGTTAAACAATTTTGGTATTTTGGATAGATGAAGAACTGTATTGCAGGCCACAGCCAGTAGTTTGATCCTGAGTGACTCAAGGCTGACTCAGCCTTTCATCCTTCTCCGGTCAATAAAATGAGGACCCAGATTGTTGGGGAAGTATGTTGACATTGTAAACAGCTCAGGAAGTATTGTAAAATACTACAGATCGGTATCTAAGTGTCCACTTTACCCAGTTAAATGTTATAGGAATGAGAATTTTAGCACACTGGTATATTATCCAAAGAGAGCTTCTCCAAGTCTTTGGAGAGGGGTGGCATACAAATCTAATTAATAATAATAATAATAATAATAATAATAATAATAATAATAATAATAATAATAATTGTTTCTGATGTGCTCTAAAGTTCTCCTTATCTCCTTATCTCTATTCTGGATAAAGCAGGGAACCAGGGCATCTAGTAATAAGGAAGGGAATATTAATTTTGATTCTGACCTTCCTTCCTCATGGTGGATGATAGAAAGTTAGGAATCAGCATCTTCCATTGGATAAGTTGAGAAGGAGAAGACTGTGCCAAACAAGAGATTTCCAATATAATGGGAGGTTCTGCACAGTTGAAATGAACTATGATTCAGCTCCGTTTGCTGAATAGCAACTTTGTTAAGATATTCATGAACGAGGAGAGCCATGTTAATAAGGTTTGCCAATGAATACACATAGCAACTGTCACCCAATGGGAGCTAACCACTTCTGAGTCTGTGCAGAGAATCAAAACTGAAAACTTAAATTTAAGGGTGGGTGTGGCTCAGCCCACTCTCTGCTCTCTGTCCACTCTGCTCCCAATCCACTCTGAACTCTGCTGAAATGAAACTAACTGTTCTCTGCTGCCTGAAACTGCTTGAAGAAGAATCTACGTTGGCTGATGAAGTTCATGAATCCAGCTGAATCAGTTATCTGTGTCTGCTTCTGGTTTTGATGTATGCAACAAACTCTAATAAACTTTACATAATTAGCTTAACCAAACTCCTAGCAGGCAGTGTATCAGAAGATGATTTTTAAAGGTTTGGCTATATTTGAAATGTCATAATTAGCAGCGCAACTTGAATACTGCTTTGTATTCAGTGGAATCTACTTCCATAATATTGCGACAAGAGATTTGAGGTTAAAACTTACATACAATTACATTTATCCAATTTACTAGGGATGGATATTGTGTTAATGCAAAGCTAATTAAAAATGAGGCATCATTTCGGTCTGTCTCTGATACACAGACACACGCAGTCTCATTAAAAGTTCTTCTGAAAAATCTTCTTGACATTTCTGTGATCGGGGATGGTAAGCCAAAGCAACACAATGTCACCACCCATTATTTATTTATTTGTTTGTTTGTTTGTTTATTTGGATTTGTATGGCACCCCTCTCCGAGGACTCATTCATAGACAGCTTCAGATATAAATGTATATATTTGGGTACACACATATTAATATTATTATTATTATTACTACTACTACTACTACTACTATTATTATTATTTAGATTTGTATGCCGCCCTTCTCCGAAAACTCAGGGCGGCTCACAGAATAAATATAGAAACAAAGCGTACAAAACAAATCTAATACATTAAAAAACTATAGCCAAACCCCCTATATATTAATCAATCAGACAATCCAATCACACTATGCATCACATTTATGGGTCAGGGGGGCAGATCTAACAGCCTCAGCCCTGGCGACTCTTGAGGAAGATGAGGAGGGTGGAGGCAGTATGAATCTCTGGGGGGAGCTGATTCCAGAGGGCCGCCCCCCCCACAGAGAAAGCTCTTCCCCTAGGCCTCGCCAGACACCATTGTCTGGTTGATGGGACCTGGAGAAGACCAACTCTGTGGGACCTAACTGGCCGCTGAAATATATGCGGCAGAAGGTGGTCCCATAAGTAATCTGGTCCGATGCTATGTAGGCATATTTTTAATTTTGTATACAAGTAGTGCTTGACTTATAATTCATTTAGTGACTGTTTGAAGTTACAATAGCACTAAAAAAAATGACTTATAACTTACACATTTTTCATGCTTACCATTCTTGAGGCATTCCCACGATCACGTGATCAAAATTTGGATGCTCGGCAACTGGCTCATATTTATGATGATTGCAGCATCCCAGGGTCACGTGATCATCTTTTGACAAGCAAAGTCAATGAGGAAACTGACTTCATTTAACAACCATGTTATAGAAACATAGAAACATAGAAGACTGACGGCAGAAAAAGACCTCATAGTCCATCTAGTCTGCCCTTATACTATTTCCTGTATTTTATCTTAGGATGCATATATGTTTATCCCAGGTATGTTTATATTCAGTTACTGTGGATTTACCAACCATGTCTGCTGGAAGTTTGTTCCAAGGACTACTACTCTTTCAGTAAAATAATATTTTCTCATGTTGCTTTTGATCTTTCCCCCAACTAACTTCAGATTGTGTCCCCTTGTTCTTGTATTCACTTTCCTATTAAAAAAACTTCCCTCCTGAACCTTTAACATATTTAAATGTTTTGATCATGTCCCCCCTTTTTCTTCTGTCCTCCAGACCAGTGTTTCCCAACCTTTTTTGAGCCGCGGCACATTATTTATATTTTCAAAATCCTGGGGAACACTGAACTGGTGGGGGGAGGGGGGGAGGGGCAGCTAAAGAAAAGTTTTGACAAAAAAATCTTCCTCCATTTCGCTCTATTTCTCCCTCACTCTTTCTCTCTCTTCCTTCCTTCCCTTCTTTCTCTCTCCATCCCTCTTTCTTTCTTCCTCTCTTTTTTGCTCTCTTTCTCTCTCCCTCCTTCCCTCCCTATATGTCTTTCTCTCTCCCTTGCTCTCTCTGCCTCTCTTGCTATCTCTCTTTCATTCTCTCTCTTTCATTCTCTCTTTCTTTCTCTCTTTCTCTTTCTTTCTCTGTCTCTCTTGCTATCTCTTTCTCTCTCTGTGTCTCTCTTTCTCTGTCTCTCTTTCTCTCTCTCTTGCTAGCTCTCTTTCTTTCTCTCTCTTTCTCTTTCTCTGTCTCTCTTTCTCTCTCTCTCTCTGTCTCTCTTTCTCTGTCTCTCTTTCTTTCTCTCTCTCTCTCTGCCTCTCTTTCTCTGTCTCTCTTTCTCTCCCTTCCTTTCTTCTCTGCGGAGGCCGGCGAAGGTTTTTCTTATTTTAAAAGTTCCGGGTGGCAGGGGGATGCGGAGCCCGCACGCACACACACACGACATTCCAAATCCTGCCTCAGCTGTGAGAAGAACGCCTGCCCCGCCTGTCCTGTAGCCCTTTCGCTGACAGCCTGGGACAAAAGCGCTCGGTGAAGGGACTGCAAGAGGGGCCGGGCGGGCGTTAGCAGCCGTATGAGGAGGACGAGAAGCCGCTGCAGCCACCCCCAATCCCCCCCTTCCCTGGGTACCTTCCAAAGGCCCCTGGAAAAAGGCAGGAGGTAGCAACGAGGCGCGAGGACAAGCAGGCAGCTTGGCGGAGGGGAAGCGCTGAGGGGCTCTCCTCCTTCCCCACCCCCGTGCTTCTCTCCCGCCCTGGCTTTTGCTTTGCCCGCAGATTTTCCTGCAGTTCAAAAGGAGGCAAGAGGTGGCCTGGATGAAATTGCGGGGAAATCATGGGGCGAAGCGAAAGCCAGGGCGGACTCGCAAAGGCGGGCTCAGGCTGCATGAGGAGAAAGAGGCGGAGGGAAAGAAGGCGACGGCAGCGGGACCTGCAGCTCGGTGGGCGTCTCCTCATGGGATGGAATCCTCTCTTTCTCACGCTACTCCCACCATGGCTGCGCGCAGTCCCGGCGCCCCTGGCTGAAGGTCGTCCTGTGGCTGGTCTTGGGCTTTACGGTTGCTTCCTGGTTCCCTCTCCTCCCACCGCCTGTGTCTACCGCCAGCGCCTCATTCCTTGGGCCGGAGCTGCCGCTTCCTTCCAGGCAGCCCAGCCACGCTGCCGTAGAAAGTGCAGAAGTTATTGCCGCCGCTTCTGCCTCCACTCAGGGAGCCATCGTGGTTGAGCTGAGCGAGAGGAAAAGGCGCGGTGACCACGCTGGCTCCCTGAGTGGAGGCAGAAGCAGTGGCAATAACCTCTGTGCTTTCTACGGCAGCATGGCTGGGCTGGCCGGAGGGAAGCATCAGCTCCCACTCGAGGAACCCATGGCAACGGCCGCCGGCTTGATGGGAGGCGACGGCGGGAGACACAGGCGGTGGGAGGAGAGGGAACCAGGAAGCGACTGTGAAGCCCAAGACCATCCACAGGATGACACTCAGGCAGGGGCGCCAGCAGCGCCCCGCCCAGCTGGAGCTTCCCTAGGAGCTTCGCGGTACACCTGGCCGTGCACACCGGTTGGGAAACGCTGCTCCAGACTATACAGATTGAGTTCATTAAGTCTTTCCTGATACGTTTTATGCTTAAGACCTTCCACCATTCTTGTAGCCCGTGTTTGGACCCGTTCAATTTTGTCAATATCTTTTTGTAGGTGAGGTCTCCAGAACTGAACACAGTATTCCAAACGTGGTCTCACCAGCGCTCTATATATTATTAACTGCAGTGATTCACTTAACCACAATGGCAACGAGGGTTGTGAAATTTGGCAAATTCCCTTAACCACTGTCTCAGTTGGGCTAAATTGTGATCATAAATCAAAGACTACTTTTAAAATCCTTATTTTTCACCTGAAAAAAGGCATATGAATATATTGCACCAAAAGCAGTATTGGGCTGTAGCATGGATGGTCTATTATTATTATTATTATTATTATTATTATTATTATTATTATTATTATTATTTATTAGACTTGTACGCCGACCCTCTCCGAAGACTCGGAGTGGCTCACAACAAGTAATACATGAGATACAAATCCAATATTAAAAACAATTTTAAAAATCCTTTTTAAAAAAGTCATACAATCCAAACAAACTATACATAAAATGGAACAGCTGGGAGAATGTCAGTATGGTATGACATCTCAATAGGAAAAATGGAATACACAAGTATCTCCGTGTCCCCAATGCATGCACATGCATGCCCGTACAAGATTCAACTTCTGCGCATGTGCAGAAAGCGAACTCTCGCATGAGGATGCTCGCACATACACAATTTCACCCATTTTCAGAGTTCTTTTGCTTCTGCGCATCAGATGACTGATTCAGCTGGATTCAATAACTTCTTTATCAACATAAAACAGATGAATTTACAATATCATTAGCAGAATTCTTCTTCAAGTAAACTCAAGCAGGAGTTAGTTTCATTTCAGCAGAGCAGTACAGAAAGGAGAGAGAACAGAGTTGAAGAATGGGCTGAGCCAAACCCAGCCTTAAGCTTAAGTTCCAGTTTCGATTCTCTGCACAGATTCAGAAGTGGCTAGCTCCCATTGGTTGATTTAGTTGCTATGCCTATTCATTGGCTGACCTTGTTAACATGGGTTCTCCCAGTTCATGAATGTCTTAACACCCTCAACTTATAACAATTTATTTAGTGACTGTTCAAAGTTACAGTGGCATTGAAAAAAATGAGTTATGACCATTTTTCACACTTTGCAGCACCCTCATGGACACATTATCAAAATTCAAGTGTTTGGCAAGTGGTTGATATTTTTGATGGTTGCAGTGTCACTCGATCACCTTTTGTGACCTTCTGAGAAGCAAAGTTAATGGGGAATCCAAATTCAGTTAACAACCATGTTACTAAATTAATAAATGCAACGATTCACTTAACAATTTGGCAAGAAAAGTTGTAAAATGGGACAAACCCACTTAACAAATGTTTCACTTAACAACATAAATTTGGAACTCAGTCGTGATTGTAACTCAAGGACTCAAGGATTTTTACTATGGGCATATGTGAGGGATCACTGAAGCACAGCTACTATCTCTCAGAGACAGGAGAATAAAAATGAAAGCAGGTTGCGAGGAATCTGCATTAGCAATTTGGTGGTAGTAACCCCACAAGGCCCGACACAAAAAGCATAATCAGAATCTTGTCAATCCATGTTTTTTAAAAATTTGGAAAAAGAGAGGCTAGGCAAAAAAAATATCCCATTTTTAATCACCTTGGGAATCCACACTCTAGTAATTATTAGAGTGTTTCTAAATGGCACAAACACAGCAGAAAACCTCAAACACAGATGTTCAATCAAATAGGGCTGTCAAGGGCTAGGGAAGAGATGGTCTAAATATACAAGAGGCAATTACAGTATTATTCTGCTTTTTTGTTATGCTGCTGTGAAACGGGTTTACTCAGATGAGGTACTGTTGCTCTCAAAACCAACAGTTTTAAAGGTGAATTTTTGTGAAGTGACTACAGGGAGCCTAATTTTCTGTTTATCCAACAAACCCCAGTTAAAACAAATAAAGGCTCAGGGTGATTTACAAAACCAATAATTAGGCTTGATCCAGGCTTGGGCATCAAATATATAAAGTGATGATGCCTGCAGAGGTGGGTCATTTATGGACTCTTAAGCAAGGTTTACCTGAGGCCAAACATGTCATCATTTGAGATACTTATTTATAATTAGCAAAACACTGTATTTGAAAGCCAGACAATGAAGACAATGCTTAATACAATTTAAGGTGACAGCTATCTGACAGTTTATATTATAGATTAGTCTCCTTTTCACTGTTATCATTATATTGAAACCTCGATGCTAGAACATGAAATTTTATACCAGGTATCTGCAACCCATGGCTGTTGAGCCACATGGGGTTATTTCATCCCTCTGTTGCAGCTCCCTGTCGCTCAAAATATGTGTCACAACTGTCAATGTGTGATACCCAATGGCACACGATTTATTGAAATTTTTGACCCATCCTTTTTTTTTCAAAATTCTAAATTTTTTTGTTGCATGCAGAAATAAAAAAAAATTCTTTGTAACAGTTCACTGATTTTATAAATGCAACACACTATAGTTTTTATACATAGTATAAAGATAAAAAAATAATAATATAAACATTGCTATCTTCATTTTAGATGTCAAAAAGGTTTTGTGGCTCCTGGTATTTTCTTTTCTGTGGGAGACAGGTCCAAATGGCTCTTTGAGTGTTTAAGGTTGCCAATCCCTGATGTATATCCAACCATGACCAAAAGAGATGTCTTTCACTTTTTCACCAACAATCAACACTCAGATAAGCAGAGTTTAATACCAAGATTAACACTAGACCAACAAATAAAGAAGTAAACAATGCCTTAACCAAGGAATTACCAACTCAGAGAAACAAGCTAACAGTAAATAACAGCCTAAGGGATGAACTGTCAACATCCTTCCCACCAACATCGACAGGACAAGTCACTAGTATATAAAAAGAGAGCAAACCCCACTCCTTTCTAGCACTGATGATGTTACCTAGTTAGGTAATGAAATGTCTGCAAGAAAGCAGCCAAGCTCAGAGACCACCAAGGATCTCAAGGATTCAAAGCTGAGCTACTAATATTCTTCTATTGATATCAATTTATATTAGTTATTCAGTAAAGGACTACCAAATTTTTACTAACACGTTGTGGGCGTGGCTTATGCATTTTCTTTCAACATCTTTCAGTGCAAATTGGATGTTCTGAGGTGGAGCTCCATTTTGGCTATCTCACTGTGTCCCCGTCCCCCCGTCCTCCCCCATCTGGGCAGCAGCCCACCCCTGTAGTTACTCTTCAATTTACAATTGATTGGTTAGCAATCATTTGAAGGTACAACAGATCCACTTGGGAATACCTAGAATCCAAATTTGATGCCCATCCCATAGTTACATGATTGCACTTTGGCACTCAGCAATCAATCTACACTCATGGCCATTTGAAGCATCCCATAGTCAAATGGCCACATTTTAAAACAATTTTGAAGAACATGGGCATTAATTTCTCATTTTTGGCAATAACGAACCAAGGATACTTTTAATGATCGCAGTGTTTGCTTATTAACTGCTGCAAAAGGTCATAAAATTGGTTTGGTCAAATGCTTGACTTGCTTTATGACCATCACCACTCTCAACTGTAACGGGCAAGCTCCATTAAATATTGGTAACTCAAAGACTATCTATGTAGCATTACAGTCCACAACATCAAGTATGTATGACTGAAACCAGAGGAGATCCAAGAGAAAATATAATAGCCTATCAGTTTGACTAATTCATTGAATCAGAAAACATAGCAAGACACATAATAAAAGATGGGCCAGTCTGTTCTACAAAATTTGATTTCATGTTCTCACAAAAATGTGCCCTAAGGACTGAAATTTTCTCTTTCGCATACTTCACAAAAGTCAAAAGAATGAACCTTCATTTCCCATGGTTGCCCTCTAGTGGTAAGCCCAAGAAAATTTCACCTTACAATTTATATACTACTGTATTTGCAACCATTCCCACATTTTAAACTTTCACTAAAACAGCAGAAGTATTTTCATGTCATGGGCTCTCTATCATCATTGGAGATTGACAAGTGAAGATGGGATGGTCTACGGAGAGGAGCAGCATACAAATCTAATAGATGATGATGATGATGATGATGATGATGATGATGATAATAATAATAATAACAATAATAATAATAATATGCCTGGAATGGTCTGAGGATTTCTATTTTAGACAAGGGTTAGAAGGGCCCTTCTTGCCCCAATATGCCATGTATACAATACATTCACCAGAAGGAAAGTTCTGAAGGAGACTTCAGATAGAAAGGGCTGTGCCAAGAGAAACCTTCTGAGAGCTGCCATAAAAATCAGACTGATATAAAGGCTGATATATAAGGTAGCAAATTTGGCCAATGGTGCAGAATACGTAACTCCAAAAACAGATGTGGTTTTTTTTTAATTCTTTGGGTGCAATGTTGCCAGAAGTTTCCACCCAACATTATTTTTTTTAAAAAAATAAAAATTATTCCACATTCCATTTTATGGACAATCATCCCACATTCTTTTAGATACATTTCTAGTTTGTTTGTCTCTCTTTTGGTATTCATATCACTAGAACATACTGTTTAGTCTTTACACATATTATACATATTAACACAGAGTACTAAAATTTTAAATTCAATGTTCTGTTGCTATTACTTTGTGATACATTTTCTTGCAAGCTTCTTCTTTTTATACTTATATTTAAGATAGGTCATTCCTAGCATATACTTCTTTTATCAATTGTCTAATCATAATATCTATTGTCCTGACATTAATTTTCATTATGTCAAATACAGGGAGATAAATGAGACAAAACAATTCAACTTAAATCAGATCAACTCTTAACATTTCCCCTGGCCTAAATCACTTCCTTGTTCTAGTCCTACCACATTCTTGAATGGAATCCACACATTTTTCAAAAACCTAGGTCCCCTTCTCACCTCCAGCCTTGCCATGCTTGAACACAGGTGGGTTCCACTCACCTCCCCTGCTGGTTCGCAATGACCCTGTGCACATGCACAGAACTGTTTTGAGGGCTTGGCCAGCTGGCCATCACTGCCGATTTGGTGAGTGGGTGCAAATTTTCACCACTAGTACAGACGAACTGGTCCGAACCGGAAGCAACCCATCCACTGGTTGAACATTCCAAAACTACACTGTCGCTATTTAGATGTTGAATGTGAGAATAATATTTGCATATCTAGAAAATCTATTTGAAGAATGTTCATCTAAATCCATTGAAACAAAAACCAACAGCTTCAACCTGGGAAGTCTTCAACCAGCATCAAGTATATTCGGCCTGAGAAAGCGAGGTTTCTGCAACTTTGGATTGTGAAGATTCCTTCTCTCTTTTTCCAGTTAACTGGTCTCTGAAGCAGCTCAAACTATGGAGCTGCACTGAGAAGGAGGACTTTGTGCAAATCTCATTTTGAAAATATGCATGATTAAAGCCCTTCAGTTTGAAATAAACGATTATGAACTGTATCCATATTTTTAATTGATATTAGGATTTCCCACGCATGTTCCCCACAAAGTAATATCTTCTGGATGTGCAGTGCAACTCAGACTTTTCACCCAGTATAGTCTTTGTAGCTTCAATATAGCGTAGTCCTAATACCATGACCATGAATACCTTCGGAATCGTCTTCTGCTGCACGAATCCCAGCAACCAATTAGGTCCCACAGAGTTGGCCGTCTCTGGGTCCCATCAACTAAACAATGTCGCCTGGAGGGCCCCAGGGGAAGAGCCTTCTCTGTGGCGGCCCCAGCCCTCTGGAATCAACTCCCCCCGGAGATCAAAACCGCCCCCACCCTCCTTGCCTTTCGTAAATTACCGAAGATCCACTTATGCCATCAGGCCTGGGGAAAATGAGCCCCTGTGTTTATATTATTTATGTATGGTATGTGTTGTATGGTTTTATGTATGGTATGTGTTGTATGGCGAGGGGGGCGTTTGCCCAGGTTCGCCTGGTGCACCAGTTGCGGCCCTATTTGGACCGGAAGTCACTGCTCACAGTCACTCATGCCCTCATCACCTCGAGGCTCGACTACTGTAATGCTCTCTACATGGGGCTACCTTTGAAAAGTGTTCGGAAACTTCAGATCGTGCAGAATGCAGCTGCGAGAGCTATCATGGGCTTTCCTAAATTTGCCCATGTCACGCCAACACTCCGCAGTCTGCACTGGTTGCCGATTAGTTTCCGGTCACAATTCAAAGTGTTGGTTATGACCTATAAAGCCCTTCATGGCACTGGACCAGGATATCTCCGGGACCGCCTTCTGCCGCACGAATCCCAGCAACCAGTTAGGTCCCACAGAGTTGGCCTTCTCCGGGTCCCGTCAACTAAACAATGTCCTTTGGCGGGACCCAGGGGAAGAGCCTTCTCTGTAGCGGCCCCGACCCTTTGGAACCAACTCCCCCCAGATATCAGAGTTGCCCCCACCCTCCTAGCCTTTCGTAAGCTCCTTAAAACCCACCTCTGTCGTCAGGCATGGGGGAATTGACATGTTCCTTCCCCCTAGGCTTATAAAATTTATGCATGGTACGCTAGTGTGTATGATTGGTTTTAACTTGTGGGGTTTTTAAAATTAATTTAAATATTGGATTTGTCTTACATTGCATTGCTATTGCTGTGAGCCGCCCCGAGTCTGCGGAGAGGGGCGGCATACAAATCTGATTAAACTTAAAACTTAAACTTAATAATGGGTTTTTAGATGTTTTTTCAATGTATTAATTTGTTTACATTGTTGTTATTGTTTTGAGCTGCTCTGAGTCTCCAGAGAGGGACGGCTTGCAAATCTAATAAATTAAATTAAAATTAATTAAATTAAATGACAACAAATCTATGGCACACGAGCCATCACCCCAGTTCAGCTCTGCCATGTATGTGTGCATGTCTCCCACCAGCCAACTGGTCTTCAGGTCTCTGCACACACATGTGCGTTGGCATGCAGGGGCATGCATGAATGTGGGGGGAGGGTTGTATACAAGGGGCACACATGCATGGGGAAGGGGGCATGCATGCAGGGGGAAGGGGGCATGCATGCAGGGGGAAGGGGGCATGCGCAGGGCCCACACTTACATTGCATTTGTGGGGTTCAGGCTCGGGTGCACATGCATGTACTTTGGGCACTCAGTCTTGAAAAGGTTAGCCATCACTGTCCTAACACATTAAAAGACTATCACTTTGTGTGCTATAGAACCCTTCAGATTTCTCCTAGAATCAATACATTCCAGCACAATTCCAAACAATTGAAACTACGGTATTCCTTTCCACTCCAGGATTAATATCTTTCCCTATTTTAGTGTAGAGTATTTCAGCAGCCACTATTTACAATATGAGGCTGCTCCATGACAAGTGTTGTGATGGCAGGGGAGGAATGAACTGACTATTTTGGTAAACAGAAGCTTGCATACAATTTTCAAGTTAGTCAAAAGCTGGTAGAAGGGTTTGTAATAATTGTTTCCTATGTAAGGAGACATTGTAAACCTTTGCTAATGCAGTTCAGTTTTTCAGTTAACTTTGCCAGCTTGCATGTACATTCCACTCCTTTTAAAGTCATTTCTTTTTCTTTAAGAGGTTGAATTGAATTCAGCCTCTGCAGTTGATAATTTGATCTTACTACTCAGAAATGCCAACACATTGTGGCACGAAAGACCAAGTTTGTAACAGAAAATGACATGTTCAGTTGTCATCAGTCAAATTACCCTTTTCACCTATTGAATTTGACCAGATGACAAACAGAGAGAGCATATTAATTATATAAAAATGTCAACAAAAGAAAATGGAAAAAAAAAACCTTTTCATTCTAGCATTGAAGTACCATTTAGGAAATGCCGCAAATAAATTCTGTATGCATTGCTGTGTGTATAACATGCGTAATCACTCACAAGAATTTCAGAATCTGTGTAGTTTCAAAAGTACTTGTTTTCCTGTTATTAGGAGAGCAACATACAGTAAATAGCCATCTTTCTGCTTTTTGTCACATTTTTAAAAAAGATTTTGAGTTTCCTAACATGGACCATTTCCCCTCTTTTATGGTGAACTCATACTATCTACACTGAAAACATTGTTTGTTTGTTTATTCAATTTATATAGATGCACATTTCACATGTTTGACTCTGGACAGTTCACACAGAATACAAAAAGCAAAACCTAATTCAGAAACTATTGTGAATGACAATTAGTCATGTCATGAGAGAATGCAATCTATAACTTACAAACAATACTACCATTTCACCGGCTCCATATCTTCATGTGATCACAGGTCCAATGTATGAGATGGGGATGTAGACAAAGTTAATGATCAAGTGGAAACATTAACCTGAGTATGGGTAACATCCACAGAAGATAAGGAAGGCAAATAGGGACATGTAAATGATGACAGGTAAGTTCAATAAACTATGGCTTTTCCAATTTTGGTATCAGCAATGTCCAAACAGCCCTACAACAATAACATTTATTAACCAATATAAAACTCATCATTCCCTATCTAAACTCTTAACTGTAAGCAAATCTCCCCCCCCAAAAAAAAATCCGGATGTCATCATGTTGAGAAAGAACTCCCCAAAATAATTTATTCCATTTTAATCTTGACCAAACAAGCAAATGTTATGTTTCTTCCTTTTACATAAAACAATCTTACTCTTTAATCAATTTTGAATAATTGTTATCCCTTGCCTCAAATTTCTTCAGAACTTTAGCAAACTTGTTTGCAGGTCCAGTGGAGGAAAAAATTACTCCAATGAATGTCTTGTATTTCTGAAGGTGGTTAGCAAAGGAAGTGCAAATTGAGTGTCCTTTAACTGCAGCTGGAGGAGCTGCCCCAAGACCTCGGAGAGGGGCAGCATACAAATCTAATAAATAATAATAATAATTAAAGAATAGCAAATTCTCTCATTGCCCAGTTCTCCGATCCTCTGGAAACATCTACTTGCATTCCTCTTGTGAGGACCACAACATGGGCAATCCCACATGCTCTCATTCTCTTCATAGAGGATGAAGGGAGCCAATCTACTCATTGCCTCCTTGTTCTTAGCTGTAATCACTGACTCCACTTTTCATGGAGCTGTCTTCAGACTGCCATTTCTTTCCTGAAGGCCCAGTTGCATAGTTTGGCATGGTTTTCAGATGATGTGAACCCACACAGCCTACTTAGCCTTCCCTGGATGAAGAATCCTGCTCAATGAGCGCAAAGGACCCCAGGACTCAAGGTTGCTTACAGTGAATTCATCCTTACTGGAGGACCAAGGCTTCTCCTTCACCCGATTGCTTCTTTTGTGCTTGGACACAACTGTTCTGTTTAAGCAGAGCTTTGTGGCACTGGCAGACAACAATTTGAAATTATTTTGTTCTGGTCAATAAAAAGAATAGTCAGAAGTCAGGAATAATGTCAGCATGATCTGAGGAATGTGCTGGAATGTGAGCCAAAGTTGCAGGAGGGAGGGGCTCTTTCCAATGAGCAAAAAGACAAAGATATTTAGAATTTTTAGCATGTAGAAAAACAACCGTGAACTTTCCTTTGAACTTCACAGGGTAAATCTGGTAGTTATATAAAGAAATGCATTAGTCTGGCAAGATATCTATCTGTATAATAAACTACTCCGAAGTAACTCATGTCATTCTTGGTTTCTTGGATCTGCAAGAGCTGAAACAGTGAGAAATAGCCTTCTCACTGTAATTCCATATAATTATTTTTATCTCCTGTTTATAAGCATCTAACTTTAGCCAATTCCATCTCTATCTAACTAAAAACATTATGTTAGAGCCTCAACTGATCAAAGACATGATGAGGAAGGGTGAGCAGAGGACAACTTTTAAAGGCCTAACTATTGAACATTATTTTCTTTCCTCTCCAGCTATCTTTTATTTATTTACTTATTAAGCCTTGCTCTTTTTTTACACTTCTCTTAATGTTGCTTAGACTGAAAAGGAACTGCATAATGTTTTGCATGTTTATGTCCATTATTATCAATTGTCCACTTAAGGGGAATATGTGAGGAAATCCATTTTATTAAAGTAATTCTATTTTATTAAACAACTTGTGTTGCTTTTAATGAGTATGGAATCACCTAATAATTCCAAACACTGAATATTACTTTAAGTAAGCTTCCATCTGTGTGTGTGAGAGAGAGATAGAGAGGGGAGAGAGAGAGGGAAAGAAGATACTTCTATTACTGCACCCCTTAAAATAGCCTTGCCCAAGATAACACAAAATTCTCCCATAAAAATGGGGATAAAATATTATTGCCAGATCCAGGCTAGGTCGGTCATTGGGACCAGAGATTTATTCTTCTGAGCTTTCAGATTCGTGCAACATTATCTTGGGACACACATATTTATCTTCATAAAATAATATAATCAAGCAAGCGTATCGCTAAGGATACTTAAGGACAGATGAAATGTCTCATTACTTCTATCACAATCTGCATCTGATTTGGTTTTACTGACTAGCTAGAATGGAAATACTGCATATAATAAACAGCATTAACTTATCTTCCTGGTAAGGGGAAAAAAACCCTCACCACCCAGCTGTCTTGGAAAAAAAGTTTCTCTGATTAAATCAACCCCTTGCGCATTAAAGGATTCCATGCCAATTTCTATTTATATATTTATGTTATAAAAAGTGACAATGTAATTATAATGTAGTTCCAGCTGTTTAGTGCTAAGAACTACCAGCATCCAAAATCCACATACACACACACGTGTGTGTGGGTGTGTGGGTGCGAAAACCACTCACACTAAGAAAGGATTTTTTTCAAATCCTTGAGTATTTCTTGTATTATTAACAAGCTCTGATGCTAAGGAGTTCTACTCCCCCCACCCCACCTGAAAAGAAATCTGATCCAAATGCAAAATAAAAGCAGAGGGGTTTCAGTTTCACTTTTGCTTTCACAGCAGTAAGCAGCTTTACTACAGAACAATTGAGCTAAGCCACGCTAGCAAGATGAATACCAATGGATGCTGGTAGGCAGAGACAGATTTCCCCCCTCTTATTTTCCTCCTCAGTTCAGATGAATCTGTTTCCTCATATCCTGGACATACATTGTTTCAACTCCCACCTTCAAAATGATGCTATAGAGCATTGCACACCAAGACAACAAGACACAAGAACAGTTTTTTCCTGAACACCATCACTCTGCTAAACAAATAATTCCCTCACCACGTCAAACTATTCACTGGCTGCAATACTATTATTATTAATCTTCTCATCATTCCTATCACCCAACTCCTCCCACTTATGACTGTAACCTGTTGCTTCTATCCTTACGATTTATAGTTTCCTGATTGCTTATTTGTACCTGATGATAGTCATTACTTGTTGCACCTCATGGTTCTTGACACATGTATCTTTTATGTACACTGAGAGCATATGCACCAAAGAAAAATTCCTTATATGTCCAATCACACTTGGCCAATGAAGAATTATATTCTATATTCTACACCACCAGTTAAAGGGAAAAGAGGTAAAAAAGCAGGAAAAGATGTACGGATGTGATTAGCAAAATACAAGTAAGTGTAGCTGCCTGTTTCTCCCATGGCTAGTTCTATATCAAACTGTTTCAACTCCTACCCTCAAAACATCGTTACAGAACAGTTTTCCCCCAAACGCCATCACTCTGCAAAGCAAATAAGTCCCTCAACACTGTCAAACTTTTTACTAAGTCTGCACTTCTATTTCTACTAGTTTTTTCTCATCATTCCTATCATCCTTTTCCTCCCACTTAGGACTGTATGACTGTAACTTGTTGCTTGTATCCTAAGATTTTTATTAATATTGTTTCTTCATTGCTTATTTGACCCCTATGACAATCAATAAGTGTTGTACCACATGATTGTTGACAAATCTATATTTTCTTTTATGTACAGTGAGAGCATATGCACCAAGACAAATTCCTTGTGTGTCCAATCACACTTGGCCAATAAAGAATTCTATTCTATTCCATTCTGTATATTCCAGTCAGTTCACCTCCAGCCAGACAGCATAACCAGGAATGTTGTTTATAGGGAGGTCCTGAGCAATTCATCTGAAGGGTGAATTGAAAGTTTATGCTATGCAAATGATGTCTTCAAATGTAACAGAAACTTAGCTTACCATATCTAATGAAATAATACAGTCCCTTTTTAAAATACTCATTAATTTTCAAGCTCTGTCAATTTATCAAGCCCCATCAGTTTCATAGTGAAGCATGGATATCAGCTAGTAATATATATCTCATAATTCTGACTTTGGCAACACTCATCATTATTTAAGTTTGCTTCGTCCAATATTTTTCTCCCCCCCCCCCTTCTCTTTCTACTTCTCTCTCCTGGTGGAATGTATCTAATGTGTCCTAACTGTTGGCCTTATGATCTTCCCTTTTGATTCATTAATGTGCCACCTCCATTTGGGAAAACCTGGGCGCTCAGTTTTTATTATTCAATGCTAACAAAAAACTCAGATGACTGAGGAGCCTTCCTTCCCCTTTTATGAATGAGACTTTTGCTATCCCTATGTTTGCTTCTGTCATTATTCAAAAGCATTCTTGGAATGGTATTTTTATAACGTGACTTCAGCCAGAGCAGAAATATGGTGCCAGGTTCTCCATTGATGGATATATGAATGACTAAAGATTCCTCTTTTGCCCTGATTTTCATCTATCCTCTCTCACCTTAAGAGATTTATAACCAGAGTTGCCACCCAGTTCCTATTTCTGCCAAAGGAATTCACTGCAGTATCCAAAACTTTTTTAAAACTGAGTTTCATCTGTCAATTTGGAAAGAGTGCTAGACTTATGATTAAAAACCAGAACTAGCACTTCCTCGAGTACTTAATGTTATCCCACACAGGAAAAAAAATGAAACTGGGAAGGACAAAAATGGGCATTGCCAGTTCTCCCCATTGGGTGCACTAGAGATTTTTCATGGCTTCTGCTGGAAAGGATTTCACATGGCAGCTGTTTTGTTGTTTGGAGGAGAGAAATTACTCCTTCCCAGCTTAAATGGCGCTAGGTGCTGCCTAATACTGTGAGACCAGATCTGGAATCCTTCCCCATTCACTAGTATCACTGACATTTCCTTTCAAACCATAGTCAAGAATGGAACACATCCATTGTTAGCTGCCATTTTAGACCATTACTCCATTCCTATGGGACTCATCTCTTTCAGAAAATCACTACCATAGTCCCAGAAAGAGTAAAACTGACAGGCGAGAGGCACAGAGGAGGGGTTGTCAGAATAAGAACAGAGAAGACCTTGCCTCCTGCCGCTACTTAGCAAGGCACATCTTGCTGCATTAGCAACCCGTTAAGCAATTTGACATGTTGCTAAAACCTGCTCTCCTAAATTGCCTATTCTTGTTACACTTCACATTGAGGAGAGTGATAGGTGGTAACTTTGCCACCAGCAGGGAGGAAAGGAAATGATCTAATTCTGCAATCTTGTGAGTACAGGTCAGTTCTGATCTACTATTCCTAGCTTCCTATTGAGAAAGGAAAAAAAAATGGAGAGCAAGGGCACTTCTCTCTTGCATTCTTCAGGATGGAAGAGGTCTATCCAAACCCACCTAGGAATGGAATGAGAATGAGAAAATGATGAGTTCTTTTCGCAACTTAGGTAGTGAGCCGTGAAATGAGAAAATGATTGAAGGGAATAAAGACATATAGAGATGCAATGGGTGAAGGTATTGTCACCCTTTTCCCTGTGCTATCAGTCTCCCAAACTCTACTTTGTGCACAAAATCAATGCTTGGAAAGACTTGTAGGTGCTACCATTATGTCTGGCCTGTTCCTTAGCCATCCTGATTCACTGGGGTAAACATATATACAGGATGAACGGTAAAGATATCTATGCATATTTCATTGTTATATTAAAGTAGAAACTTTGGGATAGGGAAATAAGCTCATTTAATTTGTATTATTTCATGAAGGCAACCTTGATTTCTAATTTCAGCTCAAACACAAACTTTCCAGGATACATTTTTTTAAAAAAGAATGTGATGGTCCACATATAATTCTTCCAAAACTAAAATTGAATTTGAAGGGAGAAACTAAGGAGTGATAATGAGTACTTATCATCTGTGGAGTATGCTCCATAAAAAGTGGGAATTTACGTATAAGGCAGAAAGAAAAAAAATTCATTTCATCTCAAGTAAAATGTCTTCTTTCTCAAAGAAATAGCAGTCAATGGAGCATGTATGGCTTTGCAGACACCTTTGCAAGATCAGCCAGAAACATTATGTTGTTTCCAATCAATGTCATAGGAAAAGATACTCTTCTCTTCAAGTCAAGCTATTCTCTAGATCAGAGGTGTCAAACTTGAAGGCCGGATGCATCACACGCTGGCCACGCCAACACCCAGTTTAGCAATGGAAACATAGAAACATAGAAACATAGAAGACTGACGGCAGAAAAAGACCTCATGGTCCATCTAGTCTGCCCTTATACTATTTCCTGTATTTTATCTTACAATGGATATATGTTTATCCCAGGCATGTTTAAATTCAGTTACTATGGATTTATCTACCACGTCTGCTGGAAGTTTGTTCCAAGGATCTACTACTCTTTCAGTAAAATAATATTTTCTCATGTTGCTTTTGATCTTTCCCCCAACTAACTTCAGATTGTGTCCCCTTGTCCTTGTGTTCACTTTCCTATTAAAAACACTTCCCTCCTGGACCTTATTTAACCCTTTAATATATTTAAATGTTTTGATCATGTCCCCCCTTTTCCTTCTGTCCTGCAGACTATACAGATTGAGTTCATTAAGTCTTTCCTGATATGTTTTATGCTTAAGACCTTCCACCATTCTTGTAGCCCGTCTTTGGACCCGTTCAATTTTGTCAATATCTTTTTGTAGGTGAGGTCTCCAGAACTGAACACAGTATTCCAAATGTGGTCTCATCAGCATTCTATAAAGCGGGATCATAATCTCCCTCTTCCTGCTTGTTATACCTCTAGCTATGCAGCCAAGCATCCTACTTGCTTTCCCTACCGCCTGACTGCACTGTTCACCCATTTTGAGACTGTCAGAAATCACTACCCCTAAATCCTTTTCTTCTGAAGTATTTGCTAACACAGAACTGCCGATACAATACTCAGATTGAGGATTCCTTTTCTCCAATGGAAAGGGAAAATCATGATATGTCATGTGATGATGCCATGACAATATGAGTTTGACACTCCTGCTCTAGACTATCAATTCACTAAATGATTTTCTTTGAAAATACAAGTGTACAATAATAAAATAAAAGATCAATTTGCTGCCCTTTTTCAAAGCCCCAAATTATTCAGTTGTCTATAGTGAGTCAAGCCCTATGAGCATCTATCTAGTCTTTTAGGGAAATTGTATGGTTTTAAGTAAACATATTTCGATGTACAGTACTGCTTTAATCAACATGGTTGAAGAGAAGGATATTAAGAATGAAAAGAAATTAACATGGTTTTCCTAAATTAAAAGGTAATGAGGCTTTAAATATTTAACACAATATTTCCAACTTAATCACATCTTTAGTCATTGCAGCTTTAACACAACACTTGATTCTCAAACAGCAGACCTGGAGAAACCATGTTGGAAGAGCATAAGGGAAAGCATGGGACTTGGCCCAGTGTCCCTTCCCAGAATTCCTCCTGTCAACATCATTTCTTTCCCTCCTAGTTGTTAGCTTCAATATGGAATGATTAAAGTTTCTCCATGGAAGAGAGGGGGATCTCTCTCTCTCTCTGATTCCCTCTCTTTCTCTCCATGTGTGTGTGTATAGATATACAGTGATCCCTCGAGTTTAGCGATCTCGATCTTCGTGAAACGCTATATCGCGATTTTAAAAAAAATATTAATTAAAAAAAAACCCCACTTTCGCGTTTGGCTTCAGGACTCAGCTGGGAAGCGGCGCGGCTGTATTAAAAGGTCGCAGCCGGCCTGGGGGGCTTCCCAGCAAGCCCCCCAGGCCGGCTGCGACCTTTTAAAACAGCAGCGCCGCTTCCCAGCTGAGTCCTGAAGCCAAACGCGGAAGTTTGCCTTTGGCGTTTGGCTTCAGGACTCAGCTGGGAAGCGGCGCGGCTGTTTTAAAAGGTCGCAGCCAGCCTGGGGGGCTTCCCAGCACCCCCCCGAACCCCCAACCTGGGTCTTCCCGGCCGCCCACGCAAAGGGGAAACCCCGGCTCCTCGCTGATGCCCGCCGCTCGCCCGCCCGCCAGCAAGAGGGGGAAGACCCAGGGAAGGTTCCTTCGGCCGCGCAGCAGCTGATCTGCTCGGTAGCGCAGCAGCAGCAGCGAGGAGCCGAATCGGGTTTCCCCTTTGCGTGGGCGGCGGGGAACGCAAACTCCACCATCTACGCATGCGCGGCCATAGAAAAAAAAGGGTGCGCATGCGCAGATGGTGTTTTTACTTCCGCAACCCTACATCCCGAAAAATCGATTATCGCGAGGGGTCTTGGAACGGAACCCTCGCGATAATAGAGGGATCACTGTATACATATCAATATACTGTACCTTCCTCCATCTTGAATAGAGATAGAAAGATATAGAAAGATATAGATATAGAGACAGAAATAGAAATGATAAAGACGATAAATATAAAGTAAAATATTTCTTAAACTGTATTCAAATTAAATGTAATCTCAAGTAGAGAAATAGATTAATCTGTCGAAACATTTCAAATAATGAGCTGTATTTTAGGTGGATTCATATATATGAGGCCCAGGACAAATGCCCTCACTCTCAATTGTTTTCTGGGTGCAAAGCTGTAAATTGTTTCAGGTAGAGTATCCAAGAGGCCACCTGTAGCAACTATAGCACAGGTAATCCTCAACTTGCCACCACAATTGAGTCTGAAATTTCTGTTGCTAAGCATGACAATGAGTTTTGCCCCATTTTTTTTTTGCCAGTTGTTAATCACTGCAGTGGATAAATTAGTAACATGGTTAAGTGAATCTAGCTTCCCCATTGACTTTGCTTGTAATTAAAAGTTTACAAGTTGACATCGGGACACTACCACTATCATAAATACATGCCAGTGGCCAAGCATTTGAATTTTTCATCACATGACTATGGAGATGCCGTAGTGTGAAAACTCTCATAAATCACTTTTTTCAGTGCCATTGTAACTTTGAATAGTCACTGAACAAATGGTTGTAAGTCAAGGACTGCTTCTATCAAGAGGTAAAACACTCAGGATCAGACTCATAGAAAAAGATATTTTCCTCCCTTCAGATAATACACCGTTTTGGGAAATACAGTCAACTGCATTTTTTAAAAAAAAATTCCCCAAGGAAATTAAGATTCTTCTCTTCAAGGAAGCCTTTAAAGCTCATGTGAAGGTCAGCAATAATTTTAACAACAAATCTGTTGTTGTAAGGTCTGCCTTTGAGAGCTCCCTAACAACTAAAATGACCTAGATATAACTCATATTTATGTCACGTTTATAATAACTGAGGCCTTTTACCAGAACATGTGAGTTTAATCAGAACATGCCAACAGGGCAGGTACAGGCTTAAGAAATTACACAAGAGAACACAGACTTATATACAGGACGCCTTCTGAGGCAACTACCAATCACATACAAAGGAGGGTTCCCGCTTTAACAGTAACTATGCTTATGCGGCCAATCAGGACCCTGGAGAGGGATACGCGAGCTCGAATCTGACAGCCGGCTTATTGCTATGCAGACACAGCACTCCTGCCCCTTCGGCTGACACAAACATAATCTTTTAAATACCCAGGTCTGCGACAGATTCTCTCGGAGCGCCGGGGCTCTGTGGGATGTTCTGACCTCTCGATCTCGGCCGGATGGATTGGACTGGGAGCCTGGCCCACTTCTTCTTCCCTGTGAAACGCTGAGGGAAAGTTTCCTGAAGTTCCTGCAGCTGTGGGTGGGTCCTGAAGACACACCCCCTGGAACTCATTGGCTTCCCGATCTTCCTGCCGATCCTCCCTATTAAGTCTAATCTGATCCAGGTGTCTTTTCCAAATTCGTCCGTCTCTTAGTTCTACCTCGAACGAACGAGGCCCCAGTTCCCTGCAAACTATACCTTTCTCCCAATTCTTATGTCCTGAAAAGGCACGGGCAAATACCGCGTCTCCTACAGACACCTCACGTCTGGCAGCTTCTGGCCACTGTACTGTTCCCGCATACCCTGGGTGCAACCTGTCAAGTATGATTCGCAATTTGCGACCCATTAAAAGCTCTGCTGGCGTCTTCCCCGTGGTTACACATGGGGTGGTATGTTGAGCCATGAGCACATCAGCCAATCTAGCCTTCCAAGAGTTCTGGGGCAGCCGTTTGAGGGACTCTTTAACTGACCTAACTGCCCGTTCCGCCTGGCCATTACTGGCCGGATGCCAAGGCGAGGTCAAGGCATGTCTAATGCCAGCTGTGGCCAAAAAGGATTCAAAGAGGACTGATGTGAACTGCGGGCCGTTATCCGAGACCAGTAGATCCGGGAACCCATGCGTGGCAAATAGGGTCATTAAGGATTCTATGATGGCCTGTGACTGAGTGGACTGCATCTGGGCCACCTCTACCCACTTGGAGTATGCATCCACGGTGATTAAAAATGTTTGCCCCATGAAGGGACCGGCCAAATCTATGTGCAAGCGTGTCCAGGGGCTAGCTGGTGGTTCCCATGTTAAAGGTTCCGCTCGTGGGGGTAAAGACCTGCTCTCCTGGCAAACAGCACAGTTAGCCACACATTGCTCCACTTCCTTATCTAATGCTGGCCACCACACGTAATCCCTGGCCAGACCCTTCATTCTAACTATTCCAGGGTGCCCCTTGTGCAGCAGGGACAACACCTGGTTCCTCAGCTTGCCAGGTATAACCACTCTGCCCCCCCTTAATAGAACTCCTTTCTCTACGGAGAACTCCGTGCGACAGCGGAAAAACGGAATGAACTGGTCAGCTGGGGGAGAGTGTGGCCACCCCCTCAAAACCCATTGCCTTACCTGGGCCAGAATGCGGTCTTTCCCTGTCTCTCTAGATACCTCGGGGGCAGCCAGTACAACTGGCCCGTCTGTCAAAGCAAAAACGGAGCTGGCCGGTGCAGGGTCTGTTACTTCTTCATGTACTGGGCACCTGCTGAGTGCGTCTGCATGTGCAATGTGACGACCCGGTTTGTATGTTAACGTGTAAGTGTAATTGGCCATAAAGACAATCCAGCGTGTCATACGTGGAGACAAGACAGCTGGGCTCTGGCGGTTACCTGAGAGTAACCCTAGCAAGGGCTGGTGATCCGTCACTAACTCGAACCTTCTGCCATACAAATACTCGTGGAAACGGCGAACTCCCGCCACTAGGGCCAATGCCTCCTTATCTATTTGGCCATAGTTCCTTTCTGCTACGGCCAAAGTCCGGGAAAAAAACGCCAAAGGGGCTTCCGAGCCGTTTGGCAATCTGTGGCTGAGGACAGCACCCACTCCGTACCTGGAAGCGTCACAGGTGAGAACTAATGGCAGACTAGGGGAATACTGAGCCAGGACACTGTTTGAGGTGAGTATTCCTTTGACCCCTCTGAAAGAAGCTTCCTCCCGCTCCCCCCAGTGCCAAACTGACCGCTTGTCCAGAAGCCTATGCAACGGCTCTGCCACCGAAGCCTTGTGCGGGATAAACACCGCATAAAAATTCAAGAGACCCAGGAAAGCCTGCAGCTCCTCCTTCGACTGGGGTCTGGGGGCATCCCAAATGGCCCTAGTCTTTTCAGGGGTGGGATGGATTCCCTTTTCATCCACCCTGAATCCCAGGAAATCAACCTCTGGAACCCCAAAGACACACTTTTTCGATTTGAGCTTCAGTCCCGCTTCTTGGAATTTGAGTAGTACCTTTTTAACCCTGCGAAGAAGTTCGTCCTCGGAACTCCCCGAGACCAGGACGTCGTCAAAGTAGGGCACCGTGCCTTCCAGCCCATACAGCAACCGTTCCATCAACCCCTGGAACAACCCCGGTGCAATAGAGACCCCAAATTGTAGCCTGTGGCACCTGAACACCCCCCTATGCGTTATGATCGCCTGGGCTTCTGCTGTTAAGGGGTCTACGGGGAGCTGTTGGTAAGCCTGGGATAAATCAAGCTTGGCAAAGATCTTACCATTACCCAGAGTGTGAAGTAACTGCTGCACCACTGGGAGCGGGTATGAGTGGTGAGCCAGGGCCTTATTAACAGTGCACTTATAATCCCCGCACAGTCTCAATCCCCCATCCCCTTTGAAAGCGATGACCAGTGGGGTCTCCCAGACAGCCTGGTCAACCGGCTCTAACACCCCTTGTGCAATCAGACGGTCCAATTCGGCATCAACTTTTGGCCGGAGGGGAATGGGCACCCTGCGGGGCTTCAGCCTCACAGCTGGCACTTTGGAATCAAGGCTAAAAGTAATCGGGGTTCCCGTGTAGCAACCCAGCTTGTCATCGAAGACGGAGGGGAATTCCTTAGTAAGCCCTTGAAATACTGATTCCCCTCTCACAGCGTTCACCCCCGCAACAGAAAACCCCAAAGCCTTAAACCAGTCTAACCCCAGGAGGCTGGAGAATGGCCCGTCCACCACCATCAGAGGCAACCTGCCCATGAACGATTTGAACATGACAGGGAATCTCCCTTCCCCCAACACCGGAATGGGCGCCCCTTGGTAGTCCCGTAAAGTCACAGTACATGGCTGCAACCGATTCCTGCTCAATCCGGGCATGCATTTCTTGATGGTGGTCCAGGAAACCAATGAATGCGCGGAGCCCGTGTCCACTTGCATGGAGCAATTCACGCCTCCCAAACGAACTGTCACGGAGATCTTGTCAGAAGAGCCTGAGGTTTTCCTCACGAACGTAGAAGCTGGGCGCGGGTAGCTATAGATGGCATTGCAGTCATCCCTCTTAGTGGAAGAAAATCTCCTCTGCCAACGGGGATTGAAACCTTGGAACTCCCTCTGCTCTCTAGGGGCGGCTGAAGGGGACCTCCGGGAACGGCAGACTCTTGCAATGTGGCCCCTGGCCCCGCAACGCCGGCAAGCCGCTTCTTTAAACGAGCAATTTGACCTATAATGGTTTCCCCCGCAACCCCTGCAAGGGGACAGAGGGGCCCGGGGGCGGCTGGCAGGAGGCTCACGACCCCTAGAAGCACCCAGCCGGCATACCTCCTCCTCCTCAACTTCGCTGCCGCCCTCCTTTTCTGTAGCGGCTTTCGGGTTCTCTGGCACCGCTGGCACTTTAGCTGTTGCGTTCACCGAGCTGTCCATGGCTGCCAGGGATAGCGTGGAAAGCTCAAAAGCACGAGCTTCAGCTAAAGCTGTCTGAAAGGTCAAATCCCGGGTGGCCAACAACCGGCGTTTAAGGCGGCCATCCCGGACTCCGAACACTAGCCTGTCCAGCAAGTAATCATTTAAATCTGTAAACTCGCAATATAATGCAGCCCGGCGGAGAGCGGCCACAAACTCATTAATGGATTCACCCTCTGCCTGGTTCCTCTGATAAAAAACGTAGCGCCGGGCACACCGTGACGGGGCAGGGGCATAGTGATCTTGGAGAGTTGATAGGAAAGTCTCCCAAGGCACATCATGGATAGAGACGGGAGCGAATAAAGCTCTGGCAGTCTCGAACATCTCGGGGCCGCAGAAACCGAGAAAATAAGATCTTTTGCGGTCCCCAGAAATCTCGGTATACCCATTTGAAATTAGAAAGCAGTCGAAGCGGGCAACGTAGGAATCCCAGGTCTCCCCTTGTGGGTTGAAAGGGGGAAAAGTAAGCTGTACAGACATTGTCACTTACTGCAGACACAGATGCTGGATGGAAATGCAGGGCTGAAATCTCGTCGCCAGTATAATAACTGAGGCCTTTTACCAGAACATGTGAGTTTAATCAGAACATGCCAACAGGGCAGGTACAGGCTTAAGAAATTACACAAGAGAACACAGACTTATATACAGGACGCCTTCTGAGGCAACTACCAATCACATACAAAGGAGGGTTCCCGCTTTAACAGTAACTATGCTTATGCGGCCAATCAGGACCCTGGAGAGGGATACGCGAGCTCGAATCTGACAGCCGGCTTATTGCTATGCAGACACAGCAACGTTAATCTGGGAACGCAGCTTTTCAAAACACCTTGCCAAGAAAAAAACTGGGGTAAATCTATCTGACACTTGCCAGCCTTATTTATTTATTTATTTAAAATTTATTTATTTAATAAATAACTTTGAGCGGCTCACAACAGGAACCATCCAAATACTTTGTACCTCCTTTTATAAGATATTGGAATTGGAAAGTTTCTCTCCCTCCCCCCTGCCCCCATTTGCCAAATGGTTCAATTGGTCAAAACTTGACACTGGCCTAAAACCTGCCAACCTATCTGTAAAACTCAAACCTACCTGCTGCCAAACTTCTCCAAACCATTCAAACCGTTTGCTAAGCCTACATTACTCTTATTATTAGTTTTTCCTCGTCGTTCTTAACCCCCATCTCCTCCCACTTATGCCTGTATGACTGTAACTTGTTGCCTGTATCCTTACGATTTATATTATAGTTTCCTGATTGCTTATTTGTCCCCCTAGGACAATCAGTTAAGTGCTGGACCTGATGATTCTTGACAAATGCATATTTTCTTTTTATGTATACTGAGAGCATATGCACCAGACAAATTCCTTGTGTGTCCAATCACACTTTGCCAATAAATAATTCAATTCTATTCTATTCCATGTACAGCAAGATTTCAACCTCGCAGCCCCAGCCTAGGCATGCAGAAAGCCTAGGCATGCAGGAACGCGTGCGGTGTCGACTTTCCGCACAAACACGGTACTTTGCAAACACAACTTTCCACCACACGCAGTTCAACCAATTCAACAGATGAATTCAACAGATCGATAATCCCCCCCCCCTCGCCCCTCATTCCAGCATCATAAAATGGAGCCGAGGTCCAAAGCCCCGCCCACGGGGGAGGTGGGGCTGACCCCTGTCCCACCCTCTTCTCCTCCCTCCTTTCGACCAAAACATTGGCACGTGCTCCGTCGCTGCTTCGGCGCGTGAGGCCGAAACCCTGGGTGGTGGGGGGAAAGCACTACAGCCCGCTAGCCAATAGCCGAGCGGGATCCCGGATGGCAACAAGCGCGGCGCCGGCGGACCAATCATAGAAAAGCAAGGGGGTGGGGATATGGAAGTTTCCGCGTCGCCTCCTTCCATAACAATAACATAACCCTGGTGAGTCGCTCGGGCTGCGCGCTCTTGGCTGGGGTGAGCATGACGGGAGGCTCTCGCTGCTTGTGGGCGAATCGAAGGGGGAGACTGGGGATAGAGAGGACTCTTTTGGCGGAAGAAGGAGCTGCCTCGGCAGAACGAGGCGGTCGGTATGGTGGAGACTCTGCCTCTCGCTTGGGCGGCCAAGGGAGCCCTTTGTGTCCACCATTGCAATACGTCTGGGAAGTGGGGGAGGAATGGCTGCCTTTCCATCTCTTTCCCGTTGCCCCGCCATCCGTCCCGCCCCACCTAATCCCAGCAAAGAGAAGTTGCACAGGTTTGGGGGAGGGGGCTGTTTGCAAGGCGAAAAGCCGCCAGGCAAATCCAATTCATAGCAACCCCCCCCCCCCCCCAATGAATTTTGTGTCCTTCGGCACGTCGTCCCAGCTATTCGAGTCGAACAAATGAAAGCACGCGTTATAATGGCAAAGATAGCCTCTTTGGCCACAGCCGGGGCCCTGCCATGGCTACTCGGAAATGGAGGAGGAACGTGGTTAGAGAAACCCAGAGTTAACAGATTGACAAGAATTGGAAAGGTTCTTGGAGGTCGTCTAGTCCAACCCCCTGCTCAAGCAGGAGACCCTACCATTTTTATAAGATCTCTTCTTGAGAGCTTCCAGTGATGAAGCACCCACAACTTCTGAAGGCAAGCTGTTGCATTGATTCCCACCGTCAGAAAATTTATCTTTATTTCTAGGTTGAATCTCTCCTTCACAAGTTTCCACCCATTGTTCCTTGTCTGGCCTTCAGGTGTTTTGAAAAATAGCATGACCCCTACTTCTTTGTGTCAGACCCCTCTCAAATGTCTTCACTAGACTAGTTCTTGCAACCCTTTCTCATATGTTTGAGCCTCCAGTTCCACCTAATGATCTTGGTTGTTCTTCTCTGCACTCTTTCTAGAGCTGTGGTGGTGAACCTATGGCACACATGCCAGAGATGGCACGCAGAGCCCTCTCTGCTGGCATGCACCCCGTAGCCCTAGGTGAGATCTCCGTGGCATTTCTTTCATGAGCTTCTATTTCCCTGCAAATGACGAAACAAAGTCACGAAAGAAAAAGATCTTACGTCTTGACGCACTGATGGGATGCTCCGCCTCCCGCAGGCCATCTGGTCTTTTGGTCCCTGCTGCGCATTTGCGTAGGTGCATGTGTGCATGTCCATTCATGCGGACACGCTTGTCCGTGCATGCAGTCACACATGTCCGTGCATGCAGTCACATGTCCGTGCATTTGCACATTCGTGCCTGTCTATGCATGTACCTTTCCGTTTGGACATGTGTGCGCGCGCAGTTTGGACATTTGGTGCCTAAAAGGTTCTCCATCACTATTCTAGAGTGTCAACATCTTTTTTATAGTGTGGTAACTAAAACTGGATGCAGTATTGTAGGTGTGATCTTACTTAAGTCTTTATAGAGTGGTATTAGTACTTCACATGATCTTGATTGCATCCCTGTTAATGCAATTTAGGACTGCACTGGCTTTTTTGGCTGCCCAAATATTGGCTACCCAAATGCAACACTTATGAAATATTCTTACATCGCTGTCCTTTCTTTTTCTCCCTTCCTATTAGTACTATGTACATAACTTGTTGGGTTTGGCAATATATAAACAAACTATCAATGTATGTTTAAATGAATTATAACCCTGTTGCTAGTGTTGTGTTAGTCATAAGCGGGAGCCAGCTATTACTGTTATGTCCTCTGTGACTGCTTTGTGCTAAATGCTGGTTTATGTATTTGGAAGCTGAACAAGTAAGATATAGTATTGTATATGTATTGACTGATTTAACTGTTATGACTAGAATTGTTCTTGACTAAGATATTTGCCAAAGTAAATAATATTTATACACTTAATGTATCTGTTTTGTCTTACTGAACCAGTACTCATATCTCTGGGCTATCAGCTGAATATCTGCTAGGCCTCCACGTTTTCTCTGTGCATCCTTGGTAACTCAAGGGTCACTCTGTTCACTCCTTAACACTTCCTTCTCCTATGAAAGCTGTTTTCTTAAGCCCACTTCCTTGTTGCTGCTCTTCCACAGTCACTTTTTGGAGGGTTGCCCTTTGCTTTCCACTTCCTGTAAGATGATCAGTGTCTTGATCTCCTTTATCTTGAAGATGGTGACAGGGGTCATCTACAACAGAGGTGTCAACCTGGCGGCCTGTGGGCTAGATGCCTCACATGCAGAGCACACCCACCACAGCTCTACAAGTGGGAAAATCATCATGGAAAATCATGTGATAGCAAAAATGATGTGGCTTGTTTGACATCTATGACCTACAATGAAAGTTTGATTCCATAACAATATTATTTCATTTTAAACCACCTGCTCACAATATAGTAAATGGTAATTTCCCCCTTTTCAGCCTTAGTTCATTAATCCTTACCTTGTGTTCGCAAGAACATGTGCTGGAAAATGTGATGTATCCCCAGCATTTTGAGGTTGCCACCCCGTTGGCTTGCAGTTGAAAGTTCAACAGCACCATAAGCAAAAGGAGAGGGGTCCTATCAAGATTGATTGATTACTATTAAGGTTTTCAGCTTCCATGCCTCTTGTACTAAATTCCTTGCAAGAAATTCTAAAGCCTCACCCATGACTAAGAGCAAAATGGTTAATTAGCACGATTTCTTGTTTCCTGAAGGAAAGCATGCCTTTTCTGGGCCAGGATTGGCGATCTCCAGGATGGAGATGGATTAAAACAGAAGACGGTTGGAAGCGAAGTGACCCTTGCAGCTCAGAATTTGAGGATGAAGGCAATCCGCTTAATGACATCAACCATGCTATGTAAGTTTTCTGGGTGACATCATAGACAAGTAAAGATGGGGTTCTTCATAAGCTGAATCCTATAATAATTGTTTATTTTATTTTATTTAGTTAGTTAGTTAGTTAGTTAGTTAGTTAGTTAGTTAGTTAGTCCAATACATAATACACATTGAAGAGAATAGATATGTAGTAATATAACTAAAGAAATGAATAGAAGAAAAGATATAAAAGTATAGGTGAACAAATTTGAAAGGAAGAAACTGCTATATATACACATATATATTAAATGCCATATTATCAATCTTATTTAGTCCACAGGGGAAGCCATTTTGAGCCATCAGTTCCATCTAGATGTGGATGGTTCCTCATGTCACTCAGTATACAGTCCTCAACTTGCAACCATAATTGAACCCAAATTTTCTGTTGTCAAGTGAGATCTTTGTTAAATGAATTTTGCCCCATTTTACACCCTTTCTTGCATCAATGGTTAAGTGAATCACTGTGGTTGATAAATCAGTAATCTGTTTAAGTGAATTTGGCTTCCCCAATTGACTGTCAGAAGGTTGCAAAAAGTGATCATGGGGATGCTGGGAAGATTGTAACTGTGAAAAATGGTCATAAGTCACTTTTTTTAGGTGCTGTTGTAAAAATGGTCACTAAATGAATTGTTGCAAGTTCAGGACTACCTGTAAGTTTGCTCTTCTGGAATTTAGCTTGTATGTATGTGTTTTCAATGGGTGGATATATCACTCCAGTAATGAAGCCTATATGTAATGTGGGAATAAATGCCATTTTGTTGGAGGAAAGGATATCCAGGCCTGAATATAATTGTAAGCAAGACATTTGGGGCAGGGGGAGCGTGCCTCACTCCTGGAACCATGCTGCATTGCACTGCATCTCTGTAAAAAGGTTTAGAAAAATGGACCACTTTGAACCTGCCTTGAATCTTTATTGAGGCAATCTGATTGCCAATAGTGCAGAGACAGCACAGTTGCCGAGCAGAAGCAGCATTCTGCTGAGTAGGATTTGGGTGTTCCTTGTGTTCAGGGCACATTGAAGAATTATTTGCTCAGATATCTGATGCAGTGATATTCCCCTTGGATATAGTACTTGAATTAACCCATCAAACACTGCTACTGCTGGTGTGTTACCTTCATCTTCCATTCTTGGGTTACTATAGCCTACCTAAAGGACAGGCCTATGTTTGTGTGCGTGTTTCTATATTTTTTGATGTAATGTCATGATCCTCTAGTACAGGGGTCTCCAATCTTGGCAATTTTAAGCTGGGAGGGCTTCAACTCCCAGAATTCTGGGAGTTGAAGTCCTCCAGTCTTAAAGTTGCCAAGGTTGGAGACCTCTAGTAAGATACCCAGGAAATAGGCTTTATAAACTTTACTCAAAGCCAGGCGGGAGGAAGAGACGGCTCCTAGGACAAACCCTGATATTTGTTAAGCCCAGAGAGATGGATGATGAGTTTTGAGTGATGTTGGTAAACTCAGGCTGTTGGTTTTTGGGTTTTACACTTAAAGAAAAATGTCTTTCCTTCCTTCCTTCCTTCCTTCCTTCCTTCCTTCCTTCCTTCCTTCCTTCCTTCCTTCCTTCCTTCCTTCCTTCCTTTCTTTGATTTTTATGCCGCCCTTCTCCTTAGACTCAGGGCGGCTTACAACATGTTAGCAATAGCACTTTTTAACAGAGCTAGGCTATTGCCCCCACAATCCGGGTCCTCATTTTACCCACCTCAGAAGGATGGAAGGCTGAGTCAACCTTGAGCCGGTGATGAGATTTGAACCGCTGACCTTCAGATCTACAGTCAGCTTCAGTGGCCTGCAGTACAGTACAGCACTCTACCTGCTACACCACCTCGGCTCATATATCCACCATTCTTGGAATAAAATGGTGTAAAACTCATGTGATGTATCAGATGTCTCTCCCCCCCTTCACTAAATCAGGGTAGAACGTGATGCATCTGGCTCATAGGCCACAAATTTGACAGCCCGGGGATAAAACACTTGCAAGTTTCAGTAGAACGTTTTACAGCCAGCAACAATTAATTGAAAAAGATCTTATCACTTATTTGAAACACACAGATTAAAATCTTACATAATTGGAGTGTAAACCAACTGTGATCATGTAAATGTAAAAAAGAAAATACCTTCCTACTGTTTCTAAACATTTAAATCAATTATGAGAGTAATTGCACAAGCAGTGTACCCTTCATGGTGAGATATCCATTTTGGATAAGATAAGGGGAGCTGAAAGCTGCTTGTATTTGTTTAAAATATCATGGTGTTCATCTGTAATGTAACAACCTAATTATCTGATGCAGTGTTGCCATGGGGACTTCAGTATTTAAAATACAAGGCGGGCTGTTGAACCCATGTTGCTAAAACTAGGTTTGAGCTGGGGGGGAAAATGAAATTGCAGACTTGAGGAGGAATGGTATTTTCACCCGAAAGATATCCAAGAAATAGCAGCTTGAAGAGGGGCGGCATACAAATCTAAATAATAAATAAATAAATAAAATATTCCAATTCAGTAATCCCTCATTTTTCGCGGGGGATGCGTTCCAAGACCACCCGTGAAAAATGAATTTCCGTGAAGTAAGGGAAAGATATTTTTTTATGTATTTAACAAGTATTTGGACTTTTAAAACCCACCCTTTGCATTAAACAACCATTCTATAATATTTCAGCTGTAACTCCATGTGATATCCTACCAGTTTCTTTAATAGAGTACAGTAGTCCTGTAGAAGAATTTTATGAATTTTTAATGGATTTAAAATTTTCAATGGATTTAATGGATTTAAGCCTCCTTTAAAAACCCGCGAAGTAGCAAATCCGTAAAAGATGAACCGCGAAGTAGCGAGGGATTACTGTACTAGCAAAAAAGCTATGAGAGTACTTTTGCAAGAAAGAAGTCAGTGATTTTATATATTTGTTCATACAAGGACAGAAGTCATTGGATGCAGTTGCATTCTAATAGAACAAGAAGATCCTTTTTTTACGTGGGACTGTTTTTCCGCCTTGTTTAATGGTGCCCGCTTTTCCCAGTGAGCATTCTCTGTATTGGAGGATGCTGGCCTTCTCAGAATTGCTACCCGTTAGAATTGCAGTCTGTCGGAAGGATCTTGGTTGGGGAAGACTGAGTTGTAAGGTATCTCCAAATTGGCTATAATTGATTGAAAATCACTGATAGTTAAAGGAAGGCAATGGTGAACTTTGCTGTTAAATGAAAGATAAAATTGAAAACCAGAGGGTTATACTGCAAAAATACAAGTGACTGCTAGATGAAGGAAAGCAATATTAGGAAAAACTTCCTTTGCTGCCATTTAGCAATCATCTAGATATTTGTAACCCTTTCAAAGAATCTGGAGATTAGTATAGTACAGGGGTGTCAAACTGGATCTCTTCCTGGGCCAGATTAGCATTGTAGTTCTCATTGTAGACTAGCAGGGAGCAAGGGGGGGGGGAAGAGGATGGATGCATCCTGCAGCACCCTGCTGAGCAAAATAGGGCAGGGGGGGGCACCATGACCTCTGTGCTGCCAGTTCTTAGCCTCCCCACCTCCAGCAGCACTCTGCCAGCCAAAAATGGGCCATGCGGAGACCTCCCCTCCAAATGTATTGCTATTATTATTATTATTATTATTATTATTATTATTATTATTATTATTGTTTGGATTTGTATGCCGCCCCTCTCCGCAGACTCGGGGCGGCTAACAACAGCAGTAAAACAGTACAACAAAATCCAATACTAAAAAAACAGTTAAAAACCCATTATATAAAAACCAATCATACATACAAACATACCATACATAAAATTGTGAAGGCCTAGGGGGAAAGTGTATCTTAGTTCCCCCATGCCTGGTGGCAGAGATGGGTTTTAAGCAGCTTACGAAAGGCAAGGAGGGTGGGGGCAATTCTAATCTGAGCTATGTTAGCATGCAGCAATACATAGATTGGGATTGAATGGGGTATTCCTGGTGTTGTCTCTTATTTCAGTTAAATCAAGTACTTTGGTTCTTTGATAGTAGATAAAGCTCTTTCAGAACTGAATTACTCTTCTTTCTGGCTAATAGGTTCTACTGTTTTCTGTGGTATTTTGAAGGATTTTTCTTTATGTAAATGGAAGTGTACTTAAGGTCCCAGTTGAGTGCAAGTTAACAATGTCAGGTTTCATTTCTTTCTTTGAAATAAATCTAAGGTCTTTGACCTTGTGCTTCATGGCACTTGGGCTGAATCTATTTTCCTATTGAGATATTCTTCATTAAAATTTGCTATTGGAAGAATCTACCTCTGATTTAGATTTAGATTTAGATTTAGATTGAGCAGATAATTGCTATGCCACAGATGGCTGGCTGTATTTGTATTGTTGAAAAAAAAAATCCAAAGAGATTTTTCTTTTCTCTTCAAAAACTCAGCTGCATTTCAACGTTGAATTTGTGATGCACTCTTTGCTTTCATAGTTATTGTTTTATCCCTAGAGAAGTAGGTGGAAGGGTTTTTTTCCCTGCATCCTCTGTTTTTTTCTCTTTGATATTTACTGTGTTCACTTTGTACGGTATTGAGTTTCTTAAATATGAATTGACAGTGATAAATACTTTTCATTTGAACCTGAGCTCAGTGAATGGAGAAAATTCCTGTACACAATTTTCCCATCAAAGAATAAAAATAGCAAAGTAACGTCTTTCTTTTCACATTGTTGCATTCATCATGTTTATAGTTCCAGTTTTTGTGAAATGAGCAAAGCAAACCATATTGAATTGGGTTCTGGAAAAATAAAGTTTGCTATATCTTTCTATCAACCTACTTCTTAAAAAAATCTTTATGAAAATTATAAGTGTAATTATAGAATTTACATAGATCAACCACTTGGTACTTTTTACATTGAACTCATATTTAAAGGAAGCTTAAAAGCATCTTGAATATCACAAAATACCGACTCTAAATATTGTATGACCCTTGGGTACAATTTTTATTGGAACACTCTTTTTCTCCTGTGGGCCTGAGCTATAATTAATTTAGCTACTTTGCTTGTAAAGAATTGTGTGAATTACTACTTTATATCAATAATAATTCATATATCCATATCTTCCAATTAGCAAGACCTGCCTGTCTAAAATTACCATGTGGCATCTTTTAAGTCAAAGTGGAAGAACAGAATCTGAGCCATTCTCTGTGTGAAACATGTCTCCACACATTTATACCTGGAGGTCAGGAATTTTTATGTAAATAGAACTCTTCTGTTTTTCAGAAGCATCACTCTGCGAGTGACTTCATCCAAGTTCTTTCCCCTGGTGCTTGTTTAAATTTTGCTTGAACATTGCCTGCTTGGCTCTTTCCTATGTCAAACACATTTCATGCATTACCTCTGTGGTTTGCTTTCAGCCTCTTGAACAGCGATGAAGAAATATGCAGTACTGAATGTGAGTTTGCAAGCAAGAAAAGGAAAAAGGATCACTTTAGGAACACTCCAAAATCTCAGTGTAAGCAAGAGTTGATTTTCAGTTTTTAACGTCTTTTGCAATTGACATTAACTTTTGCGCCTCAGCAGAACTGTTAAAAGAGTGCCCACAAAATACTTGTGTATGTGAGAAGCACAGACTAGGTAAGGATTCCTCTGTATGGGTATATGTGCATAAAAAGCTGTATATGGTTAAGATTTTGCACCAAAGTTTTTTTTAAAAAAAACTTTTTCTTGTTTTTTTTTTTAAAGAAAAAGCAAGGGATTTATCTGACTCACACAGTTGCCCTTCAAAGCTATTGTGCTGTCTACAGCAGGGGTGTCAAACTCACATTGTCATGGCAGCATCATATGACTTTCCCCCCCCCCTTTGCTAAACCGGGGCATGAGCATGGCAAGTGCATGACGCATCTGGCCCTTGGGCTGGGAGTTTTGAAATTCCTGCTCAACAGGATAAGCATTAAAACAGCTTTTCAATGTTTGTTTTAAATGACGCTTTTATTAAAACAACTGTACATGTATATATGCAAATTTATGTTTTAAGAAATTTCCCTTTCAGCAAGGGTGGGTTCCTACCAGTGGCCCTCTTTGTACAATTTGCGCACAACAGCTCGGTGCTGTCTCTCCCGGTCCGTTTGTGTCACCATTTTTAAAAACTAATTTTGGGGGTTTTTTTGCTTTGTGCACGTGTGGAAGTAACGCTTGCATGTGATTTTTGGCAATTTTTTGCATCTGCGCATGCGCAGAAGCAAAATTGCACGAGGGGACGCGCAGGCATGCACAAAGGGACACGTGCCCTGCGAAACGTCACCATGTGCTGATATGGAGGTAGGAAGAACCTGCTTCTGCCTTTCGGAAATTCCTAATAGGATTGGTTATGTCGTGAAAAATATTTACGAGAAACACCAAATGTCAACATACCCCCCCATCCCACCCCGCACACACCTTTTATTAAAAGAGGCCTATTTTTTCAGGCTACCCACTTTCCTGGATCTGAAAAGAAAGTGCTTTGCTCTTTAAGAGTTCAACATGGTAATGTTAATGCAGAGACACTTGGAAAAAAATCAGGCGTGAAAAATGGTGAAGCCCTCTGCTTGAGGTCTGGATGAAGTATTTTGAAGCATCCACAGCCCTGGTTGAAAGTTTGAAGTTTCTGAGATAGAATCAAAATTGAATGAGTGGATGTGGCTAAATACCTAACTGTGATGTTGAAAGTGGGAGATTGGCATTTTTACTATGAAACTTTTATTTGCAACCCTAGGTCTTAGCAAAATTCATATAAAATTATAGCAATCCAGATCTGTCCAGGAAGTCATATACTGAATATAAATTAGTTAGAATATTAATCTGAAGTATTGGCTGGACTGATTCCACTTTAAAAAGGGGAGCCTGAATTGACCCAGAGAAAGCAGGCCTTTCCCTTTTATAAAGGTGGCTCCAAAAGCTTTTAAATTGTACAGAATCTCATGTGATCATTAACTAGAGCAGGGGTCTGCAACATTAAATACTCAAAGAGCCATTTGGACCCATTCTGCACAGGAAAAAAAACCCCACTGGGAGCCACAAAACGTGGGTGGTCTTGGCCAACTCGATGTCACTGACTCCAACCCATTTACATGACACCTCCAGTCGTGCCTATCCAGCTATAAAACTATTCTATGTCTCTCTCTCTCCCCCCCCTCTCTGTATTTCTGCTCTTCCCCCCTCTCTCTCCATCTTTCTCTCTCCCCCACTCTTTCTATATCTCTCTCCCTATCGTCTCATTCTCCCCCTCTTTCTGTATCTATATCTTTCCCTGTGTATCTCTCTCTCTGTCCCTCTTCCTTTCTTCCCTTCTCCCCCTCTCTTTATTGCTTTCCCCCTCTACTCTTTTTCCCTTCTGTCTGTCTGTCTCTCTCCCTCTGTACCTCTCTCTCTCCCGTCTCCCTATCTTCCCCTCTTTCTCCTCCTCTCAATATATCACTCTGTGTATCTCACTATGTCTCTCCCCCCCACTCTCTATTTCTGTGTGGGTGTGGGTGTCTATGTCTATCTGTCCGTCTCTCTCTCTTTGTATGAAAGCCACAGCTGGACCACACCAGCAAGCTCTCCTTGAGGTTCTTAACTACTGCTCTTATTTCGTCTGCTGTGATTAGTGAGAGACAGTTTTTGCTGGTCATTTTGTTGAATCACATTCTTTCCCAAAGTCTACAACAATCTAGTTTTGTTTTGTTTTTTAATTAAAAAGCTAGTGAGCACATTCAACTAAACAGAAAGAGAAATAGCTCACCTTACTTCCTCCTCCTTCCAGTTTGATATGACATGCATTGAGTCAATATTATCTTCCCCCGCTCCACTGATTGAGATGTCATCCCCTTACCAGAACTGTAAATATTGTCCTCTTTGTTCCCTTTTCCCTCTTCTGAGCTCTTACACTTGGTAGCTTGTGAATTAACTGGATGTGTGTAATATTGGTGAGGACACCATCTAAACACTGAATTTTGGGGGCCCCCAAAGAGATTGTTCAATCCCTTTCTCTAGATTTGAATGAGGGAAGTCTGTCGAAGAGCTGTCCTGTCTGTCTAATCATCTTTATTGAATAATTGTTGAATAATCTAGTTGATAGGATAGCAAACACATGGTCAGTTATATGGATTCAATAGAACAGCCTTATGACAAAACGTTCTGCGACATTCCTTGATTGATCAATTTTAAATCTCAAGTGATAATAATAATAATAATAATAGTAGTAATAATAATAATAATTATTATTATTATTTATTAGATTTGAATGCCGCCCCTCTCCGAAGACTCGGGGCGGCTCACAACAACAATAATAACAATGTTACAATGGAAAACAAATCTAATATTAAAATACAGTTAAAAACCCCATCATTTAAAAAACCATGCAACACACACATACCATACATAAAATGTAAAAGCCTGGGGGAGGTGTCTCAGTTCCCCCATGCCTGGCGATACAGGTAGGTTTTAAGTAATTTGCGAAAGACAAGGAGGGTGGGGGCAGTTCTAATCTCTGGGGGGAGTTGATTCCAGAGAGCTGGGGCCGCCACAGAGAAGGCTCTTCCCCTGGGGCCCGCCAAACGGCATTGTTTAGTCGACGGGACCCGGAGAAGGCCAATTCTCTGGGACCTTATCGGCCGCTGGGATTCGTGCGGTAGAACGTAGTTCCGGAGGTATTCTGGTCCGATGCCATGTAGGGCTATTTACATTAGCACCACATTTTGACCAACACCAGAAGTTTGCTTGAAATAGCTACTGTCCTACTAGGACATGCTTTGGGGGGAGTCACTTTAAATTCAGCCAGGAAATTCCATGAGTGCCATAGAAAAGAAATGTTGGCAAAGGCGAATATTATCCATCCTAAACTTGAAGTTATTCAATCATTTTGTGCTTGGTTCTGTTTTCAGGTTTTTATCGTGAAAACTGGATATATGTTCACAAAGAAAGTACCCGTGAAGTAAGTACAGTGATTGTTTCCAAAAGGCTCTGATCATTCCTCATTTAACGAATCTTCTCTTGCAACTGCAGAAAGGGGTATACAGTGATCCCTCGAGTTTCGCGATCTCGATCTTCGCGAAACGCTATATCGCGATTTTTCCCACCCGATGACGTCACTCTCTTCCTTCCTTTCTCATCTTTCTTTCTCTCTCTCTTTCTCTATCTTGCTTCTTCCTCTCTCACACTCTCTTCCTCCCTCTCTCATCTCTTTCTTTCCTTCTCTCTCTCTATCTCTCCCCCTCTTGCTGGCGGGCGGCGGGCAGGCGGGCGAGCGGAGGCATCAGCGAGGAGCCGGGGTTTCCCCTTTGCGTGGGTGGCGGGGAAACCCCGATCTTCGTCTGCTCGCTGCTGCAGCAGCAGCAGCGAGCAGACGAAGATCCGGGTTTCCCCGCCGCCCACGCAAAGGGGAAAGCCCGATTCGGCTCCTCGCTGCTGCCGCCGAGCAGATCAGCTGCTGGGCGGCTGCAGCAGCAGCGAGCAGACGAAGATCCGGGTTTCCCCACCGCCCACGCAAACTCCACCATCTGCGCATGCGCGGCCATGGAAAAAAGGGCGCGCATGCGCAGATGGTGTTTTTACTTCCGCAACCCTACATCGTGAAAAATCGATTATCGCGAGGGGTCTTGGAACGGAACCCTCGCGATAATCGAGGGATCACTGTACTGCATATTAACTCTTTTTCAGGATAGGAACAGTTTATAAAAACATGTTGATCAATTTATTCATGTGTAAAAAAAAATCTAATGAGACTTGAGGAGCCTCAGTCAGTATCAATATTTTTTTAATCTTTTTTCTTCCCATACCTTTATTTCTTATCCTGATTGTTTTAAAGTGCAACATTACATGTTTGCCTTCCCTCTTGAGAAATAAAAGAAAGCATTCTAGGCATTGAAGACTTGCCACGGGTGAATGTTGAAACAGAATGAGCCCTGTTATGTTTACGTAGAAACTTCCTCTTGCCTTCCGTCCTTTGTACTCCTTTGGTAAAGATGTTAAGAAATTAGGCAGCTTGGAAACAGGAGCATCAGCTGCTGTGTGAATCACTCTTTGTGTAGCCTGTGTACTTCTTATTCCTGCTTCATCATCTCTTTTCAGTACAGGTCCTTCTGCATATCTAACATCTGTTTTCTTTCTTTCTTTTTTGTTTCAAGAGGCATGGCTATTGCACTTTGGGAGAAGCGTTCAATCGTTTAGATTTTTCGAGTGCAATTCAGGACATCCGGAGGTTCAATTACGTAGTTAAAGTAAGTTGATTCTGGCCTGTGTAGTTCGATGATTGAATTAATTCTTATAGTTAATAAACGTGCCTTATGCCGTTGACCTTGAGGGGGTTCAGAACAAGTTTTAACTAGCTACCTGCATGTTGATTAGTGTAATATATTCAGATGGATTGGCTCTAAATCTTGCATTGATTTTGCTACCTACCTACTTGCATCCCAACTCAATATTATTATCAGAATAGTTACGAAGAAATTTCTTCATTCCCAGAAGTTTCTCACACCTAGAGATCCCTTTGACTAACAGCATTTATTATTGTCTAATGCTTTGATGGCCTTCTCTGCCGTCATGCAAGCTGTCCCCCCAGCTCAGCTCCGCCAGATATGCGTGCACGCCTCCCACCATCAAATGGTTTTCGGGTCTCTGCCACGCATACGCGGGAGGCAGGGCACATGCGGGAAGGACTTGGGGGGAATGAACACATGCATGGGGGTTGCACATGCATGTGCAGGGGTTTGCACCCACCGATATCACCAGGCATGGGGAAATTGACATACTCCTCGTCTGTTTCGCTTTATGCTTGATTTGTTTGGATTGTATGATTGTTTCTTAATAAGGGTTTTAAATATTGTTTTTAATATTGGATTTGTATTTTGTATTGTCTGTTGTGAGCCGCTCCGAGTTCCCGGAGAGGGGCGGCATACAAATCTAATAAATTATTATTATTATGTCAGTACAACACAGCAAACAAGATCACTATGCTGGATTTCGTATTTCATCACCAGTCGGGCGCTTCCCAAACACATAGGACTGCGTGATGTAGCGGTGAATTATGTTTGCCGATCCCAGTAAAGCGGCCTTTTGCAATTGACAGATGGAGATTTTGTCAATTCCGATGGTTTTCAAATGTCCGCTGAGATCCTTTTGTACTGCGCCCAGCGTGCCAAGTACCACTGGGACCACTTTCACTGGCTTATGCCAGAGTCGTTGCAGCTCGATTTTTAGATCTTTGTATTTCACTAATTTCTCTAGCTACTTCTCCTCAATTCTGCTGTCTCCTGGGATTGTGATGTCGATGATCCATACTTTCTTTTTCTCCACGATCACAATGTCTGGTGTGTTATGCTTCAGAATTCGGTCAGTCTGAAGTCGGAAGTCCCACAGTAGTTTTGCTTGCTTATTTTCGACCACTTTTTCGGGCTTATGATCCCACCAGTTCTTTGCCACTGGTAAATGGTAGTTCCGGCAAAAGTTCCAGTGGATCATCTGTGCCACAGCAACATGTCTATGCTTGTAGTAGTTATTATTATTATTATTATTATTATTATTATTATTATTATTATTATTATTATTATGTGCAGGAGAGGGGGAATGCAGGGGGGCCCACGCACACATTGCATTATGAGTGCATGTGCTTTTGGCACACGGAGACAAAAAGGTTAGCCATCACTGGTCTAACATTACTGTTTTGTGCTTTAGCTGAGCCACAGGGTTGGATTCATTCAATATATTTACTTCATTAAACATGCTTAGGATTATTTTGACATTAACTTAAGTATCTTTAAATTAAATATTCAGGTATATTGAGCATCTGAACATACCTCCTTTCCGGGTGACTTTTGTTGATTTTCTTAATCCTATTGAAATCAGCGGGAAGTGCTATGGTTGGAATGTGCTTAACATGGCTCAAGCATAGTAATAATATTTGCATCTCCCTCATAGATGTTTGATGAAGTAGAGCAAAAACATTTTCTAGGCTTCAAAAATATTTTCAAGAGAACAGCTTCGCAGGAGTTCTCACCCCCCCTCCCCATCTGCTATGCAGGAACTCGAAAACTACCTTTTAATTTGGCATTTTATGTGACAAAAGTATCGCTCAGGAAGTGCCTTTGGTTTGAAGTTGACAGGAAAATAATTGCAGGGGAATTGTGTGTCACTCTTAAAGTAACTCCTGATGTTAAGAGCAGCTGTAGACAGGTGGATGTACAAGTGACTTGTGCTCCTGCTGCGACCCTCAAAAGGGAATTTGCACACATGCAGAGAAGAGCAAGCCCCAGATTCAAAGGCCAGCTGCTTTTGATGGCATCAGAAGAGTCGTTCACTTGCACTCCGCTTGATTAGCCCTGCTGTAGCTTCTTGTGATTAATATGTATCATTTGACTTTACGTACGTTAAGGGCGGCTGTTTTCTTTTAGCTTTTGCAGTTAATAGCCAAATCCCAGTTGACATCCTTGAGTGGTGCAGCTCAAAAGAACTACTTCAACATTTTGGATAAAATTGTTCAAAAAGGTAAAGCTTTCCTCATGTTCTCAGAATTTCATGTTTGTTCAAGCACCAAAAAAAAGATTGCCTATCAGGGTCTGTGATAATTCTTTGCTCACCATAGCTAACTCATTGCAGGGACAACTCACTGCAGGGCAAGAGTTACCCTAATATCAAAGAAATGGTGGAATGGAATCATTCTTAAAAAGTATGCAAAAGGAAGGTGAGAGGGAAATGTTTAAGGAAAATAATTAAAACGTTTTCTTAATTTATTTTAAATAATTAAATAGAATTGTTCAACAATTCTGTAGAACAAGAACAAGGGGACACAATCTGAAGTTAGTTGGGGGAAAGATCAAAAGCAACATGAGAAAATATTGTTTCACTGAAAGAGTAGTAGATCCTTGGAACAAACTTCCAGAAGATGTGGTTGGTAAATCCACAGTAACTGAATTTAAACATGCCTGGGATAAACATATATCCATCCTAAGATAAAATACAGAAAATAGTATAAGGGCAGACTAGATGGACCATGAGCTCTTTTTCTGCCGTCAGTCTTCTATGTTTCTATGTTTCTATGTTTCTAAATTGTCCTGCATCAAGTTGGCCCATGGCAAGTTGTCTGTGATGAGTTGTCCAGCAGCAAGTTGGCCATGGCGAGTTGGCCACAGTGAATTGTGGCAAGTCATCCCATTTCGTGCCTGCTGATAGATTATTTATGTTATTTGCAGTTCATTATGATTGATACTACTGTGTTTCCCTGAAAATAATATATGTCCCCATAATAAGACTGATTGTGTCAAGTAGTCCCATTTTGTGCCTACTAGTAGATTATTTATATTATTTGTAGTTTTTTCTGATTGATGCTATTGTGTTTCCCTGAAAATAATATATGTCCCCATAAGACCAATCAGGCTTTTCAGTACATGAAATAAGTGCCCCCCCCCCAAAAAATACCCCCCCAAACTACTTTCCAGGAAAAGAGGGGGACATAGAGGGGAGAATATTCTAGATTTAGTTTTTACGAATGGGAATTGGGTTTCAGATGTCAAGGTGGGAGAAAATTTAGGTTGCAGTGACCATCTATGTTTGTGGTTTGATGTAAAAACTCATTGTGAGCAATCCTATAATGCAACCAAAGTATTGGATTTCAGAAAAACAAATTTTAATGCAATGGGAGAATATTTAGATAATGAATTAAAGGGGAGGGATAAAATGGCAGGAGCGAGCATCCAGTGGACTGTATTAAAAAAGGCCATCTTAAAAGCCACTGGACTGTATGTAAGACAAATAACTAAAGGTAAAAGGAAGAAGAAACCGCTATGGTTTAGCAATGATGTAAGGGCTATAGTCAATGAAAAAAAGGCTGCCTATAGGAGGTATAAAGAGTCTGGAAGTATAGCTGATAGGGAGGTGTATAAAATGAGACAGAAGGAGGCGAAACAGATAATATATGCTGCTAAAGCCTCAAAAGAGGAAGAAATTGCCAAATCTGTAAAGAAGGGGGATAAAACCTTCTTCAGATATATTAATGATAAGAAGAAGAAAAACTGCGGCATCACGAAGCTTAGTACCCGGAATAATACATGCATTAATGGGAATAAGGAGATCGCTGACCATTTCAATAGCTACTTCTGTTCAGTTTTCTCAAAAGACACCTTACAAAATAATACTATAGAGGGATATAGCATTGCTTCCAGCTGTACGGATTCAGCTCCAGTGATCTTAGAAGCCGATGTCTTAGAAGAACTTGAACAATTAAAGATAAATAAGGCAATGGGTCCAGATGGCATCCACCCCAGAGTTCTTAAAGAACTCAGATCTGTCATTGCTACCCCCCTGACTGATTTGTTTAACCAATCCTTGTTAACAGGAGAAGTTCCTGAGGATTGAAGAATGGCCAGTGTTGTGCCTATTCACAAGAAGGGCAGTAGAGAAGAAGCTGGTAACTACAGGCCAGTTAGCTTGACATCAGTTGTAGTTAAAATGATGGAGACTCTACTCAAAAAGAGGATAAATCAGCACATAAAAAACAATAACTTATTAGACCCAAATCAGCATGGCTTTACTGAAGGCAAATCATGTCAGACTAATCTCATTGATTTCTTTGACTATGTCACAAAGGTGTTGGATGAAGGTGGTGCCGTGGATATTGCCTACCTGGACTTCAGCAAAGCCTTTGATACGGTTCCACATAAAGAGCTGATAGATAAATTAGTGAAGATTGGACTTAATCCCTGGATAGTTCAATGGATTTGCAGCTGGCTGAAGCGTAGACATCAGAGAGTTATTGTTAATGGCGAGTATTCTGAGCAGAGTCAGGTTACAAGCGGTGTGCCACAAGGATCTGTTCTGGGTCCTATTCTTTTTAATATATTTGTGAGTGACATAGGGGAAGGTTTGGTAGGGAAGGTTTGCCTATTTGCCGATGACTCTAAAGTGTGCAATAGGGTTGATATTCCTGGAGGCGTCTGTAATATGGTAAATGATTTAGCTTTACTAGATAAATGGTCTAAGCAATGGAAACTGCAGTTTAATGTTTCCAAATGTAAAATAATGCACTTGGGGAAAAGGAATCCTCAATCTGAGTATTGTATTGGCAGTTCAGTGTTGGCAAATACTGAAAAAGAAAAGGATTTAGGGGTAGTGATTTCTGACAGTCTCAAAATGGGTGAACAGTGCAGTCAGGCGGTAGGGAAAGCAAGTAGGATGGTTGGCTGCATAGCTAGAGGTATAACAAGCAGGAAGAGGGAGATTATGATCCCACTATATAGAATGCTGGTGAGACCACATTTGGAATACTGTGTTCAGTTCTGGAGACCTCACCTACAAAAAGATATTGACAAAATTGAACGGGTCCAAAGACGGGCTACAAGAATGGTGGAAGGTCTTAAGCATAAAACGTATCAGGAAAGACTTAATGAACTCAATCTGTATAGTCTGGAGGACAGAAGGAAAAGGGGGGACATGATCGAAACATTTAAATATATTAAAGGGTTAAATAAGGTCCAGGAGGGAAGTGTTTTTAATAGGAAAGTGAACACAAGAACAAGGGGACACAATCTGAAGTTAGTTGGGGGAAAGATCAAAAGCAACATGAGAAAATATTATTTTACTGAAAGAGTAGTAGATCCTTGGAACAAACTTCCAGCAGATGTGGTAGATAAATCCACAGTAACTGAATTTAAACATGCCTGGGATAAACATATATCCATCCTAAGATAAAATACAGAAAATAGTATAAGGGCAGACTAGATGGACCATGAGGTCTTTTCCTGCCGTCAGACTTCTATGTTTCTATGTTTCTATGACATGCTGGGAGCTGTTCTTTTTGCAGTGTGCACTCTTTTGACTGGGAAAGGGAGAGAGAGCGAGCAAGCAAGACGCAGGTGTGTGCACATCTCACTGGACTGGCTTGGTTCCTCTGGCTTCTGCCTCTGGCATTGTTTTAAAACATGCTCCTGCCTGCAAGGAGGCAGCAAGGCATGGATCAAGATTTGCCTCCTCTTCTTCGCAGGCAGGAGCATTTATCCTGAAAGGAGACCAGTCAGGTACAGCAATCCCACAAGTGTAGGATTTGAGCAACAGATGGGCGCATCCTTGTCATTGCGCATGCAGCAACCAAGGCTTTCTGCTGCGAGCCAGGGAGGCATCTACTGGCCTGGAGCTGCTGGTGCAGTTCCCCGCAGTGGAGGCGCTGGTGCGTCATGACTTTCGGGCATTTGCTGATTGTACCTCTGTGACTACTGGCCTTGTAGAGTCCTGCAGTCAGCTATAGAGTGCTAGGCCATGGTCAGCCTCGCTGCCCCTTTGGCTTTGCCTCCCCCCCCTCCTTCGCTTGCTCATTGGCTTGGGCCACTCATCTTCCACCTGCCCTTCCTGCATCCTTCTGATGGAGGATGCAGGTGAGGGCGGTGCATGGAAATCCCCCACAGGAACAGTCAACTGGTGTGCCTGCCTCTTGCTTGCTCTCTGCCTCTCTCCGAGGAATGCAACACAGCTGCAACTTTCAGGTAGGAAGCACATCCACCCAACCGGCCTCACCTGCCACCCCCAAATTGCACCCTACATGTCCTACCTGGGATTTGCTGCTCAATCACATTCTTCAGTGTTCTGTCCACTGGCCCTCCCCCCCCCTCCGGCTCTTGAGCAAAGTGGGAGGGGGAAGAAACACTCACGGACTGCCTGGGGCAAACCACTTGGCTTTTCTCCTTCCTCCCCCCCCCCCTTGGCAGGGGGTGAAGGAAGAATGTAGATAAGACACAATTTCTTGCCTCTCCTGCTTTGCTTGAGAGCCGGAGGCACAGGAGGGTCAGTGTTCACAACACCGAGGAACGCGACCAAGCTACAAGTCCCAGGTAGGACTCACGGCCCACCCCATCCCACCACCCTCAGTTGCGGGTTCAAGAAGTTTGATTGAACTCACAAGAAGTTTTCTTTTACAATGGCCTTCTTTGGACATAGTGCCAAGGAATGTGACAGAGCTACAAGTGTCATGTAGGACGTGTGTCTCGCGGCCCAACACATCCCACTTGCAAGAAATAACTCCCTGTGAGACTCGTCATGCCACTGCTGCTCCTTCGTGGAGCAGGATTCTGCAAGGCTTCATTGTATGCACGAACGGCAACAGGACCCCAGCTGTGCCAATACGATGAAGCTTGTGGCAGTCCTGCAGTTTGTGCATGCAAGGGCACAACAAGCCTTGCAGAGTATTGCTCCATGAGGCGGTGGCGGCAGGCCAGTTGCTCAGCTGGCACCATGGACAGGGAGGGACATCCAGTCCCATCTCGCTGTCTGCTGCACCCCCAAAATAATACCCTCTCTCCCTTGATAATAAGGCCAAAGCTATATTATATTTTTTTCTTATTTTATATTGTATTACTTTTTTTTCTTCTTATTTTTGGGGAAATACAGTAGCTAAGGATTACATAGCCGGATCAAATTACCTGTTCATTTGAAGCATGTTATGGGACAGGTTCTACTTTATCTAGGAGAATGAAAAGTCTGTAGACTATATTTAAAAGCGGGTTTACTAATCCACCTGTATATATCTTTCAATTCCCATTCTAAGTTTTGGAAGACCAGTATAATCCTCGCCTGATTAAAGATCTTCTTCAGGACCTGAGTTCCACCCTCTGCATGTTAATCAGGTGTGTAGGGAAATCGGTGCTGGTAGGAAACATCAATATTTGGATTTGCCGATTGGAAACTATCCTTATGTGGCAGCAGCAGCTCAGTAATCTTCAGATGACCAAGGTACATCCAGCTTTTTTTGACTGGTTATATACATCTGAAATAGTCATTTGGAAATGCTGGGAGACAAACTGGGGCATCTTTTTTGTGAGAATCTGATTAAGGATTATCTCCCCTCATTTTGCTCTTTAGGAGAAAAATTAAAAAAAATCTTAAATCTAAAATAGATGATCTTTGAAGAATCAGGAACCTAGCTAAAATATGAAAAAATGGGCAAGATTTTGTTTTCAGCACTGGATTTTTAAAAAACAAATTCTATTCTAATAACTTAATATTTTGAGTACCTGGAAATGTTATTGCAACATTTAGTTTTGGCTTTAGAATATCATAGCAATAGCACTTAGACTTACATACCACTTCGTAGTGCTTTGCAGCCCTCTTAAAGTGGTTTACATAGTCGGCATATTGTCCCCAGCAGTCTGGGTCCTCATTTTACAGACCTTGGAAGGATGGAAGTCTGAGTCAACCTTGAGCCTGGTGAGATTCTGCAGTACTGCAGCCTGCAGTACTGCACTCTAACCACTTCGCCACTGTGGCTCTTGCTTCGTTTAAATGAATAAATAAATCATGCTTATTTGTTAAGCTTTGCTTTTGATATAAATGTTTGAATTTCTAAATCCTGTTTATGCTTGGCATTTAAATTAATGGACAACTAAGTGTAATGATTTTGATTTTCAGCACATCAACAATGGACTTACACTTAGCGATCTTCCTTTGCATATGCTGAACAACATCTTACATAGATTTTCAGATGGATGGGATATCATTACTTTAGGACAAGTGACTCCAACATTATATATGCTCAGTGAAGACAGGCAGTTATGGAAAAAGCTGTGTCAATACCATTTTGCTGAAAAACAAGTAAGAATTTTTTTTTGTTGGGCATGTACTTTTGTTGAGTGAGGTTCTGAAACTTTGCTTCTATGTAAAAAATCAGGAAAAAATGGAGAAAGAAAAAGGAACAGACTTTCTTGCCGTTCCAGAAGGAAGTATGAACAACCATTAGCAGTACTCTTTTGTTCTCTTATGTACATAGTAAACATAGTGGCTTAGAAAGAAATCTCTGGTTTCAGCATTTAAGTATAAGTTTAATGGTATAAAAGCGTGTACTCACGCTGGCTGGAGAATGCTGGAGGTTGAAGTTCACACATCTTAAAATTACCAGGTTTGAAAAACACTGCTCTAGACCCACATTTTGCTTAGCCTTTAATAAGAGTCTATAATAATTGAAAACATTTGCCTAATTCAATTCAATTCAATTTATTGGATTTATATGCCGCCCCTCTCCGAAAACTCGGGGTGGCGAACAACAGTCATGAACAATATACATGAACAATATACAGTAAAAAATCCAATACTAAAAACTAACTTAAAACCCCTAAATGTATAAAACCAACATACGTACAAACATACCATACATACAGTTGTATCAGCCTAGAGGGGGGGAAGAAGTCTTAATTCCCCCAAGCCTGGCGGCAGAGGTGGGTTTTGAGTAGCTTACGAAAGGCAAGGAGGGTAGGGGCAGTTCTAATCTCTGGGGGGAGTTGGTTCCAGAGGGCCGGGGCCGCCACAGAGAAGGCTCTTCTCCTGGGCCCCGCCAAGTGGCATTGTTTCGTTGACGGGACCCGGAGAAGACCCACTCTGTGGGACCTAACTGGCCGCTGGGATTCGTGCGGCAGAAGGCGGTCCCGGAGATATTCTGGTCCGGTGCCATGAAGGGCTTTATAGGTCATAACCAACACTTTGAATTGTGACCGGAAACTGATCGGCAACCAATCAGACTGCAGAGTTTTGGTGTGACATGGGCATATTTGGGAAAGCCCATGATTGCTCTCGCAGCTGCATTCTGCACGATCTGAAGTTTCCGAACACTTTTCAAGGGTAGCCCCATGTAGAGAGCGTTACGGTAGTCGAACCTCGAGGTGATGAGGGCATGAGTGACTGAGCAGTGACTCCCGGTCCAAATAGGGTCGCAACTGATGCACCAGGCGAACCTGGGCGAACGCCCCCCTCGCCACAGCTGAAAGATGTTTCTCTAATGTGAGCTGTGGATCGAGGAGGACGCCCAAGTTGCAAACCCTCTCTGAGGGGATCAATGTTTCTCCCCCCAGGGTAATGGACGGACAGATGGAATTGTCCTTGGGAGGCAAGACCCACAGCCACTCCGTCTTGTCTGGATTGAGTTTGAGTTTGTTGACACCCATCCAGGCCCCAACAGCCTCCAGGCACCGGCACATCACTTCCACTGCTTCGCTGACTGGACATGGGGTGGAGATGTATAACTGGGTATCATCGGCATATTGATGATACCTCACCCCATGCCCTTGGATGATCTCACCCAGGGGTTTCATGTAGATGTTAAATAGTAGGGGGGAGAGGACCGACCCCTGAGGCACCCCAAAAGGGAGAAACCTGGAGGTTTCCATGCGATAACCAGTGCTTCTCAAATAGTGGGGCATGCCTCCCTGGGAGTCGCGGAGAGATGTGACCCCCGGGAACATGCATGGTCCCTCTCAATCGATTCCCCTGGGAGTCTTTTCCTAGTTGCATGCTGCTCTGAGCCCGGAAGAGAAGGTGGCCAGGCAGGGTGGGGCGGCTGCATTGGTTCCTCTTGTTCTTGGTGGGCACCGCAGTAGCCATGAACGGTGTGGTGAACCTGCTAATGGGCAAGGAGGAGCATCCTCTGCAGCCAGGCAAAAGCTTTGAATAGCACCCTAAAGCCTCCTTTCACACCATTCACTGTGAGTGCCCGGCAGAGGCAGTGTTTATGGCCCCAAAACATGGGCTTGATTAAGCTGGCCCCATGTCAAAAGAGGCCCTAACAATGGTAGCCTATGCCTACCTAACCGAAAACAGGCTCCACTGAGTTCAGTGTGACTTACTCCCAGCTAAATGGGTAGAGCAGCCTTCCCCAGCCAATAGTTTGCTTGCAGCTTATAATAAGTAAAACAATAAATGTTAACACTAAAATTCCATTTTGGCCCAGATTGGAGTGTTGTGTGTGTGTGTGTGTGAAATGTTTACTTCCTGGGGTGGCGGGAGGGGGGCATAACAGAACATAATTGGGAAGTATTGCCATAACCTAAAAATTATTTGATGGACAGGGACAAAAAAACCTCCTTAGTGAGTCAGTAACTCCCCAACTTATTTCACAAATTATTTTCTAAAACATTTATTCTGATGTCTACAAGTTCTCTTATCTGACTGCTGGATGAAACATGATTGCCTTCAAATAGTGTTAAGGTGTGTGCAGAACCCTTGAATTATTAAGGACATGCACAGAGGAAAATGTGGGATTCCAGCAGATATCCAAGAGTCTTCGGAGAGGGGCGGCATACAAATCTAAATAATAAATAAATAAATAAATAAATAAATAAATAAATAAATAAATAAATAAATAAATAAATAAATAAATAAATAAATAAATAAAATATGAGTAATAATTCAGTCATATAAAACGGATCCATTAAAGTGTATAAAATAGTGTTTACTTTAGAAATAGCACAGTCAAGATAAACAGTCCGGTCATTCACATTCAAACCAGTCAATATCTCTCAGTATAATAATAATATTACAAGCCTGTCTTTGTTTTACGTATCAGACATACATTACTGTTCTGTCTGGGTTCCCCCAGACATCAACACCAACTAAAAAGAGTAGCCAGACACGCTGGTAAAAAGCAAAGTCATTTTATATCTTTGAAAACAAACACAGATAACAAAAACTGTTCTTACAAACTGGAATGCTATGAAGCTTCACAGAAGAGTCACGACGGCAAGACAATACAACAGGCTTCTTGCTGGCACACACACCACTGTAGATAATAAAACCCACGCCTCCCCCAAGTTTTCAGCCTTCGAGGCCACAAGCCAGAATCAGAGACGCCAAGGATCGAAGCAAGGTCACAGGACTCCCAAAAGATAACTCTCCACAATACAGGAAGGGCGGGCCTGCCTTTTCAACCTTTCTGAGGAGAACCACACCCAAACCCAGCTGTTGCCTATTAGGGATGGAAGTACCTGGCTAATTGTCCCCTTCTTTGTGCTGCCCTTCTCTGCCTCATATCTATGATGGCTTGTGCGTTCTCATCTAATGACTCCAGGCTACTCGCTGGGGAGAGCTCCCCCCCGGGGAGCTCTCAGGCTGTTCCCCCTCCTCTTCGTCCTGACATTCCTCTTCCCCGTCTGCCTGGTCCTCCTCCTCCTCCTGTTCCTCGTCCTCCCCCTCTGAGCATGGAGCCGGCAGAGTTCCAGCCGTTCCCTGAGGAGCCTCAGACTGAATCACAACACATTACAGCTTACAAATACATTAAACCATCATCAAACTCACAGAGCTTACTACATCAGTCACAGTGAATCAGCAGAAAGAATAGAGAGAGCAGAGAGAGAATCATGCTTCTGGCATGCTGCAGTTTGCAACACTACCTCTTAAACCAGTGGTTCTCAACCTTTCTAATGTCGTGACCCCTTAATACAGTTCCTCATGTTGTGGTGACCCCCAACCATAAGTCTAGCGCCAATTCTCCCAACAGAGCTTTAAACTGATTGGCAGGAAGGTCAGAGCGACACCCCCAATATAAACGCCTGATTGGTCACATTGTAAAAATATGTTTCAAGGCACCAGAATAGAAGCTTTATTTCCTAACACCGTGGGAAATTTGTCTTTTTCCATGGTCTTAGGCAACCCCTGTGAAATTGTTGTTCGACCCCCAATGGGGTCCCAACCCCCAGGTTGAGAACCACTGTCTTAAACAGTGAAGGGCTACCAAAATTTTTACTACCACACTGTGGGTGTGGCTTATGCAGGACACCCTGGATTTTCTTTCAACATCTTTCAGGGCAAATTGGGTGCTCTGGGGTGGAGCTCTTCCCCCCCCCCCATCCTCCCCGCCCCCCGATCTGGGCAGTAGCCCATCCCTGTTCTTAAAGCTATAGTACTTCAATACATACATACATTCATTGTTGGCTTGTTTATATATTGCCAACCCAACTGTTTTGTACATAGTACTAATAAATGTCACTTTTTATGTTCAGTTTTGTAGGCATCTTATTTTGTCAGAAAAAGGTCATATTGACTGGAAGCTGATGTATTTTGCACTTCAGAAATGTTATCCCATAAAGGAACAGTATGGAGACACCCTGCAATTTTGTCGTCACTGCAGTATTCTATTCTGGAAGGTAAGAACTATGTAATACTTCGGAGCAAAGAAAAAATTATTAGTTGTGTGTTAATATCTACTTCACAGACTCCCCGAGTGATCATTGTTCCAGTATATAAATAGCTTTCCAAATAGGATATGTGATTGAAGAATTCAGGTTTGTGCTGTGAGAAATAATGATATGCCTGCAGAAATCACTTTATGAATATACTGTGTATATTTCATTATGAATATGACAAAGTTGGAGTTTTAAGCAGTTTTGATGTTGCTAGATAGATTAGCAAACATCGTTTTACTTTTCTTTTTTTCCTTTCAGACACCTCCTTACTTTCAAGGCAGTAATGGTTTGCAAACAAGTCCATTAAATAAATGCAACCCTTAGCAAATAATTTGTATTTGGAAGCCAACCAGGGCGCCTGGTTCACTCGTGCCTGTCAGTCATTGGAGAGCCAGTCGCAAAGGCAGCGTGGTGCTCCGCCTACCTGCCCAGACACCGCCATTTGAGTTCTTTTCCCTTCTGCACATACACAGAATGCTTTGCACATGTGCAGAGGGTAAAAGAACCCAAATGGCGGCAGGTGAGCAGAGCCTGGTGCTGACTTCGCAACCTGCTTTCCGACAACCAACAGGCACGAGTGAACTGGGAGCATTTCATCCCTGAAGCCAAGGCATCCAGAAGAAGTGCGGTGAGTTTTACCGCTGTGGCCTTCTGTAGCATGAAACATTTATTGGCCACTTGAAGTTTATAGGAAATATATAGGAATTCCTTTGCCATTGTTGGGATGATCCCTATCCATCTTTGCAGCTACAAATCTTGAGGGAGAGTGTATCTTTCCCACTTCCTGACATGTGTGAGTAGATCTATTAAAGCTCATTCATAAAAATATACTGTACTTTGAAGTCCTGTCTAGTACCTTGCTTCCTCCTGGACATAGCTTTCTTTGCTTCTACAGTATTCCCCAGTGGCTGTCTGATTCTGGAGGGGCAATATAGATCAGGGGTGTCCAACTGGATTTGTCCTAGGGCCGAAACAGCATTCTCCTCCGTGGGCCACACGGAGGGAGGGAGACGGGACCGACAGCACCTGCAGCAGCCTACCGGCCAAAATGGCAAGTCCTGCCGCAGGAGACTGTCCAGGCTAAAAATGGGGTGTGCAGCATGTGCCCCCCACCCACAGTCCTGCACCCCATTTTGGCTGCCAGAGGGACCACAAGCTGGTCCTTTGCTATTTGTAGGCCAGCCCCGCAGGCCAGATTTAACCATCCCCCTGGGCCAGATGTGGCCCATTGGTCTAAATTTTGACATTTCTGATATAGATGCTCAGGTATTTCATTCGTTTACACTCCTTGTGATATCCAGCATAAATCAGCTAGGTGACTTCAGTCTAGTTACTCTCTTTCTTCGCCCAATCTATCTCACAAGAGTTATTGTAGTAGGAAATATAGGAGGAGGAAGGAAGATTAAGTTTGTTGGCTGCCTTGTATTGTTTATAAGGTTACAAGCATGAAATGCTGAAAATGGGGATAAAGAATGGGTAATAATAGCTCTAGTCAATAATTGTCATCTTAAAAGCTTTCTCTCTTTATTGTTTTATGTCTAACAGTTTGCTTTATTGATAAGGAGAACGGATCCCTTATTTCAGCTCATTTGCTTCCCAGAAATATATTGCTAATTTGCTATTTTTATTTTCCAAAAGAGGGGAAATTTTCCCTTCAATCTTCGTTTGATAATAGTGCCCACAGAACACTTTTATAACCGTGATTGGTGTATTGGTTCTGTCCAATAAAATCTTCCTCTCTTTTGTTTCACTGCCCTCCTTCCTGTTTCTTCCTCCATGACCTCAAAAGGACTACCAACTTGCTTTGTTATTCAAGGTATTTTTCATTGTACGTTTGACTTGGCTTTCTTCTGTGTCCATGCTGTTGTAACTGAAGTGAAAAGACGTGTCCTTTATAAGTGGAATGTTACAACCCTGAACATGCTGTTCTCATAACTGTTGGCATTGTAGACTTGAGGCCCTTAACTTGCGAATACAGATGTGTGCAGAGTTATCTCTTTATAGGGGAAAGAGCACTTCAGATTACAACATTTTGCCCGCTTCCACTTGGAAGAAATAGCATGTTTGGTCATATGTTTTCCTCTTAAAGAGATGTTTCAGATCACTTATGGAGGTTTTAGCTAATGCCTTGGGGAATTAAGAGCACACTAAGCACACAGTGGCTTTTGACTATGACTACCTCAATTATTCGTCAACCCAGTCTTGGACACAGGGGGGTGTAAGTGGGCACCAAAATGCAGAAAGCCACGCGAGGAGCATATTTGATCTTTTATTGCATTTGTAAAGTGCCTGTCCTCTACGGACTTTAAATGGCATGCATTCCTCCTTTCAGTTTTATATGGCAGCACTATGAAGTAAACTAAGTTGAGAGAATGACTAATCCAGCATGCTGAATAGCTGTGCCTGTGTGTGCATGTGTGTATTTCTCTCTCCTTCCTGGTTTGACTTTGGGTTATTCATGCCAAGAAAAGTGAAGCACATAATAAAATCAATGAGGAAATCTGTGTGCAGGAAGGTCAGTCTGAGTTAGATACAGTTAATCATAACATAAGGCAGTGATGGCGAATCTTTTTCCCCCTCTGGTGCCAAAAGTGTGTATGCGCGTGCTATTGCATGCGTGTGAGTGCCCACACCTATAATTTAATGCCCCCTGCTCTCCTGCACATGTACACATGACCCCCTCCTACTGTCCTACCCCCCTGCGCATGCGCGGACAACCCCCTTTCCTGCTTCCCTGTTTCCCGACTTCCAGTGGGCCTGGTAGGCTCATTTTTTTGCTCTCCCAGCTCCAGAGGGTTTCTTTTGGCTCCCCCGGAGGGTGTTTGAAGGCTAAAAATGCCCTTCCGAACAAGCTGAAAATCAGTTGCAGGTAGCACATGTGCGCTGGAGCTCAGTTAGGGCAACAGCTCACATGACAGCAGATATAGCTCCACGTGGCACAGGTTCACCATCACTGATATAAGGCCTTTATAAGCCATGTTCTCTATATCTGGGAAGGAGGGTTTCCTACCCCCCCCAAAAAATTAGCATTTCAGACAACCTTTTAGGAACATCTGTATTGCTTTGCTTCAAGGTGGACTGTTTCCCTTTTCTTTCTGGGATTTTGGCTTTTTAAAAAAAAATTCAGCTCTCTGCTCTCTTATTATTGTAAATTGCCCCACAAGCAGAATTGGTTGGAATGAGAATTGTTGAAATGCCTACTTAGGCACAACTGTGGCTTCTCATGCTTCTGAGGTTCTCCTAACTTAATAATAATAATAATAATAATAATAATAATAATAATAATAATAATAATAATAGTATTAGTAGTAGTAGTAGTAGTAGTAGTAGTAGTAATAATAATAATAAACTATTATTATTTTCTAGCTGTTTCTCTTCAATTTGTGATTATTATTATATCCATGTTTAATGAATAAAAGAGATAATAATAACAATCACAAATTGAAGAAAAACAGCTAGAAAAATAACAAAATATAATGATTTACAAATTGAATTTGAGCTACTACAGAGGAAGAAATCAATGGTTGTGCCAATAGTAATAGGAACCCTTGGAGCAGTACCCAAAGAGCTGCCTAGATATATGGAAATTTTGAACTTAATATCCTGAAATATTTAGAAGTTATCTTAACAGCTCTTAGGACATTGGTTAGGAATTTAACTGTTAAGTTTTTACCAATCCCAGACTGTGAATCGAATTGAAGATTAAAGTGCAGAGATTTATATAAAGGAGCACTTTTCCACTGGGGGAAGGAAAATGAAAAGTCACCAGAGATGTTAGAAAACATCCTGCAGGGATGGGAGGGCTTGGCGAGAACTATCTCAGCAGTTTACCTTTTGGAAAATGGTTATTTTATAACAAGCGGCACCAAACTAGAGCGGCCATTTTATTAACTGAGGTAACAAGAGCGGAAGTGAGGCGTCAAACTGGCAAACTAAATAGCAGCTCTTAAAGAAGTTAAATACAAAATTGCCGATCTTTTCACAAAAAATAAGTACCTTAACATTGGCTATTTTCAAAGTCTGAAGAACAAACACAATATATATAACCCTAGTTTTTCCCTGTATGCATAGAAATTAAAAAAAACGAATTAGTGATTTATGGCTTGATTAGGCAGGATAAATTGCAGAAAGAAGAGACTCTTCAAATAACTTTAGAGCATTGATGGCGAACCTTTTTTGGCTCGGGTGCCAAAAGGGTGCATGTGCATGCAATAGCGTGCATGTGCATGCCCACACCCATAATGGAATGCCCTCCCCCCATGCACAAAACACCTGCATTGCCCCCGTGCATGCGCACAGTCCCCTGTGCTTCTCCCCTCCCTCCCATACGTATGCACAGGCCTCATTGAAGCCTCCAGACTTCCGGTAGGCCCATTGGCTATTTTTCGCTCACCTCAGGGTTCAGGAAAGCCTCCTGAAGCCTGGAGATGGCAAAAGAAAACAGCCCAACAGGCCAACTGGAAGCTGTTGGGCCGTTTTTTGCCTTTCCCAGGCTTCAGAAGGCTTTCCTGAAGCCTGGAGAGAGCGAAAATGGCCAAAAAGAAGGCTGAAAATCAGCTGGCCAGTGTGGACATGCGCCTTGCGTACTCTCAGATATGGTCGCTACTTTAGAGGAAGGAACTAAAATACATTTTCACTGCTGTGAAGAATATTGGAACTCACTACTTTGTATCTTTTTTCTTTCCTATTCTTTTTCTTTTCTTGCACTTTTAGCTTTCTCTTTAACTTTTTCTTTTTTTCTTTCTTCAAAATAGATTGAAAGTAATTTCAGTTAGTTTAACATATCTTCCAGGGAAAGGTTATATAAGAGGGATATTTCTGTATTCAAAAAATTAACTTTGTAAAAAAGAATGTACCTTCAGATATGGATGGATGGATGGATGGATGGATGGTTGGATGGTAGATAATAATAATAATAATAATAATAATAATAATAATAATAATAATAATAATTAATAATAATAATAATAATAACAACAACAACAACAACAACAACAACAACAGAGTTGGAAGGGATCTTGGAGGTCTTCTAGTCCTGCTTAGGCAGGAATCCCTACACTACTTCAAACAGATGGGTATCCAACATCTGCTTAAAAACTTCCAGTGTTGGGGCATTCACAATTTCTGGAGGCAAGTTGTTCCACTGGTAGAGGTAGAGTAAATTGGTTGATTGGTTAGTTTGTCAGGGTCTTTAAGGATGTTGCCTGTAGACCTGGGTGATCTAATAGATATTCTATATTTGTATTTGAAAAAAGTTCTTGGCAAATGCCGTCTCCAAAGATTTCAAAGCAAAGTCAGTTGTCCCATAAGAGGACAAGTACTTTTATGGACTGGCAACCGGTTAAAATAAGCAGAGTAGGAATAAATGGAAAATCCTCCCATCAACAGGATTTCCAAGGTTGTGTCCACCAGGTATTATATGTGAAACTAATGTACACATATGATTTAGGGTTAGGTCTGAGTAATGACATACCCATGTTTGTTGTTCACGACGGTGAAATCAAGAAAAGATTATGAAGAATTCCCGAAGGATCTCTCTAACCTGGGCAGCCTCAGAATGGCAAAAGCTATTCTGCACAACCAAGCAAAATAATACAAGCTGGCCCAGAAAAAATTGCCACTGTTACTGTCTTGGCAGTGACTGATTGATTAGGAATGGAATCTTGGAATCCTAGTGAACAATTTGATTAAAGTGTCAATCCACTGGCAATCCACCGCTGATATTGAAATGCCTAAAACATGTCTCAGGTGAGGGGGGATTGCATAAAGCGTTTGGACACTGAAAAATAAAACTATAAAACTGGAAATGGCATGGGAAGGTCACCAAAGGGATTCTATGGCTGGAGTACAGTGATCCCCCGTTTATTGCGTCCCCAACCATTGCGAACAGGGTACTTCGCTATTTTTCAACCCGGAAGTCAAAAATACCATCTACGCATGCGTGCCGGGCACGCATGCGTAGATGGCAGCGGCTTCCCTGGGTCTTCCCCCTCTTGCTGGCGTCAGCGAGGAGTTTCCCCACCGCCCACGCAAACTCCTCGCTGCCGCCCGCCCTTCGCCCGCCCACACCGTTCATTCTCGCCGCTTTTGAGCTGAGTCCGGGAGCGAATTCGCTCCCAGACTCAGCTCAAAAGCGCCGATAGCAAGCGGCAAGGAACGGCTTGTCTCGGCGCTTTCGAGCTGAGTCCGGTCAGCTCGAAAGCGCCGAGACAAGCCGTTCCTTGCCGCTTGCTTTCGGCGGTTTTGAGCTGAGTCCGGAAGCGAATTCGCTTCCGGACTCAGCTCAAAACCGCCGATAGCAAGCGGCAAGGAACGGCTTGTCTCGGCGCTTTCGAGCTGAGTCCGGTCAGCTCGAAAGCGCCGAGACAAGCCGTTCCTTGCCGCTTGCTATCGGCGGTTTTGAGCTGAGTCCGGAAGCGAATTCGCTCCCGGACTCAGCTCGAAAGCGCCGAGAGCCAGCGCCCCCCGGACCCCCAACCCGGGTTTGGGGGGCTGCTAGGAAGCCCTCCATGCCGGCGGCAAACAGCCGCCCCGCCCCCAATCTTCGGCTCCTCGCTAGCGCTGTGGGAGTAAAAACGCCATCTGCACATGCGCAGATGGTGTTTTTACTTCCGCAGCGCTACTTCGCGAAAACCCGCTCGTTGCGGGGGGTCCTGGAACGGAACCCTCGCAACGAGCGGGGGTCTACTGTATTTCCTTTACCAGATAAAAATCAGACCTTTTTAGTGTAGAACAAGGGATAACTGAGTAGAAATGTATAACTTTAAATTGCAGGGATAATATAACAAAAGGCTTTCTCTCATTGTATTAAATAAAGTGATATGTACTGGAATTAAATGCCTAGGAAGAGAGAAGAAAATATTTTTGATAAAGCACATAATTAAGCTATGAAACTTCCTGAAGCCAGTTTTTTTCATAAATAAATAATATTTCATAAAAGTAGACTAAACAAGTCAGTGATGGCGAACCTTTTTTTCCTCGGTTGCCAAAAGAGTGTGGGCACATACTATCGTACATCCGTGAGTGCCCACACCCATTATTCAATTCCTGGAGAGGGCAAAAACAGCTTCCCTCACCCCCTGGAGGTCCTCTGGTCACTGGAAATGGCCTGTTCCCCAACTTCTGGTGGACCCAGTAGGCTCGTGTTTAACCCTCCCCAGGTTCCAAAGGCTTCCCTGGAGCCTGGGGAGGGTAAATATGCCCTCCCCCATCCCCCTGGAGGCTCTCTGGAAGCCAAAAACACCCTCCCAGAGCCTCTGTGCAAGCCAAAGGTCAGCTGGCCAACAAACACATGGACATTGGAGTGAGGCTACTAACGCTCTCTACATGGGGGCTACCTTTGAAAAATGTTCGGAAACTTCAAATCATGCAGAATGCAGCTGCGAGAGCAATCATGGGTTTCCCAGATATGCCCATGTTACACCAACACTCCGCAGTCTGCATTGGTTGCCGATCAGTTTCTGGTCACAATTCAAAGTGTTGGTTATGACCTATAAAGCCCTTCATGGCAGCGGACCAGAATATCTCCGGGACCGCCTTCTGCTGCACGAATCCCAGCGACCAGTTAGGTCCCACAGACTTGGCCTTCTCTGGGTCCTGTCGACTAAACAATGTTGTCTGGTGGGACCCAGGGAAAGAGCCTTCTCTGTGGCGGCCCTGACCCTCTGGAACCAGCTCCCCCCAGAGATTAGAATTGCCCCCACCCGCCTCGCCTTTTGTAAGCTCCTTAAAACCCACCTCTGTCGTCAGGCATCGGGGAATTGAGATATTCCTCTCCCTCCAGGCCTATACAATTTATGCATGGTATGTTTGTGTGTATGTTTGATTTTTAATAAGTGTTTTTAGTTATTTTAAATATTAGATTTGTCATATGCTGTTTTATTATTGTTGTCAGCCGCCCCGAGTCTACAGAGAGGGGCGGCATACAAATCTAATGAAAGAAAGAAAGAAAGAAAGAAAGAAAGAAAGAAAGAAAGAAAGAAAGAAAGAAAGAAAGAATAAAAGTGTTCCAGATTGAATGAGAAATATATTCTATGCTAGTGTACAAAATGTAGCCTTTTAACAATTATTGTGACAGCCTGAGTCGCAAAAGTCAATCTTTTTTTCCTAAACATTTTGGTAAATGTTTTTGTTTACCTTTTTAGCTAATGAGCTTAGGGTATTTTTTTATTTTTTTTAAACTTCATGGGTAGAAGTGGGAGACTTCCTATTCCTGACAATTTGGTAAAAAAGAAGGAAAGAAAAACAAAATGGTTCTCTCTCTGTGTGTGTGTAACTGACATCTGGATTATGAAGCCAGCATGCCTTCAACTGAAAACATAGAACATGTAGAATAATTAAAGAGTTAAAGTTTTCAAGTCCAACCCCTTCTTGCTTCAGCAGGAGACCCTATACTAATGAACTGGAATCCAGGAGTAATTGCAGAAATGCATATGCCCTTGATTTTTATTCTCCTTGCAAAGTTGCATTACTTGCTAGAATTGACTATTGCAGAATAATAGCAGGGTTGTAGAAAATTAAAGAGGCAAGGAGGGCAAGAGTTAAAAAGGATTCTTAAACCGCCATCAACCTCAGTCATTTATCAAAACAGATCTGTGCAGAGATGCACATCACAAGATGACTGGTTTTTTTTAATGACCTGGTAGCTATATGCATTTGTTCTGAATGAATAAAAGGGCTTTGGAACTCTAAGCACTGTGGGAAATATATTGCTCTGTGGTAGCTAAGGAAATGAAAAGCAACAATCTCTCAGTGTGAGACTTTAAAAAATATTTTTTTTTAAGTGCTTCAATTGAAGGGGCATTGCAAGTAGTAATTCTGATTTTCCTGTGTAGCATGGACTTTTTGAAAGCTCTTAAGCCAAGTGACAATGCCTTGGCTTTATTCTTCAACTTGGAGGCCTTTGGACGATAGTGGCTTTGAGCCTGATTAATTCCAAGCTAGCCTCGCCAGGAGTTTGGAATTTGGAATACTGTGTTCAGTTCTGGAGACCTCACCTACAAAAAGATATTGACAAAAAGATATTGACAAAATTGAACGGGCCCAAAGACGGGCTACAAGAATGGTGGAAGGTCTTAAGCATAAAATGTATCAGGAAAGACTTAATGAACTCAATCTGTATAGTCTGGAGGACAGAAGGAAAAGGGGGGACATGATCAAAACATTTAAATATATTAAAGGGTTAAATAAGGTTCAGGAGGGAAGTGTTTTTAATAGGAAAGTGAACACAACAACAAGGGGACACAATCTGAAGTTAGTTGGGGGAAAGATCAAAAGCAACAGACCTATTTGTAGCTGTCTTCCTGATGTGGTACACTCCAAGGATATTGAGACTGAGTGTTCCAGAATCTTTTATCATTGTGGACATATTTGTAAATTTTAAAATCTCCACTGTCATTTGAGAGTACCAGATTGAATAAAAGCTAAAGTACAGGTAGTCCTTGATTTACTATCATAATTGGGATTGGAATTTCGGTTGCTACGTGATGTAATCATTAAGCGAGTAATTGAGTGACTGGACTTATTTTGTGAACATTTTTACTACAATTGTTAAGCAAGTCACAAATCTGAGTTTGGCCTAGTGGTTAGAACACCGGTTTAGAAAGCAGGAGGCCATGAGTTAAACTCCTGCTTTAGGCATGAGTGACCTTGGGCCAATCACTCACTCTCAACCCATCCCACCTCACAGGGTTATTGTTGTGGGGAAAAGGAGGAAAAGGGACATTAAAAATGTTCACTGCCTTGAATTGTTTATAAAAAAAATAAAGGTAGGATAGAAAAAACAAATACAGTGGTACCTCGTGATACAAACCCCTCGTGATATGAACCCCTCATGATACGAACCCCAGGGTTTGGAAATTTTTTGCCTCTTCTTACGAACTTTTTTTGGCTTACGAACTCACCGCAGATCGCAAAATGGCGCTCCTCTGGGCGCCGCCGCCCGGCTGTCACCTTTTAAAACAGCCGAGGGACTTCTTGGCGTTCTCCCGAACCCGAACTTTTCGGGTTCGGGTTCGGGAGGCCAACGAGAAGCGCCGCTGCCCAGCTGTCACCTTCTGAAACAGCCGGGGGGCTTCTCGCCGTTCTCCCAAACGCCGAACCCAGAAGTTCGGGTTCCAGAGGCCGCCGAGAAGCGCCAGGCTGTTTCAGAAGGTTACAGCCTGGCGGCGGCGCTCAGCAGAACACCATTTTTGCGATCGGCAGCAGCGTTTTCGGCCGATCTGGAGGCTGGAAAGGAGGTGGGGAATCCCAATAGGGAATTCCATGGGCGGATCTTTGACGTCCCTGTTGGAAGGACGCTTTGCTTGCAACCAGTGGTAAATGAAAACACATGACCATAGGAGTAGGCGATTGTTGTAACTTCAAGAACAGGTTGTGAGTCCATTGTAATTTTTTTAAGGCCTTTGTAATTTCTGCCTTTAAACAAATGGTTGTAGAATGGAATTCTTTATTGACCAAGTGTGATTGGACACTCAAGGAATTTATCTTTGGTCCATATGCTCTCAGTGTACATAAAAGGAAAGATACATTTGTCAAGAATCATGAGGAACAACACTTAATGATTGTCATAGGATACAAATAATACAGTCATACAGTCATAAGTGGAGATGAGTGATAGGAACGATGAAAAGACTAATAGTAATAATAATGCAGCCTTAGTGAATAGTTTGACAGTGGTGAGGGAATTATTTGTTTAGCAGAGTAATGGCATTCGGGGGGAAAGTGTTCTTGTACAGTGCTCTATAGCATCATTTTGAAGGCAGGAGTTGAAACAATTTATGTCCAGGATGTGAGGTGTATGTAAATAATTTCACGGCCCTCTTTTTGACTTGTGCAGTATACAGGTCCTCAATGGGATGCAGGTTGGCAGTAATTGTTTTCTGCGGTTCTGATTGTAAATTGAAGACTACCTGTATTTTCCAAAATCTTTCTAGGAGAGATGAAATCAATTTTTCCCCAGCCAAGAATAATGCTTGACCTTTGAATAGTATGTTGGAAGCTGCAGTTTCAGAGTGAGAGGGACCCATGTGACTTTACTTGAGTACATGCAAAATAACTATTCCCATATATTTCAAGTAAATATTTACTGTAGCCGACAGGCTAGGAATAAATACCAATGCATTAACAATCTCTCCCTCTTGTTTCCTACTGAAAGAAAAAATCTTTGGGAAGTGTGTTAAGAGAGTAAGTTGTGGCTTGGGTTACAAGCTTGTTTGTGAGGCCTTACAGCTCAAGAGATGTTTTGATGTACCCTTAGTTCGGATTTAAAAATAGAAGTAGGAGACTTTGACCCAGATGTTCCTTTGTCTCAGTACTTCTTCCTGTACAAAGTCCCATTTGGTGGCCAACAATTTTCTAGTCCATAACAAAAATAACAGTGTTTTTCTTTTCCTTAGGACACAGGTCATCCTTGTACAGCCAATGATCCCACCGAGTGCTTCACACCAGTGTCACCTCAGCACTTCATAGACCTCTTCAAATTTTAACTCCAACCCATGGCAGAGGCTCAGATGATTTTTTTGTAAAAGTTTTGCATTACCATCCATGCAGTATGTGAATGGGGATTTTGTGTGTGTGTGCGTGTGTGCAATATTTCTTGATATGTTTTGAGTTAAAACCTGGGCGTAATCGGGTCAAATAGAACATTGCTGGAACTTCCATTAAAACCTTCAATTTCTAAGGAGAAGGAAGAGAGAAAGACAATTCACTTAGGAAAGGAAGAATACCAGAAATAGATAGGTTTCTGTGCAAAGTAATAATTGGAATCGGGCTATCTGGCTGATAGCCAGTAACCCATTAATGTTTTTCTGTGAGTTTCAGTGAGATCTTTGGCCTTCACTTGTTACTGAAGTAAAGAAACTGATGAGTTTCTTCTTACTTGTCCAATTCTAAATATACCCAGTTGGTACATCCTGTAAATATTCCAAAGATATTCTTAGGGTTTCTATGTATATATCATGTTGTGAGCATTACACATGGGCAAAATGTCCCGTATACCAGTTGTGCAGGAAAGCCAGCAATTCCATATTGTAAATAACATTCAGCACAGTATTTATTTTCTTAAAATACGTTCTATTCATTCCGTCCCTTCTCTCTGTCTCCTAAATAATTTGAGCTGTTGGAATCTTGGCTTCTGGAGCCAAGATACTGTTTTCTAGATGCAATCCAATGAATTGTGTTTAGTGAGAGATGTATGTGTTTTTCCAGTCTTCTCATTGATGTCTCCTCATTAAAAGTCTTAACCGCTTTGAGCAAAATAGTTGTGACTGGGCTTTGATAGAATGGGATTTTGTTTGAAGCAATGCTATTGAAGCTTTGCTATGAACATCTTGGCTAGCTTCTCAGAAGTGGAAGATAATCAGAACGCTCTCAAGGTTACTCTGAGAATGGGATTGGTAGAAGAAGTGAAGGGCAAGTTGGCAAGAACTTCCAATGTTCAAAAACTCTTGAAACACCATTTCCATGTAAGACAATGCATAGACGTACAAGGATTTATGTTATGTATCACCATATGTATTGAATCCAAGTTTCTACTTGAATAAAGCATCTTTTAACTAGAGTGTGGAGTTCCTTATGTTAACGTATTACATACTCCTGGTATTAGCATTCCCTACTTATGAACATGGATTCTAGTCACTGGTGGGTGGACATGGCTTGGGTGTGGCATATCTTGGTAGGCATGGCAGGGGAAGGATTCTGCAAAATCTCCATTGCCTCCTGATCAGCTGTGACTCGGGAGGCATAGAATAGATGGGGGCAGGGCCACTCAGAGGTGGTATTTACTGGTTCTCTGAACTACTCGATATTTGTGCTACCAGTTCTCCAGAACTGGTCAGAACCTGCTGAAACCTACTTCTGATTCTAATGCTGTACCTATATTTATGTTGATATAAGCTACGGGGAAAGCCTACTTCAGGTTTTTATGATCAGGTGTAATTTACGTTTTCAGTATTTTCATAGCATATAGCCCTATGGGGTAGCAGCCGACACCATGCTTGTATTAAATTTCAAGAAAAAAATGGTTTCCCAAAGATTTAATAAATGTTGCTCTTCTTTCTACTAAGAAAGAATTTTGATACTTGGTGGGACAGCATTGTCAGAAGGAACCAGTAATCACCCAAATGGTCTATCTTCTCTTTTCTCATCATCTCCAATAGCTCACCTAAAGTTGGATTGAAGCTGGAGAGATTAGAAATGGAGCTTCTCAATCACTTCTGCTATGATTTACATACACATCCATGCCCCAAGCCCTCTCCCCCAAAATTACATACTTGGGAATTTAAATAAATCCAGAAGAGTAAGTTTGTTAAGGTAAACTATCCTTAGGGTACACTATAATTTGCTCTTTACTTAGATTATCCCTATCAGATGTCTTTTAAAGCATCGGGAGGCTTATAGACATCTGCGTGCAGCATTTATAATATCTTTATATAATTTTGCACAAAATTCACATTTCGTCATGAAATATTTTTTTAAAAAAATGTAAGACTATATTTGAGGTAGGACCAAATTGTAATAAACTTTCCCAAGAGACAGTGAAAAAAACCCAACCAAATCTACCTCTCAGAATAAATGAAATAACGATAGAACAGCTTCTTTTTTCTCTTGAAGCTATATGTAGGCCCTTCCTCAGGGTTGAGGTGAGGATGCTCTGAAGGAGGTTTAAACTGCAATACAAAAACTTGCATTCTGTAGGCAAAAGTTCTCACACACCATTGTTGATTTTCATCTGATGAAGATTTTTGCTGGAATATCAATGGTTACCAATTTGTAATCCAGTGAAAAACATGGACTATAGTCTTCACCACTTCATCCTTAGATCTCTACATTACATCATTACATGGGGTACAATGAGACTACCAATTTGTTAAGATAAAATTTGAGAGTCTGTTTTTCAGCAAAACCCTTCAAAGTTGTCTCAAAAACCCAGGATCGACCCAGCATAGATGGTGTGGTATGTCAACTCGTTTCTCCTTTTTGTAAGTGTATAGTAAATTGTGCACATGAAGACGAATCCATTTGATGCAATACGGCTATGATCTGAACGGTCCTAGGAGCCTTTACTATTATGGAATGTCTCCCCAATTCCTCCTACAGCTGAGTACGTTCAAATACGACCACCTATTTGTATTTGATCCAGATTGTTCAAACGTGGGGCTTCAATTGTACAATCTATAGTTGCTTGAAAGAAGAGAAGAAGCAACTTCCTTTTTCTAATCCTGTTCCTTATAGCCAGTTACAAATGGTTGCCAGGCTTAAGAGATGGGTTATTTCTGTAAGTTTTTAAAATCTGCTTTTAAAATCTGCTTTGTTTTTTTCATATGTTTGGGTAGTTTGTTTATTTGTATGTATGCATTACATTGATGTCTGTGAGGTGGCAGCTATATTAAATATATAGACACATACATAGGCAGGCAGACATACACACACACACACATACTTTGACCGTAGAAGGAAAGGAAAACCAAACTTGGTCAAGAACCAAAACTTGACAGTTCCAACCATCCAGCTACATCAAGGCTTATCTTATATAAATTGTAAGGCATTCTCAGCTTGGCAGCTTAACAAAAACCAAAACCCACTATATTTGCTTGAATTGAGTGCCTTGCATGTATATACTTTAAAGTGACAAGTCTAGTTCCACGGCATGAGTTATGAGAACTGCTAGAGATGCCCTTGAAGAAAAGGGTGGAAATACTGTGCTAATGGCATGAAATCACTATTGGAGAGGGCTTCAACAAAAAAAACCCTCACGTTTTTATAGCTTTCCTCAAAGCACAAATTTATATATTGTCATGAAAATGTCTCCGTGGGTCAACTTCAGCAAAGATAAGTGGTTTAAGTACTGTTTCCCAGGTCAAGTGGTTTCTAAAACTTCAGGGGCTTATTTGGTAAAGAAAAAAAACCCCTTCCCTTCCCTGCAATTCTGCATCCTGGGAAATGACTTTTTGTCTAAAAAAACCTTCCCAGCCTCTTGAGCTTTCCCATTTTAGGTCAGTCTTGGCTTGTCTGACTGTTGGCATCACATTGCTGTTTATTCCTGCCTGAAATTAATTCCTTGCAATATAGCAACTTGGTTGAGTACAGTTTAAAATCGAGATACTACACCATTATCCCTTAACTGAGGAGAGCCAGAGGAGCTAAGGTTTTTCGTTTGTTTGAAAATCAGCTCCAAGAGCTGCAATGAACATTAGAGAAATAATGTCAGAAAGACAAGCAGAGTGCTTTTGTATTTTTAAAAATTATTTTAATGAAATAACCTGGAGAAAATGCATCACAGATCTACCAATTTCCCCCTATTTTGTGGGTTTATCAGAACTTCCAAAAATGGACCTGGAGAGAGCACACCAATTGATAATCCATATTCTATCGCTGTTGTGGTAGACAGAGATTAAACCTGCAGCCTCTTCTACGCTGTGGATAGTGAACAGTTTTGTGCTCCTAATTTGTGAAGGGGTAGTGGTGATTATCCAGGAAACAAAAGGTGGTGGTAGCACCAAGTCTGCTAAAGAAAATGCAACAAAGCTTTTTAATTTTTAAAAAATGTATTTATTAATTAAATGTATATGCCACCCACCTCATCAATGAAGGGACTCTGGGCATCTTTTTCCCCATCACCTTTGTTGTGTTAACTTAGCCCTTTTACGTAAAATAACAGAGATTGAAAATGTAATCTCAGAGTTAGTGGCAGTTTACCATGCTTCTTGAATTTTACCATGCTGATTCATATTGGTTGCACTGCAAAGAGCCTTGGACAATTTTCAGACCCCTTCCAGACAGGCTTTCGGAAAGGATAGGGGGCAAAACAACACATTAAAATTGTGGTGGTGGGGGAAATGGACAAATGGGGGTGGTGTGGCATGTTACATTCTTTTTTATTTTCTTTTATTTCTCAGTAGCTTTCAATACCAACCATCATGATATTCTCTGGACCAGTCAGGGATGCTGATTCCAGCAAACATCTGGGCCCAATTCAGGTGTTGGTCACTACTTATAAAACCCTGCATGGCTGAACTGGAAATTCTGAGGTTTGGTTGGGTAGTTGGTGTTGGTGAAGCAGGCTATTGTTAAAAATCCATATAAGCATCTGATTGGCCACCCTTAGGAAAAGGGAATGTTCATTAATCTTTTTTCTGAGTTAGTAGAACAATGTCTTCTGTCACCTTTTTAAAACTCAAGGGAACTCTCGTAAAAAATGTACACTATGAAAGGAAATGATTATGTACCACCTAATACTGATCCTGGCCAGAATCCAAGTTACAGCTGGAGGTAGGAGGATGGGCCTTCTTCATTACGAAGGAAGTCAACCCACAGATCCTGTGAGACAATAGTTTACTTCCTAATGGGAAGTAAAGACTTTTCCTTTAGTTTGTTGCTATCATGCTTCGTTGCCAATTTATTGTTGTGAGTCTTCTGTTTATTTTTTAAACAGAATTCACTGCAGGAAAAAGGCGGGGAAGGAAAAGAAAAACAAGGTTTATGAGCAACAGTGTGTCTGCAAATAAAGATATTGAAAAACAGCTTGGGTATCTTTGTTTAAATATGCTTTATGATTATTCATTGAAGAGAAAACAAAGAAGTAATATTTATTACCAACATTGTTTCACTATTACATATTTACAGAGCCATTGTATTCTTATGTGAATTTTCTCTGGATGCTTCATCGTGAAATATGCCACTTGCCTCTATTTAATTACATTTTGCAATGACAGCCAGCTTTTAAAAAGTACACTTACAATTGTGTGAAGTGATTGCAATCATTTCTCAGAAAATAGTTCTGTTTAAAATTTCTTTTAAAAAAGGCATTACAACCACAGCATACACCTGTACTCCAAAAGTTCCATTATGAAACTTTTTTATTGATCTTTTCCAATAAATTATTTTAGGAAGTTTAGGAAAAAGACATTGGAGTAGTTATGTCTAGAGAGTATACCAGTTGAAATTTTTTAAAAAATTGAAGGTTAATGTGTTAATTTTAAAGCAATTTCTAAACATGCAGTTAATGTTCATATTTTGCTTCAAATCGGGGAATAAAACCCAAATTCCATTGGCATCACCCAAGTAAACTGTGAAAAATGTGTGGGGGTGGGTTGGGGATTCTATTTATTTTCTGTACCAGTTTGCATCGCAATGGAAGTGCACGTTTTGTACATCCCCACATGTAATTTTGCTTCGGTACATGCTCAGTAGCTTAAAATCAGCCCAAAACACAGATGGGGAGCTTATCAGATGGGCTTCGGAAGGAATAAAGGTCAGTATAAACTCGGGAGTGGGAGGGAGAACCCCTTTTCAAGCAGCAGAACAGTGACATCACCAGTGGGTAACTACCGGTTTGGGCAAACTGGTCCGAGCCAGGAGGAACCTACCCCCGCAATAGCATACCAGCCACTTCTGATTCACACATTATCTAAATTCTGGAATAAGCTCTTGCTTTAAAACTGCAGTAAAAAGCATATGTATGAAGTTTATTAAATCATGATATAGTTTAATCATAGATTTGGCACTGCCTACTTGTGATACTACCTAGCTGATGTGATAGGACCTTGCTGATCTTGGGTAAACACACACACACACACACACACACAAAGAAAACCCCACCACCCTAAGTAGCAACAGTCATGTTTAGTATTTGGATGGAAGATCACCAAAGAATCCTATCCTATATAAGAAATTCTAAAAATACCCTGAAATAAGTCAATGACGAATGTGATTGAAAGGTAAATGTCTTTGAGGCTTCACACATAGGTGATTATCTCAACTCTAAACCAGTTGTAGTTGACATATATTTATAATTAGCAGGTTTTTGTGACAAAATTTTCTGCTATGGTTCTGCAGGTGTTGGCCCACATGGATAAAATAAATAGGAATCATAACCAGATGAGCTAATCTTACTTTAATGTAATGTGAAGCCACATTGACAGAATCTCACAAGTCTGAAAGTAGAATCCTTTCTGCCTTTGCAGCCTGAGAACCTGGAGAGGGTCCCTTCTGAGCCTCTTATCCCACCTGGTATCCTGTTCTGGGCTACGCTGCCTTAACTTTGACTGTTCCCTTGCAGCCTCTTTTTTTGCCCTCTCTCTCAAGGCCATTAGAATAGTTGACTGCACGATTCACAGTATAGAAACATAGAAACATAGAAGTCTGACGGCAGAAAAAGACCTCATGGTCCATCTAGTCTGCCCTTATACTATTTTCTGGATATATGTTTATCCCAGGCATGTTTAAATTCAGTTACTGTGGATTTATCTTCCACGTCTGCTGGAAGTTTGTTCCAAGGATCTACTACTCTTTCAGTAAAATAATATTTTCTCATGTTGCTTTTGATCTTTCCCCCAACTAACTTCAGATTGTGTCCCCTTGTTCTTGTGTTCACTTTCCTATTAAAAACACTTCCCTCCTGGACCTTATTTAACCCTTTAATATATTTAAATGTTTCGATCATGTCCCCCCTTTTCCTTCTGTCCTCCAGACCAGTGTTTTTCAACCAGTGTGCCGCAAGACACGGTCAGGTGTGCCGCGAAGAAGGAAGCTCAGGTTCTGGTCTCACAACTTTTTCCTGAGAGAGAGAGAGAGAGAGAAAGAGAGTGAGAGAGAGAAAGAAAGAGTGAGAGAAAGAGAGAAAGAAAGAAAAAGAGAGCGAGAAAGAGCGAGAAAGAAAGAGTGAGAGAGAAAGAGAGAGAGAGAAAGCAAGAGAGAGAAAGAGAAAGCAAGAGAGATAGAAAGAAAGCGAGAGAAAAAAGGAGAGGAAGGGAGAGAGAGAGAAATGAGCAAAGAGGGGAGGAAAAAAGAGAAATGAGGAAATGATTGAGACAGAGAATGAGAGGAAAGAGAGAGAAACAAAAGAGAGAGAGAGAGAGAGGTGACTCTTGATTTAAAACATATGATAAAAAGCACCCAAAAAATGAGAAAACCCCCCAGCCCTCACCTGTTTTTGGAAATGGTTCAAGAGTATGTATACACACACACACAAGAGGGGGAGAAGACAGGGATGGAAAAAGAGAGGAGAGTATCTTAGAGTGTCGTTTTGTGTCCTTTTGGTTGGTGGTGTGCCCCAGGATTTTGTAAATGTAAAAAATGTGCCGCGGCTCAAAAAAGGTTGAAAATCACTGCTCCAGACTATACAGATTGAGTTCATTAAGTCTTTCCTGATATGTTTTATGCTTAAGACCTTCCACCATTCTTGTAGCCCGTCTTTGGACCCGTTCAATTTTGTCAATATCTTTTTGTAGGTGAGGTCTCCAGAACTGAACACAGTATTCCAAATGTGGTCTCACCAGCGGTCTATATAGCGGGATCATAATCTCCCTCTTCCTGCTTGTTATACCTGTATGTAGGCTTATTTATTGAACTTAAAAGCAATCAGAGATTTGGGGTGATTTAAAATGACGCTCTTCTGGGATTTTTCACAGTATTTTAGAGCAGGGGTGTCAAAGCTGTGTTGTCACATGTATTGTGACTTTCCCCCCACTCACTAAAACAGGTGGGTGTCACCGGTGTGTGATGCATCCGGCCCTCAGGCTAGTTTGACACCCCTGTTTTAATTTAGAGGTCAAAACAACACTATTTTCCATGTGTAACTCTTTTTGTGTTTTCTCACTGCTTTGTCTTTTTTCTTTACAGGAAAATACATCTTTAAGAAAGGATAGAATAACTGCATGTTGTTTTTTATCAGTACTAGGATCCTTTATTTGGAAGTAACTAGATTGCTTATGAATTAAGGGTACTGATTTTTGCTTAGATTGTCATAATTTATTTAGAATCTCTCATTGCAATTGCAATGGTCAAATTTGCTTGCTATTTTATGCTGTCCCTCATGCATAGCAAGATATGATTAGTAAACAAGCAAACACTAGAGTATTAGGAGTCTATGTAATCACTAATTCCTTTGGGGCTAATTACAGGAGCCAATAAAATGGGTAGAAGCTGTTAAAATGAATATGTACTTGAATTAATATGAAAAAGGCGCCTTTGCTAAAAAAAAAAAGAGATATGATAGAAAGCTGTTGCCTTTATCAGCCTGCCTACTGCTATAAATCAGCTACAAAGGTCATTCTCAGTGACCTTACGCAAGCTCTGGAAAAACATGTCCAAAAGTAATTGAATATGTGTAAGATTTAAACCCATCTTGTTGACTTCTTTCCTGAAATTTTCAGAGCAGTAAATATACAGATATTTCAGTAAAGAACAGCTTGGTTGTTTTATTGGAAATCTTTCAAAAAAACTTTTTTTTTTTGCAGAAATTTGACTTTTGTAATAAACTTTACGTTTGATTTTTAGCATTTGATTTTTAAATGTTATTCTAAATTATTTTGTTGGCTATTTAGTTTTATTAGGCATTGCATTTTTACTGATTTTTTGCCCTAAAGGTGTGGGAGAGATATAAACAGTAAGCAGCAGAATTTTACTGTTTTTTGAAATAAAACTTTAAGCTAAGATGTTTAAAGGCCCGGGATTTTGACTCTCCTAATCAAAGCAAATCAAATTAATCAATGGCACTTATACAAGTATGGCAGATGTATGAATGCAAATCCCTTATAGGTACAGTAAATAGTAGCTATATTCTGGTATATTTTAGAGTCTTTGGAACATATAATCAATAGAATTAAATGAAAATTTTCATTAGTTTAATTTTAATTAAGATTTTATTCATCTGTGAAAATACTATTTTTAAGTAAAACTAATATAATACAGAAAAGGAAACATGAGCATTAGGTGACTAATTAAAGTCACATAAAGCATTTCACCTTCATTGACTTCAAGCCAAGAATTATGCATAGATGTAGTGAAAAGGCAACATGAACAACATATGAATCATTACAGTTGTGCAACTTTCAAGCAATGTTTTTAAAACTAATATAGTTAAAATCAAATAGTCACAAGAAGAAAAATGTATGTATTGTTTAAAGGAAGGCTGACACGTATCAAACTAGTAATCCATGGAAAATGCAAATAATAAGTTGTCAAGCAAATATTCACAAGGAAAATCATATTTTAAAAATCTACAAAAGTATATCAATAAATTATATTAAAATTTAATAATTGCCTTTAAGTATTAAGTAGTTCTGCTTTAGGAAAACATGGACGTAAACCAGCCAAAGTGAAGGACACTTATATCCAATGGATTTTGATGACATTAAACATACAGAAACCAATGTAATAGTGTGCAATTTTTGATAGATTCTGTGCGTGTTTATAAAAGATGTTCCATAGCTTTAATACACTAACTAGGCAATACTTTATATATCTCTAATTTTCATTTTAGGCCTGATCTGTGCACCTTTTTGATACTTCCAAAGCACACAGGATCCAGAATTAAGACCAAATAGACCATATTGCACATTACTGCACACTGATCCAGCAGAGCAACTGATAGCATTTTAGAGTTTCTATGGCATGCCATCACTCAATATATAACTTGCAGTGCAGGTTAGAGACGAATGACTTGTGGTCCATGGGTTTTGTGAAGGTTGTTATTAAAGGATTGCCAGTCACGATTGCGACCAATGAACAGAACAGTTTTTGTAACAGTGGGGCCAAACTATCCATATGAGTTCCACTTCTCAGGTAGATTTGCTTCATCATCACAACTCTTTAGTAATACTGCAACAGCTTAAGCCAACACATAGGATGCAGATGGTGGAATTTGTTTTACAATAAGATTTAATTTTGTAAATCTATCCATCTTTGTCTATATAAATATAGGACAAATGTGAGAATATGGAATTAAGCTGGACATCACAGAAATGATATCAAGATGAAATACAGGCACTTAACAGGTATAATATGCAAGGCAGAACTTCTATCTGTCACAGTATAAAAACGTTTTGATAAATGGTAAGAATACATATTTAACTCTTTTACGTTTCACTCCTGGATTTGTTTCTATGTCTCAATGCCAACATACTTTTGCTTCTTTTGTATGGTTATCTTCCAAAAACTGTAAACCAAAGAGGTCTTTGCATAAAGAAAATGACTGTATTCTGGAAATACTTTAAATTAATTTGAAGAAATTAGGGCACATACTAGACATAGTCAGGCAGTAAATCACTTTCAACAGAATATGCATATTTGTAAAGTTTTCTCTGAACTTGAATGGGGTCTTAATATACTTTTACTTTCAGTGGTTTGGATACTCTGTTTTAATTTGCCCAAATAAATATTTTTCTAAATTCTTAGTTCAGCTATACTGCTACTATAAAATACTATTTCTTCATAGCAACTATGTTTAGGCTACAATTTTACAATTTGGTATTTGAAAAGGAAAAAAAACCTGTCCATCATTCCTCAACATAGGACTGATGCCATTACTTGAAATACAACTGTCAATAGAAAAGTAAAAAGAGATTTGTTAATAGCCCACTTTCAAGATTCAGGCTGGTTGTGGCAGCCTAGTCCACCACAATGTTACAATCTGCATATGCAAGTCACTTGATCACAAGATACTGCTTGGCATAAGGGCATCTCGAAGTGCAATAGAGCAGCAAGGAAAAATTCTGTATGCTCAAAGACATAAGACAGCACTAACATGGTAGAGACTAAGGCTCTAAAATCTTTTATGTGTAAAAGATATCATATCTCTGGATTGTAGCCATAATTTGTGTCTGTGTGGTATGATATTTCATTTTTTAAAATATAATTTGAAGCTTTTACATGTAGGGAGGAATTATACCTCGGAAATGTTCTGCATAGTTATAAAACAGTCCTGTAGGAAAACCTGATTCTAAAAAAAAAAAATTGAACATAGATTTTTAGTTTCTATATTGCTAAACAGCCCATTCTATAAGCAGCGGCATGCATGCTCAATATTGGTTTCAAGTAAGGATTAGTAACTAAGAAGCAAGAAATATGCTATCATCCCCAATTAAATACTCATTTTGATTTAGGTACTTGAAATCAAATAATAATCAAAGTTTTCTAAGGATGAGGAAGAAAACAATAAATTTCTCTAACCAAACATTTCTATAACAAACTATTATAATTCAAGGCACTTTTAATATTTTCTTCATTTTTGAAATCATTAGTACTAGTAGTTAACTGAGCAATGGCTCTTTGGTAGCTTCTCATTTAACTGTAGCCGTCTTCTCCAATTCAAAATTACTGGATTCCGTTCACAAGGATATATGTGTAAAATAACTTTTAACAAGTTTTAATCTCTAGTCTTTGAGGAAACTTCATACATGGAGCAGTCAGAAGATTGGAAAAGATACTTATAATGAAGAATGCAGGGAAAAAAGCAGTTATGTAATGTGTTTCCTTGTTGATTTGAAGGAAGTCGTTCAAACAAAGTCATTGAATCTCTTTCTTCTCTCATGGGGGCACATATGCATATAAAAGTACAGTGTCTTCTATCATGCTCAGCGTATACATGGGGCAATTTTCAATAAATGTATATATAAAAATATCCTGTTGGGGAAAGAACCCCCACATTAAGATTAAGAGTACATTTCTTCTATTCTCTTGCGCTGTGAAAAATTCTTCTTCTTTAGTAATACAGTTAGTAGCAGCTGGCAAATAAATTGTGTAACAGCAAATTAAAATAAGCATTTGTAGATAGCCAAGACAGGATGTTTGTCTTCATGAAGATGTAAAGAAAGAGCACAACCAATTAAATTTTACATAGCAGCAAAGATAAAGAGGATCATTTGGACAAAGGATACAAGGACAAAGATTGAAAATCAATTAGTCTATAAAAGGATTGTGCATAAACTAAGTGATAACATTTCTTATAGGCCGGACTTTATGAAAGACTTGATTTCTTAGTTTTCTAAATAATACCACTGCTTAGAAATACCTCATAATATGCAATATTATTATCAGCAATGATGGTAATACATACAATGACTCAGCTGAGTAGCAACAGCAACCTGAAAAGTTTCCATATTACTCAAATTTCCTCAGATGAGGAGTTTTTGCTTCCATTTTTGCTACAAAGTAGAGCCAAACTATATGCAACTACTTTTATAAGGTTAGAATTTGTGCTTAGTTGTGAGTTGTGTTTGCAATGTATAATTCAGGATGATTGCACTTCCGCTTTAGCTGAGTGATATTTCAACACCACAATATGCACAAGCGTTATTAACATGCAGAAACAGTTTTTCTTCTGTTGCAAACCTGCATCTGTGGCATGTTTGCAACAGAAGAAAAATATTGATGTTCTTGCGCCTCATGTTTGATTTGGTATTTTAGAAAAATGCAGAATTTTGGCAGGTCAAAATGTCCATCTTAAGAACCATTATAAAGCCGGAACAATGAGGTATCAGCTACTAACTAGCATTTTCACAGATCAGGGAAAGCATTCAAAAAATTTACCTGAAGTTCAAGAAATCTAAATTTTACATTAACGCAGTCAATATTCAACCAGTGTATACAATCATTTCAGTTTTTAAAGAGCAACTCAAGATAAGACAGTGTGAATGTGAAAATTATAGGCACAAAGTTGGTGTTGAACTTTGTTTAGTGAGGAAATAGTAGGTCTAAGAAACCAATGAGTCAGCTATTAAAGAATTTAAATAATGCAGTTCTGTAAAAAGATGCAATGTTGTGATTTGGTTTAAGTACACACATAAATCATCTAACCTAAAACAATATTTGGAACATTCCACATCTTTTGCAGATACATGCAAACAAAACTTGCAAATTTTTCCTATGGACTGAGTGGAACCAAGTATTCCGGGATTGGTGCTAGCTTTAGTGGATCAGGTTCATAATATTCTAGATGTATGCTAGAAATTCAAGCACCTATCCCAGAGATTCAGACTGGCTATTCTTGCAGAAAAACATGGAATACATTGAAACCGAAATGCTCTACTTTGTCATAACCTAATACTTTATATCATTCTAGTTCTTCCCAGTTATCAGTAAGGTTACCTTTGCTTTGTCGCCTAATGCTGACCAACCTTCCGGCTGATTTAATACTCCACCTTGAACTATTCCCTGAGCTTGCCAGGTTTGTGTATTTTGTTGAGCCTTTGGTTTCATCTTCCCAGCCTGACCAAGATGAAGAGTCACTTAGAGTATTTTCTGCATCACTAAGTTGGTCACTGGCAGGAATCTGGGGAGGCTCCCATCCTTCAATCTCATCGGGCTTCCTGGAATGGATGTTCTGTTTTATCACCAAGCTGTCCCAAAATCCACCTTTCTTTTCTGATTTCAAATCTTCTTTAAGTTTCATATTTGTTCTGGATAACAATAAATAGTTTTATTGGAAATAGTATGAAAAAGAAGATTTTAATTGTCTAGGTCAGAGTAGATTGACATTGTATTATCACTGGATGAAAGATGAGGATTAGGATGGTTTTTCCAATGTCTTCCTCTTACCATTCAAGTTTCACTCACTGAATATATTTAGCCCATTTAAGCATTTATTTTTATATTTCCATCTTTTAAAAAATGGCTAAAGGCAAAAAAAGTTAACAAAAGATTAAGCAGAATAGTAAAAATTAAAAGTAATTAATTTGCAAGTCCTTCGATTTTTATAAATTGGCAGTTCTAGCTGTATTATTGGGAATAATGCCAGTTTTCCCCCACAAGTCATCTTAAACAATCACAGCTCCAATTCAATGTAAATCTTTAAACAGAATGTTATGTTATGAAAAACAGTAAGAATTTAAGTGTATATTGTCTAATTTTCTACAATCTTAGCTACTTTTTTCCTGATTTATTGCCTTGATTCTAGCTTTAATAATTTGAGTAAACTTACTACAGGATAACGTGTTACATTTAGTATCATTTTACATTTTATATACATACCCTTTAGATTTTGGAGATCTACATCCTGTTAATAATTGTTGTTCATCATCTTTATTAAATATGGAGGTTACTTCTTTCCAACCCCGAAAACCTGCACCTTGAACCTAATAATAATATAATAAAAATATTTATAAATGATTTGATGAAATATGGCAACAGTGCGGAAAAGGTTTAATAGTTAAAGTTTATTTTCTTTCATAAATTTAATATAAGCTGAAATTTCTATTGTACCCTATTGTAACTTGCTTTAAAGCAATTGTAATGCAATAATAAGGAATTAAGAGTAATGAACCCTTAAATTTCCTAAAAGATTTTTATGCTAATTTTTCTACCTTTACATTTTAAAGAATCTGAGGAAAACCCTAGATTCAGATTCAGTCTAATACTTTTATTGTCTAAAGTGGAGCCTGGCAGTCTGCTGCTCGCAACTGTACACAATACTCATTGACCTCCAAATATAATTTTACAAATTAAAATGTATTTTTAAAAAACTTTAACATACCAGATTCTCGTGACATTTTTACCACTTTATTTTTTGAAAATTACTTTATTAGTGTTCCTAATCTACTTTAATATTTATATGGCCCAGAAAACAATAGCAATGCTTTATTCATTATCTAAACATTGTATAGTAATTGTAAGTTTTTAAATATATACTGCTCAAGAGTTATGTTCAATTTATGCTTTAGAGAAAATTACCTGCTTAGATGTATAAATAAAACAAATAAATATTATAAACAGCCATTTCAGAACTATTTTAAAGTTGGTGTTGCTTACAATAATTTATTCACCTGGATCAGAATCAAAAATGTCTCATCTCAATGTTGAGGTACATCTCAGCATCTTTTAAAATTGTTGCTATCATATGAAACATGTTTATCCTAAAAATCCATTTTGATGCTCCGGTGTTATGTTTCTACAAGGACGTACTTAAACCAGCAGAGGCTTTTGAGTCTGGTTGAAATTGAACCCCAGAGTAAGAAACAAGTTGTTCTCTGTGAAGATGAATCTTAATCCTTTTCAGTAATAATTCTGAATAGAGTGTACTTCTCTGCAGATTGGAAAGCTCTTGATCTCACAGCTATTCCAAAGTGCATTATGGCCAGCACGCACTTTGTCCAGCTTCAGCTGAACAAAGTTGATCTCCTCCCTGAAACAGAAGGCCCAGCTATGATGGATCATGTGTTTATCCCAGTGGTGACTTGTATACTATACTTAACATCATTACCTAAGCTCCTACAGTGCAGTCTACATAAGCCTGCCTTTGTACAAAACTCGGAAAGTATGACTGGCGAAAAATATAGCAAACAAATTAGCAAGTTACTCATCATGTTCACGTAACTCCTGTCTTACAGTCATTGCATTGGACAGTTAAATTTCTCTGTGCAATTCAACGTCTTGGATTTAATCCATAAATATTTATATGGATTAGCATTTACAGACTCTTCTATATGAAGATGACACATCCAATCTATCTGCACAGTACACAATTCTCATCAAGACCTTTGCTGATTCTCAGATCTGTGTGTAGGTGGGGAGGGACACAAACAATGGTTTTCAGCTGGGGGGCCCATTTATAGAATGGCTACCCTCTGGATGTCAGGCCAGCATCTTCAGTGCTGGCCTTTCAGAATCCACTGGCTTGAATTATCCTGAAATGCATTTGGGGAATGAAAACTATCACTATTCTGTTGACCAGATTATTGTGAATTGCCCAGAACTGGGTGAAATTTAAGTGCCATACAAGTTTAATAAATTATTAAATAAGCATTAAACATAAATAATTATTTGCATTATTGCTTTTTTGATTCTGATTCTTTGCCTCTGAGAATTGTTTTACACTATTATTGTATATTGATAAAAATCATTTGAGATTCATCAGTATAAAAATATATTTTAAAAACCCATTAGTGTTATATGACCACTAAATCACATTGAGTCTTCCCTCTATTACAATATATCATAATCCTGAATACTGTATATTAAATATTTGTGTGCCATGTTTCTGATTAACAAAAAGATATGTACATATAGGGAAGTACTTTCTAGCAGAATTAAATTATTCTTGTCTAGTAGCAACTGTTTTAGGAAACGTTCAAAAATTCTATTGCAGGATGTACTATATATCAAAGGAAAGTTTTAAATTGGGCCTCTTCCTGGAATGTTAAAACAGTTTCCCTGTAGTTTGTTTATGCATTTTGGGGGAGAATAATACATTTTATGTCTTGTTCCTGTTATTTAAGTGATCACTTTTCATGTTACCCTTTAAAATGCAACATGTAAGAAAATTAGAGCATAATTGTATATCATAATATCTAGTTTGTTATAGTAAGTTAATGGTTTTATTAAGCAACTAATAGATTTTTGGTCAGAAGAAATCTGGCATGAAAATATATAATTTTATATAGGTTTTTTTTTTAAAGCCTTGGCTTACTTTTTGAAAAAATTAAATATTTAATATTACCTAATAAATTATTTAATATTCATCATTACTGCAGGTCCCAGTTAAGTAAGGACTTTATGTTAATTATTTTATATATAGAAGGTATTTTGCTGTTTTAATGGGTGTTCTTCCATAAAAAATGAACAGATTAAATATTGTAATTTAAACTGTACATAATTGAACTCTTACATTTCTATCACTCCTATTTATTCATATACTGTACTGAATAAATTCAGTATTATCAAGGGGGGACTCTAACAAGTGATCATAATTTAATGAGCACCACTGATTTTCAAATATAAAAATCCTTAAAGGAAAATTGTATTTCAAGAAAAAGAAAGAATTCATGTATTTCAAGAATTCATTGTATAATGAAATTTATACATCCTTAAAAATAAAAAAGCATAGGAGTCTGCGTTAATTTAGGGAGCCATGAGCTTTATGGGGATGCTGACTTCATTTTCTGGAATTTCCAGCTCTGGAATTAGTATATGGTCCCTCATTAGAACAGGAATGGAAATGGGGAATAGAATAGTATAGAATAGAATATTTGGGCAAGTAAAATTTGTCTCTTGTGCAGAAGCTCTCAGTGTACATGCAAAGCAACAGAGTAATCATCATTATCAACAACAACAAGAGTAAAGAAGTACCAACTAGATCTGACCATGCTTAGATTTGAAGAACAGTTAATATCAACTTGATGCTGCCACATGCTAAACCAATTAAACCAAAAGAGGGCGGGGAAAATATTTACTGACCCCTCGCATCCTGGACATAAACTATTTCAACTCCTACCCTCAAAATGTCGCTACAGAGCACTGCACATCAAGACAACTAGACACAAGTACAGTTTTTTCCCAAACGCCATCACTCTACTAAACAAATAATTCCCTCAACACTGTCAGACTTTTTACTAAATCTGCACTTTTTTATTTTTTATTTTTTTTATTAATAGAGTTGAAAGGGACCGTTAGGTCATCGAGTCCAACCCCCTGCCTGAGCAGGAAACCCTACAGCACCCCAGCCAAATGGAAGTCCAATCTCCTCTTGAAGGTGTCCAGAGTTGGGGAGTTCACCACCTCCCCTAGCAGGCAGTTCCATTGGTTGATCGCTCTGACCGTCAGGAAGTTCTTCCTTATTTCCAGGTTGAATCTCTCCTTGGTCAGCTTCCAACCATTGTTCCTCGTCCAGCCCTCTGGTGCCCTGGGGAATAAAGAGACCCCCTCCTCACCGTGGCAACCCCTCAAGTATCTGTAAACTGCTATCATGTCCCCTCTAGACCTTCTTTTTTCTAGGCTGTCCATGCCCAGTTCTCTCAGTCTCTCTTCGTAAGTCTTGGTTTCGAGTCCCCTAATCATTTTGGTTGCTCTTTTTTGCACCTTCTCCAGAGTTTCGATGTCTTTTTTGTAGTGAGGTGACCAAAATTGGATGCAGTACTCCAGGTGGGGTCTGACCAGGGCATAGTAGAGTGGTATTAGTACTTCCCTGGTCTTGGAGCGCATTCCTCTGTTGATGCAGCTTAGGATTGAGTTGGCTTTTTTGGCTGCTGCTGCACATTGCTGACTCATGTTTAGTTGATTGTCCACCAAGACTCCAAGATCTCTTTCGCAGTCACTACTGCTGAGTGGGGTATCTCCCAGGCTGTATGTATGTCTAGGGTTCTTTTTGCCGAGGTGGAGGACTCTGCATTTGTCGGTGTTGAACCTCATTTTGTTGGTATGGGCCCACTGTGATAGTCTGTCTAGGTCTTCTTGTACTCTGAGCCTGTCCTCAAGGGTGTTGGCTACCCCCGCCAGCTTGGTGTCATCTGCAAATTTTATTAGTTCCCCTTTTATTCCCTCGTCCAGGTCGTTGATGAAGATGTTAAAGAGTACAGGACCCAGGACAGAGCCCTGTGGTACTCCACTGTCTACTTTTTTCCATGTGGATTTGGTGCCGTTGAGGACAACTCGTTGGGTGCGGTTGGTCAGCCAACTGTTTATCCATCTACATGTGTAGTAATCTACTCCATTTTTTTCTAGTTTGTGGATTAGGAGATTGTGGTCGACTTTATCAAAAGCCTTACTGAAGTCCAAGTATATGAGGTCCACTGAGTTGAACAGGTTGGTCAACTGACTTGGTTATGGTGTTGAAAAATGATTCTAATACTTCTATTTCTACTAGTTTTTCTCATCATTCCTATCATCCTTTTCCTCCCACTTAGGACAGCATGACTGTAACTTGTTGCTTGTATCCTAAGATTTTTATTAATATTTTTATTAATATTGACTGTTTCTTCATTGCTTATTTGACCTCTATGACAATCGTTAAGTGTTGTATCGCATGATTCTTGACAAATGTATCTTTTTCTTGTACGCTAAGAGCATATGCACCAAGACAAATTCCTTGTGTGTCCAATCACACTTGGCCAATAAAATTCTATTCTATTCTATTCTATTCTATTAAATAGCTAAATTTGCCCATAATAAATCTAACTATTCAGCTGAAAAAAAATATTATGTAACATTAAAATTTAGATCACCAAAACAAATTAGAGTTGAAAGTGTCATATACAATCTCCTAACATAAAGAACATAAACTGATATGTTTTATTCTGTTATGAATTACAAAGAAGAATATTCCCAACAGGAGAAATCCAAAATAAAGTTTAAATTCACATCTCAAAAATAAACAAACCTTTGTTGCGAGTTGTGAAACAGAAGATGTTACTTCATCCTGAAGACATGAATCCTTGTTCTTAGTCTAAAAAAGAATAAATAACTATAAATTTCAAGAGAGTTTAACAAATATTTATGGTGAATAAGAAATAATAACAATGGTTAATATTAAATAAAGTTAATACTGGCATATAAATAATGTACTTGGTCCACATTTAGTTTCCTCTCCTATTGTTTTCTGAAAAACAGATCTATACTTTCCATGGCAAAACATTCATAAACATATGCCACAAAGAAGGGAAGCACCCATATAAATTTAGTAATGTAGACAGAACTGCAGAAAAAACAATTGCTGCCAACCTATCTTCCACTGAGGACCTGTATAATGTATGACTCAAAAAGACGGCTGTGAAAATATTTACTGACCCCTCGCATCCTGGATATAAATTGTTTCAACTCCTTCTCTCAAAACGTCACTAAAGAGCACTGCACACCAAGACAACTAGATACAAGAACAGGTTTTTCCCCGAATGCCATCACTCTGCTAAACAGAGTGCCCCACTACTATTACTACTAGTTTTTTTCATCATTCCTATCACCCATTTCCTCCAACTTATGACTGTATGACTATAACTTGTCGCTTGTATCCTTAAGATTTTTATTAATATTATTTCTTCATTGGTTATTTGACCCCTATGACAATCATTAAGTGTTGTAACTCATGATTCTTGAAAAATGTATATTTTCTTTTATGTATACTGAGAGCATATGCACCAAAGACAAATTCCTTGTATGTCCAGTCTTACTTGGCCAATGAAGAATTCTATTCTTCACTGAATTTCGATTACAGTATATCTACTACTATGCTAGCTGAATATACAGTGTTCCCTCGATTTCCGCGGGGGATGCATTCCGAGACCGCCCGCGAAAGTCGAATTTCCGTGAAGTAGAGATGCGGAAGTAAATACACCATTTTTGGCTATGGATAGTATCACAAGCCAACCCTTAACACTTTAAACCCCTAAATTACCATTTCCCATTCCCTTAACAACCATTTACTCACCATTATTACTAGTACTCACCATTGAATAAGGCACTTAGTGATCCTGATATTTATAAACATAATTATATAAAATAATTATTTTTTTTGTTATTTATTTGCAAAAATTATTAGTTTGGCGATGACGTATGACGTCATCGGATGGGAAAAACCATGGTATAGGGGAAAAACCCATGAAGTATTTTTTAATTAATATTTTTGGAAAAACCGTGGTACAGTATAGGCTATTCGCAAAGTTCGAACCCGCGAAAATCGAGGGAACACTGTATAAGGAAACACATACCTGAAAAATATATACAGAATATACACAGACCAGAGAGATTACATTCCAAAAAGAAAGGTGAAAGATAACAGAGTTATCATAAACACCATAAAATTATCAATTAATATTGATAATTTTATGGTGTTTATGATAACTCTGTTATCTTTCACCTTTCTTTTTGGAATGTAATCTCTCTGGTCTGTGTATATTCCGTGTATATTTTTCAGGTATGTGTTTCCTTAGTATATTCAGCTAGCATAGTAGTAGATATACTGTAATCGAAATTCAGTGAAGAATAGAATTCTTCATTGGCCAATGGAAAGAGAACACAGCAGTAGTATTTCTAGACTTGAAGAAAGCCTTTGACAATTTAGAACAGGCTGTTTTTACTAGAGGTCTTAAACAGACTTAATCCTGTAGAAGAATTTGAACTGTGTGGAGAAATATGTAGCTAAGCCAAGCAGCAAAGATGAAATACTCTCCACAGGCTTTTCAATTAGCAAAGGTACAAGGCAAAGATGTCCATTATCCCCTTTAATTTTTTGTGACTGCTGTGGAAATCGTGACAAGAAGATATGAAAAGATAATAGATAATCGGAATGAACAAGAAATACAGGATAATATGAAATGCTATATGCACTTGATGTAGTACTAAAAATTAGTACAACACAGAGGTGAATTCCTCCTGGTTCGGACTGGTTCTATAGAATCAATAGTAACATGGTGACCTGGGTCGCCTGCCACAACCGAGCCGATTCTCTCGGTGGCACCATAGGGGCCGCCATCTTATTTGCTTCTGCACACGCAGAGCTTTTTTTTTTTAGTACTGCGCATGAGCAGAGGGTCATTTCTGGGAAGTGACATGTGTGTGTGAGCAAAGCGAGTTACACACGCACAAAACATGCACTTCCATCATGATGCGAACCTGTGGGGAAGGTAAGTAGAACCCACCCCTGGTACAACATGGTTATAAGCAAAAAACTCCACAGTTGATGAAAGTAATAAGAGATTTGGTTGCTTTTCGGAATATAGAATCGATTTTTTAAAAAGATAATAACAAGGTCCTTAATTTACAAAGAAGAAAATGTGAACAAAAAGACTGGCTGTGAGATAATAAAAGATCCAGTAAAATATTTACCCCTTTACTTGACAGGATGCAATAAAGATTTGTTTGAAAACAATTGCACCAATGATTTTTTACTTTAAGGACAATTAGAAAAGATATGAACATATATGCCAACACGACATATCTGAATTCAAGAAATAGACTGAAGAATAATGACAAGAATCAATTTGACACAACATTGGAAAAGACAAACAGAATTGGGAAACTAAAATTGAACAAGGAGGCAATGGAAAAAAAAACCTTCCACAGCAAAAGTTTAAACAAATTCAAGCAGGAATGGCTCCCTCATATACTGTATAACTTATCACACAGCAAGACAAGGCAAGTTGCTTAGAATATGGTTTCTAAAGAAAAAGGGAGAAGATTTTTTTTTTAATCAAAATGATTCAAATAGAAATAAACAATAATCATAGAAGTCCAAAGTATGGTATAAAAATATTGAAGTAACAATTTGCAGCTAAGGGAGAAATGGGGAAGAAGAGAGCTACCAGTATGCTTTTAATACATTTTTAAAAATCTTTGTTTCACCATTTTTTATTTTTTACAAATTTATAATCATCCTTTCTGTATGTATACATATTATTTTCCTTTCTCTTTGTTTAGAGATTTAGAATGTTAATGACAACAAAGCAAAACCATCTGTATCCATCTTTCCCAAGAATCAGTTCTTGCTGCGTCCAAATGTCTTCCTGTCAGAGCTTGTTTTTTCATGTCCAACCAGAATTCCTTATACTACCCTACTTCTCATGATGGGCAGAAGCCTACCCATTTCTACTGTCACCAACCTTAGGACCATGGCACAACAGCTCATTCTCAGTTGCTAGCAGCTCATCTCTTCCACAACAATCACAATAATGGCAGCAATTTTCTATTGTCATGGTAGGTGGGAATTTTACCATACCCCCTCACTGTCCTTGGTCATTTTAGTATTTTAAGCTGACAAATGACAAATTTTGTATGCCCATTACAACAACTTGTACCATCACAATAATAGATGTATCATTCAAAACATAAACTGAGTTGCCCAGAGATTGGTAAAGGACAGTGTATAAAAGTTTCAAGTTAATAATAAAAATAAAGGCGTTAATAATTGCTCAATTATCTCAAAAAAATTGATGTCTTTATTTTCTGGAAAATTGTAGAGGTTTTATTACTATCAAGTACATGCTATTTTCAATTTTATCAAGTTGCACTGAAGGTTTTATGACTTATCTCTATCCAGACAGCAACACTTCCCACTTTTTGTAAAACTAGCTTACAACATTGATCCATTTATCTGAAGATCAAAGAAAAAAGGTGCAATTGATACCACTACTACAATTAAGATCTTTCAAACAAGATAAACTAGTCAAAGAGTTTCAACCTATCTTTTTCAAATGTTCATAATCAAAAAATCAAAAGATATAACTCAAGGAATATCAAAATAACCCTTGCACATTTATTCCTTTTTATAGTTTGAGTGTATGTGGTTTTCTGAATAAGATTAAAGGTAAATAAGTTCGCGGAGAGGGGCGGCATACAAATCTAAATAATAAATAAATAAATAAATAAATAAATAAATAAATAAATAAATAAATAAATAAATAAACAAACAAACAAACAAACTTTTCAGGATCACTTAGGTGAGATGGGTTTAGGGTTGGACTGCAAGGGGGACAGCGTAGAACGCTGTTGCACAGGCGGAAATGAAGCTGCACGCGCAGCTTCGTCACCACCAGCCGTGCATGCGAGATTCGGCATCTGCGCATGTGCAACAGCTGAAACTCACCGCCCTACCCAGAAAGGAGAGAAGCTCATTGGGGAGATGACATCGCTCCCGCTTCGCCTGCTTGCCAAAGTATCCCCAATGAGCTTCCTTCCTGGCAAGCAGGCGAAGCGGGAGCCACATCATCTCCCCAACAAGCTGCTCTCCTTCCTGCAGGATTTCTTCCTTCTGGTGGCTCCCGGGATGGATGGACCACCGCCGCGGTGCAGGACCCAGCCCCATGGCTGCCGGCTGGCTGCATCAGCAGAGGCGCCCCATTTAGTCCCAATTTCTTCCTTCTGGCAGCTCCCTGGCAGGACTAAACGGGGCAACTTTGCCGATGCAGCCAGCCAGCAGCCATGGGGCTGGGTCCTGCGCAGCGGTGATCCATCCCAGCCAAAAGCTGCCAGCGGGAAGAAATCCTTTACTTCCTGCAGGATTTCTTCTTTCTGGTGGCTCCCATCCTGCGCGGTGATGGTGGTGGCAAAAGCAGTCGCCCATCCTGCCTAGGAGGGAGGTGACTTTTGTAATTTCCCCTTTCCCCTACAACTCCCTACAGGCAAACAGTGTATCCACAGCAGATCGGACTTGCAGAGACAAGAGATAAGATAAGAGACAAGACAAGATAAGAGACAAACTAATTTGTGCATGGCTACACTGTGGATTAAAAGTATCCTGCCGGGCGGGATGGACGATTGCTGCTGCCACCACGCAGGATATACAAAACAGGAGGATTGAAGTAAGATTGCAACCAGGACAGACAAAAAGATCTATTAAGAATAGAAGTGTCAATTCCCACTTCTCATCTAAATTCTGGTTCCTGCAGTTCTGGATGCTAGAAACTTTCCACTTTAAGCTATTAAAGCTTAATGTAAGGTCTATGCTCTATAAGATTCTATTTCTCAGCATCATAATCAAGGAAGAATGGTAGAAAATCTGTCCTATATGATTGAGGACTAGTTGGGTGATATTGTGCATAATCTGTTTTATTGAGTTTCAAATATTTCAGCAACCATTTTTCTTCTTGGGAAAGAGATGGAGGGCACTGATATTGGGTTTATGATTGATACTAGATGCTCTGCTCTACAGATTACTGGATACACACACTTGTGTTTAAAGGTTGCTGCAAATGTATCTTATTATTTATAGAAGTAAATAAAATGTGTGCACGCATACACATGTAATGGTTAAGGAAGAACAATTTGAATTGTTTCCCTAAAATTACTTTATTAGTATATTAACAAACTTTATATTAATTAGTATGAAATCAGATATAAATTTTAAGCACCATATTTTGCAAAGTGCCTTTTTATGTTGGCAGCATCTTCCCCCAGAGTTGATCTCATTAGTTCTCATAAATGAAGTTACTCAGGTTAAGCCTGCTTGACAAGCTATGTCTGCTATATAGAGAGAGTTTTAATAAAAATACAGCTCTGAAGGAAATGGCATCCAATAGGTTTGGTTTTCTGTCAATTTTTGAGGTAAGCCACACATAAATATGAAGGGGCAAATGTATTACGACAAAAGAAGAATATGGTATTCTTCTTCCTATTCAAGTCGAGTTCCAGCTAACACTCATAGTTCTCACTGGGAACAATAATAATTATGCAACCAAAATACCAAGTGAAATTAAATAGCAACAACAACAACAAAATAAAAACCCATAATGAAAAATGGACTGCTTCTTACAGAGAAGTTTACAAATACCCCCAACTTTAAATAAAAAGATTTTCATACTCAAATGAACTTTAATTGAAACAATTCTGCATTCATTTCAGTTGACAAAGCAAAATTTTATATGTATATATTCATACTTCCCTTGTAATTTTCAAAGGCCATGCATGCTAGTAACACCCATGTTGCATATTTTAATGGCCTAGTTTAAGCTACTAACCTAATATTATGATCCCTGGTCAAACTAATGTATTTCTTTCACTAAATATTAAGAACTCTTCTTATTTCAGAATTCCTGAGGTTCAGCTTGTCTTATGATGTTTAATACCTTGGTAACAAGCTTTCAAACTTTGGGACTAACTGTGCCAGTTTGCTCAATATTTCTAGAGGAATGTACAAATATTTTTTCTAGAACATTCTTTTAAAATGTGCAGGTATTCATTGATTAAAACAGACTACATCTCTTTTAATATAGAAATTAAACTTTAAGACAACTTTTCCTCTCTTTTATTTATATTAAATAATAATCATTCATTTCATTGTTTATATTGTAGTAGGAAATGCAAATTACTTCATATAATCCTACAAATCCAGACTATCAAAACTGCATTTTCTATAAATTTAAAATATTAATTGCTGTCATTTAAAAATTTATTGGCTGACAGGGAGGGAGGGGTGGGAGGGAGTGAGGAAGAAAGAAGGAAAGGAAGGATGGAAAGAAGGAAGGTTTTTGATTTTGTGTGAAGCTAGCAGGTATTATTTAAAAAAAAATGCTAGCTTCACACAAAGAAACTCAATTGGGAAGCTGTCAGAGAGTTGGAAATTTCCCCCACTTCTTTTTTGCCCTCCTTTGGTCATTCAGTTTCTCTGTTCAGGTAAGGAAATATTTCTCAAATGATGACCCAATGGGTCATCCCTTTTATCCAATTTCTGGAAATCATCATGAGGGAGATTTTTTTTAAAGGCTTTGCTTGTGAACTACACATGCCAAGGTATCACAAGCTAAACCAAACACTGACACAAGAGGAAGGATTTGGATTAAGAAATCTACAGGTGTCACAAAATCTGTGCATACAAATATTTGTACTGAAGAAAACATAGTTTCCGTATATAAAGCTATGTAAATAAAACTATACAACCCTACTCCATATTAGAAACATGAGGAAAAGAAAAAAATATGTATTGTATAGGAAGGGCTAGATAGCTGTGGTTGCCCAAGATAAAAACATATTAATAATATTTTTAAAAAGTCAGTGTTTGGTTTAGCTTGTGATATCTTGGCATGTGTAATTCACAAGCAAATGTTTCCCATACAGAAAATAAGAACAATCATTTAAGAGATTTTTTTTCATAAAAGGATGTCTTTGAATAATAATTTGTGCAACAAGTGGCAACTAAATTATATATTACCTTTTGCTAGGAGACTTCTTGCATGCAACTGACGCACTTGACTATATACTATCAATATAGAAAAATATACACTGCTCAAAAAAATAAAGGGAACACTCAAATAACACATCCTAGATCTGAATGAATGAAATATTCTCATTGAATACTTTGTTCTGTATAAAGTTGAATGTGCTGACAACAAAATGAAATTGATTCTCAATCAGTGTTACTTCCTAAGTGGACACTTTGATTTCACAGAAGTTTGATTTACTTGGAGTTATATTCTGTTGTTTAAGTGTTCCCTTTACTTTTTTGAGCAGTATATTTCCAACCTTTTATAAATATTTAACTACTCCTTAAAAGAAAATATTTTCTTTCCAGATGGAAACTGCTGGAAAATTTTAGCAGTGGTTCATTACTACAGCACAAAAATCAGAAAAGTTTGATCCTGCATGCAAGATCTAATTTTTTGAGCAAGAAGAAAAACAAGGTGAGCAAAAACTAGTTCATGTGTAGTTTCAAAAGGGTGTTTAATATCTCAGATTACATGCCTAAAGGATAAGGAAGAATTTAGATGTAATACAAGTTCAATATATAAATCTAAATTTCCATGATTATTTAATTATTTCTGATGAAGAATCTGAATGGAATTTGAATATATCTATATGGAATATTTCAAAAGGAATGTTTTTGTTTCTGAGAAGTAGCAAAAATTATAAGTGATGATACATAAAAGGCAAATAGCAACCTTCTTCTAAGTAGTTTATTCCTCACTCCCACAGTAGTATGTTTTGTGTTTGATGCATTTTCTCAACCCCTCATTTCTTCCTTTTTATAGGTATTAAAGTGTGTGCTGACAGAATAGCATTCTTTTTAATAGTACACTAGATAACGTATACGAATGCCACCAAGATAGGGAAGTATCCTGAATTTACAAAATATCTTCCAAATCACCAATTCAAAATCTATTTTTAAAATAAACCATCTAAATATTATATTTAGCTACTTGGAGACATTTTTATTTTTAATTCAAAAGATGGGAGATGTATTTGAAAAAACTATGGAAAGAATTAGAACCATGGACAGGAACACTCTTATGAGAAGAGAGCTAAACTTTAATTTTTTGCACAGGACCTACAGGTGAAGTTAAGAAATGAAACGAATAATCCAAACATAGATAAACATGCCTATATAATCCAATTTTCAGTTTACTTCTATTGTAGTTTGTCCCAAAAGCTTATTTCCCAATTTATATAAGTTATTTAAGTATATAAATATACAGTACTGTACTCTATAAAATTGGCTTCATTCTTCTTATTTGATATTCTTTACTAAAATCCATCAAAAAGCATTATCTACTTTTCTCAGTGTATATACTAAGGTTTCTTCAATTAAGAGCCATGGTGGTGCAATGATGGCACAGTGGTTAGTATGCAGTATTTCAGGCTAAATCTGCCCACAGCTAGGAATTCGATCCTGACCGACACAAGGTTGATTCACCCTCCCATTCAGATTTTTTGCAGCAATGTGCTAACACCATCCAAAAAAAAATTTCAGGCCATTTTATTTTTCCTTTTATTAATTTACAGATAGTAGTCCATCTTTAGAATTATACTTTTTATACTTTTAATTAGTGTTTAATACTTACAAAACTGAGAAATTTTTTTAAAAATATTAAAAATTCCCGTCAGTGCAATTATTCACATTTGACAGATCACTGACAGTTTATGCAGGCTGAAATGGTGATTGAGGTATCAACATTTTGTATTTTGGTAAATTTTACAACACTAATGGTATACATGTAGAATTCTATAGATATGATTCACTAACAAGAAACTCTGGACCAAGCACAAATAAAACAGCTACAATCTTGCTGAGTTAACATTGTTATGTCCAATATGAGAAAAGAATAGACAGAAATCCTGTAATTCTTCATTCCAGTGCATACAAGAATATGGAAGAGTCCTACAGAAAGTCAGAAACTGCTTTGATTTCTATTGGATTACTACATCTGTGCATGCAATTATGCAACCAGGTTCTAATTTTATATACTCTGTGCAAATCCTTTGAAGGAAATGCATGTGTCTTCAAATTATTAAAATGACCATGTTTCTTTGTTCAAGGAACATTATAAAAGTGTTCAAAAAGTCATCTCACATAAGAAATCTTAGCCATTATAAGAGAAAAAGTGGCTTAAAATGGGATAAAATCCAATCTTCATATTAAGAAAGTTTAAGATGACAGATATCTAATAAACCTTTGTTAGAAGAAAAAAAGGAATACTGTAGTTCCAAAAAGGAACAAGACTTAATAAATAATAAGGATAAGAATCATGAAGTATATGACCTCTCTTATAAAGAATCCATTCTCTTAATTCAGAGGCCATTAAATTATAATATGATTTAAATCATTAAGGAAGATAGTAAAGAGGATAAAAAGGTTTAATAAAATGTAGAAATAATTATCATAATAAATTTTGTAAACATGCTGAACAACTATAGGAAATTGGGCCACATAAGATGTTCGGAACAAATAAACGAAAAACCAGGTATTTTTGTAGAAAAGGTTTATGTTACTATTAGCAGGTGGGGGAAAAAACCCTTATCAAGTTGCATGGTTATTCAAACCAGGCATATTAGGATCAGCAAGCAAACAATACAGGAAAAAAAATTCCATGCCTTTTATACTCCAGGGCTGCCAAATCCACTTTAAATAAGGACTATAAGTACATATAGCAGGAATAAGAGCCCTAACTCTTAACAACATTAATGGTACCTCCTTACATAAAATCAGAGTCAATTTCTTTGTAACTGTAGTGTCAGTTGGGCATTTAATCCCACCCTGTAATCTCTTAGAAATTGAAAGTGTGGCACTATCAGAGTTGATATATGACAGAAATATCTGGACACAAAACATAAAATATATAGCTTTAGGAAACTAATAACATTGAACAAATTTCTTTACCAATTCTATTACTTTTATAAGAACGCTTATGGCCTTGATGGACAGGAACAGTCTTTAGGCCCCTTGATCCTTTATTACTCAAATGCAATATTATACTGTATATATAGCCAGGATCAAACCACAGCCACTTATCCTGAAGAAACTCAATCATAGCTAAACTGTATAAACCAGTGTTTTTCAACCAGAATGCTGCGGCACACTAGTGAGCCGCGAGACATGGTCAGGTGTGCCGCGAAGCTCAGCTTCCAAGACTGGAAGCTGAGCTTCATTCTTCGTGCCTCCTTTTCACGCCTTCCTTCTTCACAGCAGATGAGCTTTGAGGCGCAGCAGGAGACTGCCGGCAGCAGCGGCATCGGACAGTAGCCAGGGGCAGCAGCTGCGAGCTGGAGCTCCAGGTCGGAGGCACCAGCACTGGCAGCGCCCCGCCCAGCTGGAGCTTCCCTGGCGAAGGCGGCGACAAGTATCCTTTGGGGCCCGGCAGGACGGCAGTGGGAGCGGGAGGGCGCCGGCAGCAGCGGCACCAGCCAGTAGCTGGGGAATGGCGGCAGCGAGCAAGAGCTCCAGGGTGGAGGCACCGGCAGCGCTCCGCCAAGCTGAAGCTTCCCTGGTGAGGGCGGCAAAAAATATCAAAAGAAACAGAGAGAGAGAGAAAGAAAAGAGAGAGATAGCAAGAGAGACAGAGAAAGAGAAAGAGAGAAAGACATAGAGGGAGGGAAGGAGGGAGAGAGAAAGAGAGCAAAAAAGAGAGGAAGAAAGAAAGAAAGAGGGAGAGAGAGAGAGAAAAAGAAAGAGGAAGGAAGGGAGAGAGGGAGAAAAAAAGAAATAGAGCAAAAGGGAGGAAGAGAGAGATTTCTTTGGCCAAATTTTTTTACATACACACACCAGCTCAATGTTCCCCAGGATTTTGAAAATGTGAATAATGTGCCGCGGCTCATAAAAGGTTGGGAAACACTGGTATAAACCATCAGGATGGTCAAACATGAATGCTTCAAGTGTTCAATGACCAACGTTCACCAAACAATTTCGTCAGCAAGAAAGCTGAGCTTTCTGAGGTGCTACAACCACTACCTATACAAAAAAGACCAATGTTACATGCTACCAATCCATGCTCAATTACAACCCTTCTAAAGGCACGTGATCAACAGACAGAATAAAAGATCAATCAGGAAAGGAGTCGGGGGCTATCAAATTTGGGAGAAAAACGATGCAACTCAGTTAAAGTACAGTACTGTAGGTATCCTTTTTAGATGAATAATCAGTATTGTTGCAAGAAAACTATAGAAGTCAATAGAAACTTGACTCAAAGGAGACTTTGTCTATATAGGTGGTTTTTTGAATGTTTTAGAGTACTTAGGAATTCATGAATACAAGAAAGCAAACACTTTAAGTTACAGGTAGCATTTAAAGCACAAATTAATACAGGAAAATCATGTTAGACCTCATAGCCTGTAACTATCCCTAAATAGGGAAAGCATTACATCAACATTCAGAAACAGACTATTTCTTGTCATAATACCATAATATATAGCTAATATCTTACAGCTCTCAGAAATATGTGTAAATGTTGCTAAAATGTTTTGCGCATGGGTAGAGAGATAATACTAAACAAATAAAACCAGCTATTTATGGTTGGGAAGAGTACAAGTAGGAAAAAAACCCAAACAAACAAGTTACTTGTTACAAATTAAAGCCAAGGTTGACTTTCCCGTTTTTTTTAAAGTTTAACTGTTGTTTCAGGAAAAGCTGTTATATTTAATAAAGTTATGACCAAATTAAAGTGAATAATTACATCGGTTTACAGAGTCAGCCTATTGCCTGCAACAATTTGGGTCCTCATTTTAGTGACCTCGGAAGGGTGGAATATATTATGAATTTTTAATGTGGCAATAAGTAATTTATGTCATGTTATATTATGTTATGGTAAAATTATAATTTTAAATCAACATTAAATGTTCTGCATAATTGCTTGGACCTTACTTTTTACATTTCCCTATTTTCATCAGAAACCATCATTCATTGGTAATCTCTTTTAAAGAAAATTAAAGTACAGTAACATTACTGTAATTCATTTAAAAATAAATGAATTAATGTGTTTAAATTAATAAAACATTTAAGCTGAAACTCAAGTGACCTATATTTTATTTTATAAAAGTTGTTATAACATTCCTTTTTCATAAACAAACCTATTATTTTTTAAAATATAATTTTAGTATAATTCACATTGTTATCCTGAATAAACATGTTTTAAGGTTCTATTAATGTAGTTGCCATTAAGTTCAAAGGAGTGACTTTGAGATAAATGAATATAAAACTGCAATATTCCACATAGCAATCTGAGAGCAAGCCCCTGAAATAAGGAGAGACAGCTTTGAGAAGATTAGACATTGTACTTATGGACCTAAAATTGCACACCTATAGTTACAATTGTAAATAAACTTTACTTCACTAAACAATAGGGAGCTTATGTTAGTATAAAGTAACATGAAAAATGAATAAAGGAATTTTTAAAAATTGAACTTTGATGTTATACATGCTGATAGAAGCAAGAATACTCTGCACATAAATAGGATACTTTGATCCCCACGGTGGACAAATGGCTGCAAAAGTTGATGGAGTTAGCAGAGATAATTAAATTTGACTGTTTTGATTAAAGAAAAGAACACAATTTTATTTCTATTTGGAAACAGCTTTTAGACTTATTCTAAAAGCGGAAAAAATGAAACTCTAATTTGGGTTTTTGCTGATTAGACGTTTATTAAAAATGGCTATTATATAATAGTAAAAAGCTGAGGTTGTATATTATTATACAGTGGTGGGCTGCAACTGGTTTAACAACTGGTTCAGAGATTGTGCACTTTGCGCGCACATGCACCTAACATGCTTGCAGTTTATGCATTCAAAATACAACAATTTGGAGCTCAGCTGCTTACCTTCTAAGGCAGCCCCGGTAGGTAGAACAGCAGAGGTACGGAAATCAGCTGTGCCTCACAAATCAGCTGAGATAGAAAGAAGGAAATATAGGACAGTATATCGCAGGGGTGGGGTCAGCTGATTGTCAGAACTACCAGTTAGCCCAAAGTCCGAACCAGCAGCAGCCTACCACTGTTATTACCTTATTCTATGTGCCAAAAAGAGTTGGGTCAATGCTTTTCTTTTTCTTTTCTCCTAAACTTTTTCATCTTCCCCTTTTCCTCCCCTATTTCCAAATTTTTCTTTTTCTTTTTTTTTTTGGTATTTCTGTATTTTATATTTTGATAAAATAATGAAAATTTGAGAAAAAGTGGAGAAAAATTAATGTAAAAAATTTATAATGTAAAAAATTTAATTTTAACACAAGCTATTGTAGAATTTTTAAAGAAGGAACACAAATAAAGAACAGGTTCAAAATGTATGTGTTCACAAACATGTCTTCAAGTGCTAATAAAATGCAGATTATATAAGTTCTATTAAGAGTTATAAAAAGTATTTTCATATATACTGAAGGTAAGTTAGCATGCTGAAGAGCAACAAAATCTGACCTCAAATTTTAAGATTCCCTGTTTTGAATATAACTGTGAGAATTTCAATAGTGCGCTCTTTTAAAGTTCCTTATTTTTTGGTATGTTTAACCAATACAACATGTAATTTTACTCATTGTATTTAATTAAAAATATAATTGGACACCTACATTTAAAAGCACAGACAAAAGTTGCAGCGCAGCTTTAGCACTGCCGAGTGGAGCATTTTTAGGGAAAGATTGAGAATAGTTTTCCAGAGGACAAACAGCAGTAGCACATACCAGTTCCTTCTTGCCACAAGACTCACTATTAAAGCATCCAAGGAGAACAGAAAGCGATTACTCATAATGCCAGATCAGAGTTATTTTTTTAAAAAAGCCAAGATGCTTGGCCTGGGTAAAGGCCAGACGGAGAAAAGGCAGACAGTGTGTGTTCTGTGAACAAGAACAAAAGGTGACAGAACTACCAAAGCGGAACTATTAAAGACACCACGATCCACAGAGTCAGCACTCCTGTGACTTTTACCTGAGCCAAAAAGGTGCCTGCTGGGGATGGTGGAGATGGCGTTTCCTGCCGACGGCTGTCTTCTTCCTCCGGCGAATCATCCAGGAGGACTTTACTGCTCTTGTTGAGCTTCCACATTATGAGTGGAGGCGGGAGGGAAGAGGAAGGGGGAGAAGGGGAGGAGGTAAAAAAAGTGGACCGGTCCTTCTTATTTATGCCTGAGAAAGTTTGAGAAAGAACCAGGTGAAATGGCAATGACTTTGCTTATTCAGCCACTAGCCTACAGCGATATTAAGCTTTCTGGAGAAACGGCTAAAGGAAGCCACACAGGTCGATCCTAAGACGTGCGGGAGGACTTCTAGATAGGGCCACTATCGTTAGGGGAAGAAAAAAAGGGGGGAGGGGAGTCGGGAGGAGAAAAAAAAGTCTGCACGCAGAGACCTAGCGCCTTCTCTGCTGAGTTTTGCCTTACAGACCAGGTTTTCCCTCACCCTCCGAGCATAATCCCATTGCTGTGTAAGGACTCTCCCGAGGGTCAAAATATATGGGTCCCGCTGACTCAGCCACGTCGAAAGGGGTGGGGGCAGTCTGTACGTGCTCAGAGACACCTTTGCCAGAGAAAAGGGGGCGGACGGGGAGGCGCCACAAAGTACGGCAAAAAGAGGGCAGCTAAACCGGACCTTAAAGGCTCCGCGTTGGGGGACAGGTACTCTTCCCGCGACCCCCTCCCCCCACCCGACCCCAATTTTCTCTGCAAAAGCGATGAGCCGTCACTCTACCACCAGCAGCCTTAACACGCCGGGAAGGGGAGTGGGAGTGGCTACTGTTGCCGCCGCGGGGACGAAACAGAGGGAGAAAGAAGGCCCTGGTAGGGATGTCGGGCTGCCTCCCCAGCCCACCGACCCAACCCGGACCCTTCCCGTCCCCCTCACCTGTGACCGTTCCGCCTCGTCGTCAGAGCCGCAGCCGCAGCGTAGTGGAGCCTGCGAGCGACCGCTGCCATGTTTGCGGCTGACTGGGCGATGGGAGGGAGCCGGAGCAAGGAAGAGCGCGAGCGGCAGCTGGGAAGTTGTGAAGGGGCGGGGGGGGGGGAGAGAGCAGGGAGGGAGAGCGCGCGCAAGGGAGCAGGGGCTTGTTACGTCGCCACAGCAACCTGGCAGCGCGCGCCCGCGCGGCACCGGCCTTTAAAGTGGGGGGTGGGGTGGGGGCCGGAAGACTGAGGTGGGTGGTGACGTCGAGATTTCCCCCAAAGACCCCGTCTGTGCCTTCCTCGTGCTCTCCGCAGCGGTGGCGCAGAGGGGCGTGTGTGTGTCTCTGTGTGTGGAATTCCTCGAAAACTCGTGACATAACTTAAATGCCTGCGGGGGCAAAAAGTGGACCCATCACCTCGTTTTCTTCCTCGTCCAAATCTGCTCTCCAGCCCACCGAGCAATTTATTTATTTATTAATTTTGTCCAATACAAATTGAAAGTTAAAGAGAATAAAAACATGTAGTAGTAAATATCAGGGAAGGGATAGAAGAAGAGATATGAGAATAGAATACATCAATGAAGAGTAGAGGAAAGGATATATGAATGGGAGAAAAGATATATAAAATATAGGAGAGACAACTTTCCCCCTCATTCCTTCATTGGCGGGAATGAAATTTAAGAAGTGCCTGAGAGCTTCCTAATAGTCAGAGAACCACAAGAGAAAAGCCTCCTCCCTATCTCCTCCTTTGGGGATACTTGGGGATCTTTATAAGGGTGGGTGGGTTTCACCTCCCTTTAAACAGGGACCACGAAAGCACACCTCAGTATTTTGGGGTGTGGGTGCTTTGATAGAGCCGCCTTGGTGATACAAAAATGGGGTGGGGCTGATGGAAGTCCAGTAAAATTATGAAATGCCACAAGAGGACTTTGTGGCTTTCCCATGGACTGAGAGCTAGTTTGATTAGCAGTTTAAGACATTAGGTTAGAAACTGGGAAACCGAAGTCCCAGTCCTGAATTGGGTTTAAAAACTATTTAAGCAGCTTTAAGCTAGTCACTCACCCTAGGAAGAAAAAAAAAGATCATGGCAAACCGCTTCCGAAAATGCTGCCAAGAAAACTGGACTAGTCTGGTCAGTTGCCAAGAGTCAAGACTGACTTGGAGATACATGCATATATTTACTGTAATATAGTTTATGAAGAGGGTGAGGTACACAGAAATTAAATATGTGCATAAATGTAAGAGAAACTAAACAACTAGAGTTAGTTATTGATAGACATGGGTTGTGTTTAGATGAAATGATGATCATATTACTGTATTACCATATTCTTTAAACTTATATTTTTATTAAAATGTTTTAACATTTTTCAAAGATACAGAGAGCATGGCAGAGGTCATTTCCTTACCAGTAACTGATATCACCTTATATTCCCTTCTCGACACTTTAGCTGAAGTGCTGTTGTTCACTTTTTTTTAAGATAGCACAATAATATACAAGCATGAAATGTGTTGATCTCTATCCTGCCTCATACCTCTCTGACTTGGTGCTTCATGATGCTTTAGTTCGCATCTAGGAAAGCAGCTGAGCAATGAGCCCACCAAAAATAAAAATAAAAAATGAATGTTCAAGGAAGATATGGAAATTGCATATGAACTGAAATAATTACATTGGTCTCTGTTACAGAAGATATATGACAAACACTTGAGCTTAATGACATAGAGAAGGAATTGGAACCAGTAAAACACACCAAGGAAACAATAGAAGATATTGTAGGACATGCATTATTTGCATTACAGGCTCAGGTATCTGTTATATAACAAATCCCCGGGTCTTAGTGGCATTCACTTGAGAACTGTTAACAATGGGAAATGGATGAATTAGTGTGTGTTTGTGTGTGTTGTACCATAAAACTAATTAAAATACACAGAAATGTACAAAAATTATCAAAGAAGAATAAACCTCATTACTCTCCAGATTAAAAGAGGAAATACAGATATTCCTTGATTTATTTTCACAATTGAAGCCAAAAATTTTGTCGCTAAGTAAAATGTATTTAATAAAATTTAAGTTTTGCCCCATTTTGTAACCTGCCACAGTTGTTAAATGAATCTTTGCCAGGTGTTAGTACAATAATTCAGTTATTAATAATAATATAGATGTTAAACCAGGCTTCCCATTGACTTTGCTCGTCAGAAGGTCACAAAAAGTTATCATATGACCCTTATATGCTACAACTGTCATAAATATGAATATTCGTCAAGCATCTGAATTCTGATCACATGACCATGGGGATGCTGCAACTGAAAAAAAACTTTGAACAATCACTAAATGAATGGCTGTAAGTTGAGGGCTACCTGTATTTCACAACATCCCTATCCCCCAGGTCTACTAAAAAAGCCAGTTTGTTTATGCTTTTCAGAAACCCAGTAAGTAGAGTCTCACTAGTTCTCAGTGAAACATTCCTAAAAGAGGGCCAGCAATAGAAAAGGTTCACTCCAGAGTAACTTGTATGATTCTTAAGTGAAGGGACCTGAAATAAGTTTTTTTCCCTATAAAATCTTATCAGATTGACAGAGCCAACTGGGAGAAGGGGGTTCCCCAAATATCCAGTTTTATAAAGGTGATAATCAGCACTTTAAATTGTTCTTGGAAGCTAACTGGTAACTTGTGTTGCTCCCAAAATAGCACAACGGTGTCATATGAAACATTCATGGTTATTTCAACCACAGCATTCTACCCAACGGTAGCTTCAAAATGGTATAGTGCCCCATGTAGAATACATTTATTTATTTATTTATTTATTTATTTATTTATTTATTCAGTCAGTCAGTCAGTCAGTCAGTCAAATACATATTAGTAGTATACATAGATATAGCATTGTTTATATACATGAGATGGGTACTAATAAGAGGGAAACATTAGGACAGGGACAGTAGGCATGCTGATGCACTTGTATAGTCTAAACACAATATGACTAAGACATGAGTGATTGAGACTGCTGTTCTAGGAAAGGTCATGACTGCCACAGAAAACAGTTGTGCCATGAGAGGCTTTGCTAAGTTTCTAGCAGGAACTGAGACTCAAGAAAGATCCCCAGATTATAAACCAGATCAATATGGAGGGATCTAATCCTATCCAGGAAATATTCCTAGAACCAGATAACCTCTTCACTCATATTCCTGGGATTTAAGCAAAGCTTTTTCTTTCTTTTTTATTTAAGTTCTAACCGCACCCAGACAGCAATCAGAACAGCACCAGTTCACTTTTGTATTAATATGCAAATCTATGCCAGCGCATAATTCCCCTTAATAATTTCATGTAGATGTTGAAATGAATTGCTGAGCTCTCTGATGATTCAGATTCTTATTTTATTTATTATTAGAGCTGGAAGGGACTTTGCAGGTCATCTAGTCCAACCCCCTGCTTTTGCAGGAGATCCTATACAACCCCAGACAGATGGCAGTCCAATCTCTTTTTGAAAGTGTCGAGGGGTGGGGTGTTGAAAACCTCCGCTGGCAAGCCATTCCAGTAGTTGATCGCTCTCACCATAAGAAAGTTCTTCCTTATTTCCTGGTTGAATCTCTCCTTGGTAAGCTTCCATCTGTTACTCCTAATCTGGCCCTCTGATGCCCTGGAAAATAGTGCGACTCCCTCCTCACTGTGGCGGCCCCTCAGGTATCAGAAGACTGCTATCATGTCCCCGCTGGACCTCCTCTTCACTAGACTACCCATGCCCAGTTCCTGCAACCTCTCCTCCTATGTCTTGGTTTCCAGTTCCTTAACCATTCTGGTTGTTCTCTTCTGTGCTTTCTTTAAAGTTGCAATGTTGTTTTTGTAGTGTGGTGACCAAAGCTGAATGCAGTACTCTAGGTTGGGTCTAACTAGGGCATAATAGAATGATATTAGTACCTCCCTAGTATTGGAATGTATCCTTCTGTTGATGCAGTTTAAGGTTGTGTCATATTCAAAGGACCTAAGAATCAACTGTTCCCTCTTCATCACAATCAGCTGCAACTGCTTTTTCAGGGAGAGAAAAGGTACTGTAATACAATGCTCCTCATTCCCAACCCTCAGAATGATATTGTGGTTGATGACACTGAAAGTTGCAGAAAGATCATACAACACCTGGCCTTGCCAAAAATAATCTACAAGTGCAATTAGTGCAGTTCTTGTGCTGAAATAAGCTTTTATTTAAAGCCTCAAATTATTTCCTCCAGATAATATCACATGTCATTTCTGGCCCAGTTGGCATCTCAATGAATTTGAGGATTAGATTAATCTTTTGAATGCAGAGGATACTTCTCACAGAGGTTCTATAGTTGAGCTTCCAGGAAATCTATCTCAAATGGGATCTAGATCATTTTAAACAAGGACAATCGGACGCAGTCTTTGTATACCAGAAAGGCTGAGAAATACTGTTTTACCAGTATACAGTGATCCCCCGGTTATTGCGTCCCCAACCATTGCGAACAGGGTAATTTGCAAATTTTGAACCCGGAAGTCAAAATACCATCTACGCATGCGTGCCCTTTTTTCTATGGGCACGCATGCGTAGATGGCGCCGGGCAGATCAGCTGCTGGGCGGCTTCCCTGGGTCTTCCCCCTCTTGCTGGCGGGAGGGCGAAGCCCCCCCCCAGCACCCGCTCGCCCGCCCTTCGCCCTTCGCCCGGCCACCCACTCGCCCACCCGCTCGCCCTTCGCCCGGCCGGCTCCGATCGTTTTAAAGCAGGCGTGCCATTCTCCGCTGACTTCTAAAGCGGGGAAGTTCGCTAGGAGTCAGCTGAGAACGGCACGCGTTTTAAAGCAGGCGCGCGTTTTAAAGCAGGCGCGCCGTTCTCCGCTGACTTCTAAAGCGGGGAAGTTCGCTAGGAGTCAGCGGAGAACGGCGCGCCTGCTTTAAAACGATCGGAGCCGGCCGGCTCCGATCGTTTTAAAGCAGGCGCGCCGTTTTCCGCTGACTCCTAGCGAACTTCCCCGCTTTAGAAGTCAGCGGAGAACAGCGCGCCTGCTTTAAAACGATCGGAGCCGGCCGGCTCCGATCGTTTTAAAGCAGGCGCGCCGTTCTCCGCTGACTCCTAGCGAACTTCCCCGCTTTAGAAGTCAGCGGAGAACAGCGCGCCTGCTTTAAAACGATCGGAGCCGGCCGGCTCCGATCGTTTTAAAGCAGGCGCGCCGTTCTCCGCTGACTCCTAGCGAACTTCCCCGCTTTAGAAGTCAGCGGAGAACAGCGCGCCTGCTTTAAAACGATCGGAGCCGGCCGGCTCCGATCGTTTTAAAGCAGGCGCGCCGTTCTCCGCTGACTCCTAGCGAACTTCCCCGCTTTAGAAGTCAGCGGATGGGGGTTCGGGGGGTGCTAGCGAGCCCCCCATGTCGGCGGCGACGTTGTAAAACACCCGCGCCGCCCCCAATCTTCGGCTCCTCGCTAGCGCTGCGGAAGTTAAAAACACCATCTGCACATGCGCAGATGGTGTTTTTACTTCCGCAGCGCTACTTCGTGAAAACCCGCTCGTTGCGGGGGGTCCTGGAACGGAACCCTCGCAACGAGCGGGGGATCACTGTAGTTGCCATAGGTTAGTGTTTCTCAAATAGTGGGGCAGGCCCCCTGGAGGGGCATGGAGCAATGCCAGGGGAACATGTGACGGCAGGGAGTGTGCTTTTTTTTTTTGCCAGGAATAAGGTTTTTTTGCACTGAACAATAGCACACAGCAGGAGATATGAAGTACATATAACCAGTGATGGGCTGCCAAAAGTTTTACTGCCATACTGTGGGTGTGGCTTATTTTGTGAGTGTGGCTTGCTGGTCATGTGACTGGGTAGGAGTGGCTTGCTGGCCATGTGACCAGGTGAGAGTGGCTTGAACGATCATCATCATTCAAGTGAACTGTTAAGTATTTAACAGGGACGAAAAGAAAGGAGGAGAGAGACGAAGATAATGAGTCAAATGTAAGTCTCCCGAAAGCTAAGATGAGGAAATATGATGAAGCATATGTAGCATTTGGCTTCACTGTGACTACGGTGGGAGATGAGGAAAGATCGGTATGTTTATTGTGTCTAAAAATGTTGGCAGTGGACAGCATGAAGCCAAAGGCATTGGTTATCACCTATAAAGCCCTATATAGCTTAGGGCCAGATTATTTATGGGACTGTCTCCTGCCACATACCCCCCCCCCCCCCCCGAGACCAATTAGCGCACATAGAGTTGGCCTATTGCAGGTCCCATCAGCTAAACAATGCAGTTTAGTGGGACCCCTGGAGAAGGCCTTCTCTGTTGCTGCCCCGACTTTATGGAATCAACCCCACACCGAGGTCCGTACAGCCCCTCACCCTGCTGGCTTTTTGTAAGGCCACGAAGACCTGGCTATGTCGGCAGGCCTGGGGACCCTAAATCAACCACTAGCTTGTTCATGTATATGAATTGGTATAAATGAGTAGTATGTGTGTTGTTTAAACTCTTTTTAAGTTTTAATTTGGATTTTAGAAATTAATTAATTAAGGCATCACTTAAACACATTACACCCAAACCACACTGATAAGCGGCTTGAGTTTTTTCAACGAAAACATGCTGAATATTGCAAACAATCATTCCGGTGGAGAGTTGGGGGTGCGTGAAATGTTTACTTCTTCCAGGGGAGAATAATTGAGAAACACTGCCATAGGTACAGATATGTTCTAGCCTGGAATCTGTTGGATTCCTTCCTCGTTTTCCACCAGCGGTGTTCTAAGGGTCTCTTCTGCTTCATCTGCTAGAATGCTTCTGTAAACCAAGAAGTCCCTTTGGATCAGCAAATAAGGAGAAGCTGATAGGTACAAACATATGCAAGGCTGCAGCTTCCTCTTTGTTCTAGAAAGCAAAGTTTCAGAAGAACTGCACATCAGTGTCTCAGAAAGTTCCCCAAGCAATTTCTTTTAAGAAGTCATATTTTTAAAATAGTTTTATTGATTCTTTAAAGAAATAATGTCAATGTAAACCCTGAAGAAAAAAGGAAGAATAGAATGTGCAAAGAAAGAGAAAAAGAAGAAAAATATTTAAATGATTTCAATCTTAATCACAAGTACAAGCAAACTTATAATTCTTTACCCTCCCAAAAGGTTATATAGAAGTATCTCTTCTTTCCTTAACCCATGCCTTATTAATATACAAATCCATAAATCTTTGGCATTTCAGTCCTGGCGTCAGTAAAATACACATAATAGAAGGTTCCCAGATTTACATTTAGAACCATGTATTGTTTTAACCTGGGTCAAACAAGCCAACCATTTACTCCTTCCTTTTGTTTCTTACATTCACTCATTAATTCAGATGATGTCATAGAATTTGATCTGCCTTAAAATTTCCTTTTTTCCATTTCAAAGGCTCCTTCAAGTCTTTAGTAAACCTCTTATAAATTCAATAAGAAGTTTATTATCCAAGTAGTTCCCTTGGTTTTAATTTTCAGTTAAACTGTCATCTCTGTTTTATAATTCACATTAGTTTTTTTTATTTTCCAGTATTTCAATATTTTTTAATATTCTAATAGTTTTGCATGAAGTGAAGTTTGTTTCAACTTTTTATCCTGTAGATCAGGGCTGTCAAACTTGTGGGCTGGATGCCTCACGTGCTGGACACATCCACACCCAGTTTAGTGAAATGGAAAAATCCCGATATGTCATGTTAAGATGCCATGATGATGCGAGTTTGACACCACTGCTGTAGATCTTCCAAGGTATTATTTCACATTGTCATTTCTTCTTGAACAACTTTTGGAAATAATCCATCCATAGAAGCAGACATGTTACATTGCATCTCCTATTTTCTGACCCCATTCTTCAAAGATTTGAAGTATTTTACATATATTCTGTTATTTTGTCTGCAATACTAACCAAACATAAAAGGCAAATCTTTTCCCCCCTTTTCTGCTTGAAATCCGTAGTCCCCTCTAGTATCCTATTTCTGAAATCACAAAAGCTCAAATTTCTCTTATAACCGAAGGCAGACTAAACAATTTAGTTTTCACAAATGTGATAATAAACTAAATTTATTTATATACCAAGACCTAATCTATTTTTTCTGATCATTTAATTTGTTTATAAATTTAATGCTTATATAGCTTTTTAAAAGTTCTTTATTTCTGTTGATGCACACATTCAAACAATAGTTTAAAAGCAAGAATATTTTCCACAATTTAGACATACAACAGAAAACAGAAATAAGTAGTAAATAATGCTGGCCTGAAAGGAGCCAAATACAGTTCAGGAAATAATATGCAGTCCAGAGATGTTCCAAAAGTCACAGGATGCCAAACTGGGTAATCAGCCTGTCCAAGGGTCAAGAGTTAAAAACAAGAAGCAGCAATACAGTTCAAAAACTGAACAGTTGTCTCCAACAAGCACAGGAGATCCTAAATCTGCCTGTACTCAGGTGGCTGCAATTACAGTATTCATACTTTGCCTTTGTTTTTGAGAACATTGGTCTTCTCTCTTCTGTATGCTCCTAGACCTGAGGCTTGGGGGTTGTGCCTTCCCATCTGAATGCTCCAGATTATTTATTTATTTATTTATATATTTATTTATTTATTTACTTATTTATTTATTCATTCATTCATTCATTCATTCATTCATTCATTCATTTATTAGCAAATACTTCAGAAGAAAAGGATTTAGGGGTAGTGATTTCTGACAGTCTCAAAATGGGTGAACAGTGCAGTCAGGCGGTAGGGAAAGCAAGTAGGATGCTTGGCTGCATAGCTAGAGGTATAACAAGCAGGAAGAGGGAGATTATGATCCCGCTATATAGAATGCTGGTGAGACCACACTTGGAATACTGTGTTCAGTTCTGGAGACCTCACCTACAAAAAGATATTGACAAAATTGAACGGGTCCAAAGACGGGCTACAAGAATGGTGGAAGGTCTTAAGCATAAAACGTATCAGGAAAGACTTAATGAACTCAATCTGTATAGTCTGGAGGACAGAAGGAAAAGGGGGGACATGATCGAAACATTTAAATATATTAAAGGGTTAAATAAGGTCCAGGAGAGAAGTGTTTTTAATAGGAAAGTGAACACAAGGACAAGGTGACACAATCTGAAGTTAGTTGGGGGAAAGATCAAAAGCAACATGAGAAAATATTATTTTACTGAAAGAGTAGTAGATCCTTGGAACAAACTTCCAGCAGACGTGGTAGATAAATCCACAGTAACTGAATTTAAACATGCCTGGGATAAACATATATCCACCCTAAAATAAAATACAGAAAATAGTATAAGGGCAGACTAGATGGACCATGAGGTCTTTTTCTGCCGTCAGACTTCTATGTTTCTATGTTTCTATTATTATTATTATTATTATTATTATTATTATTATTATTATTATTATTATTATTATTATTATTATTTTTGTTTGTTTGTTTGTTTATTTATTTATTTATTTATTTATTTATTTATTTATTTATTTATTTATTCCAATACCCAATACATATTGAAGAGGATAGACATGAAGTATTATATATAAAGAAAAGATATAAAAGTAGAGGAGAAGATATATGAAAAGAAGAAAAGATATATGATATATGAGATAAGGAGAGACAATTGGACGGGACGAAAGGCAGGCTAGTGCACTTATGAACAGGAGATGCTTATGGCTGATTAACGTCAATTGAAACTTGGCTTACCGATCCCTGAGGCCGATAATTCTGAAGCACAGACTCAGCTAGACTCAACATAATAAGATTCAAGATCAGGCTTTGGATTATAGCTCATAACAATTTCAAATTCTTCAAATTCTTCAGCTTGAAGGTTTTTTTTTTAATTCTGCAATGAAGATAAACTCACCATTTGACTTCGAAAATTTATGATTCTGAAAATCTCTATTTGCTTTCAAATAGAGCCGGGGGTGTCGCAGCAGGTAGAGTGCTGTACTGCAGGCCACTGAAGCTGATTGTAGATCTGTAGGTCAGCGGTTCAGATCTCATCACCAGCTCAAAGTTGACTCAGCCTTCCATCCTTCCGAGGTGGGTAAATTGAGGACCTGGATTTGGGAGCAATATGCTGTCTCTGTTAAAAAGTACTATTGCTAACATGTTGCAAACCGCCCTGAGTCAAAAGAGAAGGGCGGCATAAAAATCGAATAAATAATAAATAAATAAATTCCAAAAGTGATTAAAAAGTGGGATTAATGGATCCAATATCCTTAAAAAGTATCTATAGTACTTGAGAGATTGATTGTTTGTCTTGATCTTCCTGATTTTGAAGCCTACAAAGAACCACTATCCTGTTTGAGTTTGTTGTTGACGAAGTTGTAGAAGGCTCTGTTAGATTTGGTGCGAAGGAGGTTTTCCTCTTGTTTGCTGTGATAGTTGAGACATTCTGCTTTTATTTGCTGGCATATGCTATTGTAGCGGCTTTTGAAGTTGGTTACTTGGCCTTTTTTGCTTTTACACCAGAGAGATCTTTTTTTGGTTTGTAGTTTCTTTATCGAGACAGGTAAGTTATTTTTTCTTTTACCTCTGGATGAAGTGAGTGGCACATGTAGTCCGATAAGTCTTTTAATTTTGAGTAAGAACGTGTTGTAGAGATCATCAATGGTGTTGCAGTTGGAGAACAAAGAGAACACTGTTGGTCAGCTGACAAGAAAGCACTAACTGTCTCATAACATTCACCTTTATTCTCTGCATTTCAAGGTTAGATTATTTGCTAATAATTGTTGTAGGTAGATAGGCAGGCAGATTCAGAAATAGCCTACCATTGCCTTCTCTTTCCTAAGGCTGAGAAAGAGTAACTGACAAGGTCACTTAGCTGAGTTCTTCCCTAAGGCAGGACTAAAATTCACAATCTTTCTGTCCACTATATCATCAATTGGTATTTATCAGAAATTGCTGAAGGGAGAATCTAACCCGTGCAAATTCTTGGTGATATCTATTGTTCATTAAGGATCAGCAACAATCAGCTGGATTGGGGGTAAAACAACCCCCAATTTTTTTGTTACTGAGCTAATATCTTGTTGACATGCCATGTCTCATTTGATGTTTGTTTTGCCTGATCATATCACATCCTTTTTATTGCTTTATTAGAGAAGCCATAGACTACCACTTTTTCTCTGATGGCTTTTTTCAGGTAGATTGGAAGTTACACTTGTAAACCAGAAATTTTACATGTAATTTATTGCATCCCTTTGTTACCATGAAGGTAATAATTGGATAACAGCATAGTTTATTTTATCAGCCTATTTAATTCTCTTCTGCTGTTGTGGAGAAAATAGGAGGAGGAAAGTATGTTGGATATGTATACTACCTTGGGTTATTTGTAAAAATAATAAAAGGGTGATACAAAAGCAAACAAACAAATAAAATAATCTGTAATGCTCATTCCACTCTCCCCCACCAGTATGTATATTTTTCCTGGACATTCAACATTTAGGATATTCTGATTTAAACAATACGTTAGATGAGCTAGCCAATATATTGACTTTAAATAGATGCTGCAGCAATGAGGTGTCATCACAGGAGTCAGGAGAGCATCAACAGTAATTGATATATGGCATTAAAGTCCGTTCTAATTAGTACATATGCAGTAAAGAAAATAACATTACATCCCCAAGGCAGTTTTTCAATTTGTCATTGTTACCTTTACATGAACATTTGGGCAATTGAGGTTGATGATAAATGTTAATAACTAAGACTTTATGATGCCCAGTGTGATACCGATAACCATTCTCAGGGGTTGGAAGGCAAAAGAATAAAGAGATGGACGCTGTCATAGCTAAACCATCTCTGGCCCTCCCTTCTGACACATTAGTTCACTCAAGATGCAAAAAGTTAAATTGCAAAATCTATGGAGTCAGAATCAGTTCTCTTATTAAGCCAGTTTGTTGTGTTTCGGGAAACAAGGGAGAGAACAGGCATTGAGGCAGAATGCTATTCTAATGCCTGTGAAAACGCCTGGGATCTTTTTTTGATCATCCTGGTCAGGGTTATTATTTGTGTTTCTGGAAGTGGCATAATTGGGGCACCACAGGTTAGCTTTAAATTGCTACACAAGGTACTTAGGAAGTAGAGAAAAATTCCTTGTGGAGGTTAAATTACTCTTCACTGTAGCTTATTACCGAGGAATTAGAAAAACACAAAGTCAGCATTTAACTTCATTCTAAATTAAATCTTTGCATTGTTAATCTTTTAATCCAAATATTAAGCTTTGTGTTTCAGCACTTCTGGTGCTTTTCCAAGAGGAACAGTTTTGCCTTCAGAAGTTGCAGGTGGTTCATTATTGGTGGTTTTTAAGAAGAGACTGGCAGCCACTTGTCTCAAATTGTATAGGTGTCCTGCTTCAGCAGGGGGTTGGAGTGGAAGATCTTCAAGATCCCTTCCAGATCTATTCTGAAGTTGAAGCTTTGCATTTCAGCACTTCATTTTAGGACTTCTCTCATTTCTACTCCCACCATATCCATTATATTCCCCTATTGAATATTAATCCTGTAAACTTCAAATGTTCAGCATTCCTTTACATGGTCAAAACTGTTTCACTGGTGCTAAAATATTAGTTTTATATCTGCTTATATTTTCCTGTAAACTTATGGATTTTTTATCCCTGTGTGTAAATATTTTGCCTTGGAAAATGCTTTTTGTTGTCTTGGATATAACATACCATATTGTTGGAGTGTAAGATGCACTGGAGCATAAGCAGTGAAGGGCTACCAAATTTTTTACTACCACACTATGGGTGTGTCTTATGCAGGATGCCCTGCATTTTCTTTCAACATCTTTCAGTGTAAATTGGGTGCTCTGGGGTAGAGCTCCATTTTTGCTACCCCACCCACCATCTGGGCAGGAGCCCACCCCTGAGTATAAGACACACCTTTGTTTTGGGAGAGGAAAATAGGGGGGAAAATCTACCTACCAGGTATTCATCTGGCTAGCGTCCTTAGTCTGTTTAGCGATCATCCAAGGGCATGGGGTGAGGTATCATCAATACGCCGATGATACCCAGTTATACATCTCCACCCCATGTCCAGTCAACAAAGCAGTGGAAGTGATGTGCCGGTGCCTGGAGGCTGTTGGGGCCTGGATGGGTGTCAACAAACTCAAACTCAACCCAGACAAGACGGACAATTCCATCTGTCCGTCCATTACCCTGGGGGGGGAAACTACTGACCCCCTCAGAGAGGGTTCGCAACTTGGGCGTCCTCCTTGATCCACAGCTGACATTGGAACATCATCTTTCGGCTGTGGCAAGGAGGGCATTTGCCCAGGTTTGCCTGGTGCACCAATTGCGGCCCTATTTGGACAGGGAGTCATTGCTCACAGTCACTCATGCCCTCATCACCTCGAGGTTCGATTACTGCAACGCTCTCTACATGGGGCTACCTTTGAAAAGTGTTCGGAAACTTCAGATCTTGCAGAACGCAGCCGCGAGAGCCATCGTGGGGCTTCCAAGATTTGCCCACGTTTCTTCAATACTCCGTGGCTTGCATTGGCTGCCGATCAGTTTCCAGTCACAATTCAAAGTGTTGGTCATGACCTTTAAAGCCCTACATGGCAATGGACCAGATTACCTCCGGAACCGGCTGCTACCGCACGAATCCCAGCGACCGATAAGGTCCCACAGAGTTGGCCTTCTCTGGGTCCCGTCGACTAAACAATGTCATTTGGCGGGCCCCAGGGGAAGACCCTTCTCTGTGGCGGCCCCGGCCCTCTGAAACCAACTCTCCCCCCCAGATTAGAACTGCCCCCACCCTCCCTGTCTTTCGTAAACTACTCAAGACTCATTTATACCGCCAGGCATGGGGGAGTTGAGATAGCTCTTCCCCCTAGGCCATTACAAGTTATGCATGGTATGTTTGTGTGTATGTTTGGTTTTATAATAGGGGTTTTTAGTTGTTTTTTATTATTGGATTGTACATGTTGTGTTTATTATTGTTGTTAGCCGCCCCGAGTCTGCGGAGAGGGGCGGCATACAAATCCAATTTATTATTATTATTATTATTATTATTATTATTATTATTATTATTATCATCATCATCATCTCATGATTAGGGCTGAAAAAACCTTTTTCAGAGGGAGAAGGAATGAAAACAAGCCTGCAAAGACTTAGGGCAGAAAAAACCTTTGGAGGGAATAGGAAGCTTGGGAAGATCGTTAGTATCTAGTTAGGGCTGAAAAAAAGCTTTGAAAAAACTACATTCAAAGTATAAGACACACCCAAATTTCCAGCCTCTTTTACGGAAGAAAAGGGTGCATCGTATACTCTGAAAAATACGGTACCTCTGGAATGATGGCAAAATATACTGCTCAAAAAAATAAAGGGAACACTCAAATAACACATCCTAGAGCTGAATGAATGAAATATTCTCACTGAATGCTTTGTGCTGTACAAAGTTGAATATGCACAACAGCATGTGAAATTGATTGTCAATCAATGTTGCTTCCTAAGTGGACAGTCTGATTTCACAGAAGTTTGATTTACTTGGAGTTATATTGTGTTGTTTAAGTGTCCCCCCCCCCTTTTTTTTTTTTTGAGCAGCATATAAGTAGCAGGATGTTTCCTCTCTGATGAATATCAGTGCTCCAGGCTGAGGAGATTCAGGAGAGGTAAACATTTAAGGCAAGATTGTTTTATTACCTTTCTACAAAGGATGAATGCAGTTGAATATTTGCCACTATTTTTCTTTGCTAGAGGAGCTAAGAATCCAACTCCAGCTTTCTTACTTTTTCATTATTAAAGGAAATAATAAATCTTAGGAATTACTCCAATTGTGAAAGCCAAAACTCCTGCCAATTTTTTTTCTTTACCTTGACAAGAACCATATGCTTTCATCACAAAAGATGTCTCAGGCATCTTTCCAATTCACAACCTTCATGGCTAACGATAGTAAAATAAAATTTGCTTGAGACATACTCAGTGCAACAACTACCAAATGCTCTGTGAGAGAGTTTCATTTCAACTTCTCTTCTAAAAACTATCAGGGCAGGATCCATCTGCCTTTCTGGGGATAAGAACAGAACAATAGAGCATTGATTTTTAAAAATCTATTGTTTTGTTGCTCCCTTCTTTACTGTATTTTAGCTGGGCTGAGGATGATCAATGAAGTACACATTGGATGGAACTGATTCTTCTTGGGATAGGCAATCCTGCTGATATCTGAGTGTCAAATCTCCCATGGCATGGGGGGCCAAATTGGGGCCAATTGCCATTGATGTTATTAAATGAAGAGGTATTATGTGTGATGTCACATGATTGTGTTTCTTAGTTACAACAATCCCACCAGTTCTGCTTGTCCCTGATTGGGTTTAGCAAAAAGTGGAGGGACCCCACCCCCAAAAAGGATTGCAAGTATTTCTGAAGTTGAAATATTCACTGAAATATATTAAAAACAAGTAGGTTGGAACAGAATCACATTAATTCAATCCTATATTTGAAAACTTATTTGAAAAGAATCTACATGTTGTTGTTTTTTTAAAAAAAAACTAACACAAATACCATTGTTTATCAAATGGCATTTTTGTCCAATCAAAACTAGCCACAGTGAAATGGACAATAATTGAAACTGATGAATAACTTTTTGGTGGAAACTAGCAGTTAGAATATTAGCAAAGTTTTCCATCGCATTTGCTTTTGGAACAATTCAGCCAAGCATATCAAGACAAGCTATCTAAATTCTATTTCTAATGCATGAGAGAATGAATTTTGTATAAAATCTCTTATTTCATGGCTGAATAATATAGCTCAATTATAGGACATCTGTGTCTCTTCTGCATTCCTGGTGTGAGATTCTGCAAAATTTGAAAATCTCAGAAAAACATCTCAAAAAATTCAGAGATTTTTTTTTCCTATGACACATATGTGAATTTCCTATGAAACAATGGCTATTCAATATGATAATTTCACTTTGTATATATATATTTCACATAATTTCACATTTTCTCTCCAATATTGATGGCAACTCATTTTTGAGTGTTACTTTGGTTAAATGTTTTTAATATACCTGGAAACTCCTGGGAATAACCTTGGAATTGGTTTGAAACGTGTTTTCATACTGTGTGGTGTTTTGATGATGGATTATTGTGCTGTGGTAGCAAAAATACAGATATATGTAAGTTAATGAAATATTCAAAAGAGATTTATTAAAAGGTGGGGTTTGTTTACATATAGACCATAATTCAGAAGGAAAGAAAAACTTATAATACTTACTCCACTTCCACTTCTATCTGATTGTTGCTTTCATCAGAGTCATAATATGGTGCTTTGTGGCTCCTGATCCCAAGGTGCTGTAAAACAATAAACATGGTGTTCAAAATAGATTTTATTTTTACTACTAAATTTTATATGATACTCTTCTACCAAATAAAAATACACAATGTCTTCAAAGCTATATTATATAACTTCAATACACTCACAGCTTTTATCAGAGGTTCCAGCATAATCTGAAAAGAGTTAAACAATATTTTAGAACAGAATTATCTGGATATTTTAGAACAGAATTATCTGGATATTTTAGAACAGTATTATCTGGATATTTCATGGTTTTTATGTCACCTTAAGAAAAATGCATTTTATTAACTTTGCATTTACCTATAATCCTACAACTGCTTATTTTACCATGCAAAATATTACTGTATCAAATAATACAAAGGAACTAGATTTTTACGAGAACTATTTTTTTATCTATTCAAAGAAAGCATACTGCTAAAATGTTATAAAATTCTAATGAGGGAGGATGAAGAGATGACATTCCCAATTGTGACTTTCTGAAGTAGAGAATCATCAAATGAAACATGTTTATTTCTCTCCCACAAATGGAAGGACAAATCTTACTATCGTCATCGGGGTTTTTTCTCTGTTGAGGCATATGGAGTTGAATATTTTAAACATTTTAAAAATATTTTTCATGATGGCCTCTTGGGGTATTTTCTGTTTCTGGGTCGTCTTTGCTATTTTCTGTAAAACAAAATTGATGAAGCACAATCAGCATTTAACTTTTAATACATTATATAAATTTACTTATTCATGTTGTTCTAACTTCTTACTACTATGTAACATACTTACAATTTTCAATCGATCAATTTCTTGGTGGAAACGCTGGATTTCCGGCAGGTATGTAGATTCCTTGAGTGCTACAAACTGAGTGTGGTTAGTCAGCCAAGTGTGAATCCATCTGATGTTGGTACTGTCTATATCACAGTATTCTATCTTATGAAAGGCTATCATCTACTTGTCAAATGTTTTACTGAATTCTATGTATGCTATATCCACAGCATTTTCACTTACCGTATTTATTCCACTAATTAAGTTACTAATATAATCACATGTCCTTATTTATATATCGTACCTCTGTCCCAGCCAGCTGTTTCTAACTTGGAAGGCCTTCTTCCTCTTGAGCAGGCACTTGCAAAAAATAGCAAAATAGCTAGTACAGTGATACCTTGTCTTACGAACTTAATTGGTTCCAGGACGAGGTTCGTAAGGTGAAAAGTTTTTAAGACGAAACAATGTTTCCCACAGGAATCAATGGAGAAGCGATTAATGCGTGCAAGCCCAAAATTCACCCCTTTTGCCAGCCGAAGCGCCCCTTTTTGCGCTGCTGGGATTCCCCTGAGGCTCCCCTCCATGGGAAACCCCACCTCCAGACTTCCACATTTTTGCGATGCTGCAAGGGAATCCCAGCAGGGGAATCCCAGCATTGCAAAAACGTGCGCTTCGCTGGCAACGGAAGTTCGGAGGTGGGGTTTCCCAGTGAGAAATGCTGCGATTTCGCTGAGGCTTCCCTCGCTGGGAAACCCCACCTCCGGATTTCCGTTGCCAACGAAGCACACATTTTTGCGATGCTGGCATTCCCCTGCTGGGATTCCCCTGCAGCATCGAAAAATGCGGAAGTCTGGAGGTGGGGTTTCCCATGGAGGGAAGCCTCAGGGGAATCCCAGCAGTGCAAAAACAGGTGCTTTTCTGGCAACGGAAGGTCCAGAGGTGGGGTTTCCCAACAAGGGGAGCCTTCACCTGGCAACAAAAGTCCGGAGTTGGGGCATCCCAGTGGCGGCAGCGGGTTCGTAAGGTAAAAATAGTTCAGAAGAAGAGGCAAAAAAATCTTAAACCCCGGGTTTGTATCTCAAAAAATTTGTTTGTAAGACGAGGTATCACTGTACTTGTAAAGCTAAACTTAAGAAGAAATAAGTTACTTTCATTTTTAAAATGGAAATACTTAAAATGTAGTTAAGTTTCTTTATTTTGATGGAGTTTCTCCTTCAAGTACTTGTTTTGGTTTGCAAGGCTTGCGACTTTGCGACTTTGCGACAAAATGCAGAAATTACAAGAAATATTCATCAATCATAGAATACAAATAAGCAAACAAAAGGAGAAGCTTTAAACAGGATTGTAAGGGAAATGAATTACTTACATCTCTTTTGTGGCATTTTTCTTGGCCATCTTCTGGTGTTTTTCATTGAGATCTTTCATCTCCTCTTGTTCTGTATTTTAATGGAAAAACACTTGTGCTATTACACAACATTCGGGAAAGACGTTGCATATTAAGCCACCAATGACAAAGCCACCAAATTAAGACTGGTCATTACAAATGGCACAGTCCGTTTAAAATGCAATGCAGGGAAACATCTTTTTGCATCTTTCCCCCAATAACTTAAAGGGAGTTCAGAGCCTTGCCCTAAAACAGTACTTCTGAAGGAAAGAGATTCCCCCCCCCCTCTGTAGTTTAGAAGAAGGAGTGCCCTTCTATCCCCACTCCTGCTACAGGTACCCACACAAACAACATGGTTGTTTAATCACCTTTGTCTCCTGTATTTCTGGAGACAGTACTGCTGAAAGAAGACAAAGCAATAAATTAATGTCATTCTTTATCAAAGTTAGAGGTGGGTTGGAGTGGCTCTATAGAAACTGGCAGTGACCTAGAATTGCAATGCCCCCAAGCTGGGTCCCTCAGCGGTGGCATAAGTGCCTTCATCTTGTTTTTTGCTTTTGCGCATGCACAGGAAGTGAAGAAAGGAATATGGAAAGTCAATGGAAGAAGAATCAAGAATGAACTGGAGTTCGAATAGAACAAAGGAATTGAGGAATTGAAAAAAATAGATCAACTAGCAATTTACAAGAAAGAACATGGTCACACACAGAACTACTTCTCAAGTGCCCAGGCATAAGCTCATGTTAACTAAATTCTTGCCCTTTTTATACCCCAGTTATCACTACTACTACCAATTGGCTAGTTTAATGATTATTTTTATCAGCTTTACTGGCATTGGCTTTGGCAGAATGCCAAGAAGAGGATTGTATTTGACTATCTGGAGGAAATAAAAATCAAGCTGCTTTAATTGGGGCAACTACCTGTGAGGATTATTCAGATTTCAGGGCAGATTATTGATTCCAAAAGTCCTACCTCTCCTTTTTGTCATTATTTTAAAATCATGGGTTTTTTTTAAAGGAGTTTCTGTCTACCACATTGCCAAGCGTATTAAATCCTTAAATGAACTGTAGAAAGTAGGGCTCTATGCACATACATATTTAGAATGTCCTTTAAAAAATGGCCTGAAATTTATAAGTCCTTCTGCCTGGCATTTAGAATAATACTGAGTTGAAGCATAACAAATGGCTACATTTCCAAATTAAAGTTATTATTAATTACCGTCTGAGATACATAGAAGATATAAAAGTACATTGCAAAACCAGGGTCAGTATTTTCTTCTTAGATAATGAGGGAAAATATTTGATTTCAAAGCCAAAGTATTTTTCTGTACAGCAAAATGATGGTTGTTTGAAGTTTTATTTCAAGTATGTGGATGAAGTATGCAGGAAATACAACAGCAGTGGGCCTTATTCAAGATGACAATGAAGGTTTTTATCACAAGGAAGTGGAGGGCTGGGTGAACTGGGTTGACAAAAACAGCCTCATTTTAAACATAGGGAAAACTAAAATGGGTGTCAAACTCGCAATGACACATTGACATGTGATGTATCACAAGTTTTCCTCCTTTGCTAAAATGGGGGTAGGTGTGACCAGCGTGTGATACATTCAGCCTGCAGGCTGTGGGTTTGACACCCCTGAACTAAAGAGATCATTGTTGGTTTCAGAAAAAGCAGGCACTGCCACACAGCTCTGTATATTAATGATATGGAAAGTCAATGGAAGAAGAATAAAGAATGAACTGCAGTTGGAATAGAAAAAAAGGAATTGAGGAATTGAAAAAAATAAACCAACTAGCAATTTACAAGAAAGAACATGGTCACACACAGAACTAGTTCTCAAGTGCCCAGTCATAAGCTCATGTGGGAGAGGGGCGGCATACAAATCTAATAAATTATTAAATTATTATTATTAATAGAACAGAATAGAATAGAATTTTTATTGGCCAAGTGTGATTGGACACACAAGGAATTTGTCTTGGTGCATATGCTCTCAGCGTACATAAAATAAAATATACATTTGTCAAGAATCATATGGTACAACACTTAATGATTGTCATAGGGGTCAAATAAGCAATGAAGAAGCAATATTAATAAAAATCTTAGGATATAAGCAACAAGTTACAGTCATACAGTCAACATGGGAGGAAATGGGTAAAAGGAATGATGAGAAAAACTAGTAGAATGGAAGTGCAGATTTAGTAGAAAGTCTGACAGTGTTGAGGGAATTATTTGTTTAGTAGAGTGATGGCATTCGGAAAAAAACTGTTCTTGTGTCTAGTTGTCTTGATGTGCAGTGCTCTGTAGCGACCTTTTGAGGGTAGGAGTTGAAACAATTTGTGTCCAGGATGTGAGGGGTCAGTAAATATTTTCCCCGCCCTCTTTTTGACTCGTGCAGTATACAGGTCCTCAATGGAAGGCAGGTTGGCAGCAATTGTTTTTTCTGCAGTTCTGATTATCCTCTGAAGTCTGTGTCGATCCTGTTGGGTTGCAGCATCAAACCAGACAGTTATAACGTGGAGGTAGTTAGCAGAATTAAGTGTCTGGATGTGCAGCTAATTAGTAGGCTAGCTTGGTCGCTCAACAGTGAGACACTGATGAAGTACACACAGCAGCACCTGCATTTTCTGTGTCGCATGTGAAAAGTACCAGTACATCTTTGTCCTTGTCCTTACTACTTTCTATAGAGGGATGATCGAGAGCATCCTATCATATGGCATTACTGTTTGGTTTGGAAGTATTGCTGTTTCAGACAGGAAGATGGTACAGAGAGTGGTGAGGAAGGCAGAAAAGATTACTGGTAGTTCACTTCCTTCTATAGCATATAAAAGATGCCCGAGGAGGGTCTGCAGTATTGTCTGGGACGCTATACGTCCTCTTCATGACCTGCTTTCCTTGTTATCTTCTGAGAGGAGGCTTCGTGGTATCCAGATTCAGCCACAGTTTTGTTCTATACAATATCAAACTGTGAAGTTTCCTCTTTCCACTACTTATTCAAAATGGACAGTGATTAATATTTATGTCTATATATATATGTATGTATGTATGTGTATGTACATAATATGTGTGTGTGTGTGTGTGTCACATGTTTTTTTTTTGCTGAATTTGAAAATTAAGGGAGACTAGGATAGATCTATTTTTGCCTTATTTTGGCCTCATCAGCTAGCCATACCCACTGGGACTTGAACCTGCAACCTTTGCCTTGTAAGGCAGAGAATTATCCTCTAGGCTACAGTATCCAATCCCTTCAGCTCTGCACGAGGGAGGGTACAGGTATGACAGTCTTGGTATGTTCGGGTTTCTTCCCGTGTAGGATTTGGAAATTTCTGGTGAAGGCGAACACTGTTCAGAACAAGGACAGAAACACCAGCCTGAAGATGATGAGTGGGACACATACACACTTTTTAAATTTCCTTTTTAATGTAGGTCAGTGTGCCTATAGTAAAAAATGACAATAAAAGTTTATCTAACCTTATAGTCATATACATGTTTATGTATGCACACACACCAGTAGTGGGGTCTAAACCTGTTGCTAACATTTCGTGCCCGCATGCTCACATGCACATCAACACTTCTACACATGCACAGAAGTGTCCCGGGCAGGTGGGCGGAGCCTCCCACCGCCGACACACATGTGTGTGTGTGTGTGTGTGTGAGAGAGAGAGAAATTCAGGACAATTCAGTTACTGATGATTGTTTATAATCTCTGATGAGGTTTGCAATGAAACTAGGATTTTGTTTGCTCCTTATCAGAATGCTGCCATTCTGACAAAAGTATGTGTGGGAGGGAAGGCATCATGGGCTTATAATTTACATGCTTTCACTTTTGCTGTAGCTTTAACTGCTTGGGTGCTTAAGGGAGGGAGAGATCTCGCCATCTGCATCAACTCCCTCTTAATTGGTCTGGGCTGAGTATCCAAGGTCCTAGTCTCCTGAGAATGGGATCTATCCTCAAAGATTTCCTAAACACCTTTGCAACACATTATTGGTTGATGATGGACATGGAATATTGGCCTGTCAGGTCAAAGGGGAAAATAACCTAGCGTTTCTGTCTGAATTTCAGATTCTTCCTAACTTCTCTGCAATCAGTATCTCTCAGTAAAATTTCCTTTTGAAATGTAAATTGTTCCAAGAGTTTCACTTTCTTGGGAAGGTAGTTAAAGTAGGTCCTTATAGATTCTCAGAGCTGAGATTTATATAAATATGAATATTGCCAAAGCTTTAATGCTGGAGTCTCTCTGGGATTCTGAATGAATTACAAATTTAATGCATAAATTAAAGCCACTCTTCATTGTTAGAAGAAAAGACAACTTAGTTATTTCCCTTTAATAGTTATTTCTCTTATATCTGCAGGACAGCAGAAAGAATAGCTTACAGCAGTGTTTCCCAACCTTGGCAACTTGAAGATATTTGGACTTCAACTCCCAGAATTCCCCAGCCAGCAAATGCTGGCTGGGGAATTCTGGAAGTTGAAGTCCAAATATCTTCAAGTTGCCAAGGTTGGGAAACACTGGCTTACAAAATAAAATAGAAATTTCCCTAAACAGCTATAGCTATCTTTAACCCCAACTAGCAATACTAGTAATCAAGTCTGATGGATCTGGATTTTAGCATTGCCCATACCTTCCATCTGCTTTGAAGGAATTAAATCTATATGCATTTACAGCAAGGAGCTGCTTAAAGGAATCTCCACATGATTATGATTAACTGCTAATTGTGCAAGTTTATTACCACTGAAGAAAAATAATTGAGCACTGAGTTTTCATCACCACTGGTGCAAATTTTTCTCATCATGTCAGAATGATGGAAGGAATTTTACATACTGTATATCTATCAGCACTTATTAAAGTAATAAACTGTAGCACATGGGATTAGCACAAGGCATAAAACCTTATCATTTTTATCAATATCTGACACAGAGTTTTTGCTTTTGGGTAGAAGAGGATTGGCCTAAAAATAGAATTCACATGGAATACTGAGGACCTTGAAAGTATAATTCAGTGTGATCTACCAAAAACTAACAATTATAGTTAAAATTGGCATTCTCTTTAGCGTCATAATGCTTTGACCCCTTCCTGAATAACTCTACAGCTGGTAAATCACCCTCTTCCAGCTACAGATTCAAATTTCTTTCTTTTGGGGAGGGTGGGTTGAGGGGGTTGCATCCTGGGTGATGTTCCATTTTTTAACTTGTGTTAAAATATATAATTTAAAACAGGTTCTTGCTCTGCTTCTCCTGACAAGGGAAGCTGAAAGACAAACATAAATAGCAACACCACTAGTAATTACTAAGCCTGTAAATAAGAAACCACTCCAGGCATGGAGTGTCAGCTCACAAATATTTTGCCTAGTGAACTTTTATAACGAAGACATCTGCTAGCCAAAGTCAATGTCCAATACACATTATGTGCACTAATATAGATTTTACATGTACACACACAAACACACACACACACACACAAATTCTATGCTTTAACTCTCAAACTGCTTCAAATAATTTTTGAAAAAAATTATCCTTCAAATAATCCTTTAAAAAGGGTCGAAAATGGTTCTGTTGAATCTAGTCACTTTTATTTTCCCAAGTATATGATAATGCACACATGATGACGTTTATCAGAAAAGCGGAGCCTGTGGCCTAGAGGTTAATACATCTGCCTAATATGCAAGATGCCTGGGTTTGAATTCCAGAAAGTTATGGTTAGCTGATGAGAGTTAAACAGCTTGAAATAACTATCCTAGTCTCTCTTTCCTTGTTGGTAAATCAAAATTGAATTCAAAAATAGTTTGTCACTAGTGAACTAGAGAACTGAACCTGCACAATTCGGGTCTGTACCGAATTTTGCGGTGTTCGGTATGCCGAACACGAACCCGAATTTTTTTTCAAACTTTGAGCAAAGTTCAGGTTCGAGTTCGGGTTCGGTTCGGGTTCAGATGAATTTTGCGTAAAGTTCATCCGAACTTGCCGAACCCGAACACCGTTAGGTTCGCCCATCACTATTTGTCACGGAAGCAACTGCCTGGGAAGGCTCCTGGATTGGGGCTGAAAGGTGAAAGCAGAAGCAGTATGCTCCATCTCATAATAAAAGGCAAAGAGGAAACAGAGTATTACAAGATGTGGAATAGGTAGTATAACTGATTAGAGCAGAGGAATACAGGTGTATAGAAATAAATGTAAATAACCATTTACAAAAAGAAAGCTGTGATGCTCCTTCAATATACCAGGGTGACTCGACAAAAAAGCACACATAATCCTTCCCTGGTACAAGCTGATATAGGAGATAAGCCTGTAGTCTAATGGCTAAGGTCGCCTTACAAGGCAGAGGCCCCAGGTTCAAATCCCAATAAGGGCGTGGATACCTGATGAAGGCAAATAAGCCTGAAATAGATGTATAGTAGTCTCTTTTCTTTTTCATTATCAGCAAAATATGTTACACTCATACATACATACAGTATAGGAATGACAGTAGTTTAAAAAGTTTATTGGTTGTTTATTGAAAAATGAATGAATGAATGAATGAAAAGAAAATATATAACAGTATTTACAGTTTGATTTTTTTTCCTTCCTGAGAACAAACTGCTTCACAGATAATTAAAATTATCCCAATAGAATTTTAGAAGAGTGTACATATCCAGTTTTTCAGTCTTTGTTATACATAAGAAATGTTATTTATCTGGTAAACAACCTCAGTCTCTTGTTACAATGAAGTATCCAATAAACAATGTTTATACAATATTTCTGTGAAAAACAAGGATTGTCCCATTTTTTAAGACAAAGTCTTTCCAAAATATTATTTTGGGGCAGAAGTTTCACTTCTTTCATAATCACATTTTTCATTAAAATCAATAATCTTCAGCACAGAATGCTTGGAAAAGTTCTCTATAGGTTTCCCACTCTTTCTTGTGTGAAGTAACTTTATATCAATTTGCTATTATGCAATTGATAATTTTGGTTCAATTTTTTTTCTACCAGGAAAAAATAAATCACTCTTACCGGTATATGATTTCTGCCAACATAGTCAATTGGTGCCAAAAGTCTAGAAATATGTCAAGACTTCTTGTCAGCCATGGAAAACCAAAAATGACACAATGAATTGCTTAAAGTAGAGTTTTATTGCTGTCTGCCGGTAGATAGGAATCTTCCAAGACTAAAGCACACTCTACATCAGTGGTCCCCAACGTTTTTTCCACCAGGGACCAGTTTCAGCAAGACAATTTTTCTATGGCCCAGTGGGGGCGGAAAGGGGCGTGGTTGGGGGTGGGATTAAGCATGGGGGTGCTGGTCCTCCCCGCCCCTCTTTCCCGCCATCGTCCTGTGGCCGGCAGAACCTGCCTCCCAAGCCCTCTTGCCCAGCGGGAGCTAAGCGCTGGAAGGGGTCAGGCTGGCCCTCCTGCCTCCCCCCAGCCAAAAACGCAAAAGCGCCCCGCGGCAGAAGGCAAAAGAGGCTTGAGCCTCTTGGTCCTTCCCGCCCCTCTGTCCCATCCATCGTCCTGTGGCCGGCAGAACCTGCCTCCAGAGGCCTTTTGCCCGGCGGGAGGCAAAGCGCTGGAGGGAGGGGGTGGCGGCATGAGGGCCGGCAGCTGCTGACTCCACGGACCGGTGCAACATGCCCCGCGGCCCGGTACTGGTCCGCGGCCCGGTGGTTGGGGACCCCTGCTCTACATGACTATCACATAAATGCTGTAAAGATTTAAGGAGGGACAACATAGACTATGGAAACTTCACACTGGACTTCAAGCATCTTGCAGTGTGTGCCTCTCCATTCTTCCTCCATACTCTTGGTCCTTGGTTTCCAAAAAAGATGCAAAGGTTTCCACAATCAGTGTTGATTTGGAGAGCCATGTTGCAAAGCCTTAAAAACCTACCTTTGCCTTTGTTTGTGAGTGATGAGACTGTCTCTGGCCAATATGAGATATGATTGGATTGGATGAATGTATGCGAGTGTTCATGGAGTATTTTAAATGTTTTAAATGGGGTTTTTTTAGTACATTTTCATATTTTAGAGGTATTAGATTTCTTATATATTGTTATATTAATGTTGTACGCTGCCCTGAGTCACCTCCAGGAGGGCAGCATAGAAATCTAATTAATCATCCAACCAGTCAACCAATCTGCTGCTGTTGGTCCACTCTGGTTCATTAAGTCCAGGGTCAATGCAGCTGTCTACCAGGACATTTTGGAGCACTTCCTGCTTCCTTCCACAGACGAGCTTTATGGGGATGCTGACTTTAATTTTCCAGCAGGACTTGGCACCTGCCCACACTGCCAAAAACACCAAAACCTGATTCAATGACCGTGGGATTACTGTGCTTGATTGGCCAGCTAACTCAAATGTCATGAACCCCATAGAGAATCTATGGGGCATTGCCAAGAGAAAGATGAGAGACATGATACCAAACAATGCAGAAGAGCTGAAGGGCGCTATTGAAGCACCCTGGTCTTTCATAACACTTCAGCAGTGCCACAGGCTGATAGTGTCCATTCCACGCCGCATTGAGGCAGTAATTGCTGCAAAAGGGGCCCAAACCAAGTACTGAATTCATATGCAAGCTTATACTTTTCAGAAGTCCGATATTATTCTATGTACAATTCTTGTTTTATTGATTGCATGTAATACTCTAATTTTCTGAGATATTGGATTTGGGGGACTTAATGAGCTGTACTCCATAATCATCACAATTATGACAAATCACAGCTTGAACTATCTTGCTTTGCATGTAATGAGTCTCTCTCATATATTATGTTTTACCTTTTAAGTTGCGTTACTGAAATAGATGAACTTTTGCATGGTATTCTAATTTTTACCTGTACAAGCTAGCTAGTCTCCTTACACCTTTTTCCACTCTAGCTGGAGATTTCACCACACCTGTGCCCCATTCATTAATGTAACCAAAGTAGATATGACTAGGTTAGCATCAAAGCACAAAAACCATAAAAGTGCTCATAAAAAGGAATAAGTAGGGAATATCATTCAATGAATAAAACAAATAGTATAAAACAAGATGAAGGTTGCTTATGACCTATAAAGCCCTTCATGGCACCGGACCAGAATATCTCCGGAACCGCCTTCTGCCGCACGAATCCCAGCGACCAGTTAGGTCTCACAGAGTTGGCCTTCTCCGGGTCCCGTCAACTAAACAATGTCGTTTGGCAGGACCCAGGGGAAGAGCCTTCTCTGTGGCGGCCCCGACCCTTTGGAACCAACTCCCCCCAGATATCAGAGTTGTCCCCATCCTCCTTGCCTTTCGTAAGCTCCTTAAAACCCACCTCTGTCGTCAGGCATGGGGAATTTGATACTTTCCCTTCCCCCTAGGCTTATAAAATTTATGCATGGTATGTCAGTATGTATGATTGGTTTTTTAAATTAACTTAAATATTAGATTTGTTTACATTGTATTATTGTTGTTGTTAGCTGCCCCGAGTCTACGGAGAGGGGCGGCATACAAATCGGATTAATAAATAAATAATAAATAAAATAATAAATACCAACAGCAAGGTAACGAAAGAGAAATGAGAGAAATTTCCTCAAAACCACGTGTGGCATCTTGCAGTATAAATCTAAATTAAGAAGCCAAATGATCAACTACAGTGATGGCAAAACTTTTAGGCACAGAATGTCCAAACTGGAATGCTGATCTAGGGCAACAGCATTCATGCCCTCAGGTTCTCCATCACGGAACTAAGTCTTTTTGTTACTTTTGAAACTTTGCACAAAATTTCCTGGAAAAGAACTACTTTTACATGAGGACTGAAGAACTCATTATTCCTTTAGCTAAAAGTGTAGTTTATAATGCAGAGAGGCATCATCAAATATATTTTCTATTTTGATTATAATTTTGTAGACACTTGAAATGGAGTACACTTCACTTTGTGAATCAATTCAATATAATTAACACAACTGAGCTGTTTTTTTTTTTTAAAGTTTTGTGGTCTAGATCCCTATTCCATACTCTATTGAATCTTGGTGAATGTTTGTTCTATTGATTAGCACCAGCTTTTCATTACCTAAGCTCATTTCTAGAGCGAAACAAAAACACTTTACACTAAGTAGTTTGTCACTAATTAGCTTTTTACACATTCAGAGATATTTTGTGAAGGGATAAAATTACTTGAGAAAAGGATAAGAAACTAGAACACATAAAGTATAAAATTACTTAACATTGTTAATTTTGAATTTATTTAGTTCATGGTTAGCTATTTAAAAGAGAAGACAATACTTCGTAAAACGGCATTCAGCATTTTGATTTTAGATAGAATAACAGGGCGTGTACGTGTTCCTTCTAATATTTATCTTACAATCCAGGAATAAGATAATATCATTAACCCTGAAATAATTAAGGGCTTTTAACTAAATACCCTGGAAAGGTATCGCTTGTCACTGATGAAAATAACACTAGCTATAAATAACTTATGAAAATTAATAAATTATTAGAATGAAGTCATAATTTACAACAAGGAATATCATTCTTGGAATGTGACTCTGGATCCCTTAGAGTATTTGTTATTGATGGTTACTTTATTCAGTTTGATCCCCCTCTGCCACATACATACAACATCCACTCATACCTTGCAGCTTCTTGCTTTCCTTTCTTCAGAAGTGAAATCCTATAGATCAGAGGTTCCCAATTCCCCCAGGCCGTGGACCAATACCAGTCCATGAGCCATTGGGAACCGGGCCACTCAATCAGCGAGTGAGCACATAAAGCTCAATTTGTGCAAGAGGCATGATACACGGGAAACCATCTACCCCTGCCGCCACTGTTGCCGCTGCCAGTCCACAGAGCCGGAAAGGGTGGGGACTGCTGCTATAGGTAGGTACTCAATCTAGTAGCTAGAAGGATGTAGTAGCTAGAAACAACATGTCTTTCCTAAATTGTTCTCGTGTGTAGCTGCGAAATTATAGGAGCTGTAGTCCAATAACTGGAGGATTAACGGCAGAAAAAACAGTTACTGCCAACCTGCCTTCCATTGAGGACCTGTGTAGTGCACGAGTCAAAAAGAGGGCTGTGAAAATATTTATTGACCCCTGGACATAAATTGTTTTAACCCAAATCCTCAAAACAACGCTATAGAGCACTGCGTACCAAGACAACTAGAAACAGAAACATAGAAGATTGACGGCAGAAAAAGACCTCATGGTCCATCTAGTCTGCCCTTATACTATTTCCTGTATTTTATCTTAGGATGGATATATATTTATCACAGGCATGGTTAAATTCAGTTACTTTGGATTTACCAACCACGTCTGCTGGAAGTTTGTTCCAAGCATCTACTACTCTTTCAGTAAAATAACAGTTTCTCACGTTGCTTCTGATCTTTCCCCCAACTAACCTCAGATTGTGTCCCCTTGTTCTTGTGTTCACTTTCCTATTAAAAACACTTCCCTCCTGAACCTTATTTAGCCCTTTAACATATTTAAATGTTTCGATCATGTCCCCCCTTTCCCTTCGGTTCTCCAGACTATACAGATTGAGTTCATGAAGTCTTTCCTGATACGTTTTATGCTTAAGATCTTCCACCATTTTTGTAGCCCATCTTTAGACCTGTTCAATTTTATTAATATCTTTTTGTAGGTGAAGTCTCCAGAACTGAACACAGTATTCCAAATGTGGTCTCACCAGCGCTCTATACAGCGGGATCATAATCTCCCTCTTCCTGCTTGTTATACCTCTAGCTATGCAGACAAGCATCCTACCTGCTTTCCCTACTGCCTGACTGCACTGTTCACCCATTTTGAGACTGTCAGAAATCACTACCCCTAAATCCTTCTCTTCTGAAGTTTTTGCTAACACAGAACTGTCAATACAATACTCAGATTGAGGATTCCTTTTCCCCAAGTGTATTATTTTACATTTGGAAACATTAAACTGCAGTTTCCATTGCTTTGACCACTTATCTAGTAAAGTTAAATCATTTGTCATATTACAGACGTCTCCAGAAATATCAACCCTATTGCACACTTTAGAGTCATTGGCAAATAGGCAAACCTTCCCTACCAAGCCTTCCCCTATGTCATTCACAAACATATTAAAAAGAATAGGACCCAGAACAGACCCTTGTGGCAAACCGCTTGTAACCAATCTTTGCTCAGAATACTTGCCATTAACAACAACCCTCTGATATCTACACTTCAGCCAGCTGCAAATCCACTGAACTATCCAGTTCTGCTTCAATTTGAATCATTTCCTTCTTTATAATGGAAAGTACTCCTGGTGAGATTCTTATACATGTTTGATTTTAAAGGACTTATTTTGTTTTAGTATAATTGCACTCAACAGAGTTGTTGGTTTTTTCCAATCCACTCCAGGTCTGCAAAACTATACTGGACAAAAGGAAATGTTCTGATGTTTTCCTTGATTTTGATATCTTGGCCTGGAGATCTAATGAAGGACCTTAGGTTGCACAGCAAATTAACTGCATCAAGAAAGCCAGCAGACAACATGATCTTTGTAATAAGCATTTGTTTTTATATAATCAGCTCTCACACAGTATGTATTATTGGGAACACAAAGCACTGCGTACAAAACAAAAATTCTGCAGAATCGTTGGATGATTTCAGAACAAAATGATTATGTATCTCTTCATTACAAAAAAATCAATTCATCTCATCAAGTCTTAATTCCAAAGTCTTAATGAGATAACTTTGATGAATTTCCTATTGATCCTATTGATGTGTATTGAAACACTTAGGTGGCACATTTAAAACAAAGGTTTTACTTTGCATTGGTAAATTTATTAATTTATTAAATTTATATGTAGCCCATCTCACTGTCAAGTGATTGCACTCCACTCTGAGGTGGACCGATTCGGGCAAGCCAGTTGTGGTGACCTGCAGATGGGCCTGCCCGCCCACCTGGGCTAAATCGGGTTGCTGAAGAAACTCACACTATTAAGCTTAAGGAATGGCAACAGTTATTATAATTATTATAAAAGAATTATTATAAATGTTTAGACACAAACAGAGACATAGCTTTCAAAGAAGTACCTCATCCTCCTTTCCAATGCACCATACTTGAATTCTAACCAAAAATGTTGTTTTCTACTTAAAATTTGCAGCCTGATTTTTAAGGGAAGAAACAACTTTGGGGAAAATTGCTTGATACCTTTATCCAATGAGTGGCCCATTCCTGATACATGAAGTGATATAAACAAGAATGTTTTAGAGTTCCTAATTGGAAATATTACTTTTATGCACTTCCATTGGTTTCATTTGTTGTTTTGAAATGTCTTCTTATAAACTGTTTTTCTAACAGAAAGAAAGTAATTCGAGCCTTCGGAGAGGGGTGGCATACAAATCTAATGAATTATTATTATTAATTAATTAATTTTAAATTGTGGTTTCCACCTGTTCTTGTGGCTCCTTTTATTGTAGGTGTCTGATTGGTTCTTTGGAAATTCAGGAATGAGTTTGGGTCAACTCACATGCTTGTATGCCTTATTTTCACTACACTGTTGCCTCATTGCTAGAATGGGCTGGTAACATCACTCTCTCCTTAATTCCCTTCCAAATAACTTCTAGGCATGTTGTTCTGTTCCACATATGTTTTTTAATCTACTTGCTTATGTCTGTTTCAAACAATGCACTCCAGGTCCTAACAATTTATTATCTACTTCACAATGGTAGGAATGCCCCCTCAACTAAGTCAATGGTTACCAGGGTCTTTAATGTATTTTAAAGCTGTATTTACCATGAATAACCTAATAGCATTCCTTGTTGCTCATTTGTGATGTAAATAGAAGACTATTGGTTTAACTAGGAAAAAACAAAAACAAAATAGGAAATTAGGTAAATCAGAAAGAAAACTAATAGTATTTTTTTAAAAAAGGTTTATGGCAGGTTTCAACTTCTACACTGAATTCTAGTCCCATTTTAGGCATAAAAGACAGTATTATTATTATTATTATTATTATTATTATTATTATTATTATTATTATTATTATTATTAATTGGATTTGTATGCCGCCCCTCTCCGTAGACTCGGTGTGGCTTTTAAGTTTTAAGTAGCTTTAGGCCAATGACTCTCTCAACACAACCCATCTTTGCAGTGGGGAAAAAAGAAGGAGAAAGAAATATTATGTATGTTTACTGCCTTGGCTTACTTATAAAGCAATAAAGGCAGGATAAAAATCTAGTAATAAATAAATGTAACCATTTTCCAATATGGCATTCCTGGTAAAAGCCTTTTGAGGCCAACAGGGCAGTAAGAAAAGGATGTTAATATGTGCGTATTGATACTTTACATTTCAATATAAAGATAGTCCTTGACCTAAAACAATTTTTTTTTGCTGTGTGAGACATTTGTTAAGTGAATTTTGCTCCATTTTATGACCTTCCTTGCCCTTGGTTGCTAAGTGAATCAATGTAGATGTTAAGTTAGTAACATGGGTGTTAACATGTATCTAGCTTCCCCATTGACTTTTCTTGTTGAAGGTCCCAAAAGAGGGTCACATGATCCTGCAATACAACCGTCATAAACACAAGTCAATTCTCAAGCATCCAAATTTTGATCATGTGACCATGGATATCACTGGTGGGCTCCTAATGGTATGGCTAATTGCGCGCAGCTCTGCAGCTCTGGCACGCGAGTGCGGGATCGAGAGCAATTTTGCTTCCCGCACCTGTACAGGTAGCAAAATCTTGCACCAGGATGCACGTGGACAACATATATTGGAAAATGCATTGGAATGAATGAATGAATGAATGAATGAATGAATGAACGAACAAACAAACAAACAAACAATCATGTGCGTGCAAGATTTTTTGCTTCCCTGCATGCAGAGAACTCTATGGAATCAACTCGTCCCTGATGTCCATACTGCTCCCACTCTACTGGCCTTCCAAAAAGCTGTCAATACACAAAACTATATAGTTTTAGCATATGGGTTTTATAATTGGGGTTTTTTATAGCTTATTATTGATATTTGACTTCTTTTTATTTTGAATTATATTTGTATTGTTGTAAGCCGCCCTGAGTCCTATGGGACTGGGTGGCATGGAAGTCGATTATATAAATAAATAAACCTGGGGAAAGTATTTTCTATGTGGATTTAAAGTATATTAGACAGTTTGGACCAGCAGCTGGTTTGAGAGTATTGTGGATTTCAGAGAGTCATATGCTAGTGGAAAGAAAGCATTGCAATACTTGGTGGAAGACAGCTGTAAAACTTGACTACTGAAAAAGATAATTTTGAAATGGTTAGAACTTCTAATGAGTGTTTGTTTCTCTACATTGCTTGGTTTTGATCTTTTATGACTATGGAAGGTAATAAACTTTCAACTTGGAGTGGATTTGACTAATATTTCAATTGGATATTAGAATTTGAAAATAAAAAAAACTATATGGACTCTTCTTCCCCAAAACCTTTCCCTAATCCATACGCAAGTCCAAGAGTCATTGATCTTTCAGAACCAGCCTTAATTCTAATAAAAAACTAGAATAAAAACTAACTAGAGATACAAGGATTGTTTATGGTCACAAATGATGAGATTATATAGGTCTGTATATTTAGAAGCACGAGAATCAGCTAAATACATCCATGCTCTTTTGAATGGGGCAGGTAGCACAGAACTTCATGTAACAAGAAAATGTAGGATAAATGATTGATGGTGATTTCAATCTCCTTTCAGGATAATGCATGGCACAGTCCATCTGTTTGTGTAGATGTCAGCTATTAAACAAATTGGTTGACTTCAGAAAATACATTGCAGTATTTTCATATGTCTATTTGTGCATTTATTGAATAAAGCAAAAATGAAGAGGTATTGTTGCAAAATTGAAATTCTCAAGACAAGAATGTTTACATTTAATTACTGAGTTTCATAATATAATCACTCAATCAATTTGAATGATGTTTAATAATCTAATTACACTATAAAATGCAAGGTACACACAGTATCACTACTATTTCTGTCAGCTGATAAATCTCTGCAGCAATTTACCAAAGGAGGAAAAGGAAGGGCTGCTGGAGGAGCTACTGTAGTTTGTTCTCATTCTCGTAAAGCTTTTGCTTGTTTTAAGCAAAATTCTGTCATAAAATCTGTCTTACAGCTGATGTACAGCATGCATTTATGGCAATTATTATTATCTAACATTTGATAACATGACAGAAGAGAAGTAAACATATACACACACAACCAAAGTAATTATATACAAAACTTCAACAGGGGAATGGCATTGACCTCAGGCTAGGGCTGCCAAAAATTTTACTGCCACACTGTGGGCGTGGCTTATTGTGTGGGCGTGGCTTGCTGGCCATGGGACCGGGGGATGGCTTGCAGGCCAGGTAACCAGATGTCATGTGACCGGATGGGAATGGCTTGAAGTTCATGTGACCGGGTGGGGGGTGGCTTGCAAGTCATGTGACTGATTACTGGGGGGGCAGAAGAGTATGAGGTGCCTTTCGTGAGGTTTCCCTTCTGCCCCTTTGCTCTACTAAGCATACTGCTGAGAAAAATGATGCTCCATCCTTTGCTGCTGCCTGGATGTATTTAGTCCTCATTCATGAGTCTGAATGCCAAATATCCTCTGAAATGCTGCCCTCCTAGAAATTGTAAAAATAATTCTGCACACACTCACAGATTCAAAGGCTGGGCTCCTCCATTAGCTGATGCCTTACCACACATGCACAATAAAGAAATAAACCCTGATAAATTTTAAAAAATGTTCCTTACCGGTGCAGCAGGTCCTCGTCTTGCCAACCAAAGAATTTAAGAGACTGCAAAAAGTAAGGAAGGCAACTTGCAAACCGCAAGCTAGAAAAACAAAACCTTCTTCTAAAGCAGTGTTTCCCAACCTTGGCAACTTGAAGATATCTGGACTTCAACTCCCAGAGGGATTCTGGGAGTTGAAGTCCAGATATCTTCAAGTAGTCAAGGATGGGAAACACTGCTCTAAAGGCCGGCACCGGTGTATGGAGAAGCAAGATGGGCCGGGAAGTGATTGGTGAGACAGCAAATTAGGGACCTACTGGCTCGTCAATCACTCTCCCTGCACATGCACAGATGTTTTTTTAAAAATAAATAAATAAATAATTTTTTAAAAAAGATTTTAAAAAAGATTTCTACTGGTGGAACTGCATTCCACCCCGTTACACCTGCTGCCAACCCCTGATTGACCTTGTAGAGGAATACGATAAAATAATTGAAAAATCAGTACATTTTAAACAGTATTTTTGAGAGTCATTATTATTACTCTCTTTGGAAAATATATGAATGTGTTAATCAACAGACTGAGATTAAGGACAAATAACCCAACTGTAGCCTAGAATGGATATACTGTAATTACAAACCACTTCTATTTTCTTGTTCCAAGAAAATTGCATGGTGTTAACCAAGAAATTGCCAACATCAAGAAAGTGCTTCTTCTTTCTGCTTTCCCCTTCCCTTTTCCTTTCTCCTTTCCCTTTCTCCTCCTCCTCCTCCTTCTCCAATATCTTACAATATTAAATATGCCACTGACTGTTTGTTGCGTTGATGACCATCAATTATCCCATACTCTGCCATTCATTGGCTGTGGAGTCCAGCATTGCAGGGCAGCCTAGGCTGGTGAAGATTTCTTTGGACCTTCTTGTCTGTCTGAGAATTTTTTTCAAGAGGACACTAGGTTAGGAAATGCAGAATTGATACAGTGACATTTAAATATGGTCTAACTAACTCTGAGAGTATGATCCAAAGAGAAATGCTTGTTTTTTTTCTAAAGCCTATAAATATTATTCTAATACGTTATGATTTTCTAATAATTTTCTTCTCTTTCTATCAATTCAGAACAAGTTATTTCATATTTCCAAACAAGTGGCACATCAGGATAATGATTTTTTATAATACATATATTACTTCAACATAAAACCATTGCAAGAACTGTTATGCACAGTTAGAATTATTTATTTCCGCAACCGTTAAAGGAAGTGATTGTGAGACCCCTTCTCAAGAGACCTTCCTTAGACCCAGCTGAATTAAAGAACTTTCGTTAAAGAACAACCTACCCTTTGTAGGGAAGGTTGTTGAGAAAGTGAGGGCTCTCCAGCTCCTATGGTTATTGGGCGAAACAGATTATCTGGACGCCTTTCAATCTGGCTTCAGGCATAGCTACAGCATGGAAACTGCTTTGATTGTGCTGATGGATGATCTCTGGTGAGCCTGAGATGGAGGTCATTCTTCAATCTTGGTGCTACTTGACCTCTCAGCTGCTTTCTATGACCATTGACCATGGTATCCTTCTGGGACGACTAAGAGAGTTGGGGCTAGGAGGCACAATGTTAAAGTGGTTTTCCTCCTATAGCTCTGGCCGATCTCAGTCAGTGTTAGTAAGAGGACAGAGATCGACCCCCAAACCCCTTGTTTGTAGGGTGCCTCAGGGCTTGGTCCTCTCTCTCCTCCTATTTAATACTATTTATTTATGTATTTATTTATTGGACTTGTATGCGTACATGAAACCACTGAGTAAGTCATCCAAAAATTCGGTGTGAGGTATCAGCAATATGGTGATGATACCCAGTGATATATCTCCACCCTGCATTAATTCAGTGAAGCAGTGGATGTGATGTGCTGGTGCCTTGAGCCTGTGGGGATCTGGATGGTCAACAGGCACAGACTTAACCCAGACAAGACTGAGTGGCTATGGATATTGCCTCCTAAAGACCATGTCAACTGTCCATTTATTTATTTATTTATTTATTGGATTTGTATGCCGCCCCTCTCCACAGACTCGGGGCGGCTAACAACAGCAATAAAACAGCATATAATTATAATCCAATACTAAAACAGTTAAAAACCCTTATTATAAAACCAAACATACATACAGACATACCATGCATAAAATTGTAAAGGCCTAGGGGGAAAGCGTATCTCAATTCCCCCTTGCCTGGCGGCAGAGGTGGGTTTTAAGCAGCTTACGAAAGGCAAGGAGGGTGGGGGCAATTCTGATCTCTAGGGGGAGTTGGTTCCAGAGGGCCGGGGCCGCCACAGAGAAGGCGCTTTCCCTGGGTCCCGCCAAGCGACATTGTTTAGTTGATGGGACCTGGAGAAGACCCACTCTGTGGGACCTTACTGGTTGCTGGGATTCGTGCAGCAGAAGGCGGTCCCTGAGATAATCTGGTCCGGTGCCATGAAGGGCTTTATAGGTCATAACCAACACTTTGAATTGCGACTGGAAACTGATCGGCAACCAATGCAGACTGCGGAGTGTTGGTGTAACATGGGCATATTTGGAAAAGCCCATGATAGCTCTCGCAGCTGCATTCTGCATAATCTGAAGTTTCCAAATGCTTTTCAAAGGTAGCACCATGTAGAGAGTGTTACAGTAGTCGAGCCTCGAGGTGATGAGGGCATGAGTGACTGTGAGCAGTGACTCCCGGTCCAAATAGGGCCGCAATTGGTGCACCAGGCGAACCTGGGCAAATGCCCCCCTCCCCACAGCTGAAAGATGTTTCTCTAATATGAGCTGTGGATCGAGGAGGACGCCCAAGTTGCGAACCCTCTCTGAGGGGGTCAATGATTCTCCCCCCAGGGTGATGGATGGACAGATGGAATTGTCCTTGGCTCTTGGGGGGGAGGAATTGTCCCCTTCAGAATGGGATTGAAATTTGAGGGTCCTCCTAGAATCACAGCTAAAACTCGATTGACATTTGAAAACTGTTGCTAGGGGGACCTTTGCACAAATTTACCTAGTACACCAACTGCAACCCTACCTGGATCAAGAGGCACTCCTCACAATCAATCATGCCCTCGTCACCTCACAATTAGATTATTGCAGCATGCTCTACATGGGGCTACCCTCGAAGAGCGCTCGGAGACTACAACCAGTCCAGGATGCAGCTGCGCAAGCTGTTGTGGGTGCAACTAGGTACACCCACATTACATAAATCCTCTGTGAGCTGCACTGGTCTCCAGGCACAATTCAAAGTATTTACCTTTAAAGCCCTACATGGGTTAGGGCCAAGTTAACTTCAAGACCGCCTTCTGCCACACAACTCCCTGTGACTGGTAAGATCCAACAGAGTTGGTCTCCTCCAAGTCCTGTCAGCTAAACAATGTTGGCTGACAGGCCCGCCGGCCTTCTCTGTGGTTGCCCTGGATCTCTGGAACCAGTTATCTCCGGAGATCAGGACTGCCCCCACCCTATTGGCTTTCCAAAAATCAGTCAAGACCTGGCTTTTCTGTCGGGCCAGGGACTGTTAAGCTTGTGGTTGTAATCAGTGAGATCCAGACACGGAATTATATGTATGGGTTTTAATTGTTTTAATGTTTCAGATGTTTTTAATATTTTATTTTGTTGTTAAGCCACCTGGAGTCCTTTGGGAGTTGGGTGACATATAAATTTAATAAATTAAATTAAATTAAATTATTAAGCAACCTCAATTGCTGGTTCTGGGGCGTAATGTAACAGGACTGAACACACATTTTATTGCCTTGAGAGTAAAATGTCTTTGTTTGACTCTTTCATGAAATTATGAAATCACAGTAGTGGCTGTGGGTTTTGCCTCCCAAGGACAATTCCATCTGTCCATCCATTACCCTGGGGGGGGAATTACTGACTTCCTCAGAGAGGGTCTGCAACTTGGACGTCCTCCTCGATCCACAGCTAACATTAGAGAACCGTCTTTCGTCTGTGGCGAGGGGGATGTTTGCCCAGGTTTGCCTGGTGCACCAGTTGCAGCTCTACCTGGACTGGGAATCATCGCTCACAGTCACTCATGCCCTCATCACCTCGAGGTTTGACTACAGTAGTGCTCTCTACATGGGGCTACCTTTGAAGAGTGTTCGGAAACTTCAGATCGTGCAGAATGCAGCTGTGAGAGCGATCATGGGCTTCCCTAGGTATGCCCATGTTACACCAACACTCCGCAGTCTGCATTGGTTGCCGACCAGTTTTCAGTCACAATTCAAAGTGTTGGTTATGACCTATAAAGCCCTTCATGGCATCGGACCAGAATATCTCCGGAACCGCCTTCTACCGCACGAATCCCAGTGACTGGTTAGGTCTCACAGAGTTGGCCTTCTCCGGGTCCCATCGACGAAACAATGTCGTCTGGCAGGACCCAGGGGAAATCCTTCTCTGTGGTGGCCCTGACCCTCTGGAATCAACTCCCCCTGGAGATTAATACTGCTCCCACCCTTCTTGCCTTTCACAAACTCCTTAAAACCCACCTCTGCCGTCAGGCATAGAGAAATTGATTCCCCCGGGCCATTTCCGTTTTACACAAGGTTTGTCAGAGATGTATGATTGTTTTTATATTAAGGGTTTTAAATTGTTTTTATCACTGGATTTGTGCCGTGTTTTGTGTTTGAGGTGCTCTGAGACTCCGGAGAGGGGCGGCATACAAATCTAATAATAATAATTTAAAAAAATTACTAACTTAACAGCTGCAGTGATTCACTTAACAACAGTGGCAAGAAAGGTTGTAGGCAAAACTCACTTAACAATGGCCTTGCTTATTTTGGGCACAAATGAGAGTAGTTATTCATCAGATCAAAGCCTTTAGAATCACCAAACAAAAATGATTGAAACAAAGCTGTCCTACCAATTCTGTTGGGCTTCCTCCCATTGAAGCAACCATAGGAGGCAAACAGTGGAAGGTGACCGAAACTTAACAAGCAAGTCTCATATGATGAATAGAGAACAAAATTGCTGCTAAATTTGAGTTTAAAAAATTCCTCCTCCTCCTCACATATGTTGACATATTTGATGTGAGTACAATCCAAATTTCCCAAGGGGCATTTAATGCAGGGATGGAGAAACTATGGTCCCTTTATGACTTGTGGACTTCAACTCCCAGAATTCCGATTTCTGGCTTGGGAATTCTGGGAATTGAAGTCCATGTCATAATAAAGGGGCCATAATTCCCCACTTCTGAGGTAATGGAATGAATCACCTGTTTTTTGAAAGAAGACACCAAGCAGCCCCAAACTTTATGTGTTGGTTTCCTTTTTGTGTAAGGCTTGCTTTTTCTCTCAGCTGCTGTAAAGTCACATGGGAAAGAATTCACTGGACAAAGGTCCTGCCTCTCATTTTGCTGCTGCAGCTTCTGACAGTCAAAACGAAGAATGTGATCCATAACAATCCATGTTATCTACATAATAGTGAAAATTTGGACAGGTTGCCAAGGATATACTTACATACTTTTAACATTTTGCCCAAAGCTATTTAGAAATGTAAATTCACTCCACTCAAATCTATACATGTTTAAACTGCTTATTTTGTGTGGGTCAGAACTTGCAAGTAAGTAATTGTTTCATAAGGTCTCACTGAAATGTTGGTAGGAAAGGAAAGACGAAAGGAAAGAAAAAACTTCTTGTATTTTTCTTCGCTTTGTAATGTTACAACATGATTTCTTTCCATAGACTACTCTTTCTAAACACCAAAACTATACATCACACATTCAATTTTCTTTTTTCTTTTTAGCAAAAAGCCCATAGTTTCCATCACTATTAAATGTAGTTAGTATTCTTGCTCTGATCAAACAAGTCAGTTTTGCCCTTCTCCGTTCCTGCTATAAAAGAGAAAGCTTAGAACTACATCGCCTAAAACATGATCTAAGTATTGCCCACAAGATCATATGCTGCAACGTTCTACCTGTCAATGACTATTTCAGCTTCAATCGCAACAACACAAGAGCACGCAACAGATTCAAACTTAATGTTAACCGCTCCAAACTTGACTGTAAAAAATATGCCTTCAGCAACCGAATTGTCGAAGCGTGGAACTCATTACTCGACTCAGTAGTGTCAACCCCTAACCCCAAACATTTTTCCCTTAGACTATCCACGATTGACCTCTCCAGGTTCCTTAGAGGTCAGTAAGGGGCGTGCATAAGTGCACCAGTGTGCCTTCCGTCCCCTGTCCAATTGTCTCTCCTTATCTCATTTATCTTTTCTTCCTTTCAAATATGTTCACCTATACTTTTATATCTTTTCTTCTATTCTTTTCTTTACTTATATTATTACATATCTTTCTCTTCAATGTATATTATGTATTGGACAAAATAAATAGATAGATAGATAGATAGATAGATAGATAGATAGATAGATAGATAGATAGATAGATAGATAGGTAGATAGATAGAATGGAAGATGAGACTAGAAAATACTCAAGCTAAGAGCATCCTATCAAGTACTAAGCAGAATGGAAAGTAAGCATCCAGTTCCCATCTGTTTCATGGGGCAGAAAAGGAGAGGGACAGACCAACGCATCCCTCCTTGCTCTTTCTCAAATTAGGTAAGATCCAGGCATTTCTTTCTTCTCACCTTGATCACAAAAGTTCATGAAGGAGAGGATTACTTTTGATTGAGGAGTATAGCCCAAGACATTTAATTTGGGAAGGTTACTGTAAGTTTACCCTAAGACTTCTAAATCAATGGAGAAAAAGACAATGGAAATAATATTTATAGCTCACAGCTGAACTGTGTGGTCCTTGGTGTTCATTATATAGATAAATGTGTTTTTGCTGCACACGATGGCAATACTAAGTTTTTAATGCACTGTCTAAATGAGATTAAATACAGAATTAAGTACTTCCATGGACAGTGCCTTATGGATTGAATTCTTTCCATGTGCAAATGTTACACTACTGGTATTTACAAGCATTCTATAGCATCAGAACAGATGGATGCTGTATTTAATTCACCATTTGTCCCTCTCTGTGCCTAGTTCAGTAGCAAAATGAAACACACACACACACCAACTTGTCTCTGAATAATTTTAGATCTTTATTGTGGGTCCACAGTAGAACTTCAGCTGAGGGGAAAACCTTGAAACATTCTCTGGCCTTTATCCAAAAACCAGCAAGAGCTGAAGACTTCTGGTACTTTGGAAAAGAGGGTCAACCTAGTTTCTAAAGCACGAGAATGCAAGACAAAAAACAATGAATGGAAACTAATCAAGGAGAGAAGCTAAGCAGAAATTTCTTAACAGTGAGAATAATTGACTACTGCAGGGGTTGGCAAAGTTGGCTCTTCTATGGCGTGTGGACTTCCAGAATTCCTGAGCTAGCATGATTGGCTCAAGAATTCTGGGAGTTGAAGTCCACAAGTCATAGAAGAGCCAACTTTCCTTACTCCTGGACTAGTGGAATGGCCTACCTTCCAAAGTTGTGTGTGCCATATCATTGGAGGCTTTTAAGAAGAGATTGATAACCATTTGTCTGAAATTTTATAGGATCTTCTGTTTGAGTGGGGGGTTGGACTAGAAGACCTCCAAAGACCCTTCCAATGTTGTTATTCTGTTGCTTCTCCTCTGTTGCTACCTTCTTCTTTAGAAGAGCAGCGTTTTCAGAATAAAAGGAAGAGGGGAAGGCTAGCTACCTACTTGTCTTCTCCAAAATGACTTTACCTTGCCCAACACTCCCCAAAGTGTAGAAAATTCCATTTCTCACTTTCATGACCCACAAACAACTGTACAAAAAAGTGGAAGAATATTTTCTGTCAAACTTCATACCTTTTCTGTGTGTTGCTTTGAAACGTAATGGGTATCTCTAAGTACAGCACAGGCAATTTAATTCAGAAGCCTCTTTTAGCGCCAGCATATGGAGCATAAATGTAAGACCTAAAAAAGGGAAGGAAAAAAGATTATTTTAGAAGATCTGCTCATGCTGCTTGACATTTTTAAAGGATCAAAACAGAGACATATCTGTACTTTCAATAAACTCATTGGTTGAATGACAGGTTTACCAGATGCTAAATCATCTGCTAAGTTATGAATATTGTAAAGAACTCCAAAAACAACTTCCAACATTTCCATAGTTGCTGTTGAATCATTTAGTCATTTCCAATTCTACCCGGCACAAAGCTTAGTATTTTGCTAGGACTGTATATCAAAAATTGCTTCTCTGTGTTCATATATGCACGAATCCCAGCGACCAGTTAGGTCCCACAGAGTGGATCTTCTCCAGGTCCCGTCAACTAAAGAATGTCACTAGGCGGGACCCAGGGAAAGAGCCTTCTCTGTGGCGGCCCCGGCCCTCTGGAACCAACTCCCCCCAAAGATTAGAATTGCCCCTACCCTCCTTGCCTTTTGTAAGGTGCTTAAAACCCACCTCTGCTGTCAGGCATGGGGGAATTGAGACCCTCTTCCCCCTAGGCCTTTACAATTCTATGCATGGCATGTATGTATGTATGTTTGGTTTTTTATATTAATGGGTTTTTAATTGTTTCTAGCATCAGACTACTATTGTACACGGCTTTATTGTTGCTGTTAGCCGGAAAGGGCGCCAAACAAACAAACAAACAAACAAACAAATAAATAAATAAATAAATAAATAAAATGTGTGTGTGCTTATATCATTACTGATAATATCTAACTACTTTGTCTTACATGAAATTGCCTTTAATCAGGGCATCAGGCATCAGAGTTTTCTCAAATGGTTCTTTTTTGTGTACAAGAAATTTAACCTTAGCTTCATTATTATTATTTCCAGTGAGCAATCTACATTTGTTCCCTTGCTTATTTATTCTTTTGTTTCATCTATGAATTGGATTATTTGCTCTTTTTATGTTCTGGGCAGTTTTCTGCAGTTTTATCCAAGACTACAAATCAGGTTTTCTTCACTCATCCTTCCTTGTAGGCCACAAAAATAAAAGAACTTAAGATATGAAAACACATTTCATATTTATTGTTTGGTAGATTGGCAGCAGTTAAAATGACAGTTCAACCCAAAACACAAACCGTTCAAATTTCATTGCTCAGAAATTGTGCCCTGTATGAGAAGGTCAAGGGTATCATAGTGTAATATTGTAATATTTTAATGGACAATTCATCCTTATTATTAAACATATGGTAAGTACTGATTAATGGTATTATTCCCTTCTTCAAAAAGCTGAAAGTAAGAGATTAATAGCTGACTTTTTTTCATCTATATTTCAAGTCCTTGATAGAGTGTGAAAAAAAACAAAGAAAAAACCATCTCCTCCTTTCCCCTTTCTATGATAATTTACATCGGGGCAGGGGCAGAATCTATTAATTTTCTTTCACTTTTTGTATTGATTCCTCTGAAATTTTATTTCACTTGTTCTGGTCCAAGCTTAGTGCTTGTCTCAGTCAGCTAAAACTCCACACAAATTGGTAAATCATACAGGTTACATTTATTGTCTGGTGTCTTCATATCATTTACTAAGAGATGAAATTCCTCAGATCTTGTGTCCATAATCCGTTCCATTAGACACGAGTGAAAAGAGATTCATTTCTTCCATCTCTAGGCTGCAGCATGGCTCTTTGTAAGTCTTTAAAATGGCTGTTGGAGAGTATGGCAGGATTATCCAGCAGCCTAGGTACAGCTTGATGGTCAAAAAGAACACACAGATGGGGTCATATGTCATGGACTACATTACCAAGAGTGCAATCTCCAGCTACATTCCCCTAATGCAGTCTCTTAAAGAAACATCTCCTAATCTGAGCTAAATATCCCTTTAGTCTGTCAGCCCATCACTGATATATTATTCAGTGAATCACCATCCATTTTCCTTCTGCTGAGAATTCTTTTTTGATTGTGTAATTGCCTGTAGAGATGACCAGGTTGAGCCAGAGGGAGATTCAAACACATCATAAGTCATGAGTCCCTTTGCACCCACGAGAGATCTAAATCCAGTCCACTTTGAGTTATTTTCTATTCTTAACTCCTGCTAATTTTCCTTGACCATTAGTAGTTCAGATTCCTTTAGTAGTTCCTTCTTTAAAAAAGGAGATCCAAGTAACGTCAAAAATGACAGACCAATCTCTTTGGGTTATGTCACTTGCAAAGTCATGGAATCAATCATAAACCAATCCATTACACTCCACCTTGAAATCCATAGCCTACTTTCCAACAAACAATTTGGGTTCAGAAAAAAATCATCCTGTAATCTGCAACTCCTACACTGCAAAAACATATGGACCACTCAACTTGAGCAGGGTAAAACAATAGATGCAATCTACATAGACTTTTTAAAAGCCTTTAATTCAGTAGTTCACGACAAACTTCTTCTGAAACTTAAATCCTATGGCATCTCCGGACCATTACATGATTGGATAACAGCATTCCTGTCAAACAGACAAGTAGTCAAAATAGGAAGTGCCATATCTAATCCTGCTCCCATCATCAGTGGTGTCCCTTAAAGCAGTGTTTTAGGACCAACATTCTTCGTACTCTATATAAACTATTTCTGTGACCATATTATAAGCAACTGTGTTCTCTTTGCTGATGATGTTAAACTTTAATACCAACAACAACACTGTTACTCTTCAAAAGGACCTTGACCATGTGGCAGAATGGTCTAACATCTGGCAACTTCACATCTTAACCAGTAAAGATTACACATAAAAAAAGAAACAGAATACTAAATATCTACTTGACGGAAATGAACTTGTAGACGACCCTCACTCTGTCAAAGATTTTGGAGTACTCATAGCCAATGATCTAAGTCCTAAAGCCCACTGTAACAATATTGTCAAAAAAGCATTAAGAGTTGACAATCTAATCTTACGTAGCTTCTTCTCTGGTAACATTGAACTGCTAACCAGAGCTTACAAAACATTTGCCAGACCAATTTTAGAATACAGTTCACCTTTATGGAATCTGCATTGCATATCAGACATTAATACAATTGAAAGTATCCAGAAATATTTCACAAGAAGAGTCCTTCACTCCTCCTCCCGCAACAAAATACCTTACTCCAGCAGACTTGAAATATTGAAATTAGACAATTTACAACTATGCCGCCTTCGAACTGATCTAACCATAGTTCACAAAATCATATACCAAAATGTCCTTCCTGTTAATGACTACTTCACCTTCAACCACAACAACACACAAACATGTAATAGATTCAAATTAAATTTAAATTGCTCCAAACTAGACTGCAGAAAATATGACTTAAGCAATAGAATGATCAATGCCTGGAATTCACCAGCTGACTCTGTCGTTTCTTTCCTAAATCCCAAAATCTTCAACCTTAGATTGTCTACAGTTGGCCTCTCCCCTTTTCTAAGAGGTCTGTAAGGGGCATGCATAAGTGCACCATTGTGCCTACCGTTCCTGTTCTACTGTCCTATTGTCCCCTTATATAATTATTTTCCATGTTATGTTTATATAAACTACTAACCTATACTTGGTTGATAAACTAACCAACCAAACAAACAAGCAAACAAACAAACAAATAAAATAAAATAAACTTAAGCTTGCAATAAATCTTTATATATCATTTAAACTGCCTTAATCATCTGATTTCCCTGGTGCTTGACATAGCCTATTTTAATTAATTCAATGGAAAAGTCCTTGCTGGTCAGGAAATCCTGGAATGTTTATGGTACCGATAAGGAACTAATAGAGTCAGGATCCAAAGTGCCAAGTGGGGCTACGGTCAAGATTTCTTGTTTATCTGTTTTGCATCCCACCCTGAGATTTGGAACATTTATCTATCTGCCTGCCTGCCTGCCTGCCTGCCTGCCTGCCTGCCTGCCTGCCTGCCTGCCTGCCTGCCTGCCTGCCTGCCTGCCTGCCTGCCTGCCTGCCTGCCTGCCTGCCTACCTACTTACTTACTTACTTACTTATTTATTGGATTTGTATGCCGCCCCTCTCCGTGGACATAATTTTGAATGATTTACTTACTTATTTACTTACTTATGATGCTAAATTGCATGCTTCATATTTTTCTTATTAATCAGAGTCCTAAAAAAGAATAATATAAGAACACCCAAATCTATTGTTGGCAAAAATCCATTGCATAGAAAGTGGGGAAAATAAATGCAAGTGGCATCTTTTTTTGTACAAAGGCCAAGCTTATCTGCTGCATGTGTGTGAATGTTTTGAAAGGGAATTTTATGAGAGGCAACGGGAAGCAAATTAAGCTGAAATTGTTGTTTGTTCAGAAGCAGGACAATCAACATTCTGAGTAACACCAGCTTCTTTTCTTCCAGGAAAAAGAGATACTGCTTGTACAATAATAAGTATTTTGCTAGTTGTTTTATCTAGTGCTTATGTTGGACTTCTCTACTTCAAAATAAAGCATCAGGTGCACCAATTATGGCTTCCTGGAAACTTTATGCAAGGAAGTGTCTCTAATTCCTCTGTTTAGAATAGCTCATCTCCATAAAAATGAGCACCTTGGTAACTTAGACAGGATGCATAAAATTCCATAGAGCAGGTGGTGTCTTTGAATCATTCATGAACTCTGGTTTGTAGCACAGAGACATTTTCAAAAATAAGGAGACTCCAGAATGACTTTGAGCTACCATCAGAAACTGGATAGCTAATAAAGAGTAAGTGCAGTAATATAATTTCAATGGGTAAAAAAATAATTATATGATTCGTTCTTAAAGTAGGAAATATTCCCTTCTGAATAAGACCCATACAAATATAATGTGTACTTTTTGTATCAATGATCCAATAGGCTAGACAAATGCAAGATCCATGTCATTAGAAATGAATACCCTGTATTCTTTATTATGTTATGAACTTAATTTGTTTGTGACCTGGTTCTTAAGTAGAAAAGTTTATAAGAAGAAGCAATTTTTTCCATGGGAATCAATATAAAAGCAAATAATTCATGCAATTGGGAAAGCCACAGACAGGGTGGAGGCCCTGTTTCCTCCCAGGAGATTCCTAGAGAGACCCCATGGAGGCTTCTCCCTGCCATTTCCAGCCCTGTTTCTCCCAGGATATTCCTAGAGAGACCCCATGGAGGTTTCTCCATGCCTTTTCTGGCCCTGTTTCCTCCCAGGAGATTCCTAGAGAGACCCCATGGAGGTTTCTCCATGCCTTTCCCGGTTACAATTTCAGAGGCTCAGGTTTGTAAGTGGAAAATGCTTTTTGAGAAGAGGCAAAAAAATCTTGAACACCTGGTTTTTATCTAGAAAAGTTAGTAAGTAGAGGCGTTCTTAGGTAGAGATACCATTGTATTTTTATAAATCTTATTTCTAAACCTCCCATCTCCCTAAAAGCTCTGGGTGGTGCATAATATAATATAACTGATAAATTAAAAAATGTATAAATTTAAAACATTAAAAATTAGAATTCAATTAGGACTTAATATTTTTTACAAAATTATAGAATAATGTCAATTAAACATCAAAAGCAGAGAGAAGTCCTAATATGGATATTTATTTATCAGATGTATATAGTTGCCCATCTCACCTGTCATTCTGGGCCTTGTACAATAAACAACTTGTTAAAACAATTAAAACAACAGTTAACTGTAGCTAAAAACAAATGAAAAGGCAAATAAAGCCCAGGAAATGAACCAGTATACAATATAATGACTTGGGGGGCTCCCCATTTCTCTGGGCTCCTTTTCCAACATTTGCGATTCCCTCCTTCTCCCAAGGTTGTCCATGGGGAATACAATGATAATAAGGAGAAGCATCAGGAAGTGTGTTTCACTTTCCTGGTACCAACATTAAGGAGGCAACTTATGAGCTGATAGCTGCCTGTTTCACTTCGGTTGATTTGAATTTCTGAAATTAATAGTAAGATATCAGTTAACATTAGTGTTAGAGCCCCAGTGGTGCAGTCGGGAATACAGGATATTTCTTAGAATGCAGTACTACAGGAGATTTCTGCTGGCTTCCTGCAATCTGCCCTTATCACCTCGAGGTTCGATTACTGCAATGCTCTCGGAAACTTCAGATCGTGCAGAATGCGGCCGCGAGAGCTATCGTGGGGCTTCCCAGATTCGCCCACATTTCTACAACACTCTGTGGCCTGCACTGGCTGCCGATCAGTTTCCAGTCATAATTTAAAGTGTTGGTAATGACCTTTAAAGCCCTACATGGCATTGGACCAGAATACCTCCGGAACTGCCTTGTACCGCACGAATCCCAGCGGCCTTCTCCGGGTCCCGTCGACCAAACAATGTCGCTTGGCAGGCCCCAGGGGAAGAGCCTTCTCTGTGGCAGCCCCGGCCCTCTGGAATCAACTCCCCCCGGTGATTAGAACGGCCCCCACCTCCTTGTCTTTTGCAAATTACTCAAGACCCACCTTTATCACCAGGCATGGGGGAACTAAGACATCTCCCTCAGGCTTTTATATTTTATGTTTGGTATGTATGTGCTGTATGGTTTTTTTAAATTGTTGGGGTTTTATATATCTTTTTTATTATTAGATTTGTTCTATTGTTCTATTGCCTTTTTATTACTGTTGTGAGCCGCCGCGAGTCTTTGGAGAAGGGTGGCATACAAATCTAATAAATTATTATTATTATTATTATTATTATTATTATTATTATTATTAATTTGGCAATTTAAATCTCACCAAGGTTGATTCAGCCTTCCATCCTTCTGAGGTGGGTAAAATGAGGAACCAGAATGTTTGGAGCAATAGGCTGACTCTGTAAACCACTCAGAGAGATCTGTAAAGCACTGTGAAAATTGTTAAAGTACTGTGAAGCGGTATATAACTCTACGTGGTATTGCTATTGCCAGAAATATAAAGCTATGGACTTATATTTCTTCAGAAGTAATTCAATTGATAGCCCTTCAAAAAAGATTAGAACCATTCTTCTTCAACTTGGCTTTCCCCCTCATCTTTGATCCAATTAATAATTACCATATTTTTGGAGTATAAGACGCACATTTCTACTCCCCAAATTAGGGCGAAAACCTGGGTGCATCTTATACATTGAATGTAGCTCCACCCAGTCACCCTCAAAGAGCAATTTGCCACCTTGTAGCAATTTACCTCCTTGCAGCAAACAGCAGCAGAGCCTGACTAGCACAAGCCACTGATTTGCCTCCCGACACTCAGCTGATTGGTTGAAATTGCTGGCAAGCCCCTGCTAAAATGAAAGTGAAAACTGCACAGAGACAAACTGCTGCAGGGAGAGGCAAAAGCTGAAAGTGGCTGTTTGTTTTTTGCTGCGAGGAGGCAAATCAATGTCTATAAATGTCTATAGAATGTTCAAATTATTAGACTTATTTTTTAAAGACTGCTTTATTATTGTTCAAGACAACTTAACAAAATGAAGAAGCTTTTTAAAATAAATGCTTGATCTAATGAGGCCCAGTGCTATCATATAGCAGAGAATACTTCCAGAAAGCCACATCAATTTTAAAGATCTGTAAAAGCATAATCTGAAATGTCCTGTTTTAATATTAAGTATTAGTATTAAGATAAGGCAGCTGAATTAAACCCTGACTTAGTCATGTTTCGAGTAGTTCTATTTAAGGAATTCCTGGAGGGGTCTGTATTCCTGGAGGGGTCTGTAATATGACAAATGATTTAACTTTACTAGATAAATGGTCAAAACAATGGAAACTGCAGTTTAATGTTTCCAAATGTAAAATAATGTACTTGGGGAAAAGGAATCCTCAGTCTGAGTATTGTATTGGCAGTTCTGTGTTAGCAAAAACTTCAGAAGAGAAGGATTTAGGGGTAGTGATTTCTGACAGTCTCAAAATGGGTGAGCAGTGTGGTTGGGCAGTAGGAAAAGCAGGTAGGATGCTTGTCTGCATAGCTAGAGGTATAACAAGCAGGAAGAGGAAGATTGTGATCCTTTTATATAGAGTGCTGGTGAGACCACATTTGGAATACTGTGTTCCGTTCTGGAGACCTCACCTACAAAAAGATATTGACAAAATTGAACGGGTCTAAAGATGGGCTACAAGAATGGTGGAAGGTCTTAAGCATAAAACGTATCAGGAAAGACTTAATGAACTCAATCTGTATAGAAGGAAGGAAAAGGGGAGACATGATCAAAACATTTAAATATGTTAAAGGGTTAAATAAGATCCAGGAGGGAAGTGTTTTTAATAGGAAAGTGAACACAAGAACAAGGGGACACAATCTGAAGTTAGTTGGGGGAAAGATCAAAAGCAACATGAGAAAATATTATTTTACTGAAAAAGTAGTAGATCCTTGGAACAAACTTCCAGCAGACGTGGTTGGTAAATCCACAATAACTGAATTTAAACATGCCTGGGATAAACATATATCCATTGTAAGATAAAATGCAGAAAATAGTATAAGGGCAGGCTAGATGGACCATGAGGTCTTTTTCTGCCGTCAGTCTTCTATGTTTCCATGTTTCTAGGAATTGGGAGGAGTAAGTATGATTACATTTAAGAAAACTTTCTGGGATTAATATACTGTCATAATGTACATTTCTCCAATTCTTTGTTATTTCTATGGGTCAGGCTCTCATGCATAGAAATAAACAGCAAACAGTGTACAGTGATCCCTCGATTATCGCGGGGGTTACGTTCCAAGACCTCCCGCAATAATCGATTTTCCGTGGTATAGTGGTGCGGAAGTAAAAACACCATCTGCGCATGCGCGCCCTTTTTCCATGGCCGTGCATGCGCAGATGGTGGAGGCGGGGAGCGACGAAAGTGCGGAAGCCGACAAAGATTGCTTTGAATGTCGGCTGCCCCCGCCCCCCCAGCGCTCGCCCGCTGCTTGCTGCTCGGCCGTCCGTCCGGCCGCTCACTGCTCGCCCGCCGTTCGCCCGGCCCGGCCGCTCGAGAGCAACAGGGGGAGAGATAGAGAAAGAGAGAGAAGGAAAGAAAGAGATGAGAGAGGCAGGAAGAGAGTGTGAGAGAGGAAGAAGCAAGATAGAGAAAGAGAGAAAGAAAGATGAGAAAGGAAGGAAGACAGTGAGAGAGAGGAAGAAAGAGAGAGAGAGAAGAGTGGAAGGAAGAGAGAGAGAAATGATAGAAAAAAGGGGAGAAAAAAAGAGAAATGAGAAAATGATTGAAGCAGAGAATGACAGGAAAGAAAGAGAAAGAGACAGAGAAGTGACTCTTGGTGATGACGTATGACGTCATCGGGTGGGAAAAACCGTGGTATAGCAAAAAAACCGTGGAGTATTTTTTAATTAATATTTTTTGAAAAACCGTGGTATAGCGTTTCGCGAAAATTGAGACCGCGAAAATCAAGGGATCACTGTATATCATTTATGCTGTTTGCTGTTTGACAAATCGCTAGATGGTTGCATTAGTAATTTCTCCACACTAAACTATACCTTTGACCTGAGTAGCATTCATACAAATCAGAATCCATTTATACTTGAGTACAAACTGCTGCATCCATGTTTCCCTCAGGTCCTCAGTTGAAGCCAGGTTGCTGTTGCAAGCTGATTGGTCACAGCCGTTCCGGCTCAACTGTATAAGGAGCTGTCAAGTGTACTGACTTTGCCGCTCTCACTGTTAGCGTTTACCTTGAGCTGAATAAACTGGTTAGCCTTTCCAACGTGTCTGCTTCAGTTTGCACAGTATGTCTTATAAGACATATCAACTGGCGAACAAGGTTGAGATTTTTATCCCCAAAACAAACATAATCCAAACTTGACTGTAAAAAATATGACTTTAATAATCGAGTTGTCGAAGCGTGGAACTCATAACCGGACTCAATTGTGTCAACCCCTAACCCCCAACATTTCTCCCTTAGACTATCCACAATTGACCTCTCCAGGTTCCTAAGAGGTCAGTAAGGGGCGTACATAAGTGCACCAGTGTGCCTTTCGTCCCCTGTCCAATTGTCTTTCCTTTATCTCATATATCATATATATTTTCTTCCTTTCATATATCTTCTCCTCTATTTTTACATATTATCTTTATATATATTACTTCCTGTCTATTCTCTTCCATATGTATTGTGTATTGGACAAATGAATAAATAAATAAAAATAAATAATCATAATAGGAATTGGAGTCCAGATTGTATTATCTCAATTTAGATGCTGAAATTTTCCAGGACAATTACCCAGGGTCCTTAACATTGGCTCAGAGACCACCTCTGTCAGTGTCTCAATAGTTAGAATGCAGCATTGCAAGATAACACTGCCCACAGCCAGGATTTCGATCTTGACCAGCTCAAGATTGACTCCGCCTTCCATCTTTCTAAGGTTGGTACAATGAAGACCCAGATTGTTGGGGGCAATATGCTGACACTGTAAATTGCTCAGAGAGTGCTTTCAGCACTATGGAGTGGTATATAACTAAGTGCTATTACTATTAAAGTAGCTCTGACTGATCTGATTTTATTGTTGTTGTCAGCCACATACAATGTCAGAATAATTCTGGCTTGCATCTTTGTGTTAATATAATCAGAGTCAACAGTCTATTTCACATGATCTATGAAGCCAAAACATAATTTGTTTGATTTGACTTTGCATATTGTATGAATCTGGTTATTGTGAACTGCAAAATACAAAATCATCTATGCCTTGTTTGTTGTAACAAGGTTAAACAAGTTGATCCATCACATGTGAAACAAATGTCTAAAATTAGGCAACGTCTTTGCTTCTTTAAATATTGTTTTTGGTCTTATTTTTTTCTCCCTGGAAAACTGAACTTGAAGGAAGACATGACTATCCTGGCACCATTTATGCTTGAAGGGCTATCATAAAAATAATAACTGTACCAGATAAAAGAATTATAGCTAGAAATTACGACTCTTGTCAGAATTGAAAGAAAGCACTTGCCAGTAATTGTAGACAAATCTGACCAATTTAGACATCATCTAATTTTACTGTAAGACCAGCTTCCTAAGAAAGTTTGAATTGGGTTCCAGCTTTGCTTATTCTTCAGTCCCATGCAATTGAAGGAAATATACTAAGTAGTAGTAAAATATGAGATTCTTGATTCTTTCTTAAGAGTACAATAATGTTAGCCTTTTATTATAAAATGTATTTGAAAACATGAATAATATATCTTGGAATCTTATAAGCTTGAGGGATTTCTAGATTTTTATATTTTTTTAGTAAATAAGGACTGTCTTCAAGAAAAAAATAAATGCTGCAGAGGATTGTATGTTGACATTGCAATGACTATTTTATGAAAGGAAAATCACTATGTGTTTGCATATAATTTATAAACCACAGCATTTCCACTTTGCTTAACACAAAATTATTGTAGCCCAGAACTTAACACAAGAGTTATTGTAGCCCAGAATTGGGCTTCCTGGTTTGCTTGCATTTTAGCATAGCAAAAATAAATTTTAAAATGTGCTTCTTTACCAGATTTGGGGTTACAACATTTTCTGACTCCCAGACAATATGTCAGTGATTTTAGAAATCAGGGTCATTTTTGCAATGTCTGCTGAATTAGAGTCAAATGCCTTTGAATATTATTGGATTAACAATCTTTTTTTTTTTTTAAAGGCAGGGAGAAATCTCTCAGGAAAGTTAAAAGTCCAGGCTAATGCTTTTAATTAATGAGTAAATTTAAAAAGTAAAGAGAGTCTGTGCTTGTTCAAGGAGAGGTATTTTGAGAGAAATATTTGCTGCAGCTCCAATAAGGAAACAAAAGGGCTTTTTGTTTAGATAGGTTTAGACTAGGATTACAATTGTGACAGTTTTCTTCTCACCTCTTCATTAGCCATCACCTTTAATATGAGGGCCAAAGGTTCTTCAGTCTTGACCTTGAATTGAACAAGCTTGCCTTTTTTTGCACCAATTGATAACCCTAATTTGAACCTTGTACAATGTAGCCGTTTTTAGCACTAATGCCCAATGGATTATCTCTGCATTATTCCCCTAAGGAGGTCTAATTGTCCCTATTCCTGTCACTGCTTTTATATGAATAAGCAGACATCCAGCTGCAACCCTGTATGTCACAACCTACCAGAATAATATATATTCCTCTCCCTATTTCAAACAATTGTTGAATGTGAGTCAGAAGGAAAGCTTCAGCTGTGTTCAAATTGCATGAGATATAATACAGCATTCACCTTTGAAGGACGAAGCACATGTTCAAGTACAAACAGTTGTCAGGAATGCATAGGGAATGCCGAGTGTTAACATTTGTTTAAACCACTACTATAGGTCATTCCAAATTCCCCTTTGGGGTCCATCTTCCTCTAATTGCCTTGATAAACACAGAGAGATTAATATTACAACAAGCTATACTTCATTCCATTGATAAATTTAGTGAATATATAGAAATCAACAACATGGGGAATATATTACAATCTAAAGAATATGAACAGGTTTGCAAGGTAGATTTATTCCTTCCTTCCTTCCTTCCTTCCTTCCTTCCTATCTGCTGGCATGTGAGCGGATGCCCTAGTTTAGCTCCAATGTACATGTGTCCAGCTGATTTTTGGCTTGCACAGAGGCTCTGGGAGGGCGTTTTTGGCTTCCAGAAAGCTTCTGGTTGGATGTGGAGGGTGCTATTACCTTTCCCCAGCTGCAGGGAAGCCTTTGGAGCCTGGGGAGGGCAAAACACAAGCCTACTGTATCCCCAAACCCCCAACACTTTACCCTTAGATTATCTACGGTTGACCTATCCAGATTCCTAAGAGGTCAGTAAGGGGCGAGTACAAGTGCACTAGAGTGCCTTCCGTCCCCTGTCCTATTACTCTCCTATATATCCTATATCTCTTCTTCTATTCTTTCATGATATACTCTATTCCTATATGTATGTATATATATATATGTATGTATGTATGTATGTATGTATATGTGTATGTATGTATGTATGTATGTATCTATGTGTATATGTATGTGTATGTGTATATGTATGTATATATATATGTATATATGTATATATGTATATGTATATGTGTGTATATATATATATATGTATATATGTATATGTATATGTGTATATATATATATATATATATATATATATATATATATATATATATATATATATATATTCTGTTACTATATTCTATATATTCTATATATTCTATTCCTATATATTCTATTCCTATATCTTCTTTTCTATTCTTTCTTAGATATATTTTACTATGAGTATCTCCTCTATAACCTTCATCATGTATTTTACTATGTGTATAGTGAGTATATATACTCACTAAAACCCTCATTGTGTATTGGACAAAATAAATAAATAAATAAAATAAAAACTACTGGGCCCACCAGAAGTTGGGAAACAGGCCATTTCCTATCCTCCAGAGGGCTTCTGGGGGGGGGGAGCTATTTTCACCTTCCACAGGCATTGAATTATGGCTGTGGGCACTCACACATGCACGATAGTGCGTGCGCCTGCTCTTTCGGCACCCGAGGAAAAAACGGTTCGCTATCACTGCACCAAAGGGACTCTAGGCGGCTCATAGCAACAATGTTAAAATCAGTAATAGTACAAAACCTTCTAAAAACATTTTAAAAACAATTAACAATACAGTTAAACTTCTGTATACCATTCATGGCCAGATCTCGCTGGTTACCACCATAAGATCAAGGGCTCCAGACCTATTGGAAAAGCTAGGTCTTTACCGCTTTCCAGAAGGCGAATAGGGTGGGGGTAGTCCAGATCTCAGGAGGTAACTGGTTCCAGAGAGCTGGGACAGCCACAGAGAAGGTCCTCCCATGCAGACCCGCCAGCTGACACTGTTTAGCTGATGGGACCCAGAGAACACCAACTCTGTGGGCCCTTATTGGTCGCTGGGAGCTATGTGGTACAAGGCAGTCTCAAAGATAGTTTGGCCCTAAGCCATGTAGGGCTTTAAAGGTAATGACAAAACCTTAAATTACATCCAGAGACCAATCAGGAGCCAGTGCAGTTCGCGGAGGATTGCTGTAATGTGGGGTGTACCTAGGTGCACCCACGACAACTGGCGCAACTGAATTCTGGACCAATTATAGTCTCCCAACACTCTGAACACCTATTATTGAACAGCCTAACTGACTTATTTGGTCTGCAAAATGCAATGCACTGAAGCAAAGTTAATTCAGGGTTTTGTAATTTAAACATGGTAGCTCTATTATAGAAAGATTTTTTAAAGTATTGTGAGTTCAAAGCATTCAGTGTGAGTTGGCTGGTCCTACTTTGAAGTATAATTTATTTTGATTAGGCTGTCAAATGTTTTTTCTGTTTTCCTTTCCTTTTTTTATTTTTATTCAAATTAAAATCAATACAGTATAACTGTACCAGATGAATGAAACTAATAAAACATGAAATTCTGTTCAAATTGTTTATAAGAAAATGATACATTTTGGAAATTTCTTCAGATGTAAGATTGAAATAAGTTGTGATTACATAACTGATATACAGTTTAGTTGGCAGAATTCTCCATTCGTGCTAAGTCGCATGTTCTAGTTCTCTGTAACTTTTAAAATTAATAATTTAAATCAATATCGTTTCTGAAAGTCTATTATTTTTACTGTTTTTATTTTGCTCTGCTTTTATCATGTATTGTCTTGATAGCAGTATTGCTCTAAGTTGTGCAGTTTTTCCTGTTTTTGAGCAAAATAAGATATTAATTCTTCAAAATAAACTAAATACAAATAAAAATCCACACAAATACAAAAACCACATCATAAAAAAATACTTTTGGGGTGGGGAGAGATGCTCTGTCTTATAATAATACAGGCAGACTTCCAAAGTCTATATAATTTTGGCTTCTTTGTGTTACCAGTAAGATGCTTGTAACAATCCCATTGAGGATTAGATAACACACATTCTATTAATTCTGAAGCAATTACAACCAGGTGCCAAGTCTTAAAAAGGAAATTGTAGAACAACTTGTGCCAATCCTAATTAAAATCATGTTCCTTTTTAGGTTGTCCAATTAAACACTCATCCTAAGGTTACCAGATTTCAGCTGCAAAATTCCACTTGATTTGTCATCCGGCAGCAGGGAAGGGCAGGACTCCTGTATCAAATAAAATTCTATCTTAGATGTTGCAGTAAACATTTGCAGACTTTTCTCTGCTGGTTAGAATATGAGTTTTATTAAAAAGCCATATGATTAAGCTAAATTTTAGCTTGATTTGGTGGGTGGTTCAATTTTCTGAGCAATATCTATGAGAAGAAGTGAAACACAGAAACATAGAAACATAGAAGTCTGACAGCAGAAAAAGACCTCATGGTCCATCTAGTCTGCCCTTATACTATTTTCTGTATTTTATCTTAGGATGGATATATGTTTATCCCAGGCATGTTTAAATTCAGTTACTGTGGATTTATCTACCACCTATGCTGGAAGTTTGTTCCAAGGATCTACTACTTTTTCAGTAAAATAATATTTTCTCATGTTGCTTTTGATCTTTCCCCCAACTAACTTCAGATTGTGTCCCCTTGTTCTTGTGTTCACTTTCCTATTAAAAACACTTCCCTCCTGGACCTTATTTAACCCTTTAATATATTTAAATGTTTTGATCATGTCCCCCCTTTTCCTTCTGTCCTCCAGACTATACAGATTGAGTTCATTAAGTCTTTCCTGATTCATTTTATGCTTAAGACCTTCCACCATTCTTCTAGCCCGTCTTTGGACCCGTTCAATTTTGTCAATATCTTTTTGTAGGTGAGGCCTCCAGAACTGAACACAGTACTATATTCCAAATGTGGTCTCACCAGCACTCTATATAGCGGGATCATAACTCCCTCTTCCTGCTTGTTATACCTCTAGCTATGCAGCCAAGCATCCTAATTGCTTTCCCTACCGCCTGACTGCACTGTTCACCCATTTTGAGACGGTCAGAAATCACTACCCCTAAATCCTTTTCTTCTGAAGTTTTTGCTAACACAGAACTGCCAATGCAATACTCAGATTGAGGATTCCTTTTCCCCAAGTGCATTATTTTACATTTGGAAACATTAAACTGCAGTTTCCATTGCTTTGACTATTTATCTAGTAAAGCTAAATCATTTACCATATTACAGACGCCTCCAGGAATATCAACCCTATTGCACACTTTAGAGTCATTGGCAAATAGGCAAACCTTCCCTACCAAACCTTCCCCTATGTCACTCACAAACATATTAAAAAGAATAGGACCCAGAACAGACCCTTGTGGCACTCCGCTTATAACCTGTCTCTGCTCAGAATACTCGCCATTAACAATAACTCTCTGATGTCTACGCTTCAGCCAGCTGCAAATCCATTGAACTATCCAGGGATTAAGTCCAATCTTCACTAATTTATCTATCAGCTCTTTATGTGGAACCGTATCAAAGGCTTTGCTGAAGTCCAGGTAGGCAATATCCACGGCACCACCTTGATCCAACACCAAGGCGTGCTCTTTTCCTTTATTTTTAAAAATGTATTGTTTTGCTGGTTCTTTCTATTCTAAGCCTTAGCTTTTCACCCCTCAGTCCATAAAATCAGAAAAAGGTGCAGATTCACAAGAGCTATAAAAACTTTTTACTCCTAAAGGGTGAAGTATTTCAATAATTGGATGGAAGCAATACACCTAAGGCAATCCAAAAGACAACGGAAATGAAATTTTCACAAGTTGTACTCTGATTCTTCAATGGTGATGCAAAATATCTTAAGCTTTGAAGATAATATTCGCCTAAAGCAAAGATTCTCAGTCAGTCATTTTAGAGATCATGCAAGAAAGTTGGGAAAGAGTGACGCCAGCAAAACGCAGCCTGTTCCAAAGGATATGAATTATGAGAGCATTTATAACAGTGACATTCATTCCCAGTAACTAATAAATATCAGCCTTTCAGTGCTTTTCTAACTTTAATACAACACAACTTCAACACAGCTTCAGATCATTTACAGGGTCATGTTCTTTGTCATGAGAAAGTATTCACCATGCATATAAATCATAGAATTTATCAAAAGGGATATTATTATGCCCCTGTTATATATTCTATGAAATCGTTCCCATTTTAAGTTAAACTATCTTGTTAAGTAAAGAACCTCTAATCTTCCATTCAAGTAAATGCAATATTTGGTCTTTTGGACAATCAAGAAATAAATGCACTGGTCATTTGTTCTATGCACTACTGTTGTAAAACAATTTGTCCTCAACTCAGCAGAGCTTTCTATAGATATGACAAGGCCCTGGAATAGAGTCACCTCTGGACGAGATGGGCAGCACACGAAATAAATAAATAAATCTTCTGCACTAGAACGCCAATAAATGTGCGAACTTTGTGCCCATCTAAATATATCTCTGGGAAATATCAACAGTTAATTGTTTCAAACCTCCCAAGCATGGAGCAGGAAGACTTGTACTTTGCGTTAAATTATTGATGCTTTGCCAAAGATTTCAGAGTTATGTAAGCTAAATAACATAAGTTAAAAGGAAGAGGGTGTTTCAAGTATTTCTAGCTTGAATTAGACCGGAAGTAAAATACAAAGATCTTCCCATTAAATGAAATTATGTATTTAACAAATGTATACAACCATCTATCTTACTGAATGTGATTCTAAGTGGTGTACAACCAACAATTAAAAATAATGTTCTAACTATTAAAATGCTTTAAAAAAAAAGCAGACTCACAGGAGAAAAGCATTCATAAATACAGTATAATCATATCATAGGCTCCCCATGGGATTCTCCAATGTTACTGGAAGAACCACATTATCAGGGTCTTCCAAAGGCTAACAGGGCTCTAACCTCAACTTAAGGGTAAATGATGTTCCAGAGGGCGAGAGGTTTGTTTGTTTGTCTGTCTGTCTGTCTGTCTGTCTGTCTGTCTGTCTGTCTGTCTGTCTGTCTGTCTGTCTGTCTATCTATCTATCTATCTATCTATCTATCTATCTATCTATCTATCTATTTATTAGATTTGTATGCCGCCCCTCTCCGAAGACTCGGGGCAGCTAACAACAATTAAAAAAACAATGTAACAAATCTAATATTAAAAAATAATCTAAAAAAACCCAATTTACGAGACCAATCATACAAACAAGCATACCATGTACAAATTCTATAAGCCTAGGGGGAAGGGGGGAAAAATTTAGCAGAAGAAACAGGTAGTTTGGGTCCTATCAGGTGGAACTCCTTAGCAGACGGGACCCACAACATGGTTAGATGTGATCAGGAATGAGGTAGTCCATCAAATTTAGATAGAGCTGGTTCCAGAGGGTCGGGGCCACCATAGAGAAGGGGTAAAACCTTCTCTGTGGCGGCCCCGACCCTCTGGAACCAGCTCCCCCCGGAGATCAGAATTGCCCCCGCCCTCCTTGCCTTTCGTAAGCTCCTTAAAACCCACCTCTGTCGTCAGGCTTGGGGGAACTGAACTACCCTTTCCCCCCTAGGCCTATACAATTTATGCATGGTATGCTTGTGTGTATGTTTGGTTTTAATAAGGGTTTTTTAATTATTTTAAACATTAGATTTGTTACATGCTGTTTATTACTGTTGTTAGCCGCCCCGAGTCTACAGAGGGGGCGGCATACAAATCAAATAAGTAAGTAAGTAAGTAAGTAAGTAAGTAAGTAAGTAAGTAAGTAAGTAAGTAAGTAAGTAAATAAACAAACAAACAAACAAACAAACAAACAAATAAATAAATAAATTTAGATTTGATTTCTAAAGACCTTAGGTAATATTTTTTAGATATAGTTTTAGATTGTGTATTTGACTTCTTTTTATTGTTTTTGTATTCATATTGTTGTAAGCTGCCCTGAGTCCTTCAGGACTGGGCCGCATAAAAGTCAAATCAAATAAATAAATAAACAAATAAATAAATATGGTAATCCTCTATGTGAGCAATGTGCTGGCACAATGGTTAGAATGCAGTATTGCTGGCTAATTCAGCCCAGTTCAACTCATTGCCAGGAGTTTGATCCTCACTGACTGAAGGTTGATTCGACCTTCAATTCTTCTGAGGTCAGTAAAACGAGGACCCAGATTGTTGGGGGATAATAGGCTGGCTCTGTATCCTGCTTAGAGAGGGCTGTAAAACACTATGAAGCAGTATGTGTTATTGCTATTGTTAAGTACTCCATGTGGTGAAAACTGTATGTGCACCATAGTTCCCTCTAAGTTGAGCAGTGAGCAATCGCTCACTTAAAAATCATCATCAACTCAGAGTTTTCCAAACCTGCCCAGAAGCCGAGAGGGAAAGAGTGAGAGGGAAGGAGAGAGAGAGGAAGAGAGAGAAACAGATCGAAAAAAGAGGGGAAGGAAAAGAGAAAGAAAAAGAATGGGAGTAAGGAAGAGAGAAAGAAAATCAAAATCTAGTTTGAAACTAGCTCAACTATTTAAGTGGCATTTTGATATTGATAGAGTTGCCCTATTATGAGCTCACTGTTATAGACACACAGTATTTATTTATTTATTTGTTTGTTTGTTTATTTATTTATTTATTATTTCTGTGCCGCCCAGTCCCGAAGGGACTGCCGCTCAGACACTATACTTTTCCGCCCACCCCCCCAAAAAATTAGAGGGAACACTGATGTGCACAAGAGTGGAATCAGCAAGCCGGGGATAACGAGGCACATTTATTGGCCAGTGGGAGTAAATGCAGTTGCCCATCTGTTTATTTACTGTTACAACATTAGGTAAAATACATTTATTCTAATCAGAAAACAAAAGTCTATGTGTATAGGGTGACACTATGGAAAGCACACTATCTGGAACTGAAACTTCCTCTATCATCCTGCTTGTTTGGCGCAGTGGCTAGAATGCAGTATTACAGACCAATTCTGCCCACAGCCTGGTGTTTGATCCTGACAGACTCAAGGTTAACTCAGCCTTCCATCTTTCCGAGGTCAGTAAATGAGGACCCAGGTTGTTGGGGAAAATATGCTGTCTCTGCAAATCGCTTAGACAGGGCTTGTAAAGTGGTATGTAAGTGCTATTGCTAAGGGCGGCTCTGAGGCAGAGGTTTCATCCTGGTTCACCTTCACAAGGCATATCCTTTGCTGATTGTCCCATATCTGTTCTTCATTCCATGACTTTGTTCATTATGGAGAGTTCGGGCAATCCTCATTTAGCAACTGACCATGTGCTTTGTGACAATGATGAAAATATAACTTTGCAACCAATCCTCACATTTATGACCTTCACAGCAGTGATGGGCTCTTATGGCTACGGTCAGGTATGCAGAACCGGTAGACAAATTTTGGCCAGGTATGCAGAACCAGTAGAAAATTATTTCTTTTTTTTCCTTTTTTTCCTTTCTGGGCTCTGGGTATGTTTTTCTTATTGCAGTAAATAAGGTTGACTGTGTATAATTTTAGAAGAGCTATGAGTGTATGTGTGTCTGTGTGTACAAACACATACAGTTTAAATAGTAAATAATGTATATTTTTGTGTGTCTGTGAGTTATATGTATGTATACATATGGCATATATATACATAGAATTAAACAGTATATTTTGGATGTTCGGTAATAGTAAACAGGTAGGGAAATTGTATCTCTTTGAGGCAAGGCGAGGCCAGGCACCCTAACCCAAATCCAAACCCTTGACGTGAGTGACATTAAGTTGGCCATCTTTAAGCCAGTCACACGACCTTTAAGCCACCCCAGTCACATGATCACCAAGCCACTCCCACCTGATCACATGGCTGGCAAGCCACACCCGCAAAATAAGCCACACTCACAGTGTGGTCGTAAAACATTTTGCAGCCCTTCACTGCTTCACAGGTCAGTAAAGGAAAGGATAGAAACATAGAAACATAGAAGATTGAAGGCAGAAAAAGACCTCATGATCCATGTAGTCTGCCCTTATACTATTTCCTGTATTTTTATCTTAGGATGGATCCATGTTTATCCCAGGCATGTTTAAATTCAGTTACTGTGGATTTACCAACCACGTCTGCTGGAAGTTTGTTCCAAGCATCTACGACTCTTTCAGTAAAATAATATTTTCTCATGTTGCCTTTGATCTTTCCCCCAACTAACTTCAGATTGTATCCCCTTGTTCTTGTGTTCACTTTCCTATTAAAAACACTTCCCTCCTGAATCTTATTTAACCCTTTAACATATTAAATGTTTCGATCATGTCCCCCCTTTTCCTTCTATCCTCCAGACTATACAGATTGAGTTCATGAAGTCTTTCCTGATAGGTTTTATGCTTAAGACCTAACTAAGAGCATATGTGCAATTGTGGTTTTGCTTAGCAGCTGCTGCACTTGAAGACCAAGTTGACAGTCCCAACTATAATAGCTAAACAAGGACTTATGATATAAAATACACTATAAGAGCCCATGTTTGGAGAAATACACATACAGTTGCTGTCATTGTCAGAGCGGTGTTTCTCCACCTTGGTAGCTTCAAAATGTGTAGACTTCAACTCCCAGGATTCCCCAGACAGGCATCCTGGGAGTTGAAGTCCACACATCTTCAAGATGCCAAGGTTGAAAAACAGTGTTCGAGCATTTAGATCTGGGCCTAAATTTGGGCTGATTTTGAGGATACAAATTGTGCTTCCATCTTCGAATGTCCCTTGACGAATATAGAATCAGAATAATTTTAAAGCTATGATCATAAACAATGCTGTTAATCAGTATCCTTGGTACATTTAATTATTCACCTTTCATGCTACAGTCAAAATATCAGAGCTATTTTGTAATTAGAAATGTTCTCCCAAGGGTTTAGAGCTTTAACTAAGTGAAACAAAAGCACATTCACACAAGTCAACCTGCAGTGGGATGAAATATTGCTTTCATTGCCTCCGAGGCTTGGAAGCAGATGAAGTGCAGGATCTGCCTCACCTACAGAAAATGTGTCTCTCTTCTAAATAAGAAATGACATTTCATGGCTTTTTAAATCTTCACTTTTGCAGCGCTATAATGTAAAGCCCGAAGACGAGGCAAGATCTGATCATCCTAATTCCAGGATGCAGGAGGAAAAGTAAGGAATTCAAATTATAGTAGTTATATAAGCTATAAAAGAAGGCAGATCCTGCTTGAAATTTATTCAAAATTTCCTAGAAAAATTCCATAGTGGAGCCAACGACCCAGAAAAATTATGGATTTTGGGGTGGGTGGGGGCATGTGTGGCCAACACTGGGGAAACACGACAGATTCTTTGGAACTCCCACATAAATGTTGAATTCCAGCTGATTTGGGGTCTAAACTGTCCTGGAGGAACGCTAGATAAAGAGACACAAGCCGACACGAACAGAGAAAAGACAATTTCCCTGGAGTGTTGACTGAAACCTCAAAAACTGGCAGCTGAGAAAAACAGCCATTGCGAACTGCTACAAAGCCAGGGAGGCCACACTGAAAGAAGCAGGAAGAAGAAATGTGGATTGTTGGGGGTGTGAAGATTGCTTTCATCTAAGTACTGTAGAAGTGGTGAGTGAACAAGAGGATGACACCAGGTGAGTGATTGACCAATTTACAGATAAAAGAAAACTTTAAAATGGGATTGTAAGTGAGCCCTGAGTGGAAATTAGCAGCTAATTGGCAACCGGGAGTACTACAAAGAAGGGGGACACACCAGAGATTATAACATTTAAACCCCAAAGGGATTGTGATTGTTACAATTAGATTTGGTGAAAATAAAGAGAATAATTAAAAAGAAGAAAGAGTAAGAAGAAACTATTTTATATTTGGATTTACAGTATTTTGAGAAGTTTTAACAGAAGGCTATGGCTATGAAAAATTTGAGGATGCCATCTACTGGTGAAAAGAGAACATTGTAAAACAGTGATACCTTGTCTTACGAACCCCTCGTCATACGAACTTTTCAAGATACGAACCCGGGGTTTAAGATTTCTTTGCCTCTTCTTCCAAACTATTTTCACCTTACGAACCCGCCACCGCCATTGGGATGCCCTGCCTCCAGACTTCCATTGCCAGCTGAAGGGCCCGTTTTCACACTGGTGGGATTCCCCTGAGGCTCCCCTCCATGGGAAACTCCACCTCTGGATTTTGCGATGCTGCAGGAGAATCCCAGCAGGGGAATCTCACCAGCGTGAAAATGGGCGCTTCGGCTGGCAACGGAAGTCCGGAGGTGGGGTTTCCCAGCAAGGGAAGCCTCAGCGAAATCGCAGCATCGCAAAAAAAAAAAGAAAAAAGAATTTCAATGGATGTGTTCAAATGCAAACTAAATAGCTTTTTGTCAGAAATGCTTTTATTTGGATTCCAATACTAAGTAGCAGCTGGACATTAGCCTAAATGACTGAAATTCTGAATCAAATAAAAAAGTGTACATTTGTTTAAGGAATAATAACAACCTGTATCATATAGCAAGATACATTATTTTTCATTATAAATCATTCCAAAATCACCAGAAGATTAATCTTGCCAGCTTCCCTGAGAATGAAGATTGAATTTAAGAATTATTTGGCAAAGAATTAAACATGATAAACCGTGGGCTTTGGTGAGGAATTAAATTGAATGCATTAGATCATTTTCTTGATCAGAATCTCTTAAAAACCAATTTTCTAATTTCTCTAAGTCCTCACAATTGTTCTCAGACATGGCCAAAAAAAAAATACAGCAGGGTACAATGTCAAATATATTTATGATTTATAATAATGCATTAGACAATCCTGTATTTTTAAAGAAAGAAATATGTGTACAATGCCCCACAGTTGTTGAATATAATGTAAATAGTGTTTACAAAGGAAATGATTTGTACCATTAACAAAGAAAATAAAACAATGATGAGTACAAAACAAAAAACAACCATGCTTTTTTAAACCAAAACTTACAATGAACCAATGTTTCCACATGGTATCTAGTTGCTATCCTCCTTTATTTCACATAGTAGTAAATGGGATGCACAGAAAGAGCTACTCAGTTTCTCATTGATACAAAATTCAAGACTCGTTGACTGAAGGTATTGACTGAAAGTTGGATCTGCAGATTACCGCAGAGGGATAGTTATCCATCTAATATGTTGCTCTCCTTCTTCTAAAGTAGTAAACTGAAGCTGGATCATCACACAACTTTCAGTTACAATTGTCTCCAAATAAGTTCAGTCTCATTTTTCACATAACTGCTTGTGTCCATGGATGTCTATTTTTGCAGGGTAACCTTCTGGATGGTCACCTGTTAGGCATGCACTCATGTATCCTGAAGATGTGATGGGCTGTGAGAATAACTTTGAGGGACAGAGGGAAGAGCCACAGCCTAGACAGCAATCTGATAAGAAAAATCTCAGTCCAAAAGAGGGATGGGCATGAAGAAAGCATCTCAGAAGGGAGTCTCCCTAGCACTCTAGAAAGTAAAGGCAGGGGTGGGAAAGGTACTTTCAGACTTGCAAGATTTACAATAGACTTGCAATAAAGGTAGCGCTATTACAAAACCAAGTATTTTGATTTCCTGTCTGCTTTGCTTCAAAGGGCAACAGAAAGGAGTGGACTAGATCAAGGGTCCCCAAAACCTGGTCTATAGACCAGCACGGGTCCATGGCATGGCAGAAACTGGGCCACGCAAACAAGCAAAGCCCCATCCACTTTGTACAGGCAACACATAAAACAACACCCCTTCTGATCTGTGGAAAAACCTCTGTCCACAAAATAGGTGCCCAAAAGGTTGGGGGCTGCTGGACTAAGGGTTTGTTCAACCCTATGATTTCAGCTGTCGCAAAATGATGTAGCACTGGAGTTTATGTCTATATGACTACACAATAGAGAGGGTGTCAACAGCATCAAGCATCAAACTTACGTCCTTGCCCATCAAAGCACATCAATTTGCTAGAACTGCCTGTTAATATACGGCTTATCTTTTGCACAGAACGTTACACACATATCTGCCTATTTCAATTCCCTCCAGCATCTGAGGTCTAGGTATGCAGCTATGGTGGTGGTGTCAAGTGATGGCAATCAGTTCATGTGCGAAGTGGAAGGGGAAAGGCCTTCTTATTCGTCTTCAGACTTTCAGTGGCTCTCCTTTTGTCCTGTTAATCTTTCTGCCCCAAATGATCTGGTAGAATAATAACAGAGCAGTTCTACTTGGCAATCTGTCTGTCTGCTCTAGCTCAAATTTTAACTGATCTCTGTATATACAGGCATCTTTCTGCATGTATTAAGTTCAGCAAAGTGAAATCCATCGCTTGTCCCAAGGAGTCCACCTTGTCATAAAATGCAATGGCCTCCCTTCCTCCAACTCTTCTTCCTGCGGGGGGAAATAATTGAGGTTCTTCTTCCACCTTTCGAGAAATATTGTGGAGTACAAATTGAGATGATTTGTATTCACAGCAGAGGTTAATTCTCTCAGCACACCTTTTAGCCTGTGGAGTTATCTCTGAAAGCGACAGTGAAAATCAGTGGGTGATCCTCAGACTTAGCCCTTTGGCTTGAGATCCAAAATCTGATTAAAAATCCACAGGTTTCCTCTTCTTCTGAGACAGCTGCATTAAACTGTAGGTAGAGATGCTGGTCCCAAACAAACCCAAGAACAGGGCTGCCTGATGTATCAGCGTATCCATGGGGTTGATGGCTAACTTCCCAGCCGCTTGGGTCTGCAAGAAAGCAATAGCAATAGCATTTAGACTTATGTACTGCTTCATAGTGCTTTTACAGCCCTCTCTAAGCGGTTTACGGAATCAGCATATTGCCCCCAACCATCTGGCTCCTCAGGAAGGAGGGAAGGCTGAGTCAAGCTTGAGCTGGTGGTGAGATTTGAACTGCTGAATTACAGCTAACAGTTAGCTGAAATAGTCTGCAAGAGCCTTTGTTGGGAAAACAATCCCGCTGTCTAGCCTAGATGTTCTCTGGTTGGTTGTTTTCTTGTAGACATTTCACTACCATTGATGATGTTAACTAATTTGGGTAATGAAACATCTACCAAAACAAAACAACAAAAACCACCCCCAAGCTCAGGAACATGAAGGACCCTTCATTTCCATTCTGAGTTATAAATGTTCTCGATTGTTGGAGTCTTCTAACCATCTGCACGGGAATTCCTGCCACAATATCCACTCCTTCCCTTTGGTTTTTCACTTATCTGTTCTAATTAAGATGCCCTATTCCCTGGCTACTAAGCATCCTTAGTCAAACCTCAGTTCCCAGTTGAGAGACTTTTGCTTCCCCCGTTTTCCCAAACCCCATCTTTCCAAATTGCTCCCTTTTCATTTACATAACCCTTTGCCTTGAAATAATTATTTCTTCAGTGGTTGGAGCAGGATGGCTGTCTTGCGCCTAATTTAAAGGGCGGCCCTAGAGCACCGAACAAGAGTATTAGGTCAGCATCCTTTTTTAAAAGAAAAAAGAAAATCTCAATCTCATATGTGGTAGTCGTATGAATGTTATGGAATTTTATTTATTTATTTATTGGATTTGTATGCCGCCCCTCTCCGTAGACTCGGGGCAGCTAACAACAATGATAAAAACAGCATGTAACAATCCAATAATAAAACAACTAAAAACCCTTATTATAAAACCAAACATACACACAAACATACCATGCATAACTTGTAATGGCCTAGGGGGAAGGAATATCTCAACTCCCCCATGCCTGGCGGTATAAGTGAGTCTTGAGTAGTTTACGAAAGACAGGAAGGGTGGGGGCAGTTCTAATCTCTGGAGGGAGTTGGTTCCAGAGGGCCGGGGCCGCCACAGAGAAGGCTCTTCCCCTGGGGCCCGCCAAATGACGTTGTTTAGTCGACGGGACCCAGGGAAGGCCAACTCTGTGGGACCTTATCGGTCGCTGGGATTCGTGGGGTAGCAGGCGGTTCCGGAGGTAATCTGGTCCAATGCCATGTAAGGCTTTATTTAATATGGGCTTTATTCTAATTTTCCAAATGAGAAGCTGGAATGAATTACCAGGGTCACCAAGAGTTATTAATTATTAGATTTTTATCTTCCTTTTATAACTTTATTTATTTATTTATTTATTGGATTTGTATGCCGCCCCTCTCCGGAGACTCGGGGCGGCTAACAGCAACAATAAAGCAGTGTACAATAGTAGTCTGATGTTAGAAACAATTATGAGTAACTCAAGGTAGCAAACACACCTAATATTCCTTCCTCCTCCTATTTTCCCTGCAATATCAACCTTATATGAGGTGGGTGGACTGAGAGAGGATGATTGGCCCAAAGACCCCTAGACAGCTTTTACAGGACCAGAACTCCCAGTCTCCTAGTCTCTAGGCCAGTTCTTTCACCGCTGGACCAAACTAGACGATGCTCCTCATTGCTGATGGGCACTGGGAACTGTTTTTTTATAAAGAATTTTTACTTCATTTCACTCTGTGAGTAAGCATAAGGGGGGAGAGTTTATGGCTGTAGCCTTGGTGAACGTCACGGATGATTTAATGTATTATGAACAGAAATTCATACGGACATGCAGAGCAGAGACTACAATGTGATAATTCAGTGAATAAGAGGCGGAGGCGTGCAAGGTGACCAGAAAGTCATTCTATATTAAATTGCCATAGAAACCAGCACTCTGCCATTTTGAGCATACAATCCCCTCTCCCACTGACACCTCTGGGATTTCCTGATTAAGAACATGGTAGGTGCTCTAAAGGCCATGAAATGTGATGAATCACAGTAAAAGCTGCTTCATTCAAATTGTCCCTGTGCCTATTATATTCTTTTGCATTGTTATAGAACTCTATCCGTGGGAAATCTAGCAAAATCAAAGGTTTTCTACAAGTTTGTCATTTTTACATAGATATTTTAAATATTCAAATCATACTCCATTAAAACAGGAATATTTTACTACTCAACTGTGTTAATGGTTTAGGAACCTTACCATAATTAGCATTATTTGCATTTCCTTTAAATTCTAATAGTGTGATATTGTGTTCCCGGATGTTTGCAAATAGATAATTTTATACGTTCTTGTACTCAGAAGTAATTCCTGTTAAATATAATGGGCGCTTATTTGGGGCTAAGTAGGTATTGGATTCTGCCTAAATAAATGTTTGTAATTAAAAACCTAGAAGAAGGAAAATTCTGAAAACACAATAACAAAATATACACTTTTTGCTCTGGGCAGTGTAGAATGATACCGGTTATCCAGATTGATAACCGAAGCCTCCTCCTATAAATTTAATTACATTCATACTGATGGCTGGAAAATCGGCTGTACCAAATTTAATATTCTTTTGCTATTTAACCCAAAACAGTAGTCCTGCAGAAGTGTAAGTTAAAAGCGAAAGATGATAGGGAGAGAAAGAAAGAAACGTCTTACCTGCAATAATCTTATGTAACCCGGTGTGATTTTCCGCAGGTAGATGACCATTTTTATCGACGTTTTTCAAAGAATTTCAATTTCTGATTTCCTTTAAAAAAAAAAAAGATGTGCTGGTGGACAGCCACAACTTAATGAAAACAAGAACTTACCATAGAGGTTAGCTATGATTAGCCAGCTGAACTCACTTTGCCTAGACTGTTCTATAAAAGTACAGTCCTGAGCCAATGTGAAATTTGTTCACATTGGAGCATGTCATTCCCATTAAGATTTTTACATGCCACTGTCCTACAGATGCAGTATATAAAGCCCAAGCCTATTACATAACCTGCCACGTTTGATTTATCGGCAAAGCTTAAGTGTTGGCAGAAGTCCCTAAGTCTTCAGCCGAGAGCAAGTTATGTATCTAATATCCGAAAACTCTTTTGGTATGTTCGAGTCTTATTAAGAAAGCAAATAAAAAACAGCTTGCTTTACAACAAAGCGATCTAAACAAAATAAATAAAACACATGTGCACATACATATGGACTCTACTGAAAAAATAGAGCATTCTGAAGTTGAAGAATGGGACAGGGAAATCAGATTATTGGGAGACTGGGATCATATTTTACTTCCATAAAATAAAATCACAAACTGTCTTATTGATTTCACGTGAGGACATTTTAAGAGAAGGAGCTCAGATGAGTACTGGACACTCATGGCTCGGTCTAGAAAGTTAAATGTTTTCTTTTTGTTGGCTACACATATAGAAGATGTTACTTCTCTTGAAGTGTTAATGTCCTCTTGTAGGCTGAGTGCTCCACTGCATTGTCATTTTATCAGCTCTTTCTCTGAAAAGGGAAGAAGGGTAATAGCAATATAGCACTTAGACTTGTATACTGACCCACATTCTGATCCATAGTGCCTTTACAGCACGCTCTGAGTGATTTACAATATCGGTGCATTAGTGACTGCCTCTTCTTTGAATAACGGCAGGATTAATAATAAATAAATTAAATAAAGGAAAAAATTGAAAATAATAATAATAAATTGAGAAGTTCCCTGAGGATGTGCTCCGGTCTAAAAGCTTGGAAGAAATAAACCTCTAGTCCTAGTGGCTGATTCGGATTGGACCTTCAAATATTCTTGTATCTCATGGACAATTCAGGGAGATATAGGCTTCTGGTAGGAACGGAGCCAAGAGTATTGTTCTTTTGATGCTTCAGTTGCATTTTCTGGTAGATATCAGCTGAAAATTACATTTGGCTTCCAGAAGGGAGAATAAAGCTCATCAGAATGGAAATAACAAGAGCCAGCCTCACCAAAAATGAATAGGAGAAGTCATGTTTGCAGGTTCAGACAGGCTTGATTACAAACCTTGTACCGAAATTAACAAGGTTTATTTTAGATGGATCAATGATACGAAAAAATGATACAAACAAATGATATGATACAAATACGAACTGAATAATCAAATTATCACAGATAACCCCCACTCGGTTAAAGACCTCGGTATACTAATAACAAAAGACCTAAGTGGCAAAGCCCACTGCAACAACATCTCCAAAAAGGCTTCAAGAGTTGTAAACCTAATCCTACGTAGCTTCTGCTCTGGCGATCTCTCACTACTTACCAGAGCTTACAAAACTTTCGCCAGACCCATCCTCGAATACAGCTCATCTGTTTGGAACCCATATCGCATCTCAGACATTAACACCCTTGAAAATGTCCAAAGATACTTCACCAGAAGAGCCTTTCACTCTTCCACTCGAAACAGAATACCCTACGAGACTAGACTTTCAATCCTGGGCCTAGAAAGCTTAGAACTAAGATGCCTTAAACAAGATCTAAGTATTGCCCACAAGATCATATGCTGCAGCGTCCTGCCTGTTGGTGACTACTTCAGCTTCAACCACAACAACACAAGAGCACACAACAGATTTAAACTTAATATTAACCACTCCAAACTTGACTGTAAAAAATACGACTTCGGTAACCAAGTTGTCAAAGCGTGGAACTCATTACCGGACTCAATAATGTCATCCCCAAACCCCCAATACTTTACCCTTAGATTATCCACTGTTGACCTATCTAGATTCCTAAGAGTTCAGTAAGGGGTGTGCATAAGTGCACTAGAGTGCCTTCCGTCCCCTGTCCTATTGCTCTCCTATATCTCCTATACCTTTCTTCTATTCCTATATCTCTTCTTCTATTCTTTCATTGATATGTTTTATTCCTATATCTTCTCTTCTATTCTTTCTTAGATATATTTTACTATGAGTATATCCTCTATAGCCTTTATTATGTATTTTACTATGTGTATACCCACTAAAACCCTCATTGTGTATTGGACAAAATAAATAAATCAATCAATCAATAAAATAAATCTGGATTTCTTCCTATATTGAACTCCGGCGTTGTGGTGAAATCCCATTCTCTTGGGATACAAGAGAATTTGTGACTGTACAGGAAAATTAGTGGTGACTTCCAATTACCAACTCTTGTTTAGCAAGTTGAGGTTTGTTTTGTTTTTTGAATAAATGCAATCCTTGCAATCCAGACGTCAATTTATTAGATTTTTATTCCTATGTATGTATGTACATATACAAATTCAAGGTGTTTTTCGTTATTTGCTTCATAATAACTACCCTCTGAGGTAAATTGGATTGTGAATGGCTGGCCCAAGGCCAATCCAATTAAATTGTTTTTCCTCTTAACTACTTCACCAAACTAGTCCTCCCTCATAAAACATAGATGCTAAATTAAGTCATGCTGGTTAGTTTTTTTTAAAAAATATGTTAAGCCAAACTTTGACTGTTGACTTAGAACCCATCACAACAATGATTCCTGCATGGAAGACATTTACAGAAATAAAATAGCTAAGTGATAAGATTTTCTAAGACGCCGTTCATTTTTAATTCATTCATTCTGTCTTTAAACCTGTCCCGTCAAAAAGAAAAAAAGTCTGTCATCTTAAATGCTAACTATGTTAATTACAAATCCTTTCCACATAAGACAATTATGCAGAAAAATGAAAATAATAGTATCTGGGTGGCATTAACTATTCTGACACATGGCAGGGATAGGCAGCATATTTATTTGTTTATGCATATGATTTATGATTTATATGTCACTATCACCCTTTCTCCTACAAGGACTCTGAGCGGCATATATGAAATGCACATATATTTTGAAAGCCAGCGCCCCAGATTTTAATGGGAACGATTCCAAGATATTATTTCATCATCCATGGGGAGACTACATTATTTTCCTTCAAGGTAGATGACAGCAAGGCTTTCATTTTCTAATTCCAAAGGTAATATAATAGTCAAGTTTTCTGAATTAACTATTAATTTCCAGTACTGTGCCTGTGGCAGGCAGAACAGAAAGCTGTGATGTATGGATGTATGGCTGTTTATCATCAGAGGGTAGAGTGGCACAGCACAAACCCAGCAGAATTCAGCACCATCCGGTGAAAACAGGAGGACTTAGAAATATTTACAGATTATGCCCTTGTTATAGATGTCTTTTTTTCTTCTTCTTCCCCCCTTTCAAAAGATGGTGGAAAGAACATTTTGTTCTCTTAGCTTCAGGGTGACGACTTAACTTTCTTTGCTTTTTTTTTTCCTGAGACAACTTTCCTGATGCATTTTAAGAAGATTTACAGCACAAAAAGGTAGCCTAGGTGATTCATTTTCTTTCAATGTTCAGTGATAGAATGGCTACCTGGATGAAGTCCAAATACGACCCCAGGTAGGGACACCAACTTAATGTAGGTTATTTGTTAAGTGCCTTTTGGAACCTGAGTTTAAAGACATCACGTGAATAGCAATCAAAATTACTGACAATTTAGGTGGGATGGCTAAAAATTAATAAGTTGATAGATTTTCTTTTGGCTGCCTTACCTGAGCTTATTCTGAAGACCACAGTGCAACAGGCATGGGGCTTATTATGACAGTATTGGGTCTATATTTTAAAGTGCCTTGCCAGCTTCAGAACAGATAGAACATTTTTAAAAATAATATTGATTTGGAAGAAACATGTTTTTAAATTTATGCGACCAAAATTAATTGGACTGAAAGGCACTTAACTTTGGCTGGATAAATGCACAAAGTGAGGACCCTGAAGTATGAATTATGTTGAGAGGGTTCATCCACAATTTTTCCAGGTGCTAAGAGAAACACACAAATACATTAGTAATTGGAGATTAGATATTTGAGTGCTCAGCCACCAGCATGTGTTTGTATTGAAAAATAGGCCATCCTGTCTAAAGGACTTCTTAAAAGTAATCTTACCAAGAATGTGTGGACCTCTATATATACATTGAGAGTTTCTACACAAGACACAGATTCCTTGGGTGTCTAATCACACATGGCCAAATAAAGTATTCTATTTTGATATCATCCTCGGAGAGGGGTGGCATACAAATCTAATAAATTATTATTATTATTATTATTATTATTATTATTATTATCATCATTATTATTGTTGTTGTTGTTTGTTTATTATTATTATTATTATTATTATTATTATTATTATTATTACCATCATCATCATCAGCGTCATCGTTGTCATCATCATTGTCATCATCATCATCCAAGTTATTTTCTTGGTAACAATAGAGCAATAGCTTGCCATTGCCTTCTACTTGGATTTTTTTTGTTCCAAATTCTCAATCTAGCCTACATGTAATGGAATGTGTGAATGATCTTGGGGGATGAGGGCAAGAGATGGTGCCTAGGAAACAATCAGAGAAGAGAGGAAAACCCACCCTAGTGGATCAAGCACTAAAAAAAAGCTTGTACCTTCAAAATAATGTAGCTATACAATAAAGTAGAGTTAGATCAAGTAGTCTGGTTTGCCCAGCAGGGTTAACACTACAGTTCTGCAACTTCTTTTAATTAATTAATTAATTAATTACTTAATTACTTAATTAATTAATTAATTCATTCATTCATTTGATTTTTATGCCGCCCTTCTCCTTAGACTCAGGGCGGCTTACAACATGTTAGCAATAGCACTTTTTGAACAGAGCTAGGCTATTGCCCCCACAATCCGGGTCCTCATTTTACCCACCTCGGAAGGATGGAAGGCTGAGTCAACCTTCAGCCGGTGATGAGATTTGAACTGCTGACCTTCAGATCTACAAATCAGCTTCAGTGGCCTGCAGTACAGCACTCTACCTGCTGCGCCACCCTGGCTCCTTATTCTTGTCTCTCATCTAGAGAGGCTCCAAACTACTTAGCATTTCAGTATCAGCCAAGGTCAGTTGCCCCCCAGATAGGGTTGAATAAGGTAACAAGCAATGCAGACAATTAGAAATGAAAAGAATACTTGTATTATTATTATAATTTTTAAAAAAGAGTCTACAGAATATCCTGCCTAAAGGCCAATTGATGATAATGGGGAAAGAAAAGTCAAGCAAGGATGGTCTTGTCTGCCTTTTCCTTTCTTGATCTTTTCCAAGATCTCTTTCATAGAACAATTAGTAGTAATGACTGGAAGGATGGGAAGATGGTGGGAGGGAAGGGAGCCGAGGGAGTGGGGGAGGCGAGGAAATGATATCCAATTTATTTCCATGCAGTTTTGCAGCTTTATCCATGAGCATGTTTTATGATATTCGTCTTGGTGATGATAGGCCACATACAGTGAAGGGCTACCAAAATTTTTACTACCACACTGTGGGCGTGGCTTATGCAGGACGCCCTGCGTTTTCTTTCAACATTTTTCAGTGCAAATTGGGTGCTCTGGGGTGGAGCTCCATTTTCGCTACCCCATTGCGTCCCCCCCCATCTGGACAGTAGCCAACCCCTGGCCACATATCCTTGCCTCTTCTCAGTTGAGAATCATTCTGTTTCAAAAGAATGATTGTTCAAAAAGAAAGAGGCACGTTCTACCACCAATGGTAGACATGCACACAGTTCCAAAAAAGTTTTGGAATAAGATAACAAATAGGTTAAAAGAAATAGCAAATGAAGATATTGAAAAAAAACCAGAATTATATTTATTGGGTATTTTTAATAAAAAAATAGAAAAAGAGGTAAGATACCTAGCTACACATATACTAACAGCTGCCAGAATAGTATATGGCCAACTGTGGAAAACAGATAAAATACCGGAAGAAAACATAATAATTAAAAAAATACTAGACTGTGCGGAGATGGACAGGCTATCCAAAAGATTAGAGGGAAAAGAAGAATCAGATTACTATAAAACATGGGCAAAATTTTATGATTGGCTAAAATAAATAAATAAAAATTTATGCAAAGCAACACATCAAATAAAAGAATTCAAAAATTAATATTATGTAAAAGAAGTGTAATTCTCTGATCAAATATCCAAAAAAAAGAAAAGGAAAGTGGGAAAACTTTCATTTCCCAAATGTTATATATATATATGTTTTTATGTATGTTTTTTCTTTTGTCTTGTATGTCACATTTGTAAAATAAAAATTAAAAAACCCCAAAAAACCCCAAAAGAATGATTGTTCTAAGTGCCTTACCTCACACAAATTCCTTGTGTGTGTGTGTTTGTGTCACCGTGGAAGTGATAGTTTTGCAAGATGCAGTTGGTGCTTAATAAGTACATGAAAAAGAATCTGAGGCAAAGTCCATTGATTGTAAAGTGTGAGCATTTTGCAGCTGCAGGAGAAATAGGAGTTGCTAGAAGGCTGTAATTGCAGCTGGGTTTATTTTAGACAGTTTTCTGACTAAAGCATATGTTTAGCGTAGATTGTAGCATAGACAACATTATAGTTGGTTTTTCTACAATTGTTCCTTTTTCATCTACTAGGTTCTTTGGGGAAGCACAGTTTATAACTGACCCTTCATGTCATCATTCCTTGGTATTTCAGAATTTATAGAGTATAAATTTCAGAATTTATAGCGTATAAATTTCAGAATTTATAGCGTACTGTATTTATATTTCATAGAGAATATTGAATATTTTATTACAGAATCAACTCTCATTTGTCATGATTTTTCATTCTTATAGATGAAACTTGTATTTTCCCTGAGCAGCATCCCAGTGTGAAATTTATAGAACTACAGCTTGTATTAAATTGAGGATTAAAACTGTGGCTGTCAAAAATATTATTCTAAATGCATTTAGGGGGAAAAAATTAGACAACCTCCTACCCCATTGGGGCATCACTTCAAGATATTTCCTTACTTAAATAGAGAAACAGAATGGCCACAGGTGTGCAAAAAAAGTAGTGGGAGTAGCTATGACATTTTGCTGGCTTCCCATTGAGATTGCTTATGGCAAGGGCTGGGAGGAATGTGCGGGGGTACCCCTTCCCTTCCCTTCCCCCCCTTCCTTTCTCTTCCCTTTCCAGCAGGCAGATTACTGACTGCTGCTGGATCAGGGAGGAAGAAGGGGATTGTGAGATTGGCTGGGAAACTGTCACAGAACATTGAAAAGGACTGCAGCATCAAACAGAAACATAACATTTCCAAATTTCATTCCCTTGGGAGTAACGACTCTTGGATTTAGGACACATTCTGTAACATAGTACATTTGAGGAACATTGGGTTCAAAATTGTTGCCCTATTATGTACTGTTTCATCCAGTTAAAAGATTATGAAAAGAATGTTTCAGTGATATATAGATCAGTGATGGCGATGAGCTACAGCGTGCATGTGCGTGCCAGCCAACTAATTTTTGGCTCAGGCGGAGGCTGTGGGAGGGCATTTTAGGCCTCTGAGGATTTTCGGCAGAGCAGGGGGGACAGCGTTTTTGCCCTCCCCAGGTCCAAGAAAGTCTATTTCATGGGGTGGGACAGTACGGGGGTCGTGCATGCAAGGGCATTGAATTATAGATGTGGGCATTCACACATGCATAAGAGCGCATGTGAGCGCACTTTCGGCACGCAAGGAAAAAAAGATTCACCATCACTGATATAGTGTCAGAAAAACCGGTTGGAACATGTATCATATGTTCTGTAACTTAGATGAAGTCTTACGACACGATAAGAAGATATTGTGATGATAATTTAATGCTTGAAAATGAAATATTATGTATGGACTTTTCAACATACATCCAAAATTAAAAATACTTTAAACAGAAGAAAATGACTCTCATTAGATTCGTCTCCCCCTCCGCAAGAATATCAGCCACCTGTGTTCAAGATGCGCTACGGCTAAATCGCTAGATGAGGGGCAAGACCTGGCAAAATTGCTGACCAGTTCATGGGCCAACCAATGCTTCTTTCCACATTTCTGAAACTCAAAAACCAGCCTCTCATTTCTGCTGCACACAGTAAGGAAAACAACCTTGTATTTCTGCAGTTCTCTTTCTTTCATCTCCTTCCAACTGCCATTGTTTAGCTCTTATTTATCATACAACAGGAAAGCAGTGTGTGTGTGTGGAGGGAGCTGTTAAATGATACAACAGTTGTGCTGAGGTACAATTAGGCTGTCATGCTATTTGCCTATCTCTCCCTGAATGCTATTAATGCTGTGAATCTCAAGTGTCTGATTTTTTTAAAAAAATATATATTTTATTTTTCTAAATCTGTGTGTGTGTGTTTTGTTTACATCTGTGTATTTACAATTTATAAAACATTTAAACTTTAGGAACATCTTAAAACAATGAGAAAAGAGATAACTCCAAACCAATTAAAAATACAAACTAATAGTGAAAAGAAAATGAGAGAGAGAAAAAATTAAACCGTGCAGTTTATACTTATGAACTCTTAATGCATCAACCATCCCATCTTCACTGATTTATTTTTGGAATCATTCAAAGGTCCTTCGGGATTGGGCAGCATAGAAGTCTAAATCAATCAATCAATCAATCAATTTCTAAACCATGTTGAAGCAAATTCCAGAAGTTATGATACATCTGAGCAGAATTAAAGACTGGTCTTTTTTAGAGGATTTTCTTTCATTTGTGCCCTGCAAGAACTTTACAACATCATTATTTGCTTGCTTGCAGGAAGTCCTTGGTTTACAACAGTTCGTTTAGTAACTGTTCAAAGTTACAATGACACTGGAAAAAGTGACTTATGACTATCCTTCCCATTTACAACCGTTGCAGTATCCCCCTGGTCATGTGATCAAAATTCAAATGCTTGGCAACTGGCCCATGACGGTTACCGTGTCCTAGGAAATCATGTGATCTACTTTTGCAATCTTCTGACAAGCAAAGTCAATGGGGAATCCAGATTCACTTAACAACCGTGTTACTGACTTAACAAACGCAATGATTCACTTAACAATGGGGGCAAGAAAAGTTGTAAAATGGTGCAAACTCACTTAACAAATGTTTCACTTAGAAACATACATTTTGGGCTCAATTGTGGTTGTAACTCAAGAACTATATGCACTTGTGCATATTGTTTTACACTTTTGAACAATTCATCTCCCTCAAAGAGAGAACCTGGAAGGTGTATAGTAAAATGTTAAAATACAAAAATAGTACCGGTATATATAAAAGTTCAACATTTAGAAAGAGGCAAGGATGATTTAAACACTATTAAAATCATTTCAACGGTGAAGGAAGGCCTCTCAGGACACTAGCCAGGCCTACTGCTGCTTTGGGCTCTCCATGGGAGGCTGCAAAAACACCTGGTCACATCTTTATGGAAGGCCAGAAGGGTAGGGGCTGCCTCACCTTTGGGGGGCAGAATATTTATTTATTTGTTTGTTTGTTCGTTCATGGTTTGGTAGGTGTGGTTGAGTGGCATCATGTGACTGAGTGGGCGTGGCTATGTAGTCATGTGACTGAGGGATTAGAAGACAGAAAGTCACTTTAACAATGTCCTGCTGGAGAACAGTTGGACTAAAAGACCTCCAGGTTCCTTCTAGTCTTGGGTTATGCTCTGAAGCTGTGTTTAGTGCCAGGTTTGTAGTCCTTTCTTCCTCTCTTTTTTCCCTCCCTCCCTCCTTCCTTCCTTTCCTTCCTTCTGCCCACACCCCATTCCTGTTTTCTCCCGACACCACCACCACCTTTTTGGCCTAGCAGGTTGCTGGGAGGAAAAATGGACCTCCCCTACCCAGTTTTTGGCCTACTCCCCCCGTTTTTCTCATAGCAGGCTCTAGGGGGAAAAAAATTCTGAAGATCAGCTGTGGGACACACAATTATTGGAACTTTAAAAATAAACATTCAATTTTTCAATTTTAAAAACATCACAATAATTTTGCACAAATCAGATCCGGTCTCTTATTATTATATCCTTTCTATAAATTGCTATCGTTATTTATATTTACATTATTTACATATATTGTTCATATTTACACAATTCTATTTTTGTAAGTTCTTTCACATTGTATCACAGTTTTAAATTTTATTTTCCATCCAATTATACCAGGTATCATAGTATTCAGAGTTATGTAATCCTTTGATCTCCATCGTCAGCCTAGCCATTTCTGCATTTTCCGTTATTATATGTATCATTAAATATTGAGTTATTTTATCATATTGTTTCTTGCTAATTCCTAAGAGAAACTGTTCTGCAGTAAACTCTGCTTCCATTCCTATTATTTCCAGAAAGCCTTAGATTTGGGACAAGTCCATCATTAATGAAAGAAGGTGCCTAATTCTACTTCACACTTCCAACAGGTTGAATTCGAATGTGGATATATTTTTGCCAATCTGCTTGGAGCTATATACCATCTGTGAAACATTTTGTAATAATTCTCTTTAAAAGCCACAGATTTTGTAATTTTGCAATTGATGTTCCAAGTCTTCTCCTAAATTTTAAAAGTATTTTTAACTACTGTTTCTGTGAACTGGTAGTATTTTCTAGTACCAGTTTGGGCGAACATGCCCAGACTGGTAGCATTTACTTTGTACGCCACCCAGAATCCGCAAGGAGTTGGGCGGCTTAAAAGTCAATTAGATTAAATTAGATTAAATTAGATTAAATTTCACCCCTGGGTAGGGGGTAATTGCAGAGCATGGTCTCTCCCTTGTACCACCCCCTTAGAATTCTTTAACTGATGGGATCTGCAACATGCCTCCCTTGGCAGGTTGAGTGGGATGCGCCGATGTAATGGAACTTATGTACTGTACTGTGTAATACGGTGCTAAGAAAAAGGCCTTGCCTAATTATTACATAATATTTCTATTTTTTTTAATGACCAGGGGCTTTCAAATGAGAACATCTCCACCTCTCTTCCCTGAGCTAAACACAACTATCTGCTCAAAACCATACCCAAGAAAGACTTCCCATATGGAGCAAAGAGCAGGCATTTCCAAGGCTGCAGAATTCAGAGTACGATCTTCAGCTTTCAAAAGCTTTGGAAGTCCAATTTAAATCTGTAGGCTAAGGTTGGAAAGGATGGGAGGCTGATCCTTTGTTAACTTGGCCTAAACCTGACTTGCCAGAGAATGCTTTTCAAGTCTTTTTCATTCTTTAGTTCTTTCAGGAGATTGTGTACTTTTCTATTTATTTCTAACTGCAAAGGCCCTTCCTGTACAGATTCTACTCAATTTGCTGAGCAGAGGCCAAAGCAATTTACAATGCACTTATCTAAACATTTAAGAGTTTGCTTTGCCAGTGCTGCAGAATGAAACACTGCAGCCTGGGAAATGGCAATTAATCGGAAAGATGGCTTTCTGTGTTTGTCAGTTTAAAAAAATACACACACAAAAAGAAACACTAAACAAGCATAGCTCTGAGCAATATAGTAGGTTCTTTTCTTACTACGTGCTACCCAGTTGTTAGAAGAAGAGAATGCAAATGCTGTTAAGAGTCGTACAATGGATATGCTGTAAGATGTTACGATGCCATAGCTGTTTTATGGAACACAGTTGAAATTTAAGAAAGTAAGCGGCAGCTTGTGTTTATGTTTGCTTATATTTAACCATCCCATGTTTCTGATAAACTAACATGAAGAACGTTCTTCTGAAAAGCTCATAAGGGTAGCCTGGCTGGACCAGATCAAGGCCATATTTGCACTTAACATTTCAGCTACACCTGACTCTAAACTGATTTGGGAGAATCCTGTTTGCAAGTAATTCAGTCCAAGCGACTGAGCCATGGTGGCGCAGTGGTTAAAGTGCAGTATTGCGGGCTAATTCTGCCAACTGCCAATGGTTTGATCCTGACTGATTTAAGGTTAACTCAGCCTTCCATCCTTCCGAGGTTGGTAAAATGAGGACCCAGATTGTTGGAGTCAATATGCTGACTCTCTAAACTGCTTAGAGAGGGCTGTGAAGCACAGTGAAGCGGTAAATAAATCTACGTGCTAGTACAAGTTAGCATTGGATGGTTCCTATTGACTTTTAAAACTCTGTTTTCATAAGAATATATCTGGATACTCTTTTGTGGTATTTCCTTGATTCTTCTTCGACCTATTTTGTGCTCCTTAAATATACTTTGGGAAAAGTTACATTACATTAGGAAAAGTTAACTCAGGTAATAGTGGTTGGAACTCCTGAAGTAGCATTGATTTTGTTTGACCTGCAATTCCCTCCCCCCATCCTTGTCATCAAAAAGGAATGAGTAGATATGGCAAATAGTCTGAATATTGGGATTCCTAGTGCTGAGAGCGAGGGATTGGTCCTGGATCATCAAACTAGCTTTGTAACTCTTAGGCATCTAAGGGATAATACTATGTACTTACTTTATTAATATTCAATGAGTCTTCATTTAATAGTGATTTAAAGCAAATGTATTCTGCTATTTTGCATTATGAATGTTTGGGCTATTTCATTAAAGTAAATAGAAGAGGCTTTTAAAAAAAATCTGAATAATATTTTGAAAATCTGTTCATGTCTCTCTCCAACCTCTAAAATGAAAAGTTCTGAATATAAGCATGTGACTCAAAAGTACATAATTTCTATTGACCTGTGTTTTTATTTGAAAAATAGTAAAAAAATATTCTTTGAAGTCAACCTCAATTTCTAGTGAATTTATTTTGATGTAGCTTTCTTGGCAGTAATAGAGAAATGGTTCCTCTTTCTGTTTCTCTGAAAATTCTTCAACTATTTAGTCTAGACAATTAGATTTCCTGGTGTTATTACATCCAAATACTAAGGAGTCCCTATCTGGCTCAATGTCTTGATATCAGTCAGAATCAGCCAACTCATGGTTTTACAATTTCAGCAACTTTTAAGATGCATTAATGAGTCCAACTCACCAGTTTGTAATTCATCATTGAAATAATAATATCCAAAGAAAGAAATCCGAGCGGACATCTGGAACATAACAAAAGTTGACTTCTGTACTGAAGTATCACATGACTAATCCTTAAATAGCCTAAAGGCATGGCCAATTTTCTAAGGACCTATTCACAGAGACCCCCTCTTGCTTAGCCACTCGTGCCTTTTGGCAACTGTCCGTAGCCTAACATCAAGAAGCTCCTCCCCTTCTCTTGAGTCACTCATGTGCACTTTGGGAGGTACAGAAGGCCCTGATTGGCTCCGACCTCCTCGCTATCAGACTTGGATGCCAGGTACATGGGCCTTGGGTACTTTTAATGTATTAGATTTTTTTTGTACGCTTTGTTTCTGAGTTTTTGGACAAGGGCGGCAGACAAATCTAATAAATAATAATAATAAAAGTACTGCGCCACAATCGTCTCTCAATGCTCGGGATCTGTGACCAGCTGTACAAGGCACAGATGGGCCACAATAACCTTTCATGGAATTTCTGCTGACACAAGGACTAAAAAGATGCTTTCTTATGGATTTGTTTATAGATAAGAGACTACATGAAATGAAGAGGTAAATGTGGGTAACCTTAGATGGGATGAAGAGTCACTAAATTTGCTTATACTTATGAGGAAGGTTGAAAGTCTTGTGAACACATACACATACACACAGACACCTTTATTGTATTGCAATTCCCTATTTTCTTTTTTTCTTGCATTCTTTCTCTTCTCTTTTTCTTGGTTTGTATTAGATTTTACTACTATTATCATAATTCTGTTGTACACACACATCTTTCTGCATGCCTCCTTCAGGTACTTCACCCTTTCTCCTTCATGTACTGCAGCCCAACATTATTCTTTATGCTCAAATTAACTCTGCATTTCTTTCCATTTTCTTCCTTTCAAAAACTGCCCTGTTTTTAAAGTCAACTGCAAACCAGTTGGCATTTTTATTCTGCAGAGTGTTTTCATTTCTTCTTGTCTAGAAGCACCCAACTTTGATTTGTGAACAAGTTTATTTCATGTTACAGGTAATTTATAAAGCTATCAGGCAACATTGACCTCAACTGGCTTCTCTTTCTTATTTTTTTCCAACATGTTGGTTGATTAAAAGTCTGTGATAAACAAAATTCAAATACTGAAATGAGCCGATCATGTTTTTTTCATAATATATTTTTTTTGCTAGGAAAGCTACAAAGATTTATTTTGTTCATTTTTTCAAATTAACCTACTGTATTTCACTTCTCTGACAACTTTGTGGAATGGAATATATCTTCTGGATAACATACTTCTTAAATTTAAGAAACCAGTTCTCAGTTTAAAAGAAATACATAAAAAAGACTCATTTTAATGCAACGTTTAGGAAATATCTATGTTTTGGGGTAAATGCATATAACATAAAAGTATGTTTAAAAATAATGCAAAACAGAATGATTAAATCTGCCCATCCCTAATTGTACTATGTGATATAAAAAAATGGATTAGAGAAAAGAATCTGGCTTTTCCCATATCAAGAATCCTGTTTATGGAAGATCCTTCTGTTGCCAGGTATGGAGAGATAACCAATAGCAATAGCAGTTAAGTTTATATAACGCCCCATAGCATTTTACAGGATTCTCAGGGTAATATGCAATGTAGAAGCATTATTTGCCTATCGCAGAGGTGGGCTCTAACTTACCTCACTGTTGGTTCACTTCCTCCCACGCCGCTTGGGCGTGCTTCATGCTGAAAAATAAAAATCCCCAAAGCTGAAAAGATGGCGACTGCATGCACAGTGCTGGAAACTTGACTTCTGCACATTGGTGATACTGAATCTGACTGAACCGGTTCTGTGCCATCATTGTGACATCACCAGAGGGTTGCTACGGGTTCGGGCAAACCAGTACAAACCGTGAAGAATCCATCTCTGCCTCATCATCATCGCCTGAGCAAAGCTACTCTAAAGCTATGTACAGAGTTCTAGAAACCACGCTCTGAATGTTTTACCTAAAGTAATTTCAGACAGAAATTCCTGAACAGAGGCTGCTGGGGACCACAGCAAAGTTTTCAGGGACTGCACACTATGCTGGTTCACTCCCTCCCACACTGTGTGGGGCATGCACGGGCTTGCGCATATGCAGTGCCAAAAAAAAATCTGGAAAAAAATAGCTGAAAATAAGATGGCAAATGCATGCAGTGCCGGAAACTTGGTTTCTGCACATAGTCAGAAGAAAACATAATAATAAAAAGATGGCGGCGCCCACGGACCAACACTAACTGAACTGGGTAGGTGACATCACTGTGGCATCACCAGCGGGTCACTACAGGTTCGGGCAAACTGGTCTGAACTGGGAGGATCCAGCTCCTGGTCTATTGCCCCCAGCAATCTGAGTCGTCATTTTACCAAACTTAGAAGATTGGAAGGCTGAGTAAATCTCGAGTGCCATCAGGAATGAACTCCAGGCAGTGGGCACAGTTAGCGTGCAAAACTGAACTTTAACTATTGTACCTATCCTGAGGATGTGGGTTATAATGAGCTGTTATGGCCAGGAGCAAGATTTCAGATGAACATCAAGAAGAATTTCCCAATAGTCCGAGCTATCAACAGTGGAACAGCTGACTTGGCAAGCGATTAAACTAAAAGGCTGGATGCTTCAGCAGTCAAGTGCTATGGTGGAGAAGACGTTGGAATAATCCATCTAGAAGTTCCACTTCAATCCTTAATTCCTATGATAACTTTATTCATTTTTTAAAAAAATCATTCCTTTATTATTGTTATAACTAACTCAAGGCAGCAAACATACATAATCTTCCTATTTACCCCACAATAACTATAACTCTGTGAGTTGGCTGAGAACGAGTGACTGCCTCAACTCATAGTCTCCCAGTTTCTAGCTTGGTACTTAACCACCAGATCGAACTAGGTTTTTTTTAAAAAAAATTGCTCAGTTTTTAAACACTGGAAGTATAAAATGGCACGGAAGTCTATGCCAATAGAGTATTGATTACATTATAGGACAGAATAGTATAGCTCCTGTTCAGTTTCAAAAATCAACCTCTTTATATCTGCATGAGGACTAGATTTCCTGGGGATGACTGTGACTGAATAATCAGCAAATGAGGTAGAGCAATTGGATTAAGTATATTTGCACGTTTTTGAAGTAGCTCATCTAGTTTAACCTGCGACTCAGCGCAGACCAAAATTTATTTATTAAATTTATTTATGGGTGGTGTATAAAAGTATTAAATGTATATACCACCCATCTCATCTAGAGGCTTGCATCAGAGTAAAAATAACAGAATAAAGCTTTAAAATGTTACGATCATAATAAATATTAAAATGAGTGAAGATGGCAAGGAAGGGGCAAAGTAGAAGCAGTCCATTATCCATCTCAATAATGACATCCCCCCCCCACCAAAAAAGGGGTCCCAGGCCAATTGGCAGAACCAGATTTTGAAGCTTCTTATGGAAGCTCAAGAGGGTGGGAACTAGTAGTGGGTTGCTACCGGTACAGTAGGGGACAGCGCAGCGGTAGCGACCACCTGATTGAGCAATTTGTGCATGGCAGCCACTCCTATGGGCGCCATCATCTTTTTTCTTCATTTTTTTCATATTTTAGCTTTGTGCAGAAGCAAAATCTTGCACAAGAGAGATTTTGGCATTTTTTTTGCTTCTCCGCATGCGTGGAAGCAAAAAAATTGCCAAAATCTCACATGCACGCGCTTCCCTTCACAAGGTTTTATCATGTTTTTGCTTCCTGCGCATGCGCGGAGGCAAAAACACAATGGGACGCACACAAAGCACACGCACGCAAGCAAGAGAACCAAAGCTGCATGCACAGCACAATGGTAGTGGCAGTAATGGCAATCGTCGCCTGGCGGGAACGGACTTCATTCATTCATTCATTCATTCATTCATTCATTCATTCATTCAATTTTTATGCCGCCCTTCTCCTTAGACTCAGGGCGGCTTACAACATGTTAGCAATAGCACTTTTTTAACAGAGCTAGGCTATTGCCCCTACAATCCGGGTCCTCATTTTACCCACCTCGGAAGGATGGAAGGCTGAGTCAACCTTGAGCCGGTGATGAGATTTGAACCGCTGACCTTCAGATCTACAAGTCAGCTTCAGTGGCCTGCAGTACAGCACTCTACCTGCTGCGCCACCCCGGCTCAGTTTATCTTGAGGGGCACCACGTTCCAGAGGATGGGTGCATGAATAAGGTGAGCTTTTCTTTTCTTTTTCATCCCATTATGATTCTTTTACCACATGAAAATGAACAGAGGTATTGGAGCGAATGACATTTCAATTGTCCATGGTTTGTGGGAGTAACATTGATTGCATTTGCATATTCAGCTGAAGGTACATTATGCAAGGAGACCAGTTAACAAGCCTAAATTCTGTTCATAAATATGGTCTGGATAATGTTGATGGAGGTCTTAAGCTGGCTACACTACAGAAGTGGCCTTTCTCACTTTTGCTTGCTGACTGAACCACATGTAGCAGTGGCTTATTTTAGGCAGGGAGAATTCTCTCATTATTCCTCATCTAAAACACTGGTGTCAAATTTACCATATCATATCACTGGGACCGCCTTCTGCCGCACGAATCCCAGTGACCGATTAGGTCCCACAGAGTTGGCCTTCTCCGGGTCCCGTCGTCTAAACAATGTCATCTGGAGAGTGCCAGGGGAACAGCCTTCTCTGTGGCGGCCCCGACTCTCTGGAACCAGCTCCCACCCTCCTTGCCTTCCGTAAACTCCTTAAAACTCACCTCTGCCATCAGGCATGGGGGAATTGAGGCATTCCCCCCTCCCCTGGGCCTATACAATATATGTATGGTTTGTCTGTGTGTATGTCTGGTTTAATAATGAGGTCTTTTAATGTTTTTTAAATTTATTAGATTTGTTGTGAATTGTTCTATTGTCTGTTGTGAGCCGCCCCGACTCTACAGAGAGGGGCGGCATACAAATCTAATAAATAAATAAATAAATAAATAAATAAATAATAACAACATTTTTTGCCTTTGCAGGGATAGGGTGGCTGATTCACTTTCTGCTGATTCACTGTGACTGATGTAGTAAGCTCTGTGAGTTTAATGATAGTTTAATGTATTTGTAAGGTGTAATGTATGTCTGATACGTAAAACAAAGACAGGCTTGTAATATTATTATTGTATTGAGAGATATTGACTGATTTGAATGTGAACGACTGGACTGTTTAACTCGATTGTGCTATTTCTAAAGTAAACACTATTTTATACACTTTAATGTATCTGTCTTGTATGACTGAATAATTACTCATATCTCCTGGGTATCTGCTGGAATCCCACATTTTCCTCTATGCATGTCCTTGATAAACTCAAGGGTTCTGCACACTCCTGAACAAAGGGTGCATTTTGACAGGAGAAGCTGTACTTGTGCAGGTAATAGAAAAGCTTTTTTTTCTGCCAGATTTCTCTCTTGAAAACCATAATAAACACTTTGAGTCAATAATTTTGAGTTTTTCAGTGAAGGCTCTAAGAGGAACTAAAGGAGATGCCCATTTAGACTCAAATATTTACATGATATTAAAAAAAAGTCTGCCAAAAACTGATTATGCTGTAACTCAAAATGAAGCCTATACATTTTATCATCCTGTTCTGTCGGGCTCTCTGGTAGACTCCTCCCAAAAATTCACAGGTACAAATTTCAGACACACACACATTTGAAAATTCAAAACAATGTTTTTTATTATGAAAATGCACTTAACCTAAGCCCTTTTTTGGTACAGCAAAGAGCACTCGTCTCCAAACAAACTGGTAATTTGTACAAGTCCCTTATCAGTTCTGTGATACTTAGCCTGCAGCTGTGGGGCAATTCACAGTCCTTCTTCTTTCACAAAGTGAAACACACTTTGCCCTGGTTTAGTTTCAAAGTGGGGAAAAATCAGCACACAAAAGGTCAAAGTCAGTAAAGCAGTCACGAAACACAACGATCAGATAATCCTCCACAATGGCCAAACCCACAGGCTGCTATTTATAGCAGCCTCACTAATTACCACAGCCCCACCCAACCACAGGTGGCCTCATTTTCTTTGATAATAATCTCTCAGTTGTTGTTGCCTATGCATTGCTCTCCGCATGCGTGGCTGTATCATTAACTCTTGTTCTGAATCCAAGGAGGAGCTAGATAATTGATCTCCTTCTGAGCTGTCTGCCACACTCTCCTCCTCCCTGTCACTCACATCTTCTTGGTCAGAGGAGCCTTCATCAGAAGATTCCACCGGGGGCAAAACAGGCCTGCAGCATGTGGATGTCTCCCCCACATCCACAGTCCTTGGGGCAGGAGCTGGGCCAGAGCTAACCACAACACATCCCATGTCAAACAACTCTAGTAAAAAATACAATACAAAAAAAAAGATTCACCTTTTATTCTGCTCCTACAGTGAGCATTAAAAAGACCCCCAAAACAATCAGCAATATGATAGGGAAAGCCAATCTTCTCCAGTTTTCCTATCTTTGCACACCAGACAGTGTGTTCCTCGCTGCTGCTTGTAAATTGGTTTCCGAAGTTTCTCAGCTTGCCTGTAGATCGATCAATCAGGAGAGTTTCTGAGCTTTGTTCAAAGGGAATTAAGCTGAGAAAAAGAACATCAGACTTCTCTAGTTCATGTCACAGCTCTCGCAGTTCATGTTGTTAGCCAACATCTTAAATCAATGCTGGAAACTTGCTGGCTTGTAAGGTGGTCACTCAAAATTTCTTGGAAGAAAACAAGGTGAGATGGACTTCACTCAGGCCATTGTCTGAGATCTCTGGGTGCACTAAAAATAAAAGGCCTTTGCAAATTCAGCCGGAACAAAAACCCACCACACATTAATAGTATCTCTTTGAATCTGTATTCTGTTCATGGACATATTTCTCCCCAAATATTCTCAGATTTAATTCAGCATTTTAGATCTTAGCTCTGGACAGATGGAGATTCTCATTCATCTCATTTCCTGTCCTCCTTTCCAGGAAGGATATCTGTAATCCAGTAACGAAACAAAGACGAGATTGCTGTGACTTGATCTGCGAAAGAGAAAACAAATTATTCACAAAACTTCACACAGTTTTTAGCAAACCTATATCTTATGACAGAACTAAAAGTCTTTGCAATTCATTGAATGAAGCATTTCAAGAAACATGATAAATCTTATATATAAATATAAATATAAATGTCTGTTTCTTCCTTCATTTTTTTTGCACTGAATTACACAGGTTTTTTTTTAAAAAAAAAACCCACAAGCTTGATTGCACAAAGAAGTGGTGTCCTGCTTGCTCCTACTCCTCATAAGGTGCTAGGTTTTGAAAAACAAATCTCTTGCCAACTTCCTGCGTTGAAGTCAGTTGCGACCGCCTCGTTCCTTCCTAGATACTACCCAAATTTTGGAAAGGATGGGAAGAAAGTCACAAAAAGAAACACTGGGAAGAACTCAGAAGTGGCACCCATTTTAAACCCAGCCCAAGTCAATTTGGTGGCCACCAAACATCTGCAGCAATTGCTACCAATTGAATGGCCAAAGGCAGAAGACGGCAGGAATCCTAAATCCAAACAGTTACAGTGGCAGGCAGGAATTCAGCCAGCAAAACGCAGGGTTGCAAATGGCTCGGCACAAACACAGCGAAGGGAACGTCTGTCCTAGGGCTTTGCAGGCTTCCTTTTTAAGTTCTCAATAAATGTGGCAAAGGTGAATAGAAAAGAAATAAACTTGATAACTGCTTTACCAAGAAACTTCAATCGTTTTTTCCCCTCTCTGCTTCTTCACTTCTCCCCAAATGCCTTCTCATTCTTTATACCTTGCAGGCAGCCCTTGCTCTTATTTCAAATACTTCCTGGAAGACCTGATCCTTTCCAGTTTTAGCTGCACTCCCACTGTCAGCAGGAAGATCCTTAAAACATTAGCAATAGCATTTAGACTTATATACTGCTTCAAAGTGCTTTTACAGCCCTTTCTAAGTGGTTAACAGAATCAGCATATTGCCCCCAACAATCTGGTTCCTCATTTTACCTACCCCGGAAGGATGGAAAGCTGAGTTAACATTGAACTGGTGAGATTTGAACTGCTGAACTGCAGCTAGCAGTCAACTGAGGTAGCCTACAGTACTGCACTCTAACCACTGTGCCACCCCAGCTCATTATTTTGAAGGAACTGAGATCTTTGAAAAAAATGCCACTGATTACAATCTCATCCCGCCTTTAAACTTTTCTTAAATTGGTCTTCTAGTTAGGACTCCTAGTTCCTTAACACTTATCTAGATTCAGTTCTTTATTTTGGGCTTCTTACTCAGCAATCTCTCTTAATATCTGTTTTTCCTGTTCTCTCTCATTTGCTACATTTATTTGAAATGAATCTTTAGCACAAAATCCCCTCTGTTTTTGCTTTGCATTAGTTCCCCCCTCCCTCCCCATTCCTGCCTTTCCCATCTATTCCTTTATTCTTTAAAATAGGAATCAGTATACTGTGGTACCTCTACCTAAGAACGCCTCTACTTAAGAACTTTTCTAGATAAGAACCGGGTGTTCAAGATTTTTTTGCCTCTTCTTAAGAACCATTTTCTACTTAAGAACCGGAGCCTGGAAAAAATTCCCAGGAAATTTGAGAGCGGCACGAAGGCCCGGCCAGTTTCCTGCAATTCCCCCTTTAATCCCCCCCATCTCGGGCTTTTCTGGGCTGCCAGAGGAGCCTTTCAGTGGCGCTTAAGAAGGCTTTGCAGAGCGAACAAAGCATTTTCCTTTCTCTGGGCGTTTGGAAAGGGAATAAACTTCTGCCTGCGCCCAGAGAAAAGAAATGCTCCCTTCGCTCTGGGCAGTGACTGTCCTCCTCCTCTTCTTCCTCCTCCTCCTCTCACCCAAATTTCGAGCTTTTATTTCTTTCCTAATGGGTTTGCACACATTATTTGCTTTTACATTGATTCCTATGGGAAAAATTGTTTCTACTTACAATATGTTCTACTTAAGAACTGTTCTGTCTGGGTTCCCCCAGACGTCAACACCAACTAAAAAGAGTATCCAGACACGCTGGTAAAAAGCAAAGTCATTTTATATCTTTGAAAACAAACACAGATAACAAAAACTGTTCTTACAAACTGGAATGCTATGCAGCTTCACAGAAGAGTCACGATGGCCAGACAATACAACAGGCTTCTTGCTGGCACACACACCACTGTAGATAAGAACACCCATGCCTCCCCCAAGTTTTCAGCCTTCGAGGCCACAAGCCAGAATCAGAGACGCCAAGGATCGAAGCAAGGTCACAGGACTGCCAAAAGATAACTCTCCACAATACAGGAAGGGCGGGCCTGCCTTTTCAACCTTTCTGAGGAGAACCACACCCAAACCCAGCTGTTGCCTATTAGGGATGGAAGTACCTGGCTAAATGTCCCCTTCGTTGTGCTGCCCTTCTCTGCCTCATATCTATGATGGCTTGTGCGTTCTCATCTAATGACTCCAGGCTACTCGCTGGGGAGAGCTCTCAGGCTGTTCTCCCTCCTCCTCGTCCTGACATTCCTCTTCCCCGTCTGCCTGGTCCTCCTCCTCCTCCTGTTCCTTGTCCTCCCCCTCTGAGCATGGAGCCGGCAGAGTTCCAGCCGTTCCCTGAGGAGCCTCAGGCTGAATCACAACAAAATGAATTAAGTTCTTAAGTAGAGGTATAAGGAGAGTATAGGCGAAGTCTTGTTTGGTTTTAAACTTTACAGTGGTTAGTAATTTACCCATTTTTATCAATAAAATATGATTAGGCATGACTGTGATCTGCCCACAGTTTGTTTACTTACAGTCATGTTGTTTCCAGGTATGCAAATATATGCAAAACTTAACTTTTTTATTTTTTGCTAACACACAGCACAAGAATAAATTAAGGACATTAATATTTTAAAAACAAAAACACAATTCCTGTCTCAAATGTAACTTTTTACTCGTAAATGTTGCTAGCAAATTTTAGTAGATTGGTCCACTTGTTTCCTTAACTACACTGTTGTCATTTCCCAAATCTACGGTGCTTGTGGCCCATCTGATACTACATATTATTCACATGGAATTTAATTGGAATATTACCACTGCAGGCACAAAGGAAGGGTTATAATAAAGTATAATATTGATAGCTAACACCCATCTCTGGCAACCATGCAATTGGTACAATCTAAATTCTTAAAACAAGTGGGTATAGCTGGTAAATCTTGGATTTGTTTAGACTAGTTTGTTTGGTTGAATATAGGAACAGTATGACAAAAGTGTGAAAAAATATACACTATCACAATATCCTGAAAGAGGATAAAACCAAAAGTACAGTGGTACCTCTACTTACGAACTTAATTAGTTCCATGACCAGGTTCTTAAATAGAAAAGTTTGTAAGAAGAAGCAATTTTTACCATAGGAATCAATGTAAAAGCAAATAATGTGTGCAATTGGGAAAACCACAGGGAGGGTGGAGGCCCTGTTTCCTCCCAGGAGATCCTTAGAGAGGCCCCCTGGAGGCTTCTCCCCACCTTTTCCAGCCCTGTTTCCTCCCAGGAGATTCCTAGAGAGGCCCCCCGGAGGCTTCTCCCTGCCTTTTCTGGCCCTGTTTCCTCCCAGGAGATTCCTAGAGAGGCCCCACGGAGGCTTCTCCCCGCCTTTTCTGGTTACAGTTTAGGAGGCTTGGGTTTGTAAGTGGAAAATGATTCTTGAGGAGAGGCAAAAAAATCTTGAATACCTGGTTCTTATCTAGAAAAGTTTGTAAGTAGAGGCGTTTGTACCACTGTACTTCTATATGTATTAGGTGCAAGAAGTCAGGGATCAGGATATTCAAAAATACAGACTACAGGTTTATTTCATGGTATCTATTCAGAAGAATCTGAACTACTAACAGTCAAGGCAATATAATGGTCAAGATTTCTTATGGAGGTGTAGAGACTCAAAATTGATCATGCACTTGACCCCACCCTTAAATTCAGCCTGGTCATCTCCTATATACAGGCATAAAGAAAAATGATGCGGACATATCTACAAAGTCAAGACGAATCAAATTTGATCTGAGGTCACCTTTACTTTTGAAGACTAGACTATAACATTAGTAAAGGCAGCCCTTGTTATCCGTAGTCTCGTGATACCTAATTTTGCATATCCAGATTTGGTAGCTGCATCACCATTTTGTTTATTCATAGTTTGGGGTGTGGGTTTTTTTTTCTTATTCTTTGTGCCAAACTTCATATGCAAATTTATTTATTTATTCCTCAAGATTAAAACTAGGTTACTGACACCTATATATGTTCCTCCTTTTCTCTTGGTCAAGATAGATTATGCTAGCCTAGTTTTGAGCTAAGTAGTCTATGGGCGCTACAAGCATCTTAAAGAGTGAATAAGAGTCTCCTTCAGGACCATGAAAAAATCATGTGGAGCTGAGAAGCCCTATAAGCCAATCAAGATGAAGAAGGCCAGTAGCTACAACAAAATCATGCAGAGCCCCAGTGAGATCCATTGTAAGCATAAAGGATATTATTATTATTATTATTATTATTATTATTATTATTATTATTATTATTATTATTTATTAGATTTGTATGCCGCCCCTCTCCGTACACTTGGGGTGGGTTTTATTATTATTATGATACCCTGCAGACAACAGCTACAAGTAGACCTACACTCCCAAATAAATAAAAGACAAAATCTTATTACAGTCCTCAACTTAGTGAAGCTACTGGAGTGGGCGACTATACAATTACAGGTCGTGTTCAACATGAATACAATTGAATCCAAAATTTCTGTTGCTAAGCAAGACAGCTGCTATGTGATTTTTGCCCCATCTTACGTTGTCAACTTGCAAAGCTTTCAAGTTGCCATAAGTGGGAGGGGGGGAACTGACAAAGTTGCTGTTTGTACTAACTGAAACTACATTTCACAAATGTTTCTTTTGCTGATTGTGCCCTAGGTTACTGGAGTCAACAGGAGGTGTGTGGGTTTCACAGTCCGCCAACATGGTTCATTGGATAATGTGATTTATGACATGTCCAGTGGGAGAAGGGGGGAGAAACAGAGTCATGGGGGCACGGAATAAATATGAGCTCAGTTCTGACTGCATTGGAATATTGGTGAAATGTTGCTCCTAATAAATGGCTATATTTCTTTTGAGGTTTGGTTCCTGGCTCATGAATTAATTAGTACATCTTTCAGAAACTTCACAACTTTCTTGCCACAGTTGTTAAGTAAATTACTGCGGTTGTTGAGTCAATAATGATGAGCCGGGGTGGCGCATCAGGTAGAGTGCTGTACTGCAGGCCACTGAAGCTGACTTGTAGATCTGAAGGTCAGCGGTTCAAATCTCATCACCGGCTCAAGGTTGACTCAGCCTTCCATCCTTCCGAGGTGGGTAAAATGAGGACCCGGATTGTGGGGGCAATAGCCTAGCTCTGTTAAAAAAGTGCTATTGCTAACATGGTGTAAGCCGCCCTGAGTCTAAGGAGAAGGGCGGCATAAAAATTGAATGAATGAATGAATGAATAAATAAATAAATAAATAAATAAAATGTTAAGTGAATCTGGCTTCCCCATTGATTTTGCTTGACAGAAGGTTGCAAAAAGTGATCACATGATCCAGGGACACTGCAACTATCATAAATAGGAGTTGGTTGCCAAGGATCCGAATTTGGATCACATGACCCTGGAGATGTTGCAACAGTCATAAGAGTGAAAAAAGGTCATAAGTCATTTTTTTCAGTGCTGTTGTAACTTTGAATGGTCACTAAATGAAAATGCTGTAAATCAAGGACTACCTGTAGTCCCAGTTTTGCTATTTATAACAGTGGCCCACAATTTTTCCAGCTTGGTGGGCAACATGGTATAAAGGAGGGGTGAGTGGCAGATGCATGCACCCATGCTCAGCTCCATTTGTTTGAATGGCATGTGTGCCTGCGCCACCCACATGCCCCAATGTACCTTTGCGCATGAGAGGATGCTTCTGCTCACCCACAAAGCTCCACCTGTGCGAGTGGCAGGCACTTGCACATGAAGTTCCACTGACACAAGTGGAGGGTGCTTGAGTGGAGGATGCTTGCATGTGAAGCTCCACTCGTGCAAGCTTAGGGCACTCATGTGTAAAAAGCTCCATTCAAATGAATGGAGCTTCACAGACTTGTGCAAGTGCTCTCTGCTGACATGAGTGGAGCTTCATGCATGCACGCTTGCCCATCTCTCCTGCAGTCTTGTTTTACATAGGCTGTGGTCTGGTTATAGGCCCTGGCCTAAGGGTCAGGCACCTCTGATCTATAATTTTATTTATTTTATTTATTTACTTATTCAATTTTTATGCCGCCCTTCTCCTTAGACTCAGGGCGGCTTACAACATGTTAGCAATAGCACTTTTTAAACAGAGCTAGGCTATTGCCCCCACAATCCGGGTCCTCATTTTACCCACCTTGGAAGGATGGAAGGCTGAGTCAACCTTGAGCCGGTGATGAGATTTGAACCTCTGACCTTCAGATCTACAAGTCAGCTTCAGTGGCCTGCAGTTTTATGCTGGACTGGAGGAGAATATAACTGCAGCCATCCATCTATATTCTGCAGTCTTTATTAAGTGCTAAACATCATCTGCATGATTCAATTTTTAAGATGTTACCCATTTGATTTCTCTTTCTTTGGATAGAATTTCTACTACATGGAAGGCAACGAAAAGTTCAAATTGTTCACGGGAGATAGGATATAAACATCTATTAGTAGGGAATTCACAGAATTATTAGAAGACAGTTCCATAGTTTCTTTTTGTTAAGTGCTTAGAAGACGATTTTAGCTCTTTAGTGGGTGATAATTTCCAAGGCAACACGAGAGAGGACTATTTTTGACTTGATGCATGCTGACAAAAAAGAAAGAAAGCGTTAACAGTCTGGCTGAAAAGAAGAAGGGATCTTAAGGCCAAAGAAGTGGTTCAGTTCTCTTGAGTGAATGAGGGGAACTTCTTAATATACCCCTTGAGATCATGATATTCCAAACTTAAAAAGATTTTTGGCTAAGACTCTTCCAGGATTTGGCTAAGCATATCTCAAATTTACATACGTAAAATGCTGCTTTTGGCAGAAGCCTATTTCCTGGTTTCCAGATGCGCTAAATCCATGAAGGGCCCGCCAGAAGGTGCTCCTTTGCATTTAGCTCATTACACTCATATTCCAAGCAATCTGCCCTATTTGGTCCAGAGTATGATTGGAAACAGCTGGCTGAACGTAAGAATTTATATAACCACAACAAAACCTTCAGTGCTGATAGGAAAGGAACTCTTTTACCCCTCCAAAGGTCGCCCCCAGCTATCGGATCGGGCCCGGATGGACTGATCCTAGAAAAGGGGGTTCCCCTGTCCTCGAGGGCCGTCGCCGAGGTCCCATAGTGGACAGGATCACTCCGCAGCTTTGGAGTGCGGAAACCGAGCCTCCCAGGAGGTATCGGCCATAGCAGCCTGACCACACCAGTGGGAAGCGAAGAAGAACAAAGGAGAAAAAAAAACTTAATTTCATCATCACAAGAAAAGGAGACATTAGAAAAGAAGAATTGAAGGTATAAATTCATCTATATAATAATTTTTTTGTGGTAGGAACTCGCATTTATACCTGGGAAGCAATATATTTTCCATATGTTTATTTATTACAAAAGGGTCTGATAGGTTCAATGCCTGCCGTAATAACCAGAGTGTGGGTGCTTCCCATTCACACAACACCTAAAATCTTCAGACGAATTCAGATTAAGTGATGGTCATGACCAGGAGTCTCCAACCCTGGCAACTTTAAGACTTGCGGACTTCAAACCCCAGAGTTCCTTAGCCAACTTTGCTGGTCATGACTCTTTCCATTTTGATGGTTCAAAAAAAATGCCATAAATTTTCTATGATTTCAGCAGTAGGGAAATATTACATCTCTTGGGGTGCACAACATGACAGCTGCCTTTCAACCTGTTGTTGGGCTGTCAACTGTTTCCTGCTACTGGTACTAAAATAATTTTAATAAACAAACCATAAACAAACATTTAAAGATCTCTCTCACTCACCTTCCGAGGTTGCTGAGAGCTAGAAACAAATACTTGTTCCAACTTTACCAACAACCCTACCACACTTCAAGGTCAACATATTGAAAATTTCATAAGGATCTAACATTAGGCACACGTAGACTACAATTGGATTAACAGTATGGAGGTTACCAAAATCCTCAGAATAGATCCAAATAATGTGAGCAAATAGAACTCCAGCAGAAACCTTGCATAGAAAACAAACAAACATTATACACAACCCCTTTGTTTTTTAATCTCCAAGGAACCTGGCGGTCCATTAGGTGTAGGTCATCAATCATGAGCATGGGTGCCATGTACAAGCAGAGGGAATGGAATTAAAGTTTGTGGACTGTGTAGGCAATAGAAAATGAATCATGTGACTAAGGAGCATGCCTGCACTTTCAAATGTGTCATGCAGCCGTCTGGTCTTTGTCTCAGGAGACCAAAAGTAATAAAGAAACAGGAAAAGATGCATGACACATTGATGTGCACTTGTTTTACAGGGAAAACAGCACCCATGCTACCCTAATCTAATTTATATCAGCGTTTTAGGAATGCCGATTTACACCTGGGTTTGTTTTACAGCGTTCAAGATAGCTTGATGTATTTTTTTTAACAGCTTGTTTCATAAAGTTAAAAAAGAAATGGTGTTCCTGTGGTTTTGAGTTCAATAAAACAACGACACAAAATAAAGGCAGGACAATTCCATTTATCATCCAAATAGGACATGTGGTTAAGATCACTGTAGAAAATACATTCCAAGCAGTCATTCCATATGGAACAGCTGGAGATTCAGAAGCAGTAAACTTGGAGAACAAGTTATGTTGTGCAAAAGACTGCAACTCTAGCAACTCTTTGTTGTCAAATAAGATTAGGACTGATTAGAAGGCTTAAAAGTAAAAATCCTATATAAGTAGTCCTCAAGTTATGGATGTAATGGAGACTGCCAATTATATTAATAACCCAAGAATATGTTACTGGATGTGTCACGTAAAATGAATGTGAAAACTCCCTGCTTCTGCCCACGCATTCTCTAATCAAATGCACAGGTCATTAAGTGCAAATGAGGTATTTATTTTATTTTATTTATTTATTTTGTACAATACACAATGAGGGTTTTAGTGGGTATATATCTATATACACATAGTAAAATACATGATGAAGGTTATAGAGGAGATACTCATAGTAAAATATATCTAAGAAATAGTAGAAAAGAAGATATAGGCATAGAACATATCAATGAAAGAACAGAAGAAGAGATATAGGAATAGAAGAAAGGAATAGGAGATATAGGACAGCAATGGGACAGGGGATGGAAGGCACTCTAGTGCACTTGTACTCGCCCCTTACTGACCTCTTAGGAATCTGGATAGGTCAACTGTAGATAATCTAAGGGTAAAGTGTTGGGGGTTTGGGGATGACAAAATGGAGTCCGGTAATGAGTTCCATGCTTCGACAACTCAGTTACTAAAGTCATATTTTTTACAGTCAAGTTTGGAGTTGTTAATATTAAGTTTAAATCTGTTGTGTGCTCTTGTGTTGTTGTGGTTGATGCTGAAGTAGTCGCTGACAGGCAGGACGCTACAGCATATGATCTTGTGGGCAATAATTAGATCTTGTTTAAGGCGTCTTAGTTCTAAGCTTTCTAGGCCCAGGATTGAAAGTCTAGTCTCGTAGGGTATTCTGTTTCGAGTGGAGAAGGGCTCTTCTGGTGAAGTATCTTTGGACATTTTCAAGGGTGTTAATGTCTGAGATGCGATATGGGTTCCAAACAGATGAGTTGTATTCGAGGATGGGTCTGGCAAAAGTATCTCAGGGTAGGGAAGGCCATGGGGAGGGTAGTGATGGAATAGGCTACTTAAGACCACCCAAGGCCTCCCCCAAATTACTGAGTTACCTCATGCTTCACACAATTGCTTCCACTCCCCATCTTGCTCCACCGGGTCACTTATCTTGCGAAGATTTAGCAAATTGTCTCCTCTGCAGCCTCTCTGCTACAGAAGATCACAGCCGCCAGTATCAGTACGCAAAATGTTTGCACACCGGCAGCAGGGATTGGGGCAACGAAACTGCGCTGCCACAAAGCGTCCCATCGGCTTGCTAACACTTTGGCAAACTCTTTGCCAGCAAGAACAGAGTCCAGAAGAGACACATCAGCCCGTCCCAGGCTCCGTTCTTGCTGACAAGGCTTTTTGCAAAGATGTCCAGAGACTACAGGGATAAAATCTCCCTTTAGACTTTGACAAGGAAACAGCAATCGGAGGGAAGGCCTGAAGCACTGAAGCCTCCCTTCCGTATGCAAAGCATTTTAATAATAATAATAATAATTAATAATAATTTATTGGATTTGTATGCCACCCCTCTCTGCAGACTTGGGGCGGCTAACAACAATAATAAACACAACATGTACAATCCAATAATAAAAAACAACTAAAAACCCCTATTATAAAACCAAACATACACACAAACATACCATGCATAACTTGTAATGGCCTAGGGGGAAGGAATATCTCAACTCCCCCATGCCTGGCAGTATAAATGAGTCTTGAGTAGTTTACGAAAGACAGGGAGGGTGGGGGAAGTTCTAATCTCCGGGGGGAGTTGGTTCCAGAGGGCTGGGGCCGCCACAGAGAAGGCTCTTCCCCTGGGGCCCGCCAAATGACATTGTTTAGTCGAAGGGACCCAGAGAAGGCCAACTCTGTGGGACCTTATCAGTCGCTGGGATTCCTGCGGTAGCAGGCGGTTCCGGAGGTAATCTGGTCCAATGCCATGTAGGGCTTTTGCCATAGATCTCATCCAAGGCTCAATTTGCAGAGAACAGAGACCTGAAATAGTGTGAAATCAATAGCATGAAATCTCGCGCTACTTTAATTATATGATCTCGCACTACTTCAGGCCTCTCAGCAAATGCACCGAAGTCGTGTAGCAAAAAGACAAGCAGAGAAACCGTGGCAGAGATGAGACAGCTCGCTAGAGCTTTACAAGGCCCAGTGCCTGTGGAGACCTGGCCGGTGGGGAGGAGAATAAGCAGGGTGGATGTTGCAGCGCCTCTGATGTTGTTCATAAGAGTAAACGATCGTCATGGTGCTGCAACATTTGTAACCTCAGGTCTGTGACGTAAGTACTATGTCTCTACTTTGAATAGTCGCTAAGTGAACTGTCATTATTATTATTATTATTATTATTATTATTATTATTATTATTATTACTTAGATTTGTATGCCGCCCCTCTCCGAAGACTCATATCTTGACCATTACCTGTACACCAAAAAGGGGCTCAAAAATCCTTTGACAAGCAGTTCTTAGACTGCACTAGTATGCTCACTGAGTATAAAACCTGAGCTACAAAACTCTAGGTGACCATTAGACCCCAGCAAATAATGGAGAAAACTCCATTAGCTCCATTAGCTCTATTGCCATCTTCTGGTCATCTAGATTTCTGCAGCCGACATGTATGTACGTATTGTATGTATGTACGTACTGTATGTATATATGTATGTATGTATATGTATATATTTATTTTATTTATTTATTTATTAGATTTGTATGCCGCCCCTCTCCGAAGACTCGGGGCGGCTCACAACAGCAATAAAAACAATATAACATTGGAACAAATCTAAGATTAAAAACATATAAAACCCTATCATTATTTAAAAAACTAAACAGCAACATTCATACCAAACATAAAACAAAGTATAAAAAATCCTGGGGGAAAGGTGTCTCAACTCTCCCATGCCTGGCGGTATAAGTGAGTCTTAAGTAGTTTACGAAAGACAGGAAGGGGGGGGGCGTTTTAATCTCTGGGGGGAGTTGGTTCCAACCCCCCCCCGGATGTATGTGTGTATGTATGTATGTATGTATGTATGTATGTATGTATGTATGTATTTATTTATCATACAAGTATAGAATGATAGCTTGTATTAACATAACAAAGTATACAGAGGTGCTAAAAAGGATAATAAGACAGAATGAGTAAGATGCTCTCTGATTTTACTCAAGTACATATCCCAAGGCCTCAGTTTGTATGCATATTACCATTCGGTACCTTGGTATTTTCTCTCTCACCATACCAGTGTTTCTATTCTACCGTAGTAAGTAAGACAGCTTTATATGGTCATGTCCATTCACGTGATTTAAAAGAAGGAGAAGACTTGAATATGAAGGGGAAATACATACTTGACAAATGTATCTTTTCACTTATGTGAGCACTGGGAGCATATGCACCAAAGACAAATACCTTATTTGTCCAATCACATTTGGCCAATAAAGAATTCTATTCTATTCTAAATAATATAGAATATCAGTAACAGTTGGTTCTGAATAAATATGTCTAGTTTCACCAAATAAAACATAAGCACACACCTTTTTACTTTTTTTAAAGCGCACCCAACTTTAATTACAAGCTTATAGGCGAAGCCTTTTTTAAAAAAACTTTATTTTGGCCTTTCTCCAATGAACTTAGTGCTTTACATCTCAATGAAATCCTACCAGTGATTAAGCTAATAGACTTGGGCAGGGTATATACTATCAGCCCTGCAAGATGAACCAAACTTGGAAACCAAAGACATGAAAGCTAATGCTACTTTTATTATCAGATTATGGTAAGAGAATCTTTCAAATCTGAATTGTCCTAAGAATTATGGAGGATTATGTCTGAGATGCTTTCCCTAATTCTATTTGTTCTCTGGACACAGATTTCTTTTATCTGAATGGGTTTGGGTTATGGCTCTTCTTTCTGTTCTCAAGGTTAATCCTTCAGCCTGTTACATTACAGATAGTCTTAGAAGAAACATAGAAACATAGAAGACTGACGGCAGAAAAAGACCTCATGGTCCATCTAGTCTGCTCTTATACTATTTCCTGTATTTTATCTTACAATGGATATATGTTTATCCCAGGCATGTTTAAATTCAGTTACTGTGGATTTACCAATCACGTCTGCTGGAAGTTTTTTCCAAGGATCTACTACTCTTTCAGTAAAATAATATTTTCTCATGTTGCTTTTGATCTTTCCCCCAACTAATGACAACTACAATTCAACTCAATTCTTCGAATGACAACTACAATTCAACTCAAAATTTCCATTGCTAAGCAAGGTTAAGTAACTTTTGCCTTATTTCATGACCTTGTTAAGCAAACTACTGTGGTTTTTAAGCAAATTGTGCAGTTGTTAAGCAAATCTGGATTTCCCCATTGTCTTTGCTTGTTACAAATGAATCAACTCCCCCCCCCCCCCGGAGATTAGAACTGCTCCCACCCTCCTTGTCTTCCGTAAACTACTTAAGACCCACCTATAACACCAGGCATGGGGGATTTGAGACATCTTTCCCCCAGGCTTATTATAATTTATGTTTGGTATGTATGTGCTGTTTGGTTTTTAATTATGATAGGGTTTTTAGTTTTTTAATATTAGATTTGTGCCATTATAATATTGTTTTTATCGTTGTTATGAGCCGCCCCGAGTCTTCGGAGAGGGGCGGCATACAAATCTAATAAATAATAATAATAATAATAATAATAATAATAATTATTATTATTATTATTGGGATAGTGAAACTGCCATAAATGTATGCCATTTGCCAAGCACTTGAATTTTGATCACATGAGTAGGTGGAGTACACAAACCACTTGTTTCAGGACAATTATAATTTCAAATGGTTACTAAATGAATGGTTATAAGTCAAGCACTACTTGTTTACTCTGCACTCCCAAACACTTGCCTTCTTCACCCCTAGCCTCTTGGAGCAGTTCCATTAAAGCTAGTATGATTATACTACAACCAATATAGTTACTGGGATAGAAGGGCCAATTGTCTTACCATAGGGTTTTGCTTCTAAATATATATTTTAATTCCTTAAGTACATAAGAATAGCCCGGCTGGATCTGGCTTCAGTTAATCTTAGTTAGTTCAGCATTTTGTTTTTCACAGATTCCTCTAACTGCAACTTTCTGAATCAAAGTATGAAATATTTTGATGCATGAAAAGTATATAAAATAAAAGCCATTTTACATTAAATAACATTTTTTGGAGGGGGAGCTTTCCTTTCACATTGAAAAACTGAATGCCTTTTTTCTGTCTCTTTCTGTCAGTCCACTTATAAGGAGAGGTATGTGAGATATGAAATAATTACCATGTTATTGATTAAATGCTTTAAAATGCAGGAATGCTACATTTTTGCAGGGTGTTAAATCTATTTTATTTATTTTATTTTATTTATTTATTTTGTCCAATACACAATACATATTGAAGAGAATAGACATGAAGTATTATATATAAAGAAAAGGATAGAAGAAAAGATATAAAAATAGAGGAGAATATATATGAAAGGAAGAAAAGATATATGATATATAAGATAAGGAGAGACAATTGGACAGGGGACGAAAGGCACACTAGTGCACTTATGTACGCCCCTTACTGACCTCTTAGGAACCTGGAGAGGTCAATTGTGAATAGTCTAAGGGAGAAATGTTGGGGGTTAGGGGTTGACACTATTGAGTCCGGTAATGAGTTCCATTAATGAGTTGACACTACTGAGTCGGTAATGAGTTCCAAATCTATTCATATGATCTATTTTCCATGTTTTCTCTGATATGTCTGGTCATAAAGAAAGCTTGCATCTGACATTGCTTTTTACATGACAAAATCTTTGAAAGAATTGTTTAATTATGAAATACTACTAGCTTGATACCTGTGCTTCGCTATGAAACTGAACTCCTTAGCAGGAGTAGAATGTCTAAACTCCCAGCCCTCAGGCTGGATAAAGTCACGTGTTGGCCACACCCACTGTCAGTTGGAACATAGTTTTTTTCAGGTGGTGAGTGGGAGTAGAACATCTAACTCTTTAGTGTCAGAGCATGTTAATAATAATATAAGAAATAACTAATGATCTGATGGTTATTTTTAAAAATCCTTTCTTAGTGAGCACCTAAAAGCCAGGAGTAACCAAGTTTCAAATTTGTAGACTTTATGGTTCTGAAGATTTCGTGATGATGACAGAGTGGTATTTCGCTTTTATAGATATAGATTTTTGGAAATCTGTGTCAGAAGGATTCTTATATTTTTGGTTGTAAAGTACAAAGGAATCAAATTGGTATTTTATAAACAAAAGAGAGAAAAGTTTTGCTATATAACACATGACTCATCAGAATACAGTGATACCTCATCTTACGAACTTAATTGGTTCCGGGATGAGGTTTGTAAGGTGAAAAATTTGTAAGACGAAACAATGTTTCCCATAGGAATCAATGGAAAAACGATTAATGCGTGCAAGCCCAAAACTCACCCCTTTTGCCGGCTGAAGCGCCCGTTTTTGCACTCTTGGGATTCCCCTGAGGCTCCCCTCCATGGGAAACCCCACCCCTGGACTTCCCTGTTTTTGTGATGCTACAGGGGAATCCTAGCAGGGATTCCCAAAGTTAATATACTTCCTATCATCCTTGAAGTAGATTGTAAAACTATTGATCACCAAACTTTGCTCACAGGAACAAATAGCCAAATATGGAACAAAGTCCCTTGTGTACCAGATCTCTTTCAGGATTCATTGTATTTCAGATGGCAATAAATGTTAAATAAACAGAATTGAAATCTCTGTGTATCTTAAACTGTGGAACTGATCCAAAGGTAACTCCTTCCCCAAATGTTTGTTAATCTAATGAATAAATAAATAAATAAATAATTTTTATTGCTAATATCACTGAATATATTGGGTCAATGTATTTTTAGCTGGCTCAGAAGTATAATGGATCTAGATCTTTCTTTCTTACAAATTGATCTTAGCACAAACTTTTTTTTTTTTGCTGAATTGAACCCATGAGAGGTTCACTGTTAAAATGGCTTTTAATTTACTATCATCGAGAGAAGTTCTATCAGGGAATAAATCTCTGGATTTAATGCCTTTCTGCTACTATTAATTGCATGAATTTATCTCAGTGGTACTGTAAAAACTGGCATAAAAGTGGACAATTAGTGGATAACTCAGTGTCAGAAATTGTTCCCATTTTTCTAAGTAAGCAAATTATTCTATAAAATTGATTCAAAATAGATTCAGTAACTTGGCAACAGGCTGAAAGGATAATGCTCCTTACAAAAAAAGGGGAAAAAATGACACCCGTTTCAATTATTTGCTTAGCAATTGTTACTCTTACTGTGGAAAAAGTATTAAGTATTCAGGTTATCCTCTAGTTATGAATGTAATAGAGCATACCAATTACACTTGTAACCTGAGGATTCGTTAACTGGATCACATTAAATGAATTTGATCCCTTCCTGCTTTACCCAATACATTCACTAATCAAATGTGCAGGTCATTAAGTGGACATGAAGTATCTACGGGTGAGGAAGACTGGGGGCGGCGGCTAGTGCTTCTGACTGCCCAAGACTTCCCCTGATTCAGGGGTGGGCAATAGGTACCACGGTGTGGAACACCGTTCCACCGGCAGAAATGAAGCTTTGTGCACGCAAGATTCGGCTTCTGCGCATGTGCAGCAGCCGAATCTTGCCATCCCAGCCAGCAGCAACAGCACCCCTGAGCTCTGGCCGTGCAGCCTGTTGTACTCTCCCGCACCACAGGCATCTCTTGGAGTGGTGATGCCTGAAGCCCCAAGCGAGTTGTGGCTTTTGGTAGCACAAGGCTGGAGGCCGCTCTCCGACGAGTCCAGACGGGACAAATCAGCTGCTGCTTGGAGGGCGAGGGGAGCAGACAGAGTGCTCCTCCACCGAACAAGATCCTCCCTCCTTCTTGCCCATTTCTATATAGGTAAGACGTCGTGGTTGTCTTACTTGTGCAGAAATGTTGGAGGGAGGATGTCGCTTGGCGGAGAGGTGCTCTGTCTGCTGCCCTTGCCCTCTGCTGCTGCAGCTGATTCATGTGGGTCGTCTGGGCTCGGTGGAGAGCGGTGCATGCCAGACTGGGCTTCCAACGCTGTGCTTCAGGCCATGACTGGCTCGGCCGCCCCATCATCGTGCTGAGAGATACCTGATATGGTGCAGAATAGTAAATTTGCGTGGGACGCGAGGCAGGTCCTCATGACTTGGCGGGGGGAAAGAGCTCAGGGATCCCATGAGAAGGGGACCAGTAGCCCACAACCAAAAAGCCTCCTTGACGGCAGGGGTGATTTTCTCCGCTTGGGCCAAGCCCCCCTCCATCTCAGTCTCACCGCCACCAGGCAGCAGGAATCAACGGCCGCACCCCTGCAGGTGGAGGGAAAAGCCAAGATCTCTGCCAGGGGCAGAGAAGTAGCTGGAAAGGTGGCATTCAAGGCTGCCAAATTCTGGCAGCGGAAAAAGGGCTTCCAGGCGTACCTGAGGAGAAAAGCGAGCGAAGTGGGGTGGATGGACTCAGGTGCTCAGTTGGGGAAATTTCTTTCGTGGAGCATTTGCTGCATGGAAATTGCCCCGGCGTGACCTTTGTCTGCTGTTCGATTCCTGGGCAACTTTCCCAACGGAGCACCTGAGCCCTTCCACCCCCCGCCAGGAGAGCACAGCTGTTCAGGCTTTGCAAAATGGTACACTGCTCATGCGCAGGAAGCTAAAGGGTGTGTGCGCACACATGTGCTCATGCCCCCCACCGGACTGTTCCAGCAGGGCCGCAAATGACTCCCCTAAGCTCATGCTCCCCCCCTGCTAGGCCCCTCCCCCCATTCTGTCCTGCTGGGTCTCTACAGGCACTGCAAAAGCTTTCAGTGCAGAGGACAGAAGCTTGAAGTAGCGCGAGATCGCTCTCCCAAAGCCTTCCATCTCTTTGCAAGTGTTTTGGAGCGGAGCACAGAGGCCTTGGGAGTGGGTATGATTTCCCACTCCTCCAGGCCTCTGCACCAAAACTTTGGGGGCACAATCTCATGCTGTCCTGTGCTGCAACAGCAGATCTGGTATCCTGCACAGGCAACTTCAGCGAATCAACCAAGCTGAGCAAGGCTCGTCTCTCTCTGCCTCACAGCTCTGCTTTTGGAGCAGGCAAAGAAACCACGCTGCCCTGCAGCCTCCACAATGGAAAACCTAGAGAGGAGATTGCTTGCTTGAGGAGAAAGAAGCAGCCAACTTGTTCTGGAACTCTGGATCTGTGAAAGGTAATTTAGTAACAGGGTGGGGAGGAGCTGGTGGGCTAATATAGCAGGGCCAGGGCTTATTAGGTCCCTGTGGGGGGGAATAAGCAGGGGGAAGGATGCAGTGTCTCTGTGGTAGGTTGTATGAGTGAATTACCATTGTAATCCTGCAACATTTGTAACTTTGGGACTGTGTCGTAAGTATTCGGGGGGGGGGATCATAACTTTGAACCATCACTAAGTGAAGTGTCATAATTCGAGAACCACTTGTAACTATATATTGGAAAATGATACATTAACTTCAAGTAGAACAGCTGATCGGAAAATCCTGGAAAACGTATAAACATTTTCTGCATTTTTAAAACATTTAGTGGAAATAAACATTAAAAAAGAATTTAACAATACATCCTGTTTGCAAAGCTAATTTTCATAACAAAGCAAAAAAGCAATTATTGAGATTTTTGTAATGTCTTTTTTTAGCTGTTTTAATTATTGCATTATAATTTTAAGCAGCAACTGGCTTATACCTTTAGTCATTTGTATTCCCAAGCACAAACTCGTTAAATTACTTAAAGATGTAACTGAAATAATTGGAAATATATGCCAATAGAAGAGTTCTAACTTTTTACATTTTATTATTAAATCCAGATAAGCTTGAAGTTAAAAAAGCAACTAACATGCCTGCAGCTCAAATAACTTTTCTCTTAACTTTCAACAGATTAGATTAAAACAATACATATATCATATACAAACATTAATAATAATAAATATATAATCATTTAGTTATTTGTGTCCCACCTTATTTTTACAAATAGCTCAAGGCAGCAAAAATATCCAACACAGCTTCCTTTTCCTATTTTTCCTAGAACAACAACCCTGTGAGGTGGGTTGGGCTGAGAGATAATAACTGGCCCAAGATCAGTCTGCTAGCTTTCATGGTTAAGGTGGAATATGAACTCAGTTTCCTGCTTTCTAGCCTGACGCCTTAACCACTATACCAAACTGGCTCTCATTAACTAGTACAGGAGTCTCCAACCTTGGCAACTGTAAGACTTGTGGACTACAACTCCCTGAATTCCTCAGCAAAGCTGGCTGAGGAATTCTGGTAGTTGTAATCCTCAAGTCTTACAGTTGCCAAGGTTGGAGACAGTGATGTGCTGCCAAAGTTTTTACTGCCACACTGTGGGCATGGATTGATGGTCATTTGACCAGGTAGGAGTAGCTTGCGGGCCATGTAACCAAGTGGGAGTGGCTTGACAATCATTTGACTGGAGGTGGCTTAAAGGTCATGTGACTGGATGGGAGTGGCTTACCAACCAAGATAAGTTTTCAAATAGGTGCTTGGACTCTTTTTCAGTTGATTAAGTCACATTATTTGAATACTCACAAAAAGGACAAATGATAGAGAGCATTATTTGTTGAGGAGCACAGAAAAATTTTAAGGTTCAGTATGATAACAGTTAGAAAAGTAGCTCAATTTTCTTTAATTGCTATAAAAGGTCAGTTCTAGATAATGATTAAAATGATTACAGCATTTATGGGTAAAAATATACTATTTAATTATTTCCTATTTTAAAAGTAATTAAGGATCATACTAAGGTACTAGAGAAGGAAGGACAATTAAAAAAACCTATTAAGTATTCAATAAATAGGGCATAAACGTATGCCCCCACTGGGTCCCGTCCCCCCCCCAGCAGCCCATTACTGATTGAAGACCCCTGAACTAGTATTCCCTTAAGAAAATGGAAACTGTAGCAAACAAAGAGAAATAATTTCATAACTGTCAGATCAAAAATAAAAACAATTAACCTTTCAAAGACCTTTATTCCATCTGGATAAATGACTAATAAACAGCTAACACAGTAATATATTTTATTAGATACCCAAATTATGGAATGTTATGTTCCAATGAAGCTCACTGGATCAATCCAAATAACATGGTCTATGTACCTTTTGATCGATTTTTCAATTATAGAAGCTAGGTTATTTTTATTTCAATTTAACAATGCAATTTTTATTTTACTTCATTTCCTGCCTTCAAGTCAGTCTAGACTCCTGGTGAAAAATTCGGTTTGGAAGTGTTTTGTCTATTCTTTGTTGCTGGGGCTGAGAGAGGAGAGACCAGCTGACTTTAGGTCTAAAGGGGAACTTGAACTCAACATCTCCTAGTTTTTAAATGCAAAAAACCCAAACAGGCTCTCATAATTCTATTGATCAGTGATGGGTTCTAAATATAATCGCTACCGGTTCGCACATGCACGGGTTAGGTGGGCAGAGGTTACCACCACCGCTATCAGTTCATGGAACCGTAATGTATTGGATTCGGTAGTAACCCATCGCTGTATTGATCAATTTTGCAATTGTAGATGGTTGGCTATTTTTATTCTTGATTTAGCATAGAAATTAAGAATACATGGATTACTGAAAGAAGGATCTTATATGCTTCTCATTTCTTCATCATGTGTAGTTGCTTACTGGATACAATAAATGAATTTCCCCCCAAAATGAAAGTACGAATATACAGTGGTACCTCTACTTAAGAACTTAATTCGTTCCGTGACCAAGTTCTTAAGTAGAAATGTTCTTAAGTAGAAGCAATTTTTCCCATAGGAATCAATGTAAAAGCAAATAATGCGTGCAAACCCATTAGGAAAGAAATGAAAGCTCGGAATTTGGGTGAGAGGAGGAGGAGGAAGAAGAGGAGGAGGACAGTCGCTTCTGAAGGAAGAAGGTGAGGTGAGGTGAATTAAAAAAAATATTCAAAACTTTAAGGTTTAAAAAAAAAAGAGAGGGACTCTGAGGCAACGAGGAGGAGCATGTGCCTCCCTCCGTTTGCTCTGGGCTTCCGAAAGGCTCCTCTGGCAGCTCAGAAAAGCATGAGATGGCCAGGATTAAAGGGGGAATGGCAAGAAACTGGCCGGGCGTTCGTGCTGCTCTCAAATTTCCTGGGAAATTTTTCCGGGCTTGGGTTCTTAAGTAGAGATAAAAAAATCTTTAACACCCAGTTCTTATCTAGAAAAGTTCTTAAATAGAGACGTTCTTAAGTAGAGCTACCACTGTATTAATTAGAACCAAAGGTGCAGACATATCTCTAATGTTTAATTATGACAGTTAGGGTTCTTTGTGATCATATGGCAATTATTTCCTTTCTCTCAGTTATGGGATGTAGTACTTACCTGATATGCATGTTCCTTAATACAAATGTACTAAGAAATTAACTACAATGGCTTTCTTTTCCTTTTTCATTCCTGTTGGGATTTTTTTTCCTCCTCTAAGAATCAAGCATCCCATGAACTGGAACTTGATATATGCCAGCCAAAGGAATTCTGGCAATGATTCTTTTCCATATAGGGGATATATTATATAGTTATAAGCAAAACCTTGCCCATCCATATGTTTAAGACCAATGTGCACATTTTATCTCTAGGCTAAGGGCCTTTCCATAAAGTAAGGGGGAGGGCTAGGATTAAATTTGATTTCATTTCATTAAAATACATTAAATACAGTTACGATGATTATTCTCCTGTCATATATTTAATAAATATCTCCCATCTGTCAGAATATAAATTACATTTGAGATTCATTTTTAGGAGTATCCGGAAGCTGCATAGACACTGTGTAAAAAAGATCATGAAAAGCCATGACTGACCAGAAAGTAATTTCAAGATTTAAATTCTTTTTTTCCCTGTACAAAGAACTTACTGTATTTTAAGACACACCTTTTTACTCCCCAAGAGGGTGAAAACTTGGGTGCGTCTTATACACTGAATGTAGCCCCACTCACCTACCCTCACCTTTTGCCCTCTGCCTCCCAGCAATTTACCTCCTTGCAACAAACAGTGCAGAACCTGTTAAGTCAAGCAACTGATTAAATTGACTTAACAGGTTCTGCGCTGTTTGTTGCAAGGAGGTAAATTGCTGGGAGGCAGAGGCCAAAAGGTGAAGGTAGGTGAGTGGGGCTACATTCAGTGTATAAGACGCACCCAAGTTTTCACCCTCTTGGGGAGTAAAAAGGTGTTTCTTAAAATATTAACAAAATTAAACGGGTCCAAAGACGGGCTACAAGAATGGTCAAAAGTCTTAAGCATAAAACGTATCAGGAAAGACTTAATGAACTCAATCTGTATAGTCTAGAGCAGTGTTTCCCAACCTTGGCAACTTGAAGATATTTGGACTTCAACTCCCAGAATTCCCCAGCCAGTGAATGTGGTCTGGGGAATTCTGGGAGTTTAAGTCCAAATATCTTCAAGTTGCCAAGTTTGGGAAACACTGGTCTAGAGGACAGAAGGAAAAGGGGGGGACATGATCGAAACATTTAAATATGTCAAAGGGTTAAATAAGGTCCAGGAGGGAACTGTTTTTAATAGGAAAGAGAACACAAGAACAAGGGGACACAATCTGAAGTTAGTTGGGGAAAGATCAAAAGCAACATGAGAAAATATTATTTTACTGAAAGAGTAGTAGATGCTTGGAACAAACTTCCAGCAGACGTGGTTGGTAAATCCACAGTAACTGAATTTAAACATGCCTGGGATAAACATATATCCATCCTAAGATAAAATACAAAAAATAGTATAAGGGCAGACTAGATGGATCAGGAGGTATTTTTCTGCCCTCAGTCTTCTATGTTTCTATTATCAGCTTCCCAACCTTCAGCTGATTTGAGGCTGCAGGCAGACCAGCCATGTTAAACTGAAAGTGAAAGTAGCTGCAAGAAGGTAAATTGCTGGGAGGTGGACTGCTGAAACTGGATGCAAGGAGGTAAGGCAATAACTATAAATACCTGTAGAATGTTCAAATTGTTAGACTTATCTTTTAAAGATTGCTTTATTATTGTTCTAGACAACTTAACAAAATGAAGAAGCTTTTTAAAATAAATGCTTGATCTGAAGAGGCCCAGAGCTATTGCATCTTCTTTTAAAGAGCAGAGAATAATGTATACAGGTGAAATTCAAAAAAATTAGAATATCATGCAAAACATCATTTATTTCAGTAATGTAACTTGAAAGATGAAACTTAATATATGAAAGAGACTCATTAAATGCAAAGCAAGATAATTCAAGCCATGATTTGTCATAATTGTGATGATTATGGAGTACAGCTCACAAAAACCCCCAATCCACCATCTCAGAAAATTAGAATATTACATGCAATCAATAAAACAAGGACTGTACATAAAACAATATTGGACCTCTGAAAAGTATAAGCATGCATATGTACTCAGAACTTGGTTTGGGCCCCTTCTGCAGCAAATTCTGCTTCAATGTGGCATGGCATGGAAGCTATCAGCCTGTGGCATTGCTGAGGTGTTATGGAAGACCAGGATGTTTCAATAGTGGCCTTCAGCTCTTCTGCATTGTTCGATCTCATGTCTCTCATCTTTTTCTTGGCAATGCCCATAGATTCTCTATGGGGTTCAGGTCAGGCAAGTTTGCTGGCCAATCAAGGACAATAATCCCACCATCATTGAATCAGGTTTTGATGTTTTTGGCAGTGTGGGCAGATGTCACGTTCTGCTGGAAAATAAACTCAGCATCCCCATAAAGCTCGACTGCGGAAGGAAGCATGAAGTACTCCAAAATCTCCTAGTAGACAGCTGCGTTGACCCTGGACTTAATGAAGCACAGTGGACCAACCCCAGCAGATGACATGGCTCCCCAAATCAACACAGACTGTGGACACTTTTGCATCTCATTTGGAAACCAAGGACCAAGAATATGGAGGAAGAATGGAGAGGCACACACTGCAAGATGCTTGAAGTCCAGTGTGAAGTTTCCACAGTCTGTGTTGATTTGGGGAGCTTTGCATGTAATGAGTATCTTTCATATATTACGTTTCATCTTTTAAGTTGCATCACTGAAATAAATGAACTTTTGCACAATATTCTAATTTTTTGAGTTTCACCTGTACTTCCAGAAAGCCACATCAATTTTAAAGATCTATAAAAGTATAATCTGAAATGTAACAATGCCCTGTTTTAGTATTAATATAAGACAACTGAGTTAAACCCTGACTTAGTCATGTTTGGAGTAGATTATTTAAATAATTGGGAGGAGTTTGTGTGACTACATTTAAGAAAACTTTCTGGCATTAATATACTGCCATAATGTACGTTTCTCCAATTCTTTGCTATTTCTATGGGTTAGACACACATGCACAGAAATACACAGCAAACAGTGTATATCGTCCGTAATGTTTGCTGTTTGGCAAATTGCTGGGAGGCAGAGGCAGATTCCCCCCCTTGTTTTCCTCCCCCCAAAACTAAGGTGGATCTTATACTCCAATGCATCCTATACTCCAAAAAATATGGCATTTGAAGTTGGGGAAAAAAAGAATTTACATTTTGTCCTGCAAAGACACACTGCATAAAAACCCTTTATATTTATAGGAACATTAATTATTTTTAAAAGAAAAAATTAAAATGCTTGAGAAGAATAGTTTTATAAGGAAATCTGCATGCTAGAAGGAATCTCATAAGAAATCTGGGTGCATTAAGCTTACCATGAGGCATCTCTGAATGTGTGCTGAGGTCTTTCAGAGCAATATTTAGTTCCTCCGCATTCTGCAGAAGGACGAATGATTTCATTTGACGCAGGCGTGCAATATCTGATGGTGAAAGCATGCCAGATTCAAGACTCTTTAAAACCTCATGGATGCTTCCAGAGCTCTCAGCTGACTCGGCACAGTTTGATAGCTCTTAAGGAAGCAAAGAAAAAGTAGCAGTTAGCAAGGTTTCCCTGGTTTACAGCATACAGATATTCCTTGACTTGCAAAAATCCATTTAATGATGTTTCGAAGTTACAATGGCAATGGAAAAAAGTGACTTATGATTGTTTTTTCACACTTGATGACTATTGTAGAATTCTTCTGGAGAGGCGATCAAAATTTGGACACCTGCAAACTGGCATATATTTATGACGATTGCAGTGTCATGGCTTCATGTGACTAATTTTTGCAAAGTTAATGGGAAAGCCAGATTTACCGAACATATCATTCCATGGCCAGACCTCGCCAATTACAACCGGGAGCTCAATGGCTCTAAGCCTGCCAGAAAAGTCAGGTCTTGATTGTTTTTAGAAAGGCCAATAGAGTGGGGGCAGTCCTGACCTCTGGAGGTAAGTATACATAGAAAAAGGCTGAAAGGGTGAGAGAAGTCAGCCAACTGTTTCTGAGACACCATGGAAGGAAAGTGAACAAAAAAGCATTAAGATGCTAGCTATGCTAATATTTTTAGTAGTGCAAATAGATTGTTTCCAGTGGTAATGTAAATCAAAACAGAAGAAAAACTTTCTTTCATGATCATAGTCTGATTGTTTTTTAAATATTGGATTTTTAGATTGTAATTTTAAATTTAATTAGATTTGCCGATGTACTATATTATTATATTATATGTTGTTAGCCACCCTGAGTCCTCGGAGAACGGCGGCATATGAATCTAATAAATAAATAAAATAAAATATCTAATTATTATATTTTTTCATAGATAGATAGACAGATAGACAGACAGATACATTTTCCCCACATTTTTCAAATATGTAAACAAATTTTGTTTCACTGTTATGTCCCTTCACATCCCACCCCTTTCTTTCTACCCAAATATCATCTCTGGTGGTAAAGCTTCAAGTTTATATTCCAACAAGGGTTTGCAGATGTGTTTGAAATTCAATCTGAACAAATAAAGGAATCTGTATTCAGCACTGCAACTTCCTAAATCTGAAAATGCAGGATCATTTTCTTTGAAATCTCTGCCTGTGGGTGTATGATGCCTGCTCATTAATAATTTACTGGACCTTTGTGCCACTGCAACTTCTAAAAAGTACAGCATGAAATCATACTATGTACCACTGTCTCAGGAATTAAACAGCGATACAGAAAACAGGCTCTATGGCTTATGTGAAAAAAGGGAAATTTCATTGCATGCGCTTAGAAATGCATCCCATTAGAATAAGTGATGACTCTTCATATATTCGAGTACATCTAATAGCACAGTTCCTTACATCTGCTATTTTATCAGAGCTATCCTGGAAATAGGCATCAGACAGAAAACAAGAACAGGCAGGAAGCTTGAATCAACAGAAGTAGTCTTTGATTTACGACCACAACTGAGCCCAAAATTTCTGTTGCTAAGTGATTATTAAGTGGGTCATTGAAGCTGTTAAGTTAGTAGCACAGTTCAGTGAATCTGGCTTCCCCATCAACTCTGCCCGTCAGAAGATCGCAAAAGGTGGATCACATAACGCAAAAGGAATTTGGAATACTGTGTTCAGTTCTGGAGACCTCACCTACAAAAAGATATTGACAAAATTGAACGGGTCCAAAGACGGGCTACAAGAATGGTGGAAGGTCTTAAGCATAAAACGTATCAGGAAAGACTTAATGAACTCAATCTGTATAGTCTGGAGGACAGAAGGGAAAGGGGGGACATGATCGAAACATTTAAATATATTAAAGGGTTAAATAAGGTTCAGGAGGGAAGTGTTTTTAATAGGAAAGTGAACACAAGAACAAGGGGACACAATCTGAAGTTAGTTGGGGGAAAGATCAAAAGCAACATGAGAAAATATTATTTTACTGAAAGAGTAGTACATCCTTGGAACAAACTTCCAGCAGACGTGGTAGATAAATCCACAGTAACTGAATTTAAACATGCCTGGGATAAACATATATCCATCCTAAGATAAAATACAGAAAATAGTATAAGGGCAGACTAGATGGACCATGAGGTCTTTTTCTGCCGTCAGACTTCTATGTTTCTATGTTTCTAAGGTGGATCACAGGCATGGGGGAACTGAGACATCTCCCCTTGCCTATGTAGTTTTGTGTATGATATGACTGTATGTATGTTTTTTTATATTGGGTTTTTTTTCTTTTTAGACTTTTTAATGTCAAACTGTTATTTTTAAATTGTAATTATTAGATTTGTCCCCATGTATTGTTTTTTATCACTGTTGTGAGCCGCCCCGAGTCTGCGGAGAGGGGCGGCATACAAATCAAATCAAATCAAATCAAATCAAATCAAATCATAAATAAATAAATAAATAAATTTACGAGGATGCTGCAACAGTGATAAGAGTGAAAACAGTCATAATCCCTGTTTTCAGTGCTGTTGTAACTTTGAAGTGTCACTAAATAAATGGTTGTAAGTTGCACTGTCTACAGCCAGAAACACTTCTTACTATCTGTGTCTTCTGAATCAGCTGCAGCTTGCAATGTAGAACACATTGCAATAGTCCACATATGAGGTGGCTGAGGGCTGGGTGATTTTATTTTCTCCATTTTCCAGCTTCCTTCTTTTCTGATTTTTATGTTGTATTAGATTAGTTTTTCATCTTTATCACTATAAACTTTAGTAACAAAGTATTGTTTATAAAAAAGAACAGCCCCGTCTGCATCCAATGGGCCTTGATAATGCATGCAACATTGGCCATTTGTTAAGATATTAATGAACTGGGAGAGCCGGTGGTAACAAGGTCAGCCAATGAAAAGGCATAGCAACTAAATCAGCCAATGGGAGCTAACCACTTCTGAGTCTGTGCAGAGAATGGAAACTGAAAATTAATCTTAAAGTTGGGCGTGGCTCAGTCCCACATGCACTCTCTGCTCACTTTGCACTCCCCTCTCTGTACTCTGCTGAAATGAAGCTACTTGAAGAAATAATCAGCTAATGATATTGTCAATACCACTACTATGTTTATAAAGAAGTTTGTGAATCCAGCTGAATCAGTCATCTGTGTGTGCTTCTGGTTTTGATTTTTCAACAAACTTGAATACCATTCCTCCAGAATAAGATAACAGATGAGAGCAGCTCTATTATAGACCAATCGTGGTATTCAGAAGCAACAGCGAGAGGTCAAAGCTTCTGAGGATACAGAAATTTGGCACTGCAGATGAAAAGTGTAAGCAATTATAAGAACTGATTTCTTTCCCATTAATGGCCCACTTCCAGATTCCATCTTTTGCTGCACAAAGTAGCACAGGTTGGGTGGCTACCGCTGCATGAGGGCAGTATGAAGTCCATCATGGGATAACGCCTGGCTATCTTCATGGCCCGAAGCCTAGCTATCTGAGTATTCTTGTTTCTCCACCTTTCTTATCCAAAAAGATATGACATAATCCCGGTTCCAAGTTTAAGTGTCCTCCAATAGGATGTAGAGCTATATTTTCCCTGTCACAACACACATTCTCTATAGAGAACAGTGTTTTTCAACTTTGGTCACTTTAAGATAACTGGACTTCAACTACCAGGATTAAAGTAGCCAAGGTTGAGAAGTACTTCTCTTGAAGGATATCATCCTGGAAGTCTGAGTGATCCCCTCCTTACCAGAACAAGCCCTGACAGACAAGGTCTTTTCTTGTCAAAACCGCGGTGGCACAGTGGTTAGAGTGCAGCACTGCAGGCTACTTCAGCTAACTGCTAGCTGCAGTTCAGCAGTTCAAATCTCACCACCGGCTCAAGGTTGACTCAGCCTTCCATCCTTCCGAGGTGGGTAAAACGGGGACCCAGATTGTTGGGGACAATATACTGATTCTATAACCCACTTAGAGAGGGCTGTAAAAGCACTATGAAGCATTATATAAGTCTAAATGCTATTGCTATTCCTCATTTTACCCACCTTGGAAGGATGGAAAGCTGAGCCAACCTTGAGCCGGTGGTGAGATATTTATGACGGTTGCAGTGTCCCAGGTCATGTGATCCTCTTTTGCAACCTGACAAGTCCACGGGGAAACCAGATTCACTTAACAACCGCAGCAAGAAATTAAATTCTGCCGCACGAATCCCAGCGACCGGTTAGGTCCCACAGAGTTGGTCTCCTCCAGGTCCCGTCAACTAAACAATGTTGTTTGGCGGGACCCAGAGGAAGAGCCTTCTCTGTGGCGGCTCCGACCCTCTGGAATCAGCTCCCCCCAGAGATTAGAACTGCCCCCACCCTCCTTGCCTTTCGTAAACTCCTTAAAACCCACCTCTGCCGTCAAGCGTGGGGGAACTGAAACATCTCCCCCTGCCTATGTAGTTTTTTGTGTATGATGACTGTATGCATGTTTTTATATAATGGTTTTTTTTGTTTTTTAGACTTTTTAAATGTATTATTGTTATTTTAGATTCCAACTATTAGATTTGTTATTATATATTGTTTTTATCATTGCTGTAAGCCGCCCCGAGTCTAGGGGGTGGCATACAAATCTAATTAATAATAATAATAATAATAATAATAATAATAATAATAATAACAACAATAATAATAATAATAAATGGGGCAAAACTCACTCAAAGAAAGATTCCTGGAGTAACAGAAATGTTGGGCTCAATTGTGGTCATAAATCAAAGACTGCCTGTATCCTGCTACCTTAACCAGCAAAGGTGAATCTAAAACAGCTTGCATAGGCCTAATAGGAATCATGCATGTATATTCTTCCTTTCTCAAATTGAGAGCACAAAGCAACCATCAGTCTTTCTCCCTCCGGATATCTGACAGTGGAAAAATAATTTGTTTCCCCTCCTTCAAGTCACTGTCGTGTGTGATGAAATATACCTACTGTCAGAAAAATAGATTTCCTGTGTTGCTTGCAAAAAATCCAGTATGTCATCTGCTTTATCTGCAACTTCAAACTCTCTTTCTCTCTTTTCTTCAGGCATATAAGTGAAATCTGTAGGAACAGGTTTTCCTAGTAAGCCAGCCGCTCTCATTTTTTCTTTCCGACGCTTCTTTTTCATTTTCCTCTTTTGGTTTTGAGTCAAGTTTGGGCTGTCCCTGTGTCCTTGCGGTGGCAAGTTATCCCCAATCGGGTTTTCGCGCTGGTCACATTTTGCTGGGCTTCCCTGTCCATCAGCAGGAGTTTGACAAATGTTCTTCCGCTTTTTCCTCCTCCGTCTTCTTGGAAGTTGTTCTTCCTCATTCTCCTCTGTGCATTGATAGAAAAACACAATGGACTGTAAATATAATAGGGGGAATGGAGAACAATTTGGCTATCTGGATAAAAACACCTCTTTTCTCTAAGACAGTGATGGTTAATAATCTCAGATTGGGACGGGGAGAGAAAGTTCATTTTGATTACAAATATAAATAGTCCTCCATTTACAACAGTTCATTTAGTGACCATTCAAAGTTACAACGGCACTGAAAAAAGTGAGCTATGATTGTTTTTCACCCTTACGACTGTTGCGCTGCGACCGGCATCCCCATGGTCACATGATGAAAAAAACTCATACGTTTGGCAACCGACTCATATTTATGACGGTTGCCACCTCTGGGAATTATGGGATTACCTTTTGTGACCTTTTCACAGGTAGAGTCAATGGAGAGGCCAGATTCTCTTAACACCTGTAGAGATTCACTTAACAACTGTGGCAAGAAAGGTCTTCACATAGGGCAAAATTCACTTAACAAATGTCTCACTTAGCAACTCAATTGTGGTCGTAAGTCGAGGACTACCTGTACTTTTATTCTTTATTTACCATAATATATTCCTCATTAATGAGTAGCATGAACTCTCTCTCTCCCTCCATCCCCCTTCCCCCCCCCCTCTCTCTCACACACAAATATACATTGATATTGCAGTATAAGCAGTCTTAAGTTTTGATAAGTTGGGGGTTGCCCAACACAAAGGAGAGAATAAAGTGAGATGAAGCACCAAAAATATTTGGTTTGGATAGGAAGGAAGGCATCTTCGTGTGTTTTTATTGTGTCAGAATTTATAGGCTGTATAAATTTAGCACATGTAAAAATAAGTAAATATTTAACACTTAAATCAACATTTAAAACCAAGTGTCATTTTGTTTTAACCCTATTAAATTATTAGACTTAAAACTAAATGACATTCACTCAGGATTGGGCCATGTGGACAGTGTTTTCTCTTGCCAACATCAGGTCTTCTTCCATACATGTTGAACAGAGGTGGGTGCCTCCTGGTTTGCACCAGTTCTATAGAACTTGTAGCAAACCGTTGATGACATCACAATGACATCACAGAACCAGTTCTGTCAGTGCTGGTCTGTGGACACCGCCATCTTTTTTCTGGGAGGGATCTTTTTTCTGGGAGATTTTTTTTCATCTTCTGCGCATTTGCAGAAGTCAAGTTCCTGGTACTGCGCATATGTTGCCATCTCGTTTTGGGCTTTTGGTGGTGGTGGTGGGGCTTTTTTGGATTTTTCTGCACTGTGCATGCATGCACGCAAGAAACACACACATGCCCATGAGGCGCACTCACCCAGCATGGGAGGAAGTGAACTGGCTGCAAGGTAAGTTAGCTGGTTGGCCTGCTGTCTGCTCCCCCGTGCTGCAGGCATCTCTCGGCGCATGTGGGAGAGCACAGAGCACGGGCCCGCCCTGCCTGCTCTCCGCGCCATGACCCATTGACCAGGAGATCAAAGGTAAGACCCACGGCGCAATGGAGCGGGCAGGCCTCTCCTGGCGGGATCAGGGAGCGGTGGCTGGCAATGCAGCGGGGGCTGGTGGCGCAGCTCTTACCTTATTTTGCCAGTCGCTCATGACCAGCAGCTCTTGTCTCTAATTTCCGAGGGTTTTTTGCTTCTGCACATGCGTGCGCAGAAGCTGAATCACACACCACACAGGGGCGCGCTCCTGGCGTGTTACGGTAGGGCTAAAATTGGTATCTCGCCCCTGGTTAGAACTCACCCCTGATGTTGAAGGACATTGTAGCATGTGAGATGGATTATTCTTCTCCCCAGGTACTCTCCACAGAGAGTGGCTTCTATAGGGAACCCTCATATGAAGATGAGAGCTAAAGGGCTAAGATGCAACTTTACAAAATTGGAAGAATTGATTGCAGTAACACCAATTTTATATATGTTCCTCTTAATTAAGCAAATTACAGCTTAGAAGAATGTATGCAATAAGCTTCAAGATGAACTTAAATAATTTCCAGTTAAATAATGGGTAACATGGGATATCCCTCCCTCAGATGATTGGTTTATAAGATGGCTGGCTATGTTCTCAAATAAAAATATATAAGGAATTGTGTTTATATCCCATGTTCTATGACCCACCCACATCTCTGCAGATACATGATAAGATAGCTGAAAAAGATAAGACTTTGTTTTCAGCTAATGCCAACAAGAATGACAATACAGTGATACCTTGTCTTACAAACTTAATTGGTTCCGGGACGAGGTTCTTAAGGTGAAAAGTTTGTAAGATGAAACAATGTTTCCCATAGGAATCAATGGAAAAGCGATTAATGCATGCAAGCCCAAAATTCACCCCTTTTGCCAGCCGAAGCGCCCGTTTTTGCGCTGCTGGGATTTCACTGAGGGTCCCCTCCATAGGAAACCCCACCTCCGGACTTCTGTGTTTTTGTGCGATGCTGCAGGGGAATCCCAGCATCGCAAAAATGAGCGCTTCGCTGGCAACGGAAGTCCAGAGGTGGGGTTTCCCATGGAGGGGAGCCTCAGGGGAATCCCAGCAGCACAAAAATGGGCGCTTCAGCTGGCAACGGAAGTCTGGAGGCGGAGCATCCCAGCGGCGGGGGTGGGTTTGTAAGGTGAAAATAGTTTGTAAGAAGAGGCAAAAAAATCTTAAACCCCAGGTTTGTATCTCGAAAAGTTTGTATGACGAGGCGTTTGTAAGATGAGGTATCACTGTACTGTTTTAAATACTCATCTAATTCTACTGCTCAGTTGATTATTAATATTGTATTGTTTTTATCAGCTGGCATTAGCTTTGTCTCAGCTTTATGATATCTTTGCTAATGTACCATGTTTCACATTTTTAATTCACTTCTGCAGCGCCTAGAAGATGCCCTTCACTGAGATGTCTACAAAACAAAATTAATATGCATATACAACTATTGAGAAGCCAGTGATGAAAAACATATGAGAAAATGCATGTGTTTGGTTTTTAAATGCTTTATTTTTGCTAGTTTGGCTTCTGGCACCCAATATTCATCTGGATGCCTCAGCTATAATTCATCCCCAACCTTTACACTAATAAATTTGCTCTAAAGATGAGAACTGCAATTTCATTTTTGTAACCTCTCTGTTCTTGGGCTTTGTTATCTCTGAAACACTTCCTCTCTCTTTTCATAATATCAGCTCCAGAGTTGCAAGTTCTTTAACTGACAGATGAGTGACTCACTGCAGAGCAGTTCTGATCCCTTCAAAGGAAGAGGAATAAAAACCCATTTGCAGTTCAATGCTGTAGCACAAAAAAGATTGAAATAATATGCACCGCAAACCTACACCGAACAGCGTTTTACCTGTATGACAATTGAAACAAACATCTCCCGGGAGAATACAGGACAGATGAGAGGAAGAACAAATGACAAATACATTCCAGCCTTGCATAAAATGGTACAGATGTTAAGTATCATTGCTTAAGCTCTCTTTTTAAAAGAAAAAAAATGTAAAGAGATCTGAGGCTTGAGCAAAGAGGGTGATATACATTTTTTCTATGCTGATAGAAAACCATAATCCTACACACACTTATTTGGGAGGAAGTCCAAGAGAAACTGAGCTGTAATTCTTCCCACCAAGCTACCATGTATGTCACTTTACATATTTTGGAGGGATGGAGGAAGGTGGCGGTTGTGCTGAAATACAGCAATAATGACAATTATTTTACTGGGATCATTAGAATTGCAATTGATTTTCAGGAAGTTCTAACAAGCAGGAAGAGGGAGATTGTGATCCCCTTATATAGAGTGCTGGTGAGACTACATTTGGAATACTGTGTTCAGTTCTGGAGACCTCACCTACAAAAAGATATTGACAAAATTGAACGGGTCCAAAGACGGGCTACAAGAATGGTGGAAGGTCTTAAGCACAAAACGTATCAGGAAAGACTTAATGAACTCAATCTGTATAGTCTGGAGGACAGAAGGAAAAGGGGGGACATGATTGAAACATTTAAATATGTTAAAGGGTTAAATAAGGTTCAGGAGGGAAGTGTTTTTAATAGGAAAGTGAACACAAGAACAAGGGGACACAATCTGAAGTTAGTTGGGGAAAGATCAAAAGCAACATGAGGAAATATTATTTCACTGAAAGAGTAGTAGATCCTTGGAACAAACTTCCAGCAGATGTGGTTGGTAAATCCACAGTAACTGAATTTAAACATGCCTGGGATAAACATATATCCATCCTAAGATAAAATACAGGAAATAGTACAGTGATCCCCCGCTCGTTGCGAGGGTTCCGTTCCAGGACCCCCCGCAACGAGCGGGTTTTCGCGAAGTAGCGCTGCGGAAGAAAAACACCATCTGCGCATGTGCAGATGGTGTTTTTACTCCCGCAGCGCTAGCGAGGAGCCGAAGATTGGGGGCGGCGCGGCTGTTTTAAAATGTCGCCGCCGGTATGGGGGGCTTCCTAGCAGCCCCCCAAACCCGGGTTGGGGGTCCGGGGGGTGCTGGCAAGCCCCCCATGCCGGCGGCGACATTTTAAAACAGCCGCGCCGCGCTGGCTGTCGCCGCTTTCGAGCTGAGTCCCGGAGCGAATTCGCTCCGGGACTCAGCTCAAAAGCGCCGACAGCCAGCGCGGAGAAGCCGTTCGCTGGCGCTGGCTGTCGGCGCTTTTGAGCTGAGTCCCGGAGCGAATTCGCTCCGGGACTCAGCTCAAAAGCGCCGACAGCCAGCGCCAGCAAACAGCTTCTCCGCGCTGGCTGTCGCCGCTTTCGAGCTGAGTCCTGGAGCGAATTCGCTTCAGGACTCAGCTCGAAAGCGGCAAGAATGAACGGCGTGGGCGGGCGAAGGGCGGGCGGCAGCGAGGAGTTTGCGTGGGCGGTGGGGAAACTCCTTGCTGATGCCCGCTGCTCGCCCTCCCGCCAGCAAGAGGGGGAAGACCCAGGGAAGCCGCCCAGCAGCTGATCTGCCGGGCGCCATCTACGCATGCGTGCCCATAGAAAAAAAGGGCACACATGCGCAGATGGTGTTTTGACTTCCGGGTTGAAAAATCGCAAATTACCCTGTTCGCAATGGTCGGGGACGCAATAACCGGGGTATTACTGTATAAGGGCAGACTAGATGGACCATGAGGTCTTTTTCTGCTGTCAGTCTTCTATGTTTCTATGTTTCTAATTTGGAGGAATTTCAGCTGTAACCTAATATTAGGGAAGCTGGGAAAAAACCATACTCAAGAAATAAAACAACTTAAAATTAAAGAAAAACTTTCAATAAGCTAAATAATTTTTAAAATCCACCAAAACCAATATTAACTAAAAACCTGACTACTGACATCTACTTTTAAAGCTTCCTCCAAACAATTCAAAAATTCAACAATTATTCTACATCTAAAGGATCATTACAGAGAAGGGCTAACCTTGAATTTCTCCTAGGAGAATCAGCAGCTGTTGCAAGATTTGTTTGATAGACTAGGCCTGATGTGACCAGGGCTTTAAATAACCGTTGGCAATTCTTTTGTAAGTGCTTATTTCTTGTATTTTGTCAGGAAACTAACTGGCAGCTTTTGAATCAATCAGGCTGCCAAATTTTGAGTCCAGAGATTTTTTTTTCCTGTAACCTAACCCAAGTCCCTCTTTTAATTGCTTAAATTCAAGCATAACAGAGGTTGAGTCTGCCAGTAGCAATAGCAATAGCACTTAGACTTATACACCACTTCATAGTGCGTTACAGTCCTCTCTAAGCAGTTTATAGAGTCAGCATACTGGCCCCAATGACCTGGATTCTCATTTTACCAAGCTTGGAAGGATGGAAAGCTGAGTCAACCTTGAGCTGGTCAGAGTTGAACTGCTGGCAGTCGCAGAATTAGCCTGCAATTCTGCATGCTAACCACTGCACCGCCATTTGTTTGTTTGTTTGTTTGTTTGTTTATTTATTTATTTTAATTTAATTTAATTTTATTTGATTTGTATGCCGCCTCTCTCCGCAGACTCGGGGCAGCCAACAACAGTAAAAAGACAATATAAACAAATCTAATATTAAAAGTAATTTTTAAAAAACCCCAATTTAAGGAACCAATCATACATACAGACATACCATGCATAAATTTTATAAGCCTAGGGGGAAGGGAATATCTCAATTCCCCCATGCCTGACGACAGAGGTGGGTGTTAAGAAGCTTACAAAAGGCAAGGAGGGTGGGGGCAACTCTGATATCTGGGGGGAGTTGGTTCCAGAGGATCGGGGCCGCCACAGAGAAGGCTCTTCCCCGGGACCCACCAAACGACATTGTTTAGTCGATGGGACCCGGAGAAGGCCAACTCTTTGGGACCTAACTGGTCGCTGGGATTTGTGCGGCAGAAGACGGTCCCGGAGATATTCTGGTCCAATGCTATGAAGGGCTTTATAGGTCATAACCAACACTTTGAATTGTGACCGGAAACTGATCGGCAACCAATGCAGACTGCCATGGCTCCAGCCTTCAAGTTACTGATAGATGTACCAGTATTCTAAAACAAATTTCTTTCAAAATGGACAAACGTGGTTGAATGACTAAGCCTAGTTTAAAATAAATGTTCCTGCTGTTGCCTCAGTTTGAGGTACCAGGGGAAGAATATGATCCTGAATGAGTACCAGAAAGCTAGCCATCGTTCTGAAGATGTGTACATAACCCTATTAATTGCAAGTGGTGCTCCAATCTTCTTTGGAGACAGCTTCCTCTTTAAGCCAGCCCATGGGCACCAGAAGTTGGTCATCTCAGAAAACTGCATCAGTCTTTGAAAAAGCCATTTTTCAGTATTCCATCAGATGAAGAGTCCTGAAGGATTTCAACCACTTTGTGCAGATGTAAAAAGTGATGAAGGCAGAAGAGCCCTGGTGGCGCAATGGTTAGAATGAAGTATTGAAAGCAAACTATACCCAGAGCCTGGCGTTCGATCCTGAGAGGCTCAAGGTTGATTCAGCCTTTCATCCTTCCGAGGTTGGTAACACGAGGACCCATATTTTGGGAGACAATATGCTGAAGTTTCAAACCACTCAATGAGTGATGTAAAGCAGTGGGAGCATTATGTCAGTGCTATTGCTAGAGGGGAGACACAGGATCTCTATATAGGTTATCCAAAATAATGGTGTAGAAAATCAGTCTAAGAGATCAGAAGGGAACAGCTACAAAGCAAATGCAGAGCCATTCCTTTCCCTCCCACCAAGATAATACCAAATAATATAATATGGTAGACGGCTGATATAAAACAATTGTCAGGCTCCTTCTGTGTGACAAAAATTCATCTAAGGCAATTTTAATGCCACAGCCCTTTTCCTAAAAATACGTTGCGAAATATGCCATGTGGCATACTACCATCATACTGAGTTTTCCCATTACCTTTTCTTATCCCTGGCAGCAGTGGTTGCCAGAACACACACCAGGGAGGCAGATTTTGGCAGCCACCCATATTTTCGTTAACTTCTATTTTCACTCTCATTCTGCAGAACTGAAACACAATGTTCAAGATGGCTTGTTTCACAGACCACATTGGAATGTATTTTACATCTTTTCCAACTTATCCAAGCTGGTGTTCCAAACATGCCCAACAATTCAACCTTTCATAGATAACGATCCAGATCTCTGCACAACTGAGATTTTCCTCAGTGTATGTAACAAGTAATAATCCTGTTAAGGACAAAACCTTGAAGGTAATTTGTACCACATATATCTGGTCATAATTTTAGAAACAGAAGACTGACGGCAGAAAAAGACCTCATGGTCCATCTAGTCTGCCCTTATACTATTTCCTGTATTTTATCTTACAATGGATATATGTTTATCCCAGGCATGTTTAAATTCAGTTACTGTGGATTTACCAACTACGTCTGCTGGAAGTTTGTTCCAAGGATCTACTACTCTTTCAGTGAAATAATATTTTCTCACATTGCTTTTGATCTTTCCCCCAACTAACTTCAGATTGTGTCCCCTTGTTCTTGTGTTCACTTTCCTATTAAAAACACTTCCCTCCTGAGCCTTATTTAACCCTTTGACTTATTTAAATGTTTTGATCATGTCCCCACTTTTCCTTCTGTCCTCCAGACTATACAGATTGAGTTCATTAAATCTTTCCTGATACGTTTTATGCTTAAGACCTTCCACCATTCTTGTAGGCCATTTTTGGACTCTTTCAATTTTGTCAATATCTTTTTGTAGGTGAGGTCTCCAGAACTGAACACAGTACTCCAAATGTGGTCTCACCAGCGCTCTATATAAGGGGATCACAATCTCCCTCTTCCGGCTTGTTATACCTCTAGCTATGCAGCCAAGCATCCTACTTGCTTTTCCTACTGCCCGACCACACTGCTTTTTGGCGCCATTTTCTATTTCAGATATCTTGGAAAGAACCAGCACTGTGTTTCACCTAGCAAGCAACAAGATGAATTCAAAGAGCTCACAAACGTGAAAATAAACCATCTTTCACTGCTGCCCCTTACAGCGGCTAATTAAGATAATTATTTATAGCCCAATTCTCCATGACACTGTCTTGGCCCTTTTCAAAATTGTCAATTAGTCTCCATCATTCCATTTGATGATGGTAAACCCCAAGTGTAACTATTTCCAGTCTGCTCCTTCATCATTTGTAGCTCAGGTAATAGCCTGGGGATTGTTGCTAATCAGGCTTGATGAAACAGACAAAGCATTTCCCTGTATGTTCTGCAGCAGAACCAGGATTGTAAGATTATTCGAGACCTTGTTCTCATCAGTCCTTGAGAAGAGCATTTCAGGAGCTACATAATTTATGACATAATTTAAAAGTACTGGTCTGAGATGTAATAATGATTCTGAGAAATATGGGACCATGTTAGAAAACCCTAAGCCTTACTCATTTATCTCACCCTATTTATTTATTTTGCAATTTCGTTTTTCTTAATCTGGCATGCCAAAATTGGGTCTATGAATGAGACACTCAAAGAGCCTTAAACACTCTCACCTCCCATTTTTGTTTTTGTTTTAAAATGCAGTGCTTTCAGCTTGATGGAGTAACTGTATTTATATACAGTTAGAGCTGTGGCAGAGCAGTGATTAGAGTGCAGAACGGCAGGCTAACTCACCCCTCACCACCAGCAGTTGGATCCCATTGGGCTAGAGCAGTGGTTCTCAACCTTTCTAATGCCGTGACCCCTTAATACAGTTCCTCGTGTTTTGGTGACCCCCAACCATAACATTATTTTCGTTGTTACTTCATAACTGTAATATTGCAACTTTGCATTTTGTGAACTTCAACTCCCAGAATTCCTAAGCCAGCCATGCTAGCTGAAGAATTCTGGGAGTTGAAGTCCACAGGTTGCAAAAGAGCCATAGTTACCCACAAGTGGAAACTCCTAAAGAAGTTGGAACTTCACTTTCATGAGGTGTGTTTTAGGATTTCCTTGTTCCCATCTACCCAAAAGAGCACCCAGAATAGAACATCAGAAGAGATGTGAAAATATTAAAGATGGGACATCAATAAATGAATGAATTTTCTTTTCTTTTTTTAAAAGTTCCCTCTTGCAAAGGTGCGCACTGTAGGCACTGAAGGGTCTCGGACTGGTGTCCCTTTGCTTTCTTCTGTTCCAAATTGGATTTGCTTGGTTTCCCCTTGTTCCCTCCCAGGTTTTTTTTCTGGGGCAGGCTTGGCTTTCTCTTTCCTTTCAAGGACTCTTTTAAGAAGCACGCTCTCGATCCCCAGGTGCCGCGCTTTTACGGTAGGTTGTGATACTGGAAATGCACCGAGGGAGCCAATCCCACGGGAGCGTGGAGGAACTCTGCTCAAGAATAGAGTCCCCAGACTCTCAGGTTGAGACAGAGCAGAGGAGGCAGGGGAGGAGTATGATGGGCTGATGTTCACTTGACCCTCCCCCCACCTCTTGCACCCTCCCCTCCGCCCTGAGAATCCTGTTGCTCAGCCAAGCATTTCCCGGAAGGGGGAAACGCGGGGGCGGAATAGCCTGTTGGTGCTCCCGTGGCTGGAAAGTGAGTCCCGCTGACATCAAAGGCAGTCTGTCCCTCCCACCCCCACATTTACCCCTCCCGATGTCCATGCTGCTCTCACCCAATATTGGGCTTCCAAAAGGCTGCAAAGACCTGGCTTTGCCAGCAGGCCTGGGGACCATGAATACTAACATCTGTGACGACCGAATTGTGTTGATTGGTATGCATGTTGTTTTCATTGTATTGTATTGTGGGTTTTATAATGGGTTTTTTATTGTTTGGTATTTACATTTGACTTCTTTTTATTATTGCATTGCATTTTTATATTGTTGTAATCCACCCTGAGTCCCATGGGATTGGGCGGCATAGAAGTCAAATCGAATCAAATAAATAAGCAAGCAAGCAAGCAAGCAAGCAAGCAAGCAAGCAAGCAAGCAAGCAAGCAAGCAAGCAAGCAAGCAAGCAAGCAAGCAAGCAAGCAAGCAAGCAAGCAAGCAAGCAAGCAATAAATAAGTGGATCTTCTACCTCTTTAACTGCATTGTTAGAAGTAGGGTTTTTTCCTCTCCAAATTTCCAAATTTCTTCTCCAAATTTAACCATTCTGTTATTTTATCCAGTGGACTACTCTGTATACAATAGACTCCGTGAGCTGGGTTTTTTTAAAGATAAAAGCCATTCTACTTTGTACTTAGTGACTTGTTTCTTAAAGTTATAGTATCAATATCTATTATTAATACAATTTATTAGATTTGTCCCCCACCGTTCACCCATGATCTTAAGAAAACGGACAGAGTGTTCCCTCCTTTATTATTCTCTAATGGGAAGCTACTACTATGTTGACTTTGCCTGCTGTGAACCTGGCTTCAATCATATCTGACTTTTTGCAAAGGTAGAAGAAAAACTGCAGTGCTAGAATCCCCCCCCCCCCCTTGTAGCAGAATTTTTCCTTTAATGCATCATTTCACATACAGATTGTTACATTCTTGGACTGAAGCACATAAGCTTCAGTCAGATCCTCTATTCTGGAGGGAAAATACCGACTAATACCCCTCTAATTTTTTGGGGGGTGGGCGGAAAAGTATAGTGTCTGAGCAGCAGTCCCTTCGGGACTGGGCGGCACAGAAATAATAATTAAATTTCCCTCTTGGCTTCTGGGCAGGTTTGGAAAACTCTGAGTTGATGATGATTTTTAAGTGAGCGATTGCTCACTGCTCAGCTTAGAGGGAACTATGCTGCTGATTGGCTAGACTGTCTGGCAGCTCTCTATAAAAGGGCAGTCAGACAGACAGAGCCTTTGCTGTGTTGTAAATAGTTGCCAAATAAAGAGCTGTTGCTTTGAAGCCACTTCTGTCTGTCTTTCCATTCACCCTGGATGAAGGTAGGGTTGGAAGGCAACTATGCCAGAAAAGAGCTGACAACTCGCAATCCAACCTGGGACAGTAAGTCTTCAACAAACGGCCTTTCTAAAGCACAAAGTCAACCGCCATGATGATGCACGCTCCGTCGAGTCACTTCAACCCGGCACAGGAGCACTGGAACACCTACATGACTCACTTTGAATGCTTAATGGAGGCAAACAATCTACTTGGGCTATTGGACTACTGAAAATGAGCGCTCTTCCTGAACTACTACGGCAGACATGTTTGAGACCTTCCAGGCACTTGCTGAATCAATTGAGGTCCAGACGGTCACCTGATCTGCCCTACAGACAATGCTCAAGACCCATTATGCCCCCAAACCCTCCAAATTCATATGGCAGCATGCCTTCCATCTGTGGAACTAGAAGGAGGGGGAGTCCTTTAATGAATATGATGCCCTGATGCACAAGGCTGCTGCCCATTGTAAAGTTCTGCGATCTAGATGAGCTACTGCTTGACCAAGTGATCTGCGGAAATTGGGATATTAACCTCCAACGGAGGTTACTTTCAAAGACCACCCTCACTCTGCAGATTGCACTGGATGGTCCACTAGGTCGAGTGAGGCATCACAGCAAGCAAGCAAGCAACCCCAAAAGCATGAAAAAGATGGTCAGTGTGCATTGCAAGAGTTCGGCTCAAGACTTCTCACCTGACAGCGATGAGGAAGTTTTCCTCAAATAGAAGACTACAATGGTCGAACTGTTGGGGGTGGGGGAGGCAAAATGGACCCGGAGAAGGACTGAGGCAGCTGCTTTCATAGCTATGAAATGCCTACTTTCTGCGGACAGCCACCTGATCCAGTATAATCAGACTTGCCACTTGTGTTGGCCCTTTGGTGTGGGGGCTGTCCTCAGCTATTGCCTACCCAATGGCACTGAGGCACCCATCGCCTTCTATTATAGGACTCTGTCCATTGTGGATCACAATTACAGTCCGCTGGACAAGAAGCGCTGGCTGCAGTGGCTAGAGTCAAGTACTTTCACAACTATTTGTATGGGCGATAATTTGACTTGATCACTGACCACCAGCCACTTTTGGGACTCATTGCAGGTGGCCACTCACATCTATCTGCTATCACCCAGGATGACTAGGTAGGCCATTTTCCTGGTTGTCTACAGCTTGCCTGCCACTCTACCAAGGACAAAATATTTGCCCGTCTGGGTGTTGAGGCCAAAGGGGCCGAATTAAATTTTTTAAAATGATCAAGCAAAATGAACTATCAAAATTTCAGGGTTGCCTTCTCTGGGGGAACCAAGTGGTTGTTCCAGAGAAACTGCATGTTGCAGTATTGGAAGCATTGCATGCAAGCTATCTGGGGATTATCGGAATGAAAACCTTGACTAGAAGCTATGTCTCGTGGCTTAACATGGACATTACTGAATGGGTGACCAATGGGTGTTGTGAGTGAAGAGGATGAGCCAGGCCCCTCAGGGTACCCTGGGCCAGGGGGGCTGCCAGAGGAAGCTGAGAGCGAGTGTGAGGCTAAAGAGAGAGTGACTGGGGAGAGTCTGAGGGGGCTGATGTGACAATGGGAGATTCGTGTCTGTCAGATAGTGGGAAAGACATATTAGTGGAAAATAGTTGGATTAATCCGTGCTATCGAAGAATGGCTAGATGGCGAGAGGAGATCCAGAGTAAAAGGTATTAATTCACAGCATTAGCTCTTTGAGGTGTGATGTCACTTCCAGGCAATATAAAAGAAGGGTTGTGGGAAATGGGGGCATGGACGTTCAATGTTCGTTCCATGGAAGAGCCAAGAAACTGTGGTGTATTTGAAAAGAAGTTCTAAAAATTATGATCTCTGTCTCCAAAGACATTCTGTGCTGGGTTTTTCCGTTAGCAAAAGTATTCGGTGAGCTACTCCCTATGTTTTGATTAATGAGAGGGGGGTTATCTAAGGATTGTGATAACGATTGAGTTTGGTGTGCTTCGAAGCTGGTTTTGATGAGGTAGAATTCTGCTTATGTTACTTTTAATTTATGCATTGCATTCATGTATCCTGCTTGAGTGAAATAAAAAGTGATTTTTATTATCAAGAAGTGATTTTCCGGGAATTGGAATTTATTGGAAGCCCGCGAACAGAACAGCCACCTGCTCTCTGTGTCAGGAATCCAGACCAGCTCCACCAAACGCGGCTGCACACAAATGGGAACAGCTGAAGGTACCCTGGTTCAAGATGCACATTGACTTCGCTGGCCCTACTCACAGGCAAACTTTCCTCATAGACATGGACACATACTCAAAGTGATTAGAGATAGCCCTCATGGTGGAGGCAGTCATCATGGTGTTATGGAGATCAGCAAAAGAAACCCTTTCACGCAAGGGCCAAGGTGATTGGCAAACCTGAATCGATACATTTTTATTAGTGCAGCATATCACTCCTAGTGCCATCCCTGGTAGAAGTCCTTCCAAACTTCTAATGGGTCACCAACTACAATCCCACCTAGACCGACTACATCCTAAGTATTCTGCCAAGGCCCCAGTAGACTCCCAGAGTCAGCTTTGACACTTTAGCATAGGGGATCAAGCATACGCCCATATCTATGCAGGGAGTCCTCTCTGAGTTTCTGCCATGGTCACAGAGATCATCACCCCTTGTTCTTACAGAGTAGAGCACAAGGACAGAAGAAGCTGGAGGTGGCATGTTGACCAATTCTGAGGCCGACTCAGCGGCTCCACTCTTAGGCTACCAGAACTAACTTCTGAGCCAATGCCTAACCAACAGGAGCAATCATAATTAATAATTAATAATTTAATAATTTATTCGATGTATATGCCACCCCACTCGGGGCGGCTAACACCAATAATAAACACAACATGTACAATCCAATAATAAAAAACAACTAAAAACCCCTATTATAAAACCAAACATACACACAAACATACCATGCATAACTTGTAATGGCCTAGGGGAAGAGCTATCTCAACTCCCCCATGCCTGGCGGTATAAATGAGTCTTGAGTAGTTTACGAAAGACAGGGAGGGTGACAGCAGTTCTAATCTCACGCACTTCTAATAGAGAAAACTCAAGCCAACCAAGTCCGGAAGACTTACCTAGTGAAGCTCATGCCGGGGGGTGAGTTCCAAGTGAACCGGTCCTCGAAGTTCCATCCATGCCCCAGGCCAAAACCCAGGAACTTCCATTGGTCGACACTGGGAGCAATAGAAGCTTGTCCAACCTGACTACTCCACAAGCTCCGACTGAGCTACACAGGTCTGAAAGACCAATGAAACGTCCTGCCTATCTGCGTGACTATGTCACATGTTGGGTTAGCCTAAGTAAGAGGGGAGGGGTGTTACATTCTCAGATTGAAGCACATAGGCTTCAGTCAGGTCCTCCATTCTGGAGGGAAAATACTGACTGCTCATTGGCTAGACGGTCTGGCAGCACCTTATAAAAGGACTGGCTATCAGATAGCGCCTTTGCTGGATTGTAAATAGTTGCCAAATAAAGAGCTGTTGTTTTGAAGCCACTTCTGTCTGCCTCTTCCATTCACCCTAACATGGATAGTCTGCAAATGGGAATGCTCTGAAACTTGGGAGGCAACTTGGCAAAAAAATACCTTGGGTCAAATTGGATGTTGCTGTCCTGAGCTATTCAATATGGGCTTTGTGAAAATTTAACAGTGGTTAATAATAATAATAATAATAATAATAATAATAATAATAATAATAATAATAATTTATTGGATTTGTATGCCGCCCCTCTCCGCAGACTCGGGGCGGCTAACAACAATAATAACAACATGTACAATCCAATAATAAAAACAACTAAAAACCCCTATTATAAAACCAAACATACACACAAACATACCATGCATAACTTGTAATGGCCTAGGGGGAAGAGCTATCTCAACTCCCCCATGCCTGGCGGTATAAATGAGTCTTGAGTAGTTTACGAAAGACAGGGAGGGTGGGAGCCGTTCTAATCTCCGGGGGGAGTTGGTTCCAGAGGGCCGGGGCCGCCACAGAGAAGGCTCTTCCCTTGGGGCCTGCCAAACGACATTGTTTAGTCGACGGGACCTGGAGAAGGCCAACTCTGTGGGACCTTATCGGTCGCTGGGATTCGTGCAGTAGCAGGCGGTTCCAGAGGTAATCCGGTTAAAAATAAATAAAAGAGTTTGCAAAGGGAGGAAAGGAAGAAAAGAGTTCCATATTCTGATTTGTTTTTACTTTACTCCAGCACAGGGCTTAAAGGGAGAAAATGGAAAGGACAGCTTTGAATATGTGTAATTGAATGATGACCATCTTGATGCATTAGGACAGCAGAGTAGAGTGTTTTTTCAAGCAATTATATCCATCAGTCCTTTCAGATTACAGTGGTGGATTGGAAAGTCACTGGCCAGCTACATGATTGCCAAAGTCTATTATTTTGAAGAAATAAAGCATTTGCTTTTGGTATCTAATAGGGGCACCAAGGGTATTTTCAATACAAAAGAAGGCAGAAAGCAAAGTCCGACAATGTTTTCAGAAATATTCACTAATCTAAGCTTGCATTATCTCTTCTACATATATTCATTTAAAATTTCCATATATTTTCTTTTACCCGGAAGATTAATACTGATGAACAAGTATTTTATCACCACCTTATAACAGAGTAGTGGGTTTTTTAAATTTTATTTTCAACAATCTTAATTGTACTTAAAGGCTTCTGAAATCACCTTAATTTGACATCCTCAAATTAATTTAATTAACAGAATTCAATGTTTAGGGTGCAGCTTTGGGGATACCAGTCAGGTAGCAAAATAAGCATTCTGATTTCACCTTATTAAAAACTTGGTGCCTCATTAAAGAATTCTTATCACAATTTCTCTGGCAACTGATTTAAATAATTATCATTATTAAAAACTATCGTAAATAGTGACAGCATTTATTTAATCTTAAAGACCTCATTAATTTAATTCTCCCCAAATGCTGATATCTAATTGCACCAATTTTCTATTTCACATGCAAACACACAGAGAGAGCATTTTTTCTCTTCTTCCTTTAATTACAAACCGGATTTAAATTTGTATATTTGGTTACATCCTTTTCACATCCACTAAAATATAATCAAACATCTAAATGTTATTGACACTATGGAAACAAATCTATGCTTTAGGAAACTAAATACATTTCCATTTTGCCCAATGAATCTAAAATCCTTACATCCTATAAGACTGTACTGTTATTTAGCGTTACAGAGTTTTAATTACTTTGATAACTGTAGCCAAACTGACTTCTTCCCAGCTAACACCATTAATACAAAAATTAGAGTAAATTCTCTTAGTCTATCAGAAACTGTTCAAATCCCAAAAATGGATTTTGTAGGGAAAACAACGAAAATGGAAAATAAAAGAGGGAGAAATTCTTCTTTCCTTCTTTCCTAGGTATTCTATAAAATTCTATAAATCTGACATTCTGTTTAGTATTTTGTGATAACTCAGTTAGGCAGACTATCAATAATCAAACGTTAATTATTGGGATCCTGTCCTTCAGCCAACTCTAAACACGGGTAGTTCAAAATTCTAGGTCCTTTCTTTGATAGAAAGTCCTTGACATTTAATGTCTAAATTCTAATCCTTTTTGCCCTTCTTTTAAAGTACCAGACGAATGCGCCTACAAATCTGCAGTTCCAGCAACGGAGAAGAAGAAAGGAGAAAATGAGCTTTTCTTTTCATTTCTTTACAACAGCATCTCTCCCCTCCAGGGAAAGAGTGTCACTGGAAAGAAATGTCAAGGTTTCATTACGTTTTGTGCAAAGCATCTCTCTAACTTAATTTTCAGTGAAGCTGTCCATGTTCTGAATGGGGTTTATAAATTGCATTAACTGATGTATACTATTGTGGATGACTGCCGCACTATTAATTCGAAAGCCTTCAAAGATTTGCAAGGTCACTTCATTCTTTTGGGTCTCAGCCTCATAATAATAATAATAATAATAATAATAATAATAATAATAATAATAATAATAATAATAATAATAGTTGTTGTTGTTGTTGTTGTTGTTATTATTATTATTATTATTATTATTATTATTATTATTTATTAGATTTGTATGCCGCTCCTCTCCGGAGACTAGAGGCAGTAACAGGTCCCATGGAAGTGACACCTGGGTTTGGGGGCCACATTCATTCAAATGGCCCCTAAGATTTATTTATTTATTTATTTATTATTTAGATTTGTATGCCGCCCCTCTCCGCAGACTCGGGGCGGCTCACAACAAAATAAAACAATTCATGACAAATCTAAATTATAGTTTAAAATATTTAAAAAACCTCATTTACTAAGCAAACATACATACAAACATACCATGCATAAATTGTATATGCCCGGGGGAGATGTCTCAGTTCCCCCATGCCTGACAAAAAAGGTGGGTTTTAAGGAGCTTACGAAAGGCAAGGAGAGTAGGGGCAGTTCTAATCTCTGGGGGGAGTTGGTTCCAGAGAGTCGGGGCCGCCACAGAGAAGGCTCTTCCCCTGTTGCCCTCCAACCGACATTGTTTAGTTGACGGGACCCGGAGAAGGCCCACTCTGTGGGACCTAATCGGTCGCTGGGATTCGTGCGGCAGAAGGCGGTCTCGAAGATATTCTGGTCCAATGCCATGAAGGGCTTTAAAGGTCATAGCCAACACTTTGAATTGTGACCGGAAATTGATCGGCAACCAATGCAGACTGCGGAGTGTTGGTGAAACATGGGCATACCTAGGTAAGCCCATGACTGCTCTCGCAGCTGCATTCTGCACGATCTGAAGTTTCCGAACACTTTTCAAAGGTAGCCCCATGTAGAGAGCATTACAGTAGTCGAACCTCGAGGTGATGAGGGCATGAGTGACTGTAAGCAGTGAGGCCCGGTCCAGATAGGGCCGCAACTGGTACACCAGGCGAACCTGGGCAAATGCCCCCCTCGCTACAGCTGAAAGATGGTTCTCTAATGTGAGCTGTGGATCGAGGAGGATGCCCAAGTTGCGGACCCTCTCCGAGGGGGTCAATAATTCCCCCCCAGGGTGATGGATGGACAGATGGGATTGTCCTTGGGAGGCAGAACCCACAGCCACTCTGTCTTATCAGGGTTGAGTTTGAGTCTGTTGCCTCCAGACACCGGCACATCACTTCCACTGCTTCGTTGACTGGACATGGGGTGGAGATGTTTCAGAGAAGCCTTTATTAACAGAGAATTATACTGAGAATTTAAACAACCAGCCGATAAGTAATCAAAATAAGTAATCAAGATTTGGCTTGGAAAATGATATTCTCAAACTCTTCCTTCATTTGTTTAATTGTAAATGAATACATCACCTAATGATAACTTGCCTGCTTATATTGATTGCCCATATTTCTCAATATTGCATCAAAGCGAGCTTCAAAATTTTGTAGAGCGGCCACATCAGTTGGTTTCACATTAATTTTAAGTAGCAGAGACAACTGTTGCAGTCCAAAGGAATGTCCACGGAAAATGCCTTTCGAGAACATTCAGGGAGCTTGGAATTCATGACTGAGTTCTTGCGCTTGAAAGAAAATAATTTGGTTTTTTTCTTTTTAGACTTTTTAATGCAAAATTGTTACTTTAGATTTTAATTATTAGATTTGTTGCCATGTATTGTTTTTATTACTGTTGTGAGCCGCCCAGAGTCTACGGAGAGGGGTGGCATACAAATCTAATAAATAATAAATAATAATAAACAATTATTTAATCTGTGTCAGTTACCGGGACCAGAGGTTTTGCCTTCCAAGTTTTCAGATTTATGCTGGAGCCTCTCTTCAGGGAACTTGAAAGGGTTCAGTACGAGTCTGAAAACTTAAAAAGCAAAACTCTGGTCCTGGTAACCGACCCAGATTGCAACATTATCTTGGGACATGTTTTTATTTGCAAACATGACAGTTTGCAGTATATCCAAAAACACATATTCAACACCACTAAAAGACCAAATTGGCTTTGTTGGTATCAAAGTTTACAAATTTGAAATAATTCCCAGAAACCAGTGACAATGGAATGCTTGTGGACCAGGTAATAAAACCTTCAGTAATAGGAACAGCACGATTCTGAATAAAAGTAGCAAGCAGTTAAATTGATCTAAAGTTCTCCTTCTCAACTTGAATTCAGTGAGCATCCCCATTTGATAGTCTTTTGTCATTCTAACCTAAACTGGCTAAAAGACCCCAGAGTCAGCAACTCCAGAAATATTTTGCAGCGGCCCTTTTGTGCTGTAGCAGAATGACACTTGGACGCAAGCACTTGGATTTATAGTCTCCTTGGTGGAGGAACCTTAATGTAATTCACTTGTTTTTAAAACAAAATAACCAATATTAGACAAGCGTGGTATCCAGTGTTATCAATTCAATTTGGATCTGGGTAGGCAAAATTAGGGTAAAAGCTTTAACACATTTCATTTATTCAGAGGCACAGAAATGAGGAATCTGAACAAACAAGGATAACAGATTTGAGCTATTAAATTTTGAGTTTAAGTAAGGAATACCTGATAAATTCAGATGAGATTGTTTAGATGAACAGTGTGTAAAATTAGAGTTTTACTTTATATGTAATAAGGAAAGAGCAGGAGATTAATGCAACACCTAAAACAGGATAAAACTGTACTATATTCCTTAGTTTTTATCAGACATTTGTTTTAAATGGGATAGAAACATTTCCATGGCGGTACAATATACTGTGTTTCCCTGAAAATAAGCCTTCACCCGAAAATAACATTTCCTCTGGTTAAGGTTAGAGAGACAGAGCTGGAAATAGGATAGTAAGAGGAGCCCTGACTTGCTTACACGCCCCACCCCAAATAAGACTTCCTTGAAAATAAGGCCAAGCGCTTATTTCGGGGTTCAAAAAATATAAAACAGAGTCTTATTTTCGGAAAAACACCGTATATAAAAACAGTTTGAGAGAAAAAGCAGTTGCAAAGATAAACCAGATATGATATGGACTAATGTGTAAAGGTCAACTGGTATTATATTTTTGAATATTTCCTGATCATCAAAATATTGTAGAGTATATAGACACAGATACTACTTTATCACTTGAATCAAACATATCCCTTTTTAAAAAAATCAAACTTTCAGAATTGTTAAAGTGATTCCTTATAATTCCTGAAAATTGCACTATATTGCATTTCGGTATTAGACAGCATTACCATCTACAATTCGAAGAAATTTCCCTAACGGCTTCAAAGGAGTTTTCCATTCTGTATTACTAGGTCACCCAGACAATTGGCTTGTGCAAAGCTGTCAGCCTAAATCAGTGCATTCCGTTCACCGCCAATCTGATCCATGTCACCCTTGAGAAAATAATCCATTCATAACACAAGGCAGGTTAATATCAGAGTTAAGTATGTGACCGCTACATGCAAGGAATCAACAGGGCAATCTCTTGACTGCCCTTGCTTCACCCTGCCCTCTGCAGGAACAACATTGAGGATGTGCGCCACCTGGTGGCTGTGAAAAAAAGATACAGTTAAAATCCCCCCATTTCTTTTTTATTAATACATTAGGAAGAAAGGGGAGTTATTCATATTCCATGCTTGCTGCAGAAAGGGGCCATTTGCGGCATTGTGTAGATGACGTATTCTCTTTCACTTATGTGCTCAGAAAGAAAGAGAAATAAATATGAATTACTGTCTTGGCAGAAAGGAAAATCAAAATAAAGTGTTCAGTGAGAATTAAACAATGTCTTATTCAAACTATATGACGGAGACTTTACGTTTCTGTATAAGGAAATGTCATTATAGCAACATATGAAAAGAAAACAATCACTTGGGGAAAATTGGTTGGAGCAAAATCATGATTCAGCTCACAAATGGGCAATGTTTTAGTCACTGAAGATCACTCTTCTGTTGTTTGCGGATGGGACAGGACTGCAATGGAATGATGGAGATAATGTTTTTTCTCTCTTAATTTTTTAGGGTTAATATAAAAAGGAGTATGCCAAGATTAGTTTACATTTCACATTACAATTTTTATGTATCCAAGTTTAAGTGGCAATAAATCATCCTTTCTGTTTTTGTTTTCCATTTGTGCTTGGAGAAAATCTTGAGGATTAAAAAAAATGGGATTGTTTAGGTACCAAGGAGATATAGGCTACCCCTGGAAGAAAATTAATATAAAGGGCATTTTCATATCAGTTTGAATTGTACAGGTTGATATGAAAATTTAAAACAATTTCAAATAATTTTTGAGCACAGCTCTGCCTAAACTGTATAGAGTTGCTGCAGTAAAATATAACTGCTTAGATGTTTGCTCTACAAATATCTCACCAACATTAAACAACATCTTATTTGGAAGGGCTTATTCCTTAAAATATGCAAAATGGGAAAAAATCGAGACAGTTTTTTCGGTCTTTTTTTCTTTCTGACAGCTTTTTCCACTGGATTATAGCCCCACCCCCACCCCTATTAGCAGACCAAGAATGAACAAAAACATATTTATAACTTAATTTATTGAGTAACATTTGACCGCCCAAAGCCAAATTGTGAAAAAGTAATAACAAATGGAGTGAAATGGTTAAAGTTGAAATTGTTAGCCCATGATAAGATGGCATCAACTTATTATGAAAAAGAGGCCTCATCCATCACATCACAGGTCATATAACACACATGTACTCTTCATGAAATGAGGACAGAAATTTATAATCCTCTTCCTGGTCAATAATCTAAACTGGGATAATTGTCTTCTCCATACTTGACATTATACAGAAAGAAGAAGAAAAATGGTGCCCCATTTGATTAAGCCCAGGCTATTTGACTTGGAATTGTCACGCTGTATATTGACAGCCCCTCAGAGACATTTGGTAATGAAACAGTTAACTAGTGTGTGTTATTGGATCCTCCTCTTGTGTCGTCACTTCCTTCTTCTTTCTTAACCTCCATGAATCGCCATGATGTAAGAAGCATACGTTCTACTGTCCCTTGGGACAGTCTTTTATTTGTTTTATCTCTGTTTTTAAAATAAATATCTTGCTTAAAAATGATTAAGGCTTCTATCCATCGACCTCTGGAGTTAAGGTCCTAACAGACTTTAATTTCCGTGACAGGAATACCATATATTTTCTCCCTGCATTTTCATGTGGCTATCTGGAAATGCAGAGTAGACAATGAGCAGTGTGCTTGCTGGCCTTTTCTTGCTTTGGCTATGAAGCAGAAACTACAGATCACCAAGACCAACGATTCCTCATGTTGCTAATTTGCTTAGCAACCTAAACTGGTTCTTCACTCAATTATGTTTTAAAATTGGTTGCTCATTTTTTATGAAGATTGTTTTCAAAACACAAGCATGCAAGCAGAACACGATGTGTGAAACACAAAGGCAGAGAGACACAAAGATTTCAAATGGATAAATGGAAATCTGTGTGGTGTAGCAGTTAAAATGCCGAGTCTGAGGAGACCAAGATACAAGTTCCCGCTGAGCTATGGAAGCTTCTTGGATGACTTAGGGCGGGTCACCCTCTTTCAGATGAAATTACTTCACAGAATTATTTTTGTTGTGGAGATAAATGAAAGCTTCACAAAGAAAGCTGCCTTGAACTTCAGGGGGAAAAACAGCATGCAAAAGCTAACAAGCAAATTTACGGCTCAAAATAAAGAGCTATGCTCCACTCATTGAAGAATAAATGTCAGATCAGGTCTATATATATGCTCTGGAACAACAAACTATCTGGAATAATCTAAGCTTATCTCAGGGACCGCCTTCTGCTGCACGAACCCCAGCGACCAGTTAGGCCCCACAGAGTGGGCCTTCTCCAGGTCCCGTCAACTAAACAATGTCATTTGGCGGGGTCCAGGGGAAGAGCCTTCTCAGTGGCGGCCCGGACCTCTGGAACCAACTCCCCCCGGAGATTAGAATTGCCCCCACCCTCCTCGCCTTTCGTAAGCTCCTTAAAACCTACCTCTGTCGTCAGGCATGGGGGAACTGAGATACTCTTTCCCCCTAGGCCTTTACAATTTATGCATGGTATGTTTGCTTGTAGGTATGATTGGTTTTAAAATAAGGGTTTTTTAGTTTTTGTAGTATTGGATTTACATGCTGTTTTTATTATTGTTGTTAGCGGCCCCGAGTCTAAGGAGAGGGGCGGCATACAAATCCAATCAATCAATCAATCAATCAATCAATCAATCAATCAATAATAAATAAATAAATAAATAAAAAATAAATAAATAAATAAATAAAGCTTCCTTACGATGCGTTAAATAATGCTGATAAATGTTGCATAAAATATTGCTCACAGATACATTAAATTAAGCTTTTAAATGGGCATTTTTAGAACTTTTAGCATAAACTCATATACAAAATATAAAAAAGCTTAATGTACTAAAAAAAAATCACACTTTTAAAATGCATCCTGGTGATTTTAATTAATACAGCAATATGGCTACCTCTTGTTTTATAAAGCCTTGGAGAGGCAAGTTGCTGTGTTTCAGGATTTTTTCCTCATAATTTTCAGCCACCAGAGTGGTAGCTAAGACTAAAAACACACCAGTAAGACACCAGATTGTCTGTTCCCAATGCACTTTTAAATGTGCTCTAAACGTTAGATTAATACATTAATGCAATCTCAACCTATCTTGATTTAAATACATGATTTTGCCCAAATAGATTTGTAGAGTCAGTGAGGAGAAAAACACTTGAATTTTCGATTTTATGAATTCTGTGATAATCATAATGCAGTACTTGAAAATAGACCATATTGATTTCTGAAGTGAATAATTTCTTTGAGGATTTGTCGCTCTTCTACCCCAATACTAATGATTCTTAAGATCTCATTTCACAAGTCATTTTCACAGCGTAAACAAATGAATTCCTCTGACACCAATGCACTGCAAATAGAAGCAAATAAATTACTGTTAAGCAGTATGCAATTTCAGCTGTCTTTGGAACATTTGATAAAAATGAATAGTGTCATCTTACTCAATCCACTGGGTAGTGGGGCAGTTAATCAAATTGTTTGCCAGCTAGAAATGGAAGGGAAAAAAACCAAATATTCATTTTTATTTGTAATTATGCTTTGGTGATCCTTAAGACTGTTAAGAGTATCATTAAGTTGATTTGGGCAAAAATATACTATTGTACAAATTAGTAGTATCCAAATTAAGATACTGCAAAAGCACATGTACAACATGAAAAAACAATTGAAACACAACAATTGAAAAGATCAGAGCATAGTAATACTGTATTTTAAATATAACCCAGGGGTGACAAACTCAAGGCCCGGGGACTCTTTCTGTCGGGCTCTCTGGTAGACTTCTCCCAAAAATTCACAGGTACAAATTTCAGACACACACACGTTTGAAAATTCAAAACAATGTTCTTTATAATGAAAATTCACTTAAACCAAGCCCTCTTTTGGTATAGCAAAAAGCACTCGTCTCCAAACAAACTGGTAATTTGTACAAGTCCCTTATCAGTTCTGTGATACTTAGCTTGCAGCTGTGAGGCAATTCACAGTCCTTCTTTCACAAAGTGAAACACACTTTGCTCGGGTTTAGTTTCAAAGCGGGGAAAAATCAGCACACAAAAGGTCAAAATCAGTAAAGCAGTCATGAAACACAAGGATCAGATAATCCTCCACAATGGCCAAACCCACAGGCTGCTATTTATAGCAGCCTCACTAATTACCACAGCCCCACCCAACCACAGGTGGCCTCATTTTCTTTGATAATAATCTCTCAGTTGTTGCCTATGCATCTCTCTCCGCATGCATGGCTGTATCATTAACTCTTGTTCTGAATCCAAGGAGGAGCTAGATAATTGATCTCCTTCTGAGCTGTCTGCCCCACTCTCCTCCTCCCTGTCACTCATGTCTTCTTGGTCAGAGGAGCCTTCATCATCAGATTCCACCGGGGGCAAAACAGGCCTGCAGCATGTGGGTGTTTCCCCCACATCCACAGTCCTTGGGGCAGGAGCTGGGCCAGAGCTAACCACAACAGGGACTGGATTCAGCCTGTGGGGTGTTTAGATCTGGCTGGTGGGGCCGCCCTGGAAACAGTGAAGGACTGGCTTACTGTCCTCTGCCGGCGAAAATGGAGCTTGAGAGGGCTGCGAGGGACCTTCCCAAGCTTAGTTTTTTCTGGCAAAGGGTTGCAGGAGGCCATCGCCTCTGAAAACTGAGCTTGCGAGGGTCAAGGGCAGCACTCCCAAGCTCCGTTTTCACTGGCAGAGGTTGCAACTGAAAACGGAGCTTGTGAGGGCCACAGGTGGCATTCCTAAACTTCATTTTTACTGGCAGAGGGTTGCAGGAGGCTGTCGCAGCTAAAAACAAAGCTTGGGAACCTGTTTTCGCTGACAGAGGGCTTGGTTCACCACAGTTGCCCCCGACCTGAGTGACATCAAGCTGGCCACACTTCACCTTGGCCATGCCCACTCTGGTCCCCCAAGGTCAAACATGCAGCCCTCAATGAAATAGAGTTTGACACCCCTGATATAACTGGTACCGTACAGTATCATAAAAAAAGAAGTAAAAGTGGATTGCATCATTTCGAACAACATATGAAATGTAATTTTTTATATATAATGGGATTTTAGTTTACTGTTTTTAACTACAGTGGTACCTCATCTTACGAACGCCTCTTCTAACGAACTTTTCAAGATACGAACCCGGTGTTTAAGATTTTTTTGCCTCTTCTTCCGAACTATTTTCACCTTATGAACCCAAGCAGCCGCTGCTGGGATGAAGGGGTTTCTTCCCCCCCCCTTTTTTGAAGAAAGAAAAGGGAGGGGCAGCTTGGAGGAGTAAAGATTTTGCATGCTTGCAAAGGCATTGAAACTGTGTCTTTTTAAGAAAGAAAAGGGAGGGGCAGCTTGGAGGAGTACAGATTTTGCATGCTTGCAAAGGCACTGAAACTGTGTCTTTTGAAGAAAGAAAAGGGAGGGGCGCCCCCTTGCCTTTCTTCCTTCCCACTCACCCTTTAGCCTAGCCTTGCTTCTTCCACCCGCCCCCTTTAGCTGCTCCTCCCTGCCCTCTGTTCGCCTCCCTTCTAAAGTTTGGAATTTTCCTGACGGATTTGCATGCATTATTTGCTTTTACATTGATTCCTATGGGAAACATTGTTTCATCTTATGAACTTTTCACCTTACGAACCTCCTCCTGGAACCAATTAAGTTCGTATGATGAGGTACCACTGTATTAGATTTGTATACATATTGTTTGTATTGCATGTTGTGAGCCGCTCCTGGTCCTCAGAGAGGGGTGGCATACAAGTCTAATAAATAATAAATAAAAATAATTACTAAAAAAAATATCCGGTATTTACTTTTGGGGTTGGGCAAATTTGCACCGTAGCAAACTACTGATTCACTTAACAACCACTACTGAAAAAAAAAAAGATTATAAAATCAGGTTGGCCATACGACCAACCCTTTTTACAACTGTCATGAGTTAATAGCATTATGATAATAACTTGATGGCTGCTTTATCAGATTGAAACCCATAACTAAAATCTGTCATCCAGTCAGTTAGGATTTAGGGGTCAAAATGCCTGAAAAATTGGAATAGTCAGTCTTTTATTTCAGCAGTATTTTGGTTATAACCTTCCCCCTAATTAACCCTGCAATGTGAAAATGTAGAAGTTATGAATTTAAGGTATAACATGTACTCAATAATTTTGCTAAGTATCCCTAGCAGCCTGATGGATTTGTGGCTTTTCTGTCAAGATTCTTGTATCATCAGTCATTGTGTTACTTGAAATAAGCTGATCTTTGAGTTTTCTAATTTGTAAGTGCTAAATTTATGTTATGCATGTAAGTGATAAATTTAGGAACAGGGCAGCTGAAAGTAGTACGTACAAAAGTTAAAGCAGAAGCTTCAAAAAAGAAATGGAGCTGTAAAAACTTCAGAAGTAGGAATAATTTAAAGCAAAAACTCCTGGCAATTGTATGTGATTAAAGCATACCACCATTCTTTATATTGTCCTGTTTAAGCAGAAATAATACAGACTGAGTTATGAGGTTACTGAATTTTGGTTCAGTTCGCATCATCTTCATTTTTTCCATCCATCTCAATTTAGGGTCTAATACTAGTTTTTTTAGTTTCCACATACAGCATGTAGATACTTATTTCATATAGTGAAACAAAAAGATACAGTGGTACCTCGGTACTCGAACGCTTCCTTTCTCGTACATTTCGGATATCGAACAAAATTTTCGGCAAAAATTTGCTTCGGTATCTGAACAAAACTTCAGATACCGAACAGCCAGAGAAAATTTTGTTCATTATCCGAAATGTAATCCCAGCAGCTCCTCATGGAGTACCTCACCACCTTCACGGGCAAGAGCGGCCGCCTGCTGAGGGACACCGCCAACCGTCTCTGGGGCGCCGTCCCCGGCATGGGGAGCCTCCGCCAAGTCCACTTCCAGGATCCCCAACACGACGGGGTTCCCTCGCCGCCCGCTTGGCAAGATAACTTGGTCCCAGTTGGGCCGGCGGGTTTCGGGAGGGAGGGAGTAGAATGTTTTCCTTCGTAGCTGGTCAGTCAGAAGGAAACAAAACGTCCGTCCCTCGCTCCCCCCCTCCCTCGTGGGGGGACCCAGAATGCGCGACTCCTAAAAAGTTGTGTTTCCCAGCCTTTTGTGGAGGGCACTCAGCAGCGCCGGGAACGTCATCAGCTTCCCTTTCTCATGTGACGTTCCCGGCGCTGCTGCTGCTTGAAGGAAAGCCGCCCTCGCTGAGAAGGAGAAAGTTGGTGTATCTGCTTAAAGGGAAGAAGGAGCCCCCGAAACTGCCGGTATTGCAGCTGCCTCCACCCTTCCTACACCTTTCCGCTCCAAGCTGTAGGCAGTTTCGGGGGCTCCTTCTTCCCTTTAAGCAGCTACACCAACTTTCTCCTTCTCGGCGAGGGTGGCTTTCCTTCGAGCAGCAGCAGCGCCGGGAACGTCATCAGCTTCCCTTTCTCATGTGACGTTCCCGGCGCTGCTGCTGCTTGAAGGAAAGCCGCCCTCGTTGAGAAGGAGAAAGTTGGTGTAGTTGCTTAAAGGGAAGAAGGAGCCCCCGAAACTGCCTACAGCTTGGAGCGGAAAGGTATAGGAAGGGTGGGGGCAGCTGCAATACCGGCAGTTTCGGGGGCTCCTACTTCCCTTTAAGCAGCTACACCAACTTTCTCCTTCTCAGCGAGGGCGGCTTTCCTTCAAGCAGCAGCAGCGCCGGGAACGTCACACGAGAAAGGGAAGCTGCTGACGTTCCCGGCGCTGCTGCTGCTCGAAGGAAAGCCACCCTCGCCGAGAAGGAGAAAGTTGGTGTAGCTGCTTAAAGGGAAGTAGGAGCCCCCGAAACTGCCGGTATTGCAGCTGCCCCCACCCTTCCTCAGATCTTTATCCCATAGGAAATAAAGGAAATAGGGGCTGGAAACCAATTAAACCCATTTCCATTATTTCCTATGGGATAAATTAATTCGGTACTCGACCAAATCGGTTCTCGACCACACTTTTGGAACGGATTATGGTCGAATACCGAGGTACCACTGTATTGACAAAATTGAACGGATCCAAAGACGGGCTACAAGAATGGTGGAAGGTCTTAAGCATAAAACGTATCAGGAAAGACTTAATGAACTCAATCTGTATAGTCTGGAGCAGCGTTTCCCAACCGGTGTGCCACGGCACACTAGTGTGCCGCGAGACACAGACAGGTGTGCCGCGGAGCTCCTAGGGAAGCTCCAGCTGGGCGGGGCGCTGCCGGGGCGGGCTTTCCCGAAACGGACGGAGAATGCCCTCTCTCGCAGCGCCCTGGCTGGGAGCGCTTTCACTGCGAGAGAGGGCTTTCTCCGTCCGTTTCAGGAATGCCCGCCCCGCCCCTCTCTCGCGTGCGCCGCTCCCCTTTTCTCTCAGCCCTCCCTGGCTTCACTTCTCAATCCCTCCCTCCTTCCGTCTTTCCTTTCCCTCAGCCGTTCTGTCTGGGGGTCTCCCGCTCTTCCCTTCTCCGCCTCCCAGGCTTTGCCTTCACCACCCCCACCCCCTTTTTGGTTGGCAAGGAGTCCTTTGCCGCATCCTGCAGTTCGCACTCGGCTCGAGGCCGCTTTCCCTGGCTGCGCTCTTTCTTTCTCTCTCTCTCTCTCCCGTGAGCCGGGGGAAGGAAAAAAACAAACAAACAAAAACTTCTTGCAGCGGGCCTGCGCGCGCGCTCGTGCCCGCGCTCGTCCCTTCAGCAGCGAGGGAGGGAAGTCAGAGGGCGAGCGAGCGAGCGAGCGCTCTTGTCCTCGGTGCCCTCTGCAGCCTGCCTTCCTTCTTCTTTGCCGCCGCTGAGGGACGGAGAGAAGGATAGAAAAGAAAGAGGGAGGGAGAGATAGAAAGGAAAGAGGGAGGGAGGAAAGAGGGAGGGAGAGATAGAAAGAAAATAGATAGAAAGGAAAGAGGGAGGGAGAGATAGAAAGGAAAGAGGGAGGGAGGAAAGAGGGAGGGAGGGATACAATGGAAAGAGGGAGGGAGAGATAGAAAGAAAATAGAAAGGAAAGAGGGAGGGAGGAAAGAGGGAGGGAGAGATAGAAAGGAAAGAGGGATGGAGAGATACAATGGAAAGAGGGAGGGAAGAAAGAGGGAGGGAGAAATAGAGTGAAATGGAGGAAGAGATGTTTTTTGTCCAAACTTTTCTTTAGCCCCCCACGCCCCCCACCGCCCAAGAGAGAGAGAAAGAGAGACATAGCAAGAGAGAGAAAAAGAAAGAAAGAGATAGCAAGAGAGAGAGAAAGAGATAGCAAGAGAGAGAGAGAGAAAGAGATAGCAAGAGAGACAGAGAGAGAGACAAAGAGAGAAAGATAGAGAGCGAGAAAGACAGATAGCAAGAGGCACAGAAAGAGAGAGAAAGAGAGATAGCAAGAGAGAGAAAGAGAGACAGAGAGAGAGAGAAAGAAAGAGATAGCAAGAGAGACAAAGAGAGAGAGAGAAAGAGATAGCAAGAGAGAAAGAGAGAGAGACAGAGAAAGAGAGAGAGAGAAAGAGATAGAGAGAGAGAAAGAAAGAGACATAGCAAGAGAGACAGAGAAAGAGAGAGAAAGAGAGAGAATGAAAGAGAGATAGCAAGAGAGGCAGAGAGAGAGCAAGGGAGAGAGAAAGACATAGAGGGAGGGAAGGAGGGAGAGAGAAAGAGAGCAAAAAAGAGAGGAAGAAAGAAAGAGGGATGGAGAGAGAGAAAGAAGGGAAGGAAGGAAGAGAGAGAAAGAGGGAGGGAGAAATAGAGTGAAATGGAGGAAGAGATATTTTTTTGTCCACACTTTTATTTAGCCCCCCCGCCCCCCCCCCCCGCCCCCCCGTTCAGTGTTCCCCAGGATTTTGAAAATATGAATAATGTGCCGCGGCTCAAAAAAGGTTGGGAAACACTGGTCTGGAGGACAGAAGGAAAAGGGGGGACATGATCAAAACATTTAAATATATTAAAGGGTTAAATAAGGTCCAGGAGGGAAGTGTTTTTAATAGGAAAGTGAACACAAGGACAAGGGGACACAATCTGAAGTTAGTTGGGGGAAGATCAAAAGCAACATGAGAAAATATTATTTTACTGAAAGAGTAGTAGATGCTTGGAACAAACTTCCAGCAGACGTGGTTGGTAAATCCACAGTAACTGAATTTAAACATGCCTGGGATAAACATATATCCATTGTAAGATGAAATACAGGAAATAGTATAAGGGCAGACTAGATGGACCATGAGGTCTTTTTCTGCCGTCCGTCTTCTATGTTTCTATGTTTCTATATTACAGGTAGTTCTTGTTGAATGACCATTCATTCAGCAACTGTTCAGAGTTATAATAGTTTAAGGTTGTTCCTCATAACTGTGACCATCCTAGAATCCCTGCTGTCATGTGATCATGATCTGGGTGCTTGGTGACGGGCTTAGAATTATGATACTTGCAGTGTCAAACAGACATGTATCCAATCCTCATTTCCAAAATTCATTGCCAGCTGGCAGAAAGTTGAAAATTGTGATCACATGATAGTGGCATGCTGACCACAGGGGAGTGGTCTAATTACACCAATTGGAGCAGCTGTAAGTCATGTCGGGTAGGGTCATGTGATTTCATGTTTTATGATTGCATCACTTAGCGACAGAGTTGCTGCTCCCAATTACAATAAGACTACCTGAACTAAAATTTCCATAAATTCATGTATCTATCAGATCTAGCAAAATATCAAAAACAATGGACTATTGAGGAAAGGTTAAAAGGATCATTATACAAAAATGAAAGGCAAATATACACTTACTATAAATGCTTATGTATAAGCTGGGAATTTTAGGTGCCAAAATTAGTTTATCTGTAGATGAGATTATTGTATTTGTTGTTGTTGTTGTGTTGTTGTTGTTATTGTTATTATTATTTTATTCACAAAAAACAATAATACACAGCAAACGAGGTTTATATGCTGGATTTCGTATCACAATATCACAAGCATTTAGAACTATGCGATGTATTTTCATATGAGGCACACAGATCCTAGCCGCAGAAAAACCCGTGGTGTTCAAAGTCAAATTTCCGCGAAGTAGAGACCCTCCCTCCCTTCCTTCCTTTCTCCCCCTCCCTCCTCCATTCATGGTTTTACTTGCCCCCAGAACCCGCGGGGCAACAGGGTGGCAAGCTGAGGGCTTTGCTGCGCTGGCTACTGGCGTCTTCCATGGCGGCGGCGGCAGCACCGATGCTCAGGGTCAGGGCAGGGGAAGCTCAAGGCAAGTGGGATCCAGGCCACGATTCGAAGCCAGGATTCCAGGCCCGTCAGCTGGGAGGTCGGACGCTACCACTAAGGAAGGTGGCTTAGGTGGGTGGGGGAAGAAGAGGCAGCGGGTGGCAGTAAGCGACGGCGACAGAGGGTTGTGACGGGCCCACCGCAAGCCATCCCCATGATTAGCGTGAGGCCCCCTGACCCAACAATGCCCTCAGTTTCAAGTAGAGCGTACCAACGCTCCAAGAATTAAAGGGGAGGGATCGGGAAGCTGGGGCGGAAGCGGAGCTTTTATTTAAAGAAGCAGGATGGCTGGGGGGGGGAGGAGAGTTAAAACGCACAGTAGTGTATATCGGGCGGCTGCGGGAAAACCTGTGGTGTTCAAAAGAGTATTTTTTCCATTAATATTTTTTGAAAACCCATGGTATAGCCTTTCCGCGAAAGTCAGACCCGTGAAAGTCAAGGGACCACTTTATTAACAAACCAACTGCTGGATGTGATACAAATTAAGACACTAAAATTTAAGGGAAAAAAGGTTTGCCATCACTGTTCTAGTGAAACCTTTTAGCAAAGAAACCAATTATCTCAAACTTTATTGGCCACTACTTTTTACTATTCATCTAATCATTTCCTTCCCATGCTATCAAAACAGTCTCAAAATTAACCCATATTCTTTATCTCTGAAAAAGGGGAAGATTGATGCTTTAAGGCGTCTGCCCAAAGGTATAGAGCAATGCTTATCTAAATGTAAGAAGCAATAGGTGAAAAATCATTAAAGAGAGGGATCTTACTCAGAACTAAAGGAGAAATGTCCTGATAGTGAGAAAAAAAAAATAAGCTTCTCTCCAGAAGTTGTGGATGCTCCATTACTGGAGGTGTTCAAATGCACAACCATTTGTCTGGAAGGATCTCTCCTGCTTAAGCGGGGGTGGGGGGGTGGGGGGTGTTGGATTAAAAGATCTTCAAGATCCCTTCCAAACCTATTGTTCTATTGATGGAAGTCAAAATGCTCAATATAAAAAGCATCCGATCAACATGAGCAATCAGGCTGTGGATAAGGCACGATGTGAGTAAAAGAACATGTGCATCTTCACAGGCTTTCAGGAGGTCCTTTGAAAAACTAATAAGATTATGCCTGCAACCCCTCAACGTTTCTCCTTTTTGTAAATGGTCTGCTATTCCGTTGCTAGGACAACAGGAAGCTTGCAGCATAGGGGAGGAAAGGAATAAGAGACAGAAAAAAAGAGGGTGGTGGAGACTGTTGGATAAGAAAGGCAGGGAGAAGGGGGAAAAAGAGGCAAGAATTGAAATAATGGCAAACCAAACTTGGAGAAACTAAGCAGAGACAATGGTGGCATAAATACAAGCAGGTTTTAAACAGAATAACAGAGTTGGAAGGGACCTTTGGAAACAGAATGAAAGACTGGCTCTCTCCTCACTGAAAGGGGGGGAGAGGAACAATTAGTTAGGCCTTCAACGCTGTTAATTTCAGAGGCCTTCAAACTTGGCAACTTGGCCCCGAGTCTTCGGAGAGGGGCGGCATACAAATCTAAGTAATAAATAAATAAATTTTAAGACTTGTGGACTTCAACTTCCAGAATTCTCCAGCCAGCTGTACTATGCTGGCTGGAGAATTCTAGGAGTTGAAGTCCACAAGTCTTAAAGTTGCCAAGTTTGGGGACTCTGGTTTATTTAATTAATTAAATGTATATAGCTGCCCATCGCTTGGGAAGTGACTATTACATATTGTTACATACAATAATGACTATAATAGCTTAATCTGACTATACATATATGTAATTATACTCAGATTAAACTATTATAATTATTATTGATAAAGTTCTACTCAAACCTGTGGATTCTGTTTTCTGGTCTAACTAAAAAAAGCCATCGTTGAATATTTATTTTATTTATTTATTTCATTTATTTATTAGATTTGTATGTCGCCCCTCTCCGTGGACTCGGGGCGGCTCATAACACAATAAAAACAGTTCCTGACAAATCTAATAATTTACAATTTAAAAGACCCCATTTTTAAGCAGACATACCTACAAACATACCATACATAAATTATATAGGCCCGGGGGAGATATCTCAGTTTCCCCATGCCTGACGACAAAGGTGGGTTTTAAGAAGTTTGCGAAAGGCAAGGAGGGTAGGGGCAGTTCTAATCTCTGGGGGGAGCTGGTTCCAGAGAGTCGGGGCCACCACAGAGAAGGCTCTTCCCCTGGGGCCCGCCAACCGACATTGCTTATGGGTACATGAATATGGGTACAAATTTGGTTTGCTTGGTCAAATTGTTAGATTTATGTTTCCAAGTGGCACCCATTATGCAGCATTAAGCAACTCTAGTTTATCAAGAGGAAAATAAATCTCAAAATCTCTCTGCTTATGAAAAAGAACATTCAAGCTATTGTAAGTTTAGGTTTTTAAGCAGTGCACTTAAAGCTTGCCTCCACTGTGAAACACAAAGCAACTTCTTCTGAGAGGCTATGGTATGCTGTGGTTCAGTCCCCACAACCAGATCTGCTTAACTCATGTCTGAAATGGCAACAATACATTACGGACTCTAGCACTACATCCCATGGCTAAGTTATGAACTGCAGTGGACAGGACACCATAAAGTCAACACAGGGAGAAAAAGATTTAAAAAATAAACCAAGGAAGCTGTAATAACTGACTTATACCAGTGCTTCTCAAACACTGCCCCCCTGGGGGAGGGGGGGCGTGAAGCCATGCCAGGGTGGGCACATGACCCCAGGAAATGTGCTTTTTTTGCTGCAGGGCAAAATCAAACTTCTCAAATTCATGAATCGTTTTCTTTTAGAACGGGCTGCCCTGGACACAACGTAGAGGAACGCGACTGTCAGGGTTCTAAATAGCATCTGAGAAATAAACCAGTCCCAGTTCAACTCTCTCAATCAGAGCTTGATTTATTAACAGAACCATGTTAGCTATGCCATTGTCATTCCGATTCTGATCCTTCCCAGAATCCCACCTAGGTTAAGGTTCATCTTACATCCCCCACACCCACAAGTTCATCACGAGAGCCAGTCTGTGTGCAGGGGCTTATTAACTTCCTCTTCTCTTCAGTTGAGGCAGAACAAACGGTGGCCTTGGCTTGGAGAAAGGAATCTTTGGTTGTGTCTAGTAACTTTCCCCTCTGACTACTCACTACCCCTCCCATCGCCCCTTGTGTTGTGTCAGGCTGAACTCTCTAACTGCACCTGAAGACTTCTGCCTGACAGCGACGGAGGTATCTGTATAAATGTCAGGTAGGACGTGCATCTCGCGGTGGGGTGCCTTTTGGGGGGGGTCAGTCGTGCTGGGCGGCTAAACGCATGTCGGTAGAAAGTTAAGGGGGCACAAAATGTTTACTTCCTCCTAGGAGGGTGTATCAGAAAATAATTGAGAAGCACTGGCTTATACCAAAAGCAATCATTCAATTATTCGTCTAAAAACTGAATGCTATTTTGATCACAATTAAGCAACACATTATACAAAATAAGCAATTCCTTGATTGTAATTGTACAGCACAAAAACGTGATTAATGCTAATTCCTTTTGTCTTTTTTAAAAAACTTATTTCATAAACCAGACACTATACCTTTATGGTATAAAAAGTCTGCTTAAGTGAACAGATAAGCAAAATATATTGGAACAGCAGTCAAGAATTAAATAGCTTGAAGTGATTAAGTTATTGATTTAACTACATTCATTTCATCGCTGATTCATTAAATCATGCCCCATTACTGAATCCCAGAGAAAAAAAAAACATTAGCAGACTCACTAAAATGTCAAATTAAGCAAGTCATTCTAATGTTTCCGGCAACTCTTGTATTATTTCTTTTGCTATCTGGGATACGTCTTTGCAACACGGTGCCCTTCATATCTGCTGCACTATAGCAACACAGCAATAAAATACAAATTATATGTCACAGAAAACAAGACGATGCCAAAGTTAAAGAAGTAAACCATCTCCTCATAATTATGTTAATTATAACCTTCTCTACTAACACTATAATAAAACTAGGAGGGGGGGGAGAGGGGGGAAAATCCTAAGAAAGTGTGCAGCCAAATAATAGTCTATACTGAAATTAATTCCTGTTGATGTTCCTTGCCTTCTTAGCTTCCACTTAGGCAATCTGACATCCGTCAAACCTTTCATTCTGTCTGAACGATAAAAACCTGTCCATTTAAACTGATAACCCAATAGCTGCAGAGATATGAGGAATCTAGAATTGCTACATTTTTCTGCAGTATTTTTTCTCTCTCTCAGCCTAATTAAGCAACCACCAAGAGAAAAAAGCACTCCCACAAACACTGTCAGGGTAAGCCAGTGTATATAAGCAGAGTAACTCCACTCCATTCTAGCACTGATGATGCTACCTAATTGGATAACAAAACATCTGCAAGCAAACAGCCAAGCTCAGCGAATACCAAGGACTCCACAGTATTACTGGTCGACCTCCAGGTTACTCCATTGTGGGGTGCCTCAGAGGTCGGTCCTCTCCCCCCTACTATTTAATATCTACATGAAACCGCTGGGTAAGATCATCCAAGGACATAGGGTGAGGTATCATCATTATGCAGATGATACCCGGCTTTACATCTCCACCCCTTGTCCAGTCAGTGAAGCAGTGGAAGTGATGTGCCAGTGCCTGGAGGCTGTTGGGGTCTGGATGGGTGTCAACAGATTCAAATTCAACCCTGATAAGATGGAGTGGCTGTGGGTTATGCCCCCCAAGGACAATTCCATCTGTCCATCCATTACCTTGGGAGGGGAATTACTGACCCCCTCAGAGAGGGTCCGCAACTTGAGCGTCCTCCTCGATCCACAGCTCACATTAGAGAAACATCTTTCAGCTGGGGCGAGGGGGGCATTTGCCCAGGTTCGCCTGGTGCACCAGCTGCGGCCCTATTTGGACCGGAAGTCACTGCTCACAGTCACTCATGCCCTTATCACCTTGAGGCTCAACTACTGTAACACTCTCTACATGGAGCTACCTTTGAAAAGTGTTCGGAAACTTCAGATCGTGCAGAATGCAGCTGCGAGAGCAATCATGGGCTTCCCTAAATATGCCCATGTCACACCAACACTCCGCAGTCTGCATTGGTTGCCGATCAGTTTCCGGTCACAATTCAAAGTGTTGGTTATGACCTATAAAGGCCTTCATGGCACCGGGCCAGATTATCCCTGGGACCGCCTTCTGCCGCACGAATCCCAGCGACCAGTTAGGTCCCACAGAGTGAGCCTTCTCCGGGTCCCTTCAACTAAACAATGTCGGTTGGCGGGGCCCAGGAGAAGAGCGTTCTCTGTGACGGCTCTGGCCCTCTGGAACCAACTCCCCCCGGAGATTAGAATAGCCCCCACCCTCCTTGCCTTTCGTAAGCTCCTCAAAACCCACCTCTGCCGTCAGGCATGGGGGAACTAAGATAATCTTTCCCCCTAGGCTTCTACGAGTCTGCGGAGAGGGGCGGCATACAAATCCAATAAATAAATAAATGAACGAACGAACAAACAAACAAACAAACAAACAAACAAACAAACAAACAAGTAACATGCCATGAAGTTGGTCCCTATTTACTTAGGTATGTGCTGTTTTCTGTAAGATTACCTATTCAGAGGCAGTCATAGTGTAATGAATTTATACTTAACACAAGAAATCTCCTCCTTACAGGATAACATGGTACACAAATGGACATGACTGAACTGAACACCAGGTAGTCACAATTCAAAAGTGCAGTCATCTTCCGCAAATTGTTTCCTTCATAAAAATCTACGGGAAGAGATTTATTTGCCCAGAAGCAGTTCTTAATGGGGAAAAATAATTGCTACATATGCCTAATATTTATTCAATTTCTACTAGAATTGACAGTTTATATGTCAATTGACCTGAAACTGCTCTTGAAGGAATATCTGAACTTTTGATAAGGTTAATACATCTCTTTCTTTACAGATAAGACTGTTAACAATGGGGAAAACATAAATATTTTTCCTGGTGTTTAATCAGTCTCCTCTTAATACAAACAGGAAATATATCACATTAAGTTGTGTTATGAAATGTAAAGAAATGTTACATCTATTTGATATCTTACATACAGAATTAAGCTATATACCAAATCTAAATTATTTAATGTTCTGATTCCCTCAAAAGCCATTCTTTTCATTTTTCTGTGAAAAATTCTTCAGTTAAGTTAAATTCTTTAGTTAAGGATTCCAAATGTATTTGGAATGCTTGCAGCAAGAAGACTCATCCTTTGTTAACATTTACAGTAGTATAAATAACAAAATGAGTATGCCTTTATTTGCAGGCCATGCCAAATCAAAATTCAACTAAATGTAAGCCCAGTAAATGCTTAATGAAGCTGATAATGGCACCCAAAGAATACTGAGAATAAAGTAATTTGAAATTTATAGCATTATAAATATATTTTCTGTACTGAACTAACCCTGAAAAAAGTAATTTACTATGTACCAGGAATATAATTCATTTGGACATTCAGAAATATGACCTAAGCATATACAAAATACCTGAAAATAATGATATTCAGGAAACGCACAAGAAATGTGTACAATTGCAGTTTCTAACACAGCCACCTAAAGAGAACTGTTTAATTTATACTCTGGTCTGCCAACTCACTATTTGTCACATTAAATATGAAATAAATATGAGCCAGCAGTGTGCGGCAACAGTCAAAAAAACAAATATAATCCTTGGCTGCATAAACAGAAGCATAGAATCAAAATCACATGAAGTATTATTACCACTATATAAAACCTTAGTAAAACCAACACATGGAATATTGCATACAGTTTTGGTCACCACAAAGATGTTAAGTATGTGGAAAAAGTGCAAAGAGCAACTAGGATGATCAAAAGAGAGACTAAAAGGTATGAAGAATGATTGCAGGAACTGGGTATGGACTACAGAAAAGAAGTACTAGAGGATGATATGATAGCAGTATTTGGGATGGAGCTGCCCAAAGAAGGGGGGGGGAGGTCAACATATTTTCCCGAACTTTAGAAGACAAAGGATTCAAACTAATTAAGGAGAAACTTCACCGAGAACAATTAACCAGTGGAACAGCTTGCCTTCAAAGGCATAGGTACTTCACTACTGAAGGTTTTTAAGAATTGTTTGAAATGGTATGGAGTCTCCTTCTTGAGCAGGAGGTTGGACTAGAAGACATCCAAGATCCCTTTCAACTCTATCTTGATTACTGTTAAAGCACAAAATTTCTACCCGTACAAAGTTAACGTAACATGAAACCGCTGTTGTCTTACCTGGACGGTCTTCTCTGTCCGCTGCGTAGAGAGTCCAAGCAATGGCTTAAATCTCAATCAGGTGATCGGGGACTGAGTTGATTAATATAATTGATACACGCCCTCTGTCCACCACTGGAGAAGCCCGCCGGTTTCAAAATGAAGGTCAAGGAGGACGTGTAAGTAAGTTCAATCCAGCCCCATAACAGCCTGGGCAGGTTTGGGCTCTCTATGCAGCGCACAGAGAAGACCGTTCAGGTAAGACAATGGCAGTTCTCCTGTGTTCTGCTGCTAGTGTCCAAGCAATGGGATATACCTGGACTCTGTTCTGGTTTCTGGTAGAAGTTTAGTAATTACAAATAACTCTCATTAAATGCATCATTTCATGAATAAAGCAACTCCATTTATTTCTCTGCTCTCCTGTACTTCAACACATTCCAGACATCACTCGGTCCGTTATCTCTCTCTTAGCCGCATTTCTCACATTCCTTCCTGCTTCACTTAGACAAGATTTATTTCCTAACTACATAGCTTTAAAAAAACAGCAGCACTGACTAAATACAATACAAAATACTTTGGCTTACTGTAGCGTGGCGAAAACACATCCATATTTCTTTTCAGCAACGTTGAAACTCCACCCTTCTTCTCCACTAGCCCCCTGACGTGCCAAATACCTCACTACAATATTTAACCCATTCCTCTCCTTAATATCTTCTTCCAGACCTTTGCTCTCTACGTTTCTGAATCCTTCTGAATTTAGGGTTAACCCAGCCTGCGTCTGATTTTCCCTCACTAGATCCTGAACTCATAGCCCCATCCTGTGGCTGGCCTCCCACCTGTTCTACTACCTGTAATCCCGGGCCCACCACTACTTCATAAACACTATCTGAATCCGAGTCCTCAATATCTTCATCATCCTCCAACTGATCAGGAGTATGTACAACAGACTCCAGTATCCAGTAGGAGTGGCAGTTCTTGTTAGTGCACTATAAAACCAGCATACTCTTTAGCAATTAGAAAATACAAACCTTAACTTCATTAAGGGAGAGTCCAAGCAATAGCAAAGATCAATCAGTAGATTTAGTAAAAAACATGTCCCTCTTTCACCGACTGAGTTTTGAAACTGGAGAGCTTCTCCAGCGGTACACAGAGGGCTTGTTTCAATTATGTTAATCAACTCAGTCCCCAATCACCTGACCCATTGCTTGGACTCTCACAGCAATGCACAGGAGAAAGCATTTCATCATTGAAACAATTACTTGACAAAGCTGAGCATCTGTCTGGAATGTTTCAATCTGGAGTCTGCACTGATTTTAGGATGATTTTCTCTGTAAACAATTGTATATCCTAGCAGACACACTTTATTTTGATTTGATTTGATTGGATTGGATTTGTATGCTGCCCTTCTCCGTAGACTCGGGGCGGCTAACAACAGTAGTAAACAGCATATGACAATCCAATATAAACAGTTAAAAACCCCTATTGTAAAACCAACATACATACAGACATACAAGCATAAAGTTGTAAAGGCCTAGGGGGAAAGAGTATCTCAATTCCCCCATGCCTGGCGGCAGAGGTGGGTTTTAAGAAGCTTACGAAAGGCAAGGAGGGTGGGAGCAATTCTAATCTCTGGGGGGAGTTGGTTCCAGAGGGTCGGGGCCGCCACATAGAAGGCTCTTCCCCTGGGTCCCGCCAAGCGACATTGTTTAGTTGACGGGACCCGGAGAAGACCAACTCTGTGGGACCTAACTGGTCGCTGGGATTCGTGCGGCAGAAGGCGGTCTTTGAGATAGTCTGGTCCGGCGCCATGAAGGGCTTTACAGGTCATAACCAACACTTTGAATTGTGACCGGAAACTGATCGGCAACCAAAGCCCATGATTGCTCTCGCAGCTGCATTCTGCACGACCTGAAGTTTCCGAACACTTTTCAAAGGTAGCCCCATGTAGAGAGCATTATAGTAGTCAAGCCTCGAGGTTGTACAAGCCCGTAAACTGACGCAACTTTGCAATTTACTTGGAGCTTATACATTTAAGCACTGGCTGCTTTAGAGAAAGGTAAAGCATTTTCTCTTACCTGGAGCATCAGTGTTACTCTCCTCAGAACCACTTCCAGAGGGTCCTTTACTGTCTTCATTAGTAGCAACTGGTACGTAACCTTCAGGAGGCAGAGTCACAGTGTATATTTTTCTTGAAGGTAGAACCACACTTGTCTTGTCTAGAAGAGAATAAATAGGAAACTGAGGCATAAAAGATTTCCCAAAACCTCTACTAGGGCTATGCAGTGAACTGGACTCTAAGAACAAAGTGCAAGTAGCCACATTTACTATGTTACTCAACAACTTGCTAAAGAACCTTCTGTGTCTGCTTCTTGTAGGTAGCCTAGTCTGTCAAGAAACAGACTCCACAAGGACTACCGGAACTCCATCTTACTATTGCAGGGTATAGTAACAGAATCATAAATGCTAACATTCTTGCTTTCACCTCTTATGCCAAATGAAGGCAATCTTGAGTTTCTTCGTCAACCCATCCTCTTTGTTGGGCCTAAATGATGTTGATGCAACCAATCCTGCAATCTTTCCTTAAAGTTATTATGTCTATTCTCCTCATATGGCTGCCACTGTACCCTAACAGAAAAAGACCTCTTTGATGTAAAGAGAAGCTGGCATGGTATGTATGCCAAATATACTCTAAATTGCCTTCTCCTCTTTGAGCAGGGGTAGGCAATTAATTTTGCCATGGGGCCGCATGAGAAATTGGAATGGTTTTAGAGGGCCGAACTAACGCTTCATCTGGGAGGGGCCCACGGTGTGCCTGCGCAGAGGAGGCCTCCCTGGCAGCCCCTCCCTTCGGGAGCTGGCTCTTCCTGGTGCCCCCCTCTGCTGCCGCCATTGCTCCTCCTCCTTCTTCATCCTCCACCGCCGCCGCTTCCTCCACCCACCCACACCCCAATCGCCGCTGCTGCTTCTCTCTCTTTTGGCTGCTCGCTCAGCTCTGCCAAAACGTCTCTCTCAGGCTCCTGACGTCACCCACAGTGACCTCATCGCCTAGCGCTTGCCTTATTGTCAATGTCCTGAGCCTCCCTCGGGCAGAGGAGCTGCGCGGCTGTCTCCGGACCACCGTTTCCGGCTCCCATCGCAGCCCCGGGGGAGGAGAACTTTAAAAAAAAGCAGGACATTTTTCACAGATAGCAGGCGGGTCGCTCCTTGCCCAGGTCTGTCTTTGAGTCTAAATTGCACTCTATCTGCAACTCCCACACTGTCTTACCATGCATGCCCATGCATACAGAGACAGCTGGAGATAACTTATGAAGCAGCTTCACCAGCTTGGAAATATATGTGGTTGTTTAAATGCTTCAAAGTACAGTGATCCCCCGGTTATTGCGTTCCCGACCATTGCGAACAGGCTAATTTGCGATTTTTGAACCCGGAAGTCAAAACACCATCTGCGCTTGCGTGCCCTTTTTTTCTATGGGCACGCATGCGTAGATGGCGCCGGGCAGATCAGCTGCTGGGCGGCTTCCCTAGGTCTTCCCCCTCTTGGCGGGCATCAGCGAGGAGTTTCCCCACCGCCCACGCAAACTCCTCGCTGCTGCCGCTTCGCTCGGGCCACTTCCCAGCTGAGTACTCAGCTGGGAAGCGGCCCGAGCGAACGGCTTGTCCGCAGCCTGCCTGCCCGCGCGCCCGCGGCTCGCGCGACCTTTTTCCGCCCACGCCGTTCGCTCGGGCCGCTTCCCAGCTGAGTACTCAGCTGGGAAGCGGCCCGAGCGAACAGCTTGTACGCAGCCTGCCTGCCCGCGCGCCCGTGGCTCGCGCGCCCTTCTCCCGCCCACGCCGTTCGCTCGGGCCGCTTGGAAGCGGCCCGAGCGAACGGCTTGTCCGCAGCCTGCCTGCCCGCCCGCGGCTCGCACGCCCTTCTCCCACCCACGCCGTTCGCTCGGGCCGCTTCCCAGCTGAGTACTCAGCTGGGAAGCGGCCCGAGCGAACGGCTTGTCCGCAGCCTGCCCACGCCGTTCGCTCCCCCTCTTGCTGGCGGGAGGGCGAGAAGCCCTCCCCAGCACCCGCTCGCCCGCCCTTCGCCGCTCGCCCGCCCTTCGCCCGGCCACCCGCCATTCACTCGCTGCTCACCCGGGTTTGGGGGGGGGTGCTGGCAAGCCGCCCATGCCGGCGGCGACGTTTTAAAACAGCCGCGCGGCTTTCCAATGAGTCCCGAAGACAAACGTCAAACTTCCGTGTTTGTCTTCGGGACTCATTGGAAAGCCGCGTGGCTGTTTTAAAACGTCGCCGCCGGCGTGGGTGGCTTCCTAGCAGCCCCCCAAACCTGGGTTGGGGGTCCGGGGGGGGGTGCTGGCAAGCCGCCCATGCCGGCGGCGACGTTTTAAAACAGGAACCCCAATCTTCGGCTCCTCGCTAGCGCTGCGGGTGTTTTTACTTCCGCAGCGCTACTTCGCGAAAACCTGATCATTGCTAGGGATCACTGTACAGTAATTTATATGCACTGTTGAACATTATTTTATTTATTTTATTTATTTATTATTTAGATTTGTATGTCGCCCCTCTCCGCGGACTCGGGGCGACTTAGGAGACATCGGTAAGGATTTGTCGACATAGTCCTATAAATATGGTCATTGTGGCTGGTTTTTGGTGTGTGTGTGTGTGTGTGTGTGTCCAGATAGGCTCATTGTAAAAGAAAACTTCTCATGAGTTCTGCTCCGCAAGGCGGTTGTGGCACTAAGAACAGGGAGGGGAGGCGGCAGCAATGGGACATCCAGTCTCATTCATTCATTCATTCATTCATTCATTCATTCGACTTGTATGCCACCCCTCTCCGTAGACTCGGGGTGGCTAACAACAATAATAAAACAACATATAAGAAATCTAATATTTAAAATAACTAAAAACCCTTATTAAAAACCAAACATACAAACAAATATACCATGCATCAATTGTATAGGCCTGGGGGGAAAGGAATATCTCAATTCCCCCATGCCTGACGCCAGAGGTGGGTTTTAAGGAGCTTACGAACGGCAAGGAGGGTGGGGGCAATTCTGATCTCTGGGGGGGAGCTGGTTCCAGAGGCGGGGCCGCCACAGAAAAGGCTCTTCCCCTGGGTCCCGCCAAATGACATTGTTTAGTCAACAGGACCTGGAGAAGGCCAACTCTGTGGGACCTAACTGGTCACTGGGATTCGTGCGGCAGAAGGCAGTCCCATAGATATGAACATGGAGGTGTAGTAGGCGGTCCCGTAGATATGAACATGCTCGCCGCCTACTACACCTCCAAAATAATAATTCCCCCCCAATAATAAGGCCAAGGCCATATTTTGGGGTTCAGAAAAAATAAGGTCCTATCTTATTTTCAGGGAAACGTGGTATACAGTACTGATGAAAAACCTTTTGAAAAACTTCAACAGAATTTGACTACACTTGCCAATGCAATAATGGTATTACCTTGATTTTCAATATGAGAAATTTAACATAGACTAATTCACTATCCTCATGTATTATTATAACACAGGGCTACTGTTCTTTGATTTTTCAAAAGGAAAAATAAGGATGTTCCTGTACATAGATTCTATTTCTAAGATTTCTAAGTGATCTCTATTATATCAGCCCATTTTCTTACGCACAGGAAAAGAAATTAGAGCATATCATGAGAAACAGGCTCTTCTCGGCTTTTTTAACAAAAGCTGCAACAAATTTTCTCCGAATACCTTTAATTACTAATGGAAAATATTCCCTTGTTAGAGGTCATAGAGAACACAGAGAAATAATGTAGTAAGATGCAACTGATTAATCATGCAATTTGGAAAGACAGGCATCAAGCTAAAAAAATTAATTGAAACTATTCAGGAAATTCATTTTCCCTAAATTCAGGCTCAAACTATCTCAAACTGTCAAGTCCTGAGGTTGATTTCTCCTTCCACAGTTGATTAATAATGAGGTGTTAATCAGTGCTGGAATTAATGAGAATAAATATGAAAGATTTTTAGGCTGTTAAAAGCCCTTGGACAATACTGGTTTGCTTTTTTAAAAAAAAAATGCAACTCTTAGATGTGCTATCTTAATTTCCCCTAAAACTTCATATTTATTAATGTAAATTGAAAAAGTTTGCAGGAGTCATCCTGCAAACTTCCAATAGCTTTAGCATATTTTTCCAAATTAGAATTGGGTGTTCGTGCACAGGGGTAAACATCTTGATGCCTGAGGACTTCATGCAACTTTCAAAACATTGTATAAATGAGAATGGCTACTAAATAGTTAACTTTATATTTAAATATATTTACAAATCAATTACACTGAGTTTAATTTCTGCTTCGTTCTGCCTTCTTCAGCTTCCAAAATTTTGAGCTTGCTTGCCGTTGCGCTTGAAGGGGTTTATAAACCTAGTTTATAGGCTTCATTCTTGAAAACGTTATGTCCCAAATTTCCAATGTGCCACTGCGGAGGGCAGGTCATTCTGTTGTGTCATTTGTACCAGGATTAACTCACCAAAACCCTGCAATAATAACCAGCCATGTTCTTGATTCAGGAAGCATTTCCATGAATCCTGCTTCAAAGAATGCAACATTCTCTGTGAAAGGATGTCATTCAAGGTCTTGATTTGTTTGTTTGTTTGAGTTGAAAAGGACCCTGCAAGTCCAACCCCCTGCTCAAGCAGGAAACCCTACACCTCCCCAGCCAAATCCGCCCCAATCTCCTCTTGAAAATGTCCAGAGTTGGGGTGTTCACAACCTCTGCTGGCAAGCCGTTCCACTGGTTGATCGCTCTAACCGTCAGGAAATTCTTCCTTATTTCCAGGTTGAATCTCTCCTTGGTCAGCTTCCATCCTTTGTTCCGTGTCTGGCCCACTGGTGCCCTGGAAAATAGTGTGGCCCCCTCCTCTCTATGGCATCCCCTCAAGTACCGGTATACTACCATCATGTCTCCCCTGGCCCTTCTTTTCACTAGGCTATCCATGCCCAGTTCCAGCAACCTTTCTTCACTTGTCTCAGTTTCTAGTCCCCTTATCATTTTGGTTTCTCTTGTCTGTACCTTTTCCAGAGTTTCTATGTCTCTTTTGAAGTGTGGTGACCAGAACTGTATGCAATACTGGTCTCACTAGGGCATTATAAAGTGGTATTTATTTATTTAGTTATTTAGTTATCATTTCATTCATTCATTCATTCATTCATTTATTGGACTTACATGCTGCCCCTCTCCTAGTTTTGGAGTGTATGCACCGGTTGATGCAGTTTAGGATTGTGTTGGCTTTTTTAGCTGCTGCTACACATTGCTGGCTCATATTTAGTTGGTTATCCAACAAGACTCTGAGATCTCTTTCACAGTCACTACTGCAAAGAGCTGTGATGAGGAAAGACAGACTCTTGAACATATTCATCCATAGTACCTACAAGAGGTCCTCCATTTACAACTGGCTTAAGAAAAATGGGTAAAGTCACATGACTTTATTATATTATGGGTGCCCAGCAGTTGGGCAGCATTAGCAAATGTTTAAACTAACAAATGTTTGCAGCAAGCATCCCATGGTCGTGTGAGCAAGCTTGCTTGAAACCAGGATTTTGTTTGTTTGTTTTCCAACAAAAGCTGCCCCATAGCAAGGGTTCATTTTAATAATCGTGGCATTTGTTTAAAAAAATGGTCTTGAGATCAAGGGCAGTCGGGCAGTAACTCGCTTTACAACCATCATAACTTACGATGAATATTGTGAGTCCTAAGCCAAGACCCACCCATATTAGGGCAGTGGTTTTTCAACGTTGGTAATCTTGAAAGGTGGATTTCGATTCCTAGCATGGTGGCTGGGGAATTCTGGGCATTAAAGACCATTAAAGTTGCCAATATTCAGAAAGACTACAGGAGACTGAAATGTACATTGCTCAATAAATTCTCTATTATAATATATATATATAACCCGAACTCAGAATATATATATATATGTATGTATGTATGTATGTATGTATGTATGTATGTATGTACGTACGTATGTACTGAATGTTTATTTTTTTAAAAACAAAAATTGCCGCAACATATAAACCAGCAAGTGCAATTCTGACATGAGGATTTCTCCTTGATTATTCTTTTTTGCTGTTGTTCTTTTAGAGCATTTGGCAACTCAGCCCAGCTTTGATTATAGGCTCCATTTACATGTCTACTAATGTAACAACAGGAGTAGAAATTCAACAGCAGTTTATCAGCAGACCCAGCTCCACCTAGCAAATAATTTCTTGCTGGACCAGTCTAAAATAAGAGCCTGCTGCCTGAATTCCCAGCTTATTGATCATGAAGCTCTATGGTGCCTTTTAAGCTTGGTATCCACTGTGCACAATTGACTTTTGCAACCTACCAGGCCTGGGAAAGCATCTGAAAGGAATAGACTGGAGTGAGTAGGAGGGCAAGCTAAGTCCTTCTTCTAAATGCTTTGCTGAATCCTATAATCACAAGCTTTATTATGGCCTTGAAGCCAGGAAAATACCATGTAGAAGTTCAATATATTGATATGAATAAAATGTAGGCATAGAATGTAATAACATTATGGACATATAAAAATAATGCAAATACTAGTGGCAATCACAGCGATTCATACTAGTCTTCAGTTGTGGGTAGCACATGGGTGTCAAACTTGCAGCATCACTTTACCATCACCTGACGCTTTGTAATGTTCTTCCCCTTCGCGGAGCTGGTGTGGCCTGCGTGTGATGCATCAGGCTCACGGGCCGCTAGTTTGATACCCCTGGGTAGGACAAATATGAAACAACTAGCGGTGCAGAATTGGGCAGCCTGGAAAAAATACATCAGAATCCTGGTCTGATAGAAAAAGCACTGGGCATCCAGGTAATGGAAAGGAATAGATAGGTGGCTGTCGTTAGATATTTCCTCTAAAGTTTGTTTATTTATTTACTAGACTTGTATGCCGCCCCTCTCCAAGGACTCGGAGCGGCTCACAACAAAAACAATTTATTTATTTATTAAATTTGTATGCCACTCCTCTCTGTAGACTCGGGGAGGCTATACACTACAAACCCAATACTAAAACAATTTAAAACCCTTAATATAAAACAATCATACATCTCATACAGACTATGGGTAAAGTGGAGGCAGCCCAGGGGAATCAATTACCCCATGCCTGATGACAAAGGTGAGTTTTGAGGAGTTTGTGAAAGGCAAGGAGGGTGGGGGCAGTCCTAATCTCCGGGGGGAGTTGATTACATAGGGTAGGGGCCGCCACAGAGAAGGCTCTTCCCCTGGGTCCCGCCAGACGACATTGTTTCATCGATGGGACCCGGAGAAGGCCAACTCTGTGGGACCTAACCGGTCGCTGGGATTCGTGCGGCAGAAGGTGGTCCCAGAGATATTCTGGTCCAATGCCACGAAGGGCTTTATATGAAGCCTCCCGAACGCCGGTTCGTAACTCGAACAAAGTTCGTAAGAAGAGGCAAAATTTTTCTGGACCCCGGGTTCAGTTCGGGAGGTTGCTGGGAAGCCCCCCAGGCCGGCTGCGACCTTTTAAAACAGCCGCGCGGCTTCCCAGCTGTCTCCCGAAGCCTAACGCGGAAGTTCGGCTTTGGCGTTCGGGTTCGGGAGACAGCTGGGAAGCCGCACGGCTGTTTTAAAAGGTCGCAGCCGGCCTGGGGGGCTTCCCAGCACCCCCCTGAACCCCAAACCCGGGGGGGTGCTGGGATGCCCCCCAGGCCGGCTGCGACCTTTTAAAACAGCCGTGCGGCTTCCCAGCTGTCTCCCGAACCCGAACGCCAAAGCCGAACTTCCGCGTTCGGGTTCGGGAGACAGCTGGGAAGCCGCGCGGCTGTTTTAAAAGGTGACAGCCGGGCTGGGGGGCTTCCCAGCAACATCCCGAACCGAACCCGGGGTTCAGAAAATTTTGCCTCTTCTTACGAACTTTGTTCGAGTTATGAACCGGCGTTCGGGAGGCTTCTGGGAAGCCCCGCCGCCCGGCTGTCACCTTTTAAAACAGCCGCACGGCTTCCCAGCAGTCTCCGAATGCCGGTTCGTAACTCGAAAAAAGTTCGTAAGAAGAGGCAAAATTTTTCTGAACCCCGGGTTCGTATCACGAGTTGTTCGTAAGACGAGGGGTTCGTATCTTGAGGTACCACTGTATTTGCTAATTTTATTAATGCAGTTGTGATCTCAAGGTACACAAACAAGGTACTGTCTATAACTGTGAGAAAACAGCTTGATGGACTACCTTTATAGTTTGGCATTTAGGAACAAAGTGAAAATGTTTCCCATAAACTGCATCCAAAACTTTACCTCTAGAAATTCTTTTGAATTGTCTGTTGTGGCATGAAAGAGAAAAAGTTCTATACAGTATATTGATTTTTTTTTCCAAATGGAACATTTATGGTCAAATATACTGTATAGATATTTTTATAGATGGTTCAAGAGATCCATTGTTGTATCCCTTTCTTGGTAGGATTTACATTTTAAAAATAATCTTAGGGTTAATATTTATTATTTTAATATGCCAATGTTTTATTTTTTTAATTGATTGTAAGCTACCCAACAGTTGCCTCTAAATGAGATGGGTTGTTATATTATGTTAAACAAATAAACATGCTGGACTTCTGTAGGATTCAAATACAGTTTTGTTGCAATGGGAAATATACTGTAGGTTGAGACAACTTAATTGGTTGAAATCGCATTGGGAAACAATTTATACACTGGCCTGAGTCCACTTGGAGAAGGGTGGCCTATAAATTTAACTAAATAAGAATATCTCCCTCATGGTAAATTTGGCTCACTCATCTGCTTTCACAAAAAGAATATATTTCCTCTGTCACTTACAGGATATCGAAAATCTTAGAATTCCTGGACCCTAGCTGCCAATTGTCACTATTTGGTGCTGGAAGGCAGTTTCAAGAGAAGAAGAATAAATGCCATGAAGGGTGTCACAAAAGAGGTAAGAGAAAACTTTTGTTCATGGGTCCCATATAAATTCCACCTTATGAATATTTGGAGGGGTGGGGAGGATTACAAAGGATGTCTTAGGACAATGTAACTTATTATTTTAGCTGAATCTTACTTATCACACTCTTCAGTAATTGGCCAAATAGTGAAACTAATATCCTCCTCCCACACCAAAAATAAGGGAAAGAAATTAATGACCTATGGCTCATTATACTTAATCCTACATATACAAATCTAAAAGCAAGTGTAGGAAATGATTAGGTTGAGCCCAGGCAATCAAAGTTTCATCAGTTTGCAATTGTTACCATGTTTATCCCAAAGTAAGACTCCGTATTATTATTATTATTTGAAACCTGAAATAAGCGCTTGGCCTTATTGTCATGCACTCAAAAGCCTGATTGTGCTTGGGCTACAAGAATGGTGGAAGGTCTTAAGCATAAAACGTATCAGGAAAGACTTAATGAACTCAATCTGTATAGTCTGGAGGACAGAAGGAAAAGGGGGGACATGATCGAAACATTTAAATATATTAAAGGGTTAAATAAGGCCCAGGAGGGAAGTGTTTTTAATAGGAAAGTGAACACAAGAACAAAGGGACACAATCTGAAGTTAGTTGGGGGAAAGATCAAAAGCAACATGAGAAAATATTATTTTACTGAAAGAGTAGTAGATCCTTGGAACAAACTTCCAGCAGACGTGGTAGATAAATCCACAGTAACTGAATTTAAACATGCCTGGGATAAACATATATCCATTGTAAGATAAAATACAGAAAATAGTATAAGGGCAAACTAGATGGACCATGAGGTCTTTTTCTGCCGTCAGACTTCTATGTTTCTATGTTTCTATTATCAGGGATGCCTTATTTTGGGGGAAATAGAGGATGCTCCCACAAGTGACCTAAGTTCAGGCCCCGGAATTCCATTGCTCTTACCTAGCACCAATTTTGCTTTGCCAGATTCTTGTGGATAAGCAGCATAAATTAAACTCATAGTACTTTTGAACACTATGCTGGTTCCTGATTTCTTGCACCTGACATTAATCTCATCGACTCCTCCAAAATTTCACAGATTACAATGAAACCACAGCATGGCATTGGATACACAAGCTGGACTGATGACAGACTGAGTTGGATGGAAACCATCTGTAGGCACCAAAACAGTTTGGAAACCGAGGTGTGGAATTTAGCAGCTAATATGTATCAGATGCTCCAACAGATGAGAAATTTAGCTCAAGAATTGGCTTTTCCACTGCCTCCACCACCTGCTGCATTACAGTGGCTTCAAGGATCCTTAGAAAGCCTCTCATCTTCTACTGAATTGTGTAAAAAATAACTTCGAGGTTCACTGAAAAACCCAGACAAGGAAGATCCTGACATATCTAAACAAGATTGCAAAAAAAATGGTTTGAAATATAAAAAATCTCAAGAAGGAAGGCCCACGGGGAGGGCCTACTCTGTGGCGGCCCCGGCCCTTTGAAACCAACTACAGTGATCCCCCGAGTCTTCCCAGGTGCGGAAGTAAAAACACCATCTGCGCATGCGCGGCCATGGAAAAAGGGGCAGCGCATGCACAGATGGTGTTTTTACTTCCGCACCACTACATCGCGAAAAATCGATTATCGCGAGGGGTCTTGGAACGGAACCCTCGCAATAATCGGGGGATCACTGTACACCCCAGCCCCCCGATATCTGCACTGCTCCCACCATACTGGCCTTCTGAAAGGCCTTAAAGACCTGGCTCTCTGGCAGGCCTAGGGGCCATGAGAATTAACATCTTAGTCCTGGCCAAATCATGGTTCGATTGGTATGTATGAGTGTATGATTGTATTGTTTAGTCTAGGGGGTTTATTGTTATTAATATTGATTTACTAGCCTAATGGGGTTTTATTGCTTAATATTTGACTTTAATGTTTTGTACTGCTTTATTGTTGTAAGCCACCCTGAGTCCCATGGGATTAGGCAGCATATAAGTCAATCAATCAATCAATCAAACAAACAAATAAACAGACTGCCCCATCTAAGTATTCAGGAATGGCTTAAAGCACGTATTAAAGATATTCAGGATCTACAGAAGTGTAAAGTAGTGTTTTGAAATATTGCAAGTAATGGTTAGGTTGAAAAATCAATAGACCTTAAAAATCGAAGTTCTGAAGGACCTATGGAAAATATATAACAACGGCCTCAAAGATCTCTAGAAAATCTTTAATCATCTGAAGAACCCAGCCAGTTCTGAGAAAATGGCTTAAAGAATCCTTAAAGAAGATAAGTCCTGAAACATCTAAACAAGATACTAAAAAATGGCTTGAAACACCTATAAATATCGTTGAAGTGAAGGAGCACAGTGGCTCCTGTGGTTAGGATGTTGGGATGATGATTGGCAGACTTGCGTTCGAGACCCGGTTGCTGTTTTGGGATGGGCTGAGCTCCTGTCACTCACTTCCAGCTCCTGCCAACCCAAAGAACAATACTCCAAAGCATCAAAAACAAGCCTGGGTAAAGAGTAAGGAGGGAGTGATTAGGGTATAACCGGATGACTTTGAAAGAAGCTTAAGGATAGATGGCTTCAAGCAAGCATCTTTAGCAAATTACAAGAACAGAGGTGCAAGCATGGCTATAAACATCTCTGAAAAGACTCAGACAAGAATCCCTGGATAAAGGCAAGAAATAATCTGGCTGAATGGCTCCAAGAATCCATATAAAATATTCAGAAGGGATGTCCTGAAGAATCCAGGCCATAATGTAAATTAGTGGCTTGATATAACTTTAAATCATCTCCAAGAGGAAGGGCCTGAAACATCCCAATGGGGGAGTGGCTGGAGAAGAGATGACAGGAAGGAAAGATCCTAAAATATGGAGAACAACAGTACATGTTTATAAAGGAATTCTTTCTCACATAAAGCAGATACAGTATGTGAAGAGCCAACATATATTATAGGTGGACTAATTATTCATGTTTTTTCCCTCTCTGTTCCTTATATATTAAGTCAAAGGGGAAATTGTTTTATTTCTAGTTCTGCCTAGCAAGATTTCTTCAATGCATTCTCCCTTAACTCACTCTTTCCCATGAGTGGTGCCACTGCATGCATAATGCAAAATTTAAGCTAACTTCCTTTCACAAGATTATTCCTCGAGATCACTTTAGTCCTCCTTGCAGCCCAGTGCTCCACTTCCCAACACCATGGGCCTTCAAATATATCTGGGAGGAGCCCTTTCCCTCTGATGCCGAATAGGATGGGAGGTATTTGAGAAGCACTTGGTCAAGCTATGTCTAATGTCCTCCAGATATGTTAGGATACAATTCCAACAATTTCTAACCAACATGGTTCATCTGTTTGGAACCCATATCGCATCTCAGACATTAACACCCTTGAAAATGCCCAAAGATACTTCACCAGAAGAGCCCTTCCCTCCTCCACTCGAAATAGAATACCCTATGAGACTAGACTTTCAATCCTGGGCCTAGAAAGTTTAGAACTAAGACGCCTTAAACAAGATCTAAGTATTGCCCACAAGATCATATGCTGCAACATCCTGCCTGTCGGCGACTACTTCAGCTTCAACCACAACAACACAAGAGCACACAACAGATTTAAACTTAATATTAACCGCCCCAAACTTGACTGTAAAAAATATGACTTCAGTAACCGAGTTGTCGAAGCGTGGAACTCATTACTGGACTCCATAGTGTCATCCCCAAACCCCCAACACTTTACCCTTAGATTATCTATGGTTGACCTATCCAGATTCCTAAGAGGTCAGTAAGGGGCGAGTACAAGTGCACTAGAGTGCCTTCCGTCCCCTGTCCTATTGCTCTCCTACAACTCCTATACCTTTCTTCTATTCCTATATTTCTTCTTCTATTCTTTCATTGATATGTTCTATTACTTTATCTTCTTTTCTATTATTTCTTAGATATATTTTACTATGAGTATCTCCTCTATAACCTTCATCATGTATTTTACTATGTATATACAGTAAGACCTCACCTATCGCTGGTGTTACGTTCCAGACCCGGCCGCGATAGGTGAAATCCGCGATGGGGAATTTATCGACTGATAGTACTTATTTAAGTATTTATATTGTAATTGTTTGGTAAGCTTTCATTGTTTTAAGTGTTTATAAACCCTTCCCACACAGTATTTATTTTAGATACAGTATTTAAATACAGTATTTACAATTTTAGATATATATTTTTTGAAAAACCTGCCGATCGAGTTCCGCAGGCTGTTTAAATCTGCCGATCGACTTCCTCAGAAACCTGCAAACCAGCGAAGATCCGCGAATGATTTTTCTCATTAATACTTCTTGAAAACCCGCGATGAAGTGAAGCCGCAGTAGGTGAAGCGTGGTATAGCGAGGGACTACTGTATAGATATATACCCACTAAAACCCTCATTGTGTATTGGACAAAATAAATAAATAAATAAATAAATAAATAAATAAATAAATAAATAAATAAATAAATAAATAAATAAATAACTGAGTACAAATGATGTAGTTTAGAAAGCATTCAGCTAATGAAAGTTTAGTGGGCAGAGTAACTTAGCAAAAAAAATAATCTCCTAGTAAACTGTTCTCTTTTCTATATCTTTTTAGGGGGAAAAAGCAGAGGCAAATATTGAAGGCTTGCAGAGTCATCCTTCTGGGAGAGTTCATTTTTGCTAACTATGTACATTTTAGACTTTACTGAGTAGTGAGTAAGCAAAGTCTCAGACGTTACTAACTTTGCAGTACCAGGATGAAAGAGCTCTCGTCATTGGAACAATCTCATATTGTGGAGCCCCGGGGTGTCAGACCTCAGAGTTGGACTCAACCACAACACAAGCTGCTTCATACACTCATTCAGACCCAGCGCAATTTCTCCAAGGATCTCTGCATCCTGCTGAAGTGTACAACTCTCAAAGAAGCATCAATGTGCTGAACAAACCAGCCAATCTAAGGAAAGATTGGCAATAGTTGAAAGGAAATGCTGGGATTTAAGCCTCATGGAAACAAGCTTCTGTTGCTAGGAGCAACTTAATCATCTGGCTTCATTAAACCATGACTTTTGCTTGGAATCCAGCTAAATACAAATGTGGCTCATTCATTAAAATTTCATCCCTCCCTTGCTTTGACATCATAAAGCTTCAGCTTGATTCCTTTGGACCACTTGACCTGGAATTCTCCTTTGCTCAGTGAAGCTCTTAACTGCAATGATTTGCTGCACCTCTGCTTTTGCCTTGGGCTCTGCTGCCCTGCTGTGAAACCTTGCCCCATGTATGATCAGAACTGTGTGTAGCTCTTAACAGGGTACCAGTGCTAAGAAAGCCAAGATGCAAAATTGTTACTCTCTGAGCTGGGCTGATTGGTTGCAGAAGTTTCATTATGCAGCTAGGTAACATCAGTGCTAGCTTTTAGCTTCACCTAAGACACTGGTTTTCAACCTTTTCTTCATCACAGATCCCTCTCTAAATTCTTTTTGTGACAGCCACAGACCCCCATTTAAATCATGAAATTTATTCAAACCTTCATAGATTCTCCATGATGACATCATGCCCCTCCAAAGCTCTGCAGACCACAGGTTGAGAATCATTGGTCTAGGATGCTCACAGTTCCCCTGTGAAACTATTGTATATTAAATTCATATGTTTTCATTGTGTCTTCTGACTGCTATGTTGTGGTTAGCTCTGGTCCAGCTCCTGCCCCAAGGACTGTGGATGTGGGGGAGACATCCACATCAGTGTTCCCTCTATTTTTTTGGGGGGGGGGGGCGGAAAAGTATAGTGTCTGAGCGACAGTCCCTTTGGGACTGGGCGGCACAGAAATATTAAACAAACAAACAAACAAATAAATAAACAAATGAACAAACAAACAAACAAATAAATAAAAAACCCACCCTGTTTTGCCTCAGAGAATTTCAAAATAAAATACTATACTGTGTGTCTATAACAGTGAGCTCATAGTACGGCAACTCTATCAATATCAAAATGCTACTTAAACAGTTGAGCTAGTTTCAAACTAGATTTTGATTTTCTTTCTCTCTTCCTTACTCCCATTCTTTTTCTTTCTCTTTTCCTTCCTCTCTTTTTTCTATCTGTTTTTCTCTCTTCCTCTCTTCCTCTCTCTCTCCTTCCCTCTCGGCTTCTGGGCAGGTTTGAAAAACTCTTGAGTTGATGATGATTTTTAAGTGAGCGATTGCCCACTGCTCAGCTTAGAGGGAACTATGATCCACATGCTGCAGGCCTGATTCGCCTCCGGTGGAATCTGCTGATGAAGGCTCCTCTGACCAAGAAGACATGAGTGACAGGTAGGAGGAGAGTGGGGCAGACAGTTCAGAAGGAGATCAATTATCTAGCTCCTCCTTGGATTCAGAACAAGAGTTAATGATACAGCCACGCATGCGGAGAGCGATGCATAGGCAACAACAACTGAGAGATTAATATCAAAGAAAATGAGGCCACCTGTGGTTGGGTGAGGCTGTGGTAATTAGTGAGGCTGCTATAAATAGCAGCCTGTGGGTTTCGCCATTGTGGAGGATTATCTGATCGTTGTGTTTAATTGACTGCTTTACTGACTTTGACCTTTTGTGTGCTGATTTTCCCCCGCTTTGAAACTAAACCAGAGCAAAGTGTGTTTCACTTTGTGAAAGAAGAAGGACTGTGAATTGCCTCACAGCTGCAAGCTAAGTATCACAGAACTGATAAGGGACTTGTACAAATTACCAGTTTGTTTGGAGACGAGTGCTTTTTGCTATACCAAAAGAGGGCTTAGTTTAAGTGAATTTTCATTATAAAGAACATTGTTTTGAATTTTCAAATATGTGTGTTTCTGAAATTTGTACCTGTGAATTTTTGGGAGGAGTCTACCAGAGAGCCTGATAGAACACTGCTACTTGTTGTTCATAGATAAGCTCTGTTCATCTTTTGCCTTTCTGTCGTACACAGCAGCTGTTACCAATGAAGAGAAATATTTGGAGCTCATTTCAGAGTTGAAATGAGGGGTCCCTAGTGATCTCTGAGCTTGGTTGTTTTCTTGCAGACGTTTCATTATCCAAACTATGTAACATCATCAGTGATAATAAGGAATGGGATGGAGTCTCAGTTTATATTCTACTGGCTTGCCCTGTCAGTGTGTGTTGTGTGGGTGCGATATTATATGATTGCTTTGCTCAGCAATCAATCATTGGCACTATGGGTGATGAGTGATGGAAAGAGAATATGGCTCCTTGCATGATGGAAACTAGGCCCTGAGCTTGTAGGAGCCCAGTGTGTGTATGTGTGAGGTTCTTCAGGAATTCAATGGTGGAAAAGCGTGTCCAAGAACTGTGGGAATCTGAGAGGCAGCAGTTGGAAAATCCAAGATGGCACCATCAAAGGCTGCCTTAGTGAATCCTGAGAGCATCTGCACCAAAAACAAATTCCTTGTGTGCCCAATCACACTTGGCCAATAAAGAATTCTACTCTATTCTGTTCTCTTCTGTTCGGTTCAGACCATGGGGCTGCTCGAGGTGAGACAACTGTCATGCTCTTTATCAACTGCATCATGGAAAGCAAGAGTGGCAGTTGTTAAGCAAAGTGATCACATGATCACCTCCCTTACAACTGTCATGACTTTGTGACCATAATGGTCATGCTCCATTATAGTCATAAGTTAAGAACTTTTTGTAGGTTCGTATGCAACTTTTTGCAATGGTTGGAAGTGCATTACTGGCCATAAAAGCACCGTTTCTGAAACTGTCATTATTTTTGAACTACGTATTGTTAAACAAATCCCAAAGGACTTTGTGTTTTATTTTTCCCCTTGCACACATTTTGCTTCTAAGAAGCTTCTTCAGAATGTTTTCAAGGAAAAAATAAATAAGACAATCCACTTGCCTTTTGAAAAAGTATCTTTGGGACTACCCTGACCTGGATGATTCAGAATCCCCACAGATAGCTGTTAAAGAAAGTCATTAAGTGGAATGTCCATGGAGATTCTGAATCATCCAGGTAATAGTTGTCCCAAAGGGAAATACGTTTTCAAGGAAAAAAAGTGAGAAAGTCCAAGTTGCCTTTTGAAAATCACTTTGGGGTCATTAAGTCAAGGACTATCTACACATATGTTTTTGAGGTCTTCAATTGGTTTGTGCACTATGGTGATTCCCTGTGGTTATACTAAGTAGGGTGCTGATTTTTTTCAGATATGTTTTTTTTTTTTACGTAACGTCAGATTATCCTGTCTGTAGCTAGTTTTGATTGTGTTATAGTGGGTTGAATTTCCAGGCACTTTTTGATCAACCTGTGTGCGGGCACCTATTTTGTTGGAAAATGTTGCATAGGCAGTCTGTTTGCTTTTAGGTAATAAGTAGTTCTCAACTTTTTGGAGGTCAGGGCAATGTGATGGCTCCAACCCTTGTAGAGATATAATCAGGAAAGACTTAATGAACTCAATCTGTATAGTCTGGAGGACAGAACGAAAAGGGGGGACATGATCGAAACATTTAAATATGTTAAAGGGTTAAATAAGGTCCAGGAGGGAAGTGTTTTTAATAGGAAAGTGAACACAAGGACAGAAGGAAAAGGGGGGACATGATCGAAACATTTAAATATGTTAAAGGGTTAAATAAGGTCCAGGAGGGAAGTGTTTTTAATAGGAAAGTGAACACAAGGACAGAAGGAAAAGGGGGGACACGATCGAAACATTTAAATATGTTAAAGGGTTAAATAAGGTCCAGGAGGGAAGTGTTTTTAATAGGAAAGTGAACACAAGAACAAGGGGACACAATCTGAAGTTAGCTGGGGGAAAGATCAAAAGCAACATGAGAAAATATTATTTTACTGAAAGAGTAGTAGATCCTTGGAACAAACTTCCAGCAGACGTGGTAGATAAATCCACAGTAACTGAATTTAAACATGCCTGGGATAAACATATATCCATCCTAAGATAAAATACAGGAAATAGTATAAGGGCAGACTAGATGGACCATGAGGTCTTTTTCTGCCGTCAGACTTCTATGTTTCTATGTTTCTATCAAGACTCGCGACAGCCAAGCAGGCAAATCAGCCCTGCAGCAGGAGAGCATGGCCCATGGTTCCCAGCACAGATCACTTGCCCTGTCCGTAGTCCCTTTGTGTCCTACCTCAGTATGGACAAAGGGAAGCTTCTCCTACGATGAGAAGACCATTTTCTCTGCCCGGCACCAAGCTCTTCTCACCTCACCGTGCCACATTGGAGAGAAGTCACTAAGAGATGCCTATCTCCCATCTGATACAGACTTAAGTGTGGTGCTTTCCCTCTTCCCCTCCACTGAGAGACACTCCTGAATATAATTGTCATGTTCCTCATAAAATCAACATGCCAGTGACACTGTTTAGCCGGTTTGGTGTAGTGGTTAAGGCACCAGGTTAAAAAGCGGGAGACAGTGAGTTCAAATCCTGCCTTAGCCATGAAAGAATGAGCTTGGGCCAGTCATTCTCTCTCAGGACATCCCACCTCACAGGGTTGTTGTTGTGGGGAAGAAAGAGGAGGGGGAATATATATATGTGTAGGATATATTCGGCGCCTCAAGTTATTTGTCAAATAATAAAGGCAGGATACAAATAAAGAATTCTTTCTCCGGTCAAGCAAATCTTCAGCTCCCAGGTTTCTATGTAATACAAATAATACTGATAATCCTTCACTTACAACTGTAATAGCTCTTTTAGGCAAAAGAAAGTCAATGTCTTTTCATTCCCATCTGGGGGTAGACAAAATTACTATCAATCAGAGTGACAGCCTGATTTATTGAAGTGATACAAGTAAGGGGCTAGAAGTCACCCTTGCTTAACTGCTCTTTGCATGATAACAGTTTCAGAAAGATACCCCGGGGAGAAACATCTAACTCTCAGTAAGACGTTAGAATAAAAAAATATGAATAAAAAGAAGCAACATTTTATCTATTGAGGATCCCTGAAATTTTCCTCATAGCCTCTCCTTTGGAATCAAAGCAAGAGCTAATTCTTAAATTCAAAATACTGGTTACTACTAAAAGAGTTCCTTTACTTTAGTAAAGTATATTTTTCAGCTAAATAAGGCAGGGTGAAACCCATGACCCAAGGATGAGTAGTCCCTTCTACTCATCCTTGTTGCTACTCAGCAAGGACAATTACACTTTGGATCCATCCCAATATTTTTAAATAAATGTATTTTGCATATGGCTTGCTTATTAATGTAATTAGCAAGGTCAGATCTATATCCATTATCCTTGCAGATTGGGATGAAAACCACCACATTCCAATCACAGAGAACACATTTTGCACTGTGAAAAGTGTTCCCTCGATTTTCGCGGGTTCGAACTTCGCGAAAAGTCTATACCACGGTTTTTCAAAAATAGTAATTAAAAAAAATACTTCGTGGGTTTTTTCCTTATACCACGGTTTTTCCCACCCCAGGATGTCATATGTTATCGCCAAACTTTCGTCTGCCTTTAATAAATATTTTTTTTAATAAACTTTAATAAACATGGCGAGTAATAATCTAAATGGTTGCTAAGGGAATGGGAAATTGCAATTTAGGGGTTTAAAGTGTTAAGGGAAGGCTTCTGATACTGTTCATAGCCAAAAATAGTGTATTTACTTCTGCATCTCTATTTCGCGGATATTCAACTTTCGTGGGCAGTCTCAGAACACATCCTCCGCGAAAATCGAGTATAAGTAAATAAATCAACCAGCACTGGACCTCAATAACTGGGGTCTCCTTTAGTAATTCTTGGAGATGGCATAATCTCCAAGAGGTTTTACAGGTTTCAGTTGTGGAATAAGATCCTTCATGTTAACTAGTGGTGGCTACTTGGGAGGTGCTTTACAATGGGGATTACCAGGGGGTTATTTACTAGTTCTAAGTGGACAGTTATTTGAAATGAATTCTCCAAATATCTGCAGATATTTGACAGACAAGACATGTGCCTCTACTCTTTGAAGAGCAGTTGACTAGGCATCAGAAAACCAAGATTCTAGGCCCGTGATGGCGAACCTATGTCACACTTAGAAGCCTCCTGAAGCCTCTGGAGTGCAAAAAAACAGTCCAACGGGCAAACTGGAAGTCAATTTTTCTGAACTTCCGGTTTGTCTGTTGGGCCATTTTTCGCAATCCCCAGGCTTCAGGGAAGCTTCCTGAAGCCTGGGGATGGCGAAAAACAGTCCAACCAGAAGTTGGTTTCTGAACTTTCGTTTGGTCCATTTGGCCGTTTTTCGCTGTCCCCAGGCTTCAGGAGTCCAGAGGCTTCAGTGAGGCCTGTGCACATGCGTGAGAGTCTGTGTGTGGTGAGTGGGTATTGTGTGCATATGCAAGGGGAAGTTTAGGGTGTGTGCGCATGCCGCGCATGCACCCTTTGGGCCAAAAAAGATTTGCCATCATTGTTCTAGGCCTTTTGGCTAAAAACAAATGTGCTATCTGTTCTTATAATATGCTATTTGTCACTAAGAGGATTTGTATCAGAGCTATGATTTTTATCCACTTCTGATTGACTATATAGATACTATGTTTCTCTAGTCTTTCTATTTTACACTGTTTTACATTGTTTCATTAACTTTTTGAGGGGGGTCACCATTGCTTGCTGTGGTTTCTCGTATAACAGAAGTCCAAAGCTATAGGGTTACTGATCCTGATCCATTAAGAAGATGGCATGTTCTTTTTTTCCCCCCAATAAAAGTTTTTCATTTTCTTCCTCCACATCAAAAACATAGATAACATACATCACATATACCTTCAATAGAAATCAATATACATATATTGTCACTTAGAAACAATAGCACAATAACCTAAGTTACATTCCAATTTTAATTTTATTATTCAGTCCATCTCAATCTTCCCTCTCTCCACTCCCCTCTTTTCTATCTCATGTGGCTATTCCACCTCTAGTACCTACCTTCTTATACTTTCTCTCCCTTTTCGTATTATCATCTCTTCCTCCTTCCTCAGAGATGTGTTTTTGGTGCCTTACCAAAAGCCAGGAGGATGGGGGCAGCACGAATCTCTGGGGGGAGCTGGTTATATTATATAACAGTATTTTCCCAAAGTTGTCAATTGTATAACTGGTTACTTTTAGATTATTATATTACATTTAAACTCTTATAGGAAAAATTCACTACCAGCAATAAAAACCCAAATGAGCATAGATAAACATCAAGATTAATATCAGACCAACAATCATAAAGTAAACAATACCACAATCAAAGAGTTGCCAAGGAAACTATGAGTAAACAGCCCAACTGAAGAATCTCCAAGACTACTCTCACCAACACTTATAGGGAAAGCCACTAGAATAAAAATTGAGAACAAATCCCGCTCCCTACTAGCATGATGATGTTACCTGGTATGCAAGAAAACAACCAAACTTGGAGAGCACCAAGGACCCCTCACACATTTCCCCATTTCCCATTTGTTGCCAGCAACTAGTCCTGGACTGCAAGATGAGAAGCAAATAAATTTGATGAAAAATAAAATTACCAAAATGTTACTTATAAAGAGAAGAATTAGCGAGACACCAGAAATGCATAATCTAATAAAGCAAAAGGCTTGGCCTATAATCTCTACACATTTACAACAAAACATTCCTGTAAATTACTTTAAATTACTAAACTTATATATATAAATGAGAATCAAGTAACTTAACTCCATCACCCCTTACTGATTCAAGGGATTTTGCCTAGATTATTACCTGACAATGATTGGGAAGATCTATGCAACAGAAACTAAGACTTAAAAGCAGCAGTTCATTGATCCAAACCATAAAATTACGGCTTTAGGAGATTATGAATAATCAGCAGCCATATTGATAGTTATGTCATGTTAACATAATCACCCAACAGAAGACAAATTCTTGATGGAAAGGCATTTAAAATGTCATATTCTACTGTGCAAAATAAAAATTACAGTCTGTTGTTCCTTCTTGCAACAGTAATTAACTGCTAAAATGAATTGTTTAATCAGTCTGCAGAAGTTGTTTATTCCAATATTGCACTGCCGAAGAGTCTCTTATGAATATGTATAGACAATATTTGCTTTGCTTGCCAGTCTATCTCCAGTTCTCAGTCCTCCAAATCACAAGCATTTTTAATACAAGGCAAGCCACGTTTTGTTAAGGCTGCGTGTGTAAAGCATGCTTTAAGCTGCTAGCATTCCGGAACTGGCACAGAAATACATCTGTTCTTGTAAATCAGCACAAGTGCAGCAAAGGAGTTTAGAAAGCACTCACATTACATTTAAAATACCACATTAAAAACAAACAAGGGTTTACTGCAACCCCAGATTATTGATTCTAGCAATATATTTGCCACTCTAGAGAAATATTATCAATATAAGGAATGTAAAAAGAAAATATTACTCTTTCTCAATCATTCTGAATTATTATCTAGCAATACATTAGGATTCTTCTATCTATTCATGTGGGGCACATTTCACATTTAACAGCAAATATACTCCTTTTTGATGATGAATATGCATGATTACTGGCTCCCAACAGTGTTCTCAAACCCATTCCTGAAGTAATGATTATGTAATTGTAGGGCTACAGCCTATTCATTCCTTTGCTCTCCAATCCACTTAAATTCTGCTAGGTCCTTTTCAATAAACTATTTGCTATATAGGCCTTGCAGCTTTAGGAATCAAGGAAAGACTCTATTTTATTTAACCTAAAGAAGAGCCTACTACTTTGATATTGTCAAAAAAAAATTGTAGATATGTCCATGAAGTCATCAGGATTAAGCAAAACTCATGCTTTTATGGTTAAACAGAATTAAAGAATTTGCTCAAGACGGATTGGCTTGGGGATAAAATAACCAATGAATAAAACATACAGCAGCCTCTTTAAGTCAATTGACTTAATTTTGCTTAATTTTGATCAGATTTTCCCAATGAAATTAATTCTATTTGGAGTTAGAAATCCTCTGATTCCAAAGGCAGCATAGCTGAACACATTTTGAAGTTGAAGTAAGCTGTATTAGACTGATAAATCAAGCAGGGCAATGAAACACTTAATCTTCTAAGGCAAAAAAAAAAAAACATATTTTGGAACACACAGAGAAACCTGTATCTGCAACTCCTTAAACTAAATGCATATTTTGTAGGACAAAATGCTTCCTGGAGTATAAAGGGAAGTCTTCATTTAGCAACTACAACTGAGACTGCAAGTTCATCATTAAGCGAAACCATGGCGATGCTTATATTTATACTTCAGCTTTCCTTTGCTTTACAAAGCTGTGAAGGTTATAAATGTAGTCATAAAATAGCTGTGAATTGTACCTAGTACGATAACTACAAACAGTCAATAAACAAGGACTAATTACATAGGATGTGGACGCCATTCATATAAATTTGAGTCAACTTGATTAGAATGCTTGATTGCATTATAGCAATAGCACTTAGACTTATATACTGCTTCACAGTGCTTTATAGCCCTTTCTAAGCAATTTACAAAGTCAGCCTATTGCCCCCAACAATCTGGGTCCTCAATTTTACCGATCTTGGAAGGATGGAAGGCTGAGTCAACCTTGAAGCAGAAAGACTCAAACTGCCAAACTGATGGCAATCGACAGTCAGCAAAAATAGCCTGTAACACTGCATTCTAACCACTGCATCGCCATGGCTCTCAGGTTATAATATCAAGCATTGTGTCCAATTTGAAATACCAGGTGGGATGCATTATTTTCACAAATGAAGGCATTTTTTAAAGGGAGTATGTACCAAAAAAAAAAAATCACAATTCAATGCATGGTTTTTTTTTTAATGTGCAATAAGTTTAACCAATCTACATCCACTCGTCTTTTTAGCTGAATACTAAAGAGTAATTCCTGAGCGTTGGACCACCTATCAGTATTTCAAAGATGATAGTTTACAATTCACAAATGTGTTGCTTTTTTAGTGGCAAATTATCAAAGGTGATTTTTGTTTTGCACCTGCCAACTAAATTCTTATATGTTTTTAGTTTCTGAAGTTAATTTTTGCCTTGCTAATATTTTTTGTTTAAAAAACGCTAGTTGTTGATAGCTGTTGTTCCTTTGGCGAAGTACTATTACTGTTTTAAAACTGTGACTTGTAATAACAGCAATTCAACACTCAAATTCAACCTAAAAGGCAAAAATAATCAACCACAGTTCTCCCACTGATGCACTTGAAGCCAAGAGCTTTAGTAAAAATGGTCTTGCGTGTAGCTTTGCAGCAAAGAAGCAATTAAACCCCAAATGTATCATTTTGAGTTCATCCAAAATCCTTTTTGGATGATAAAGGGCTTATTCAGACGCTCAGCTTGCTATGGCATAAATGGCCCTTAACTTTTTGTTAAGGACATGAATGCATGATGTTCTTAGTATGACTCTGGCCCACCAGGATGGAGCCTCTATCTGCTCCACTTTTTAAATGGCTTTACAGTTTCTGCCAGCACAAACTGTGCTGAATGATCAGTCTGCAATTCAATCTGGAGTGCCAATAAGTTTAGAGAAAAACGCAGGCCCAGCTGTGAGAGATGCAAGCTAAGGCTATCATAGACATGTCCCTCCCTATACTTGGCTACTTATTGCCAAGGATTATTTAATCCTAGATCTCTCTTATCAGTAAATACAGTGATACCTTGCCTTACAAACTTAATTGGTTCCGGGACGAGGTTCTTAAGGTGAAAGGTTTGTAAGATGAAACAATGTTTCCCATAGGAATCAATGGAAAAACGATTAATGCGTGCAAGCCCAAAATTCACCCCTTTTGCCAGCCGAAGCGCCCATTTTTGCACTGCTGGGATTCCCCTAAGGCTCCCCTCCATGGGAAACCCCACCTCTGGACTTCTGTGTTTTTGCGATGCTGCAGGGGAATCCCAGCATCACAAAAACAAGCGCTTCGCTGGCAACAGAAGTCCAGAGGTGGGGTTTCCCAGCGAAGGGAGCATCAGTGAAATCGCAGAATTGCAAAAACACCAAAGTCCTCGAAACCCCACCTCCAGACCTTTGTGTTTTTGCGATGCTGCGGTTTCACTGAGGCTCCCCTTGCTGGGAAACCTCACCTCCGGACTTCCGTTGCCAGCGAATTGCCCATTTTTGCGCTGCTGGGATTCCCCTGCGGCATCACAAAAACATGGAAGTCCAGAGGTGGGGTTTCCCATGGAGGGGAGTCTCATGATCCCAGCAGTGCAAAAACAGGAGCTTCACTGGCAATGGAAGTCCGGAGGTGGGGCATCCCAGCGGCGTCGGTGGGTTTGTAAGGTGAAAGTATTTTGTAAGAAGAGGCAAAAAAAATCTTAAACCCCGGGTTTGTATCTCGAAAAGTTTGTATGACGAGGCGTTTGTAAGACAAGGTATCACTGTACTGGTATGTCTTCCTGACTCTTCCCCTTGGTTTTATATGCTTGGTATATGTCCTGAGATCCAGACTACTGGACGTGTGTGTAAAACAGTGCCAAAGTTGTGAGAGATTGGGCAGACGTACCATGGTTTGATTGGCAGAACATCTGAGGCTGACAGCCAGCAGCCCAGCAGAGAAGTTGCCAGCATATCCAGAGTCAAAACAGACTGGAGTGACCTATACCTTTCACATATCCAAATGCTGTTACTTCAAGTCAAACTTGCTGAGTTTGGCTACCATAGCAAAACAAACTGGAACTGGTTGGATATTACAGGTAATTCTTGCTTAATGATCATGTATACGTACACCCACATGTCAATGCACACATGCAAACATTACCTTGGACACTGGGATCTTTTTCCAAAGCTGCCACATTCTTAGCCTCTTCCTGAGTTGCAACTTCCCCTTTCAAAACAGTAGGGTTTTCTACGCTTGAAGAAACTACATTGGGAAGTACAGGAGCAGGGAAGAGTTTTTCCAGGACTTTCTTCTGGAACACTAAAAAGGTAACAACAGAATAAAGAAGTTTAAAAAAAAGCTTAAGGTACTCCAGCTTTCTGGGTCAAAAGCCTTCTTTAAGCAAGGAGCAGACATTCTTATATAGGAGAACTCACAAGTGGAAAAAATAACATAGGAAGACAGAAGAATTAGGGCAGCAGTATGTGTGTGTGTGTATGTTTATTTCCACCCGTGTTTTATAAATAACTCAAGGTGACAACATACCTAATCCCCTTTCCTCCCTCTATTTCCCCCAGAACAAAAGCCATGTGAGGTTGGTTGAGCTGAGAGCGATTGACTGGTCCAAGGTCACCCAGCATGCTTTCATGCTTAAGATGTAACTACAATGCACAGTCTTCTGGTTTTTAGTCTGGTGCCTTAAAACCAACTCTCTGGTTCCTGAACTGTGGACTACAGATCTTAGAAGGTGAGGTTGACAGTGGAAATAATACAACTATTACGAAGTATAATAATAATAATAATAATAATAATAATAATAATTATTATTATTATTATTATTATTATTATTATTTATTGGATTTGTATGCCGCCCCTCTCCGTAGACTCGGGGCGGCTAACAACAACAATAAAAACAGCATGTGACAATCCAATAATAAAACAACTAAAAACCCTTATAATAAAACCAAACATACAAACATACCATGCATAACTTGTAATGGCTAAGGGGGAAGGAATATCTCAACTCCCCCATGCCTGGCGGTATAAATGAGTCTTGAGTAATTTACGAAAGACAGGGAGGGTGGCGGCAATTCTAATCTCTGGGGGGAGTTGGTTCCAGAGGGTCGGGGCCGCCACAGAGAAGGCTCTTCCCCTGGGGCCCGCCAAATGACATTGTTTAGTCGACGGGACCCAGAGAAGTATGATACCCAGAAACAATTTCTCAATCAAACAATAACATAAATACCCTGGGGAAGAGGATCACGTCATAAAACAAATCTTTCTAGTTTTCAATTATTTTACATTTTTTTAAATTAAGGGTATAGCTCAGAAAAACGGAACAGAAGGAAAAGTCTGATCACCATCCTTTTGAACAATTTTAGTAGGTTTTCAGAAGATTTCCTCCCCAATGTTTTTGTGTAAATAGAAATACATCTAATCCTAGTTTTTTAAGCTGCATATGTATGCTGCTCTGATTAATGAAATACAAACCCATTTAAAATCATTGCTCACAATTAGCTTTTTATTATATTTTGTCAACTTAGAACTACTGTCATGTAGGATCTGCCAAATTTCATAAAAAAGGGTCTTTTTGTCCCTTGGCTACCTGTGAAATACAGGATCTCTGTTGAATGGAACAGGTCCCAAGACACCTTTCACTAACATCCTAGATCAATAGATCCCAGTTTCAGCACACCTGGAGGGCCACAACTATGTAAGGTTACTTTACAGGCCATAGAAGTATGGGCAAAGTACAATGAGACTAAGAAAGGTTCAGTTTCAAATTCACCTGAGCTACGGAAGTTCATTAGAGGACCTGGGGCCAATCAATCTTTGGAAATTGAAAAAAAAATTGGAAGAAGAACTACATATGTCACTTGAAGTTCTTCAAAGAAATGGAAACTAACAAACTTTATTTATAGTTTCATTAAAAGTATCTTAATGTGGGTTGTCAATTTGTGCTCAAGGGAGAGATGTGTATTTTTCCCCTTTACATATGTCAATTAAAGATCCAGCCAATCTTTCCATGACTTGGTTCTAGGAAGTAAAGCATCCAGTTTTCATTCAAAAAACAAATAAACAAATTGATCTGTTCATGAGCTCCAACCCTCCCATTTTCAATTATAATGTATTTTGTCTACTCGGAGATTAAAAAAACATATCAACATTTGACCTATGGTTGTTATGGCAATGATCAACCCCAGTCTCAAGGGAGAGCAGGTTGAAGTTTCCTAACACCAGCAATCATTGAAATTCCACCCCCTAGACCTAAGTTAAACAGCTCTTGTAAGGATATCACTGTGAAACAGAAGCAGCTATATACAATATGAGTTAAGAACCACATTTGGTTGGAGCAGCGGTCCCCAAACTACGGCCTGTTGAGGTCTTTTAACCGGCCCGCGGCAGCACACGAGATTTTACCGACCGATATAATAAGCTCCCGAATCTCCTGTCCACTCACCGCAGTCGGCTGCTGAGCGAGGAGGAGGTGGAGAGGCAAGAGGCGGGGAGGAAAGTGGGCCTGCAATTGGCCTCTTTCTTTGCCGCCTTTAGGGAGAGAAATTGCTGCTGCCCTATGGCAGAGCAGCAACAGTTCCTCTCCTTAAAGGCGAGAAAGAAAGGTAGAGAGAGAAAGAGAAAGGGAGGGAGAGAGAAAGAGAGAGGGAGAAATAGAGAGGGAGAGAGAAAGGAAGAAGAGAGATAGAATGGGAGATAGAGAAAGGGAGAAATAGAGAGAGGGGGAGAGAGAAAGTGTGAGAGATACAAAGAGGGAGAGTTAGAAAGAGTGAGTAAGAGAAAGAGAGAAGAGAGAGAGAAAGCAAACAAGAGAGAGACAGAGAGATAAAAAGAAAGAGAGAGAGAGAGAAAGAGGGAGAGAGATAGGAAGAGGGAGAGATGGAAAGAGAGAGAGAGAAATGAGAAAATGATGGAGGGAAAGAACGGGAGAAGAAAATGAAACAAATGAGAGAAAAGGAAGAGGGAAGAGAGAAGTGGAGAGGAAGGAGGGAGGGAAGGAAGGAAGGAGAAATGGAGGGAGTTTATTGATTTAAGTTTAAATTTACTTGTTAATAAAAAAGTATAAATTACTTTATTACTTAGTTATTAATTACTTAATTACTTATTACTTCTTCTTTATTTTAAATATTGGATTTGTTCCCATTTTGTTTTTTACTTTAAAATAAGGTATGTGCAGTGTGCATAGGGATTTGTTCATAGGTTTTTTTAATAGTCCGGCCCTCCAACAGTCTGAGGGACCGTGAACTGGCCCCCTGTGTAAAAAGTTTGGGGACCCCTGGGTTGGAGATATCAACTTTTCTTTCCCCAAATATAACCTGTTGTCAATCTCCCACTAAACTGAGGCTCCATTTAATTAATATGCTGTTAATTATACAGTATTCTAAAAATCTGGAATTTGCCCAGTTTTAAGGAGCTCTGGATATACTGAACCTGGAACTTTTAAAAAGGTGATTTCATATTATTGGAATGGTGTGATTACATTACAGCCTGGATAATGGTGTGTATTCATAAGGTCTAGATTTAACTGGTGATTTAAAAATTTTACTGCGAGGATTATGTTATTATTCTGATAAAGTAAAAACTAATATTTTTTAAACATTAACTTTTAGCCTAATTTTTTTTTAAAAAATAATACAATTAATTTCCTTTTTAATGTTCCCAATATTTTTCTTCTTGTTCTCAATAATTAATTAAATGAAATTTATTGCTTTCTTCTTCACCATTATTACTGAAATTGGTTCAAAATTAAAAAGAGTTTCAAAAAAGAGTTTTAAGTACATTTTAAGTTGTGATCATTTTAAGTGTTCCTTTTTTGATACAAAGATTCCTCCCAGATGAAGCACAAGCTGTTTTAGACCAGGGTGATTCACTACTGGAGGTCCATGGAGAAATCTTGGTAAACGGCATCTGGTCCAGGGAGCAGCCGGAGTTTGCTGTCCATTGCGGCTGCAATGGACACTTGCCTTCCGAGACTGGCATTGCAACATCTGTCCTGGCGCTTCCCTATAAATAAGTTGCCTTTACCTAAACACTCAGATATAACTTCAAGCTTCCTGAGAAAAGCATACAGTGGAAGCCGCATGGGGCTCTTCCCTGCTTGAGCAGCCATGAGCTCCCATTGTCTGGGCTAAGGGAAGCGCCATCTGGCCCCCAGTCTGCCCAGTCCCACCCCTGACAGACCGGCGTCAGCTGCTGCAGCTGTTCTTCTGTTCTGAGGGGGGGTCTGAGAGTGCTGCCCCCCTTCTCATCCCCAGAGCAGCAGCATCTGGGTCTCCATTAACGGTCACCCTCCCACCAAACGTGCATGGGACCAAGCAGGCTGGAGACCGGCTGGCGCTTTCCTTGGCTGCTCAAGTGGCTGTCGCAAAGCCCACAGCTGGGTTGGGCAGGCTCATTGCAGCACATCCCAGCACCACGAGGCCCATCTGTGCAATAGGCTGTGCTGTCTTGGCCCTAATCAAGCACATGTCTTATCTGTGTGCTGGCGGTGGCTTCCAGGCCATCCTCCCCTCCAGAGAAGCGGGCAGAATGAAGAGACAATTGGCTGCAACTCTCCACCCAGCCTTCCTTGCTGGGTGCTGCCACTTCCTACAAACTTCCTGGGAAATGGTCAGAGCGAGGGGCAGGTGGGAGTGGCCAGAATGCCCATTCATCAGCTCTCCAGGCAGTGTTACTGCCCCGCCAAAGCCCCTGCCAGCCCTGGAGCCTCAGGCCAGTGGAGCTCCATAGGTGTGCACCTCAATGCTGCTCGGCTCCAGAAGGTCCCAGAGTTGAAGCCAAGAGGGGTGGTGGTGGTGGTGCTGGGCCACCTGCCCTCCCAGAGCACTTTTTTCCTTCTCCTGTTGCAGAGAAGAGAAAAAGAAAGAAAGAGGGTGGGAGATAGAGACAAAAAAGAAAGGAACAGAACAGAAAAGAAAGGAGAAAAGAAGGAAAGGAAAGGAAGAAGAGGAAAGGAAAGAAGGAAAGGAAATGGGGAGGGGAGGGGAGGAAAGAGAAGGAAAGAGAAAGGAAAGGAAGAAGAGGAAAGGAAAGAAGGAAAGGAAAGGGGGAGGGGAGGGGAGGAAAGAGAAGAGAAGGAAAGAGAAAGGAAAGGAAGAAGAGGAAAGGAAAGAAGGAAAGGAAAGGGGGAGGGGAGGGGAGGAAAGAGAAGAGAAGGAAAGAGAAAGGAAAGGAAGAAGAGGAAAGGAAAGAAGGAAAGGAAAGGGGGAGGGGAGGGGAGGAAAGAGAAGGAAAGAGAAAGGAAAGGAAGAAGAGGAAAGGAAAGAAGGAAAGGAAAGGGGGAGGGGAGGGGAGGAAAGGGACTATAGCTACCGCTCTGGAATATGGGACTGACTTTCCCAACAACATCAGCAAGCCACCGTCAAATAAGCTTCAATTATTTTGTAGTAATTACATTAACTTTAATAATTTTGAGATGAACAATTGATAATTTGTTATTTAAAAACTCAAGACAACATCCCACAGGTGCATTACTCTATGAAGATTTGATCTCATGATCAAATAAACACTTTGCACTTATATTTAAACAAGCAATTTGTGGTTGGGCCTCATATTGTGACCACTTCACTAATTAAAAATACTAGAAAGATCAAATTTAGAACAGCTATCGAGAACTGTGAATAAACATCAAATGCAACTTGATGGCCATATCTTATGTATGCCTAAAGACTGACCTCCAAAAATTGTGCAATGGTATGGTATAATATGGTAAAAGTTGCATCATGCACTACTATCTCTTAGAGCAGTGTTTCCCAACCTTGGCCACTTGAAGATATCTGGACTTCAACTCCCAGAATTCCCCAGCCAGCATTTGCTGGCTGGGGAATTCTGGGAATTGAAGTCCAGATGTCTTCAAGTTACCAAGGTTGGGAAACACTGTCTTAGAGGGAAGAGAAAACAAGACCGGACTCAGAAAAATTGGCATCAATTATAGACTTAAAATTAAACATTTTAAGATTACTAATGTCCGTTGGGGCGATGTCAAAGATGCTGCAAATGGTTAAAACTGCTGGGAAACATTTGATGCTCAATTTGCTCTGCTCAAGACCTAATGATGAGGATGACAGTTGTATTTAAAAACTCTTTCAGGCAAAGACAACTTCTATTAGAGGTAACCGTCATATACTGTACAATAGTAACTGATGATGTTACTTTGGTTATGAAATGTCTTTAAGAAAATAATAATCAGGGGCTCCTTATTTCAACCCTGAGCTACGAATATTTAGTAGTAATTTCACTTGAGACTATACAACCTATCTCTAGGGCAGTGTTTCCCAACCTTGGCAACTTGAAGGTATTTGGACTTTAACTCCCAGAATTCCCCAGCCAGCATTGCTGGCTGGGGGATTCTGGGAGTTGAAGTCCAGATACCTTCAAGTTGCCAAGGTTGGGAAACACTGCTCTAGGGAACATGCTTACTGGCCAAACAACCAATCAAACAAGTCAAGACCTTCAAATACTTAGGCATTGTTTTCCACACCAAGGGCAAATACCATGCCAACTATGTTAGCTTAAAGGTACAGGAAACAACTGCAGCTCTACAATCTTTCTATCTACTTCTCCAATAGAGTTCAGAATCTATCAAGAGTGCTTAAAGTCTACTCAACAAAATTTTCCCTTTGGAGACCAGTTGGGGCCTTACAGGTAATTTCTTCCTCTCGAAAGAGCTAAGTATTTGAGATCTATCCTGCTGCATTCCAAATGCGGTACATGGCCATGAAGTTGGCTTACTCAAAATAGAAACTTCCACTTGGATTCACATCCTTTCATATTGGTCTAAGCTTATTCTTTCTCCAGCTGATTTGGCCCTTTAATTATGACCAACAATTTCCAGTCTCTCTGCTGTAGGGAAATATATGAAAATTTAAAATCTAATAGTTTCTCAGGGCAGTCATCACCCTGCTGGGCTATGAATCTGTGCTAGCTAATCTTAAACAACATGCCATCAACTCAAAAGCCATAATCAGCCTTACATAGAAACATCTTTTTGAGACACTCTGCACATTGACTTCCCCCAGTTGCATAATGACCCTCAAATTCAGAAAAAAAAATTGTCCTTGGCTAGATTAAATAATGCTCTCCCAATAGGTACTGGGGGGGGGGGGAGGGAATGAGATCCTGATACATTCCATTTGAATGGAAATTGTGCCCTTGCAGTGGAGAAGCAATTAAAATGCTGGAATATGTTATATTGTATTGCTTCTTCTATAATGACACTCATCAAGAATTATTGTCCCAAAGGAATTACTGTCCCAAAGGTGTTTTTTCAAGAGGCAAAAAATATATTTGGGACAACCATGACTTGATGGCTGAGAATCTCCATAGACACCACGAATTAATATTTCCACTCATCACCAAATATTCCAGTCTCAGGTTGCTGGTTACTTTCGGGCTAATACAATTCTACTTCAATAATTACAGCTCAACACTGTTCCATAGTTTATACAATTTGCCATCATTTTTTTCCCCAAGCATCTCCTAGGTATTCTCTGTTTGGAAACATTTCAAATGCGGCTATTTAGTTTTTACTGTTTATTAATGTTTTATGTTCTGACTGTCAATTGAATCTTATTTCTGTCTTAATTTAATTAGCTGCCAGAATTGTTTTAACAATATAAATAGTCACCATAATTGGACTCTTAACTTTTAATTTTGAAACCATAATCCCTCTTTATGCATCGTTCTTCTGCATATATTAATTACCACATTCTAAAAGAAATATTAATTATGACTTTTCCATAGCTTTTAGTATAATTATAAGCTATATATTTCTAATTGGTAATTTTACTGTTTTGTTATCCGTTGCCATACATACATCATTCTCTACTGTATTATGTTTTTCAGTTCCAAACTCTTAAACGTTTAACTTACAATTTTACTTGTACTGTGATATGATTTTAAAGTTTATTTTACTCTAATCAATTATCATTATTTTGTTTGGTTTTACTGGCCATTCGCCTTTAAAATAGAATGACTGACTGACTACAATCTAGGTTTTCCAGAACTATATTTGCCACTGCCAAGTGTGTTGCTAACATTGGCCTTAAAACACAGGACAGAAAACAGAGTTTAGATAGCAGGGCACTTGGAGGGGGCATTGCATTTTGGGTGTGGGCATGCACACAGGCTATCCCCACATGCTCCTCCCATTCTGGCTCGAAAAGGTTCACCATCTAGGTGAACACCATATAGGCTGTCCCATCTCACTTGAATATACCATATTTTTCGGAATATAAGACACACTTTAGTTTTTGGAGAGGAAAATAGGGAAAAGTATTTGTTTACCAGGTATTCATCTGGCTAGCGTACTTAGTATGGTCAGCTCCAGCACATTATTTTCTCCCTTGGTTAAGGGCTTAAAAAAACCTTTATTCTGAGAAAGTAACAATGAAAGAGCTTGCAAGCCAGTAAGTGCTAGGGACATCATTAGCACCTGTAAAGAAATGGTCTGAGCAAGTAGAGCAATGGAAAAAACATCCTACAAAGACAGGGTTTGGAAAACATTATTCACAGAGAGTAACAATGAAAGAGCTTTGAAGCTGTTAAAAGCTGACAACATTGTTAGCACCTGGTTATGGCTGGAAAGAAACATTTGGAGCAAATAGAGAATGGTGGAGGGAGTCAAAGACAGGATTTAGAAAACATTATTCACAGAGAGAAACAATGAAAGAGCCTGCAAGGTAAGAGCTGGTAAGATCATTAGCAGCTAGTTAGGGATGGGGGGGAAAAGCTACATTCATAGTATAAGAAGCACCCTAATTATCAGCTTCTTTTAGGGAGGAAAAAGGTGTGTCTTATACACCGAAAAATACGGTAATTTCCAACCCAGCTGAAAAAAGACCCTGGTCTAAAAATTAATATTTTGTTACTATTCCCAACTGTACATTAAATAGGGATCAGGTCAAAGATCACACAATGGTTCTTGAATTTAGAGCTGCAGTCCAAACTACACTAGCTATCTACTGTATTTTCTCCTGGTTATACAGTGATCCCTCGATTATCGCGAGGGTTCCGTTCCAAGACCCCTCGCGATAATCGATTTTTTGCGATGTAGGGTTGCGGAAGTAAAAACACCATCTGCGCATGCGCGCCCTTTTTTTCATGGCCGCGCATGCGCAGATGGTGGAGTTTGCGTGGGCGGCGGGGAAGACCCAGGGAAGGTTCCTTCGGCCGCCCAGCAGCTGATCTGCTCGGCAGCGCAGCGAGGAGCCGAATCGGGGTTTCCCCATTGCGTGGGCGGTGGGGAAACCCCGATCTTCGTCTGCTCGCTGCTGCTGCGGCCGCCCAGCAGCTGATCTGCTCGGCAGCGCAGCAGCAGCGAGCAGACGAAGATCGGGGTTTCCCCGCCGCCCACGCAGAGGGGAAACCCCGATTCGGCTCCTCGCTGCGCTGCCGAGCAGATCAGCTGCTGGGCGGCCGAAGGAACCTTCCCTGGGTCTTCCTCGCTGATGCCCCCGCTCGCCCGCCCGCCACCCGCCGCCCGCCCGCCGCCCGCCAGCAAGAGGGGGAGAGATAGAGAAAGAGAGAGAAGGAAAGAAAGAGATGAGAGAGGGAGGAAGAGAGTGTGAGAGAGGAAGAAGCAAGATAGAGAAAGAGAGAGAGAAAGAAAGATGAGAAAGGAAGGAAGAGAGTGACGTCATCGGGTGGGAAAAATCGCGATATAGCGTTTCGCGAAGAACGAGATCGCGAAAATCGAGGGATCACTGTATTTCATGGGAGAGTTATAGGCCTTTATAAAGAGAGATTTCAATATTCTTTTTTCTGTATTGCAGGAGAGGTACCTCGAAACGTTTATCATCTTCTGCTTGTGTTCTTGTGGTACAGAATAAATTTAAAGTTTATACATACATTTTTACTTTATAGGTTTTATTTGGCCTTATGCAAAATTTGATTTATTATTGTTTGAATAAGAATGGCAGGGCAGCATTTGATTATCAGACAGCCTTGCTATTAGCCATTTTCAGTTCATTTAAGTTTTGCAGTTTTGATACCTAGCTTCAAGAATTTGTCAGATAATTTGTCGAAAGGTTATACAAATATCCAAACAAATGAAGAGAGAGAAAGAGAGAAAATGGATATCAGAATAGGCAACTACATCAGCTATTTTCATTTTTTATCTGAGAAGTAAAATTACATGAGCTTTCACTTTCAAATTGCAAAAGAAACATTAAGTTAGGCCGAAGAAGCAGCTATCCTCAAAATGAAACCCAATTACAACTTACCCTTAGCAAAGATGACCATTGGTAAAGGACCTTAGAATTACCGTTCACTAACAACTGAAGGGGAACATTTTCCCAGCCCCTGATGCACATTAAAGACAGGAAAAATATGCTTCTTAGAAGTGTAGATCTAACCTGCTTGTTTTCAACATTATTTGGAGGCCTGGGCAGCAATTATGTAGAAACATGTAATTTTTGTTATCAAATCATACTAGCTTAAAGATCTACACAAGTCCTTTTGAAACAAAAGGCTTTATACACTGTAAAATACATCTGAGCAAATATTTTGGGTTCCTTTTAGCACCTTCTATAGGAAAGTTTTCCTTCATATGCTTTGTTTTTCTTGGCTTTGACCAAGACCTACAAATTAATTCATTTAATGTTAAATGGTTAATGGTAAAATACCCAAAGTTGTCATTTGTTCATGGCTACCCCAGGCAGGTTCATACATACAATTCACAACGCTTAGAAAACTTCAATAATGCCATTGTTATCAGAAGAAAGCTGAAAAGAAAATGACATCTCTGCAGTAAAGATGACTACTATGATTGAAGAAAATAAGTATATTCCGCAAACAAAATCTTTTCAGATTTTTTTTTTCAATTCAGGCAAAAGAAAAGCAGGCAATATACTGTACCTTGGCTCTCTTTTAAATCATGGACTGTTTGTATTCTAAACAAAGCACCTGAAACAATCATTCTGTTCAATGAATGACTGTGAACAGAAACCATATTTAAAGCTATGGGGGAAAATTACATTCAACGTGCCTGGGGAGATGTTTCCCTATTACTATTAATTTAGATTTGACTGTGGGCAAGCTTCTGCAGATCCCAATGAAAAGAAGAAATACAGTATCACATGGAGAGGAAGTGTGTGTGTGTGTGTGTGTAAGGGGAGAAGAGCTTGTATAAGTCCGCGGAGAGGGGCGGCATACAAATCTAAATAATAAATAAATAAATAAATAACTTTTCGGGCAAAAAACAAACACCTGAGCATATAGTTGCACAGTATGAAAGAGCAAATGTCGCAAACACATGCACATACGCAGAAGAACACAGCAGCAAGAATATAGTTTTGCAACCAAAGGCAAGGATGGCATTTTCTAAACTTAAAAAGAGACTCCATTGTCCATGGCCCAAAATGCCATCTCTAAATCCCTAGTTTGCCTATCAATCACTTGCAGCATGTATACACCACAGCACTTACAAATGAGCAAACCCTGCGCTCACAAATCAATCTCTTGCACTGACAGAATACATTCAAGGCTCTCCATTACACTATTCCAATTTCAAAAGAACACTAGCCAAGTACAAACCTATTTTCAAGAATCAGATGTGAACAGTATTTGCCACAAGACCACATTTAATGTGGCCTGCAACAGGGATGGACAACCTCATTGCTTGGGGTCTCTTGCAGCTTACCAGTTCAGCTTTTGCAACATTTTGCAACGTGGTTGGTAAATCCCAGCGGCTGATAAGGTCCCACAGAGTTGGCCTTCTCCGGGTCCCGTCAACCAAACAATGTCGTTTGGTGGGCCCCGGGGGAAGAGCCTTCTCTGTGGCGGCCCCGGCCCTCTGGAATCAACTCCCCCCAGAGATTAAAACAGCCCCCACCCTCCTTGTCTTTTGCAAGTTACTCAAGACCCACCTATATCGCCAGGCATGGGGTAACTAAGACATCTCCCCCAGGCTTTCTTATATTTTATGTTTGGTATGTATGTGTTGTATGGTTTTTTAACAGTTGGGTTTTTTTAATATAATTCTTATTATTAGATTTGTTCCATTGTTTATACTGTTTTTTATTATTGTTGTGAGCCGCCCCGAGTCTTCGGAGAGGGGCGCATACAAATCTAATAAAATAAATAAATCAATCAATCAATCCACAGTAACTGAATTAAAATATGCCTGGGATAAATATATATCCATCCTAAGATAAAATATAGGAGATAGTATAAGGGCAGACTAGATGGACCATGAGGTCTTTTTCTGCCATTAATCTTCTCTGTTTCTATGTTTCTATCTAGAATCCTCTGCCTCTATTGAAACCAACTGGGCATAGGGGTTTTTTTTGTTATTTTTAAGATAGGACACATACCTGAGCATTGGGGTGTAATCTACAACAGGCTTAATACAGTTTGAGAAAAGCTAAGAAAAAGTCCCTTCAAATCCAGGAATCAATCCAACAATGTGCCTCCAGCGATATGTACTATTAATTAAGCTATCCACTGAAGCCTTCCAAACATTGTAGCCTTTCACTATTCCCGCCTTGCGATGATCTCTGTGAATATTTAGAGATCTTACCATGCTGCCTTGGAATCCATCTGGTGTTTACATTTCATTATTTCCCATCAGTTTGGGTTTTTTTAAAAAAAATTAAAAATCAGTTAGGCTAAGTTGAATATTGTCTTATCAATTGTCCTTCCTTTTATCATTTCCAATCCGATGCTGTATCAGAAAGAAATTAGGTCATAAGCATTTATGACTGTTGAACTGTCTCGGGGTCATGTAAACACCTTTTGTGGCCTTCTGGTAAGGAGTCAAGGGGGAAGTCAGATTCACTTAACCACCTAAACAACTGCAGTGATTCATTTTTCAAAAGCTCATAAAATAGAGCAAAATTGGCTTAACAACTGTCTTGGTTAGCAACATACACTTTTGGCTTAATTGTACTCATAAATCAAGGATTACCCGTGCTCCATTCCACTTTTAACCCTACAGATTATATTCTGAAGATTATATTAGCGATTCAAAAATTTAAAGAACAAAGCTGACGAAAGAGAATACAATAACTGTATCTAATGGTATACTTAGAGATGAAATTGCACTGGAAACTGCCATAGGATGCATCCAGAAACTGATTACAAAAAATGTGACATCATCATAGGAGGTGCAGAACACATGAAGAGAAAATTAGCCCTCTGTTTTGCTCTTTCACTAGGACCAATTACACAGTACACCAAATTGCCAAGTGGAAAACCAATAACATTTGGGTTTTTTTCTTTTCTTTCTTCAAAAACAGCTCCTTCTGAAAAGAACCTTTAGAAACAATCTTGTCAATGGGCAGTGCTTTATTACTATATTTATATAAGTACTGTTATTCATAAAGATGAATTGTATGGCAGCTCATAAATATGCTAGTAAAATGAAACATTATTAGCATAAAAACACATCGTTCAAACATCATTCGGAATTTTATACATAAAATCTTCCAAACAAATGTCATAAATATAAATACATAACTGACAATGACTGAATGAAAATGTTTTCGCTGGGAATCTAAAAGTCCAGAAGGATATCACTTGGCAAATGTCTCCACAGATGCCATTTTGATGTCATTGTGAAAAGAAAAGAGCTTTGGCTCACTAGTGATCAACTCCATCATGTCATTTGGCATAAGTACTTGCAATAATAGATGCACATGAGACAAGGCAGATCCTAAACTATTTAGGAACTGGCTAGGAGACTTTGAGCCAATCACTTTCTCGCAACTCAACCCATTTCACAGTGTTGTCATGGTGGGGAAAATAGGAAAAAGTGTTGTGTATATCTGCTGCTTTGAGTTACTTATAATAAAGAAATAAATATTGAAAAACATCTGTGAATTAGAGGTAGAAAAAAAAGCTACCACTCATTTCCCCCTTTTTAAAATGGATTTACAAGTACAGGCATGCAAAATTCTGAGCTATATGGGATACTGGCAGAAACAACAAAAATTTATTAACACATACTTCAAACAGCTATGTTTTTCACAAATAAGCTGTGTAAAAACAAATGTGATTTTAATGATTTCAGTTTAATAATAAATGCAAAGAATCTTTTCCTGTCATTCTTGGATTACTACTTATTAAGAAAGCTGATCCTGGAAATTGATTTAAGAATTCAAAGCTAGTATAAGATAGCTAATTTCTTAATAGAAAAATGAAGTCATCATCTGTATCATATGATATCTAGTAAGAAAAATACCCTAGATTAGTAATGAAACCTTCCATTCACCAACATCTGTTTTATAACCAAGAATATACTTTATCCAAGGAACAGGATACAAAAACAAACTCTATTTTGATAAAGTTGAAAGGAATATGTAATGGCAAGAAAGTATTTTTAATTTTCTGTTAATTTTCTGCTCTAAATTGTGCTTTACTAATGCTTAATAGATGATTCTCCTTTTAAATAAGAAGCAAATAAAATTATACAATGAAGAAAAGGACATAACCAACATCAATGGTGTAAAAATTCTATGGTCTATATAGAGTTCTGTCTGATGAGCCGATTTTGTACAAATGAAAGTTGAATCTCTTCCAGTCTGCCTAGAGAAAGGAGCCAAGAATTATAATGCTACAGGAATTATTTTTAATTTAGAAAATGAATTAAAAGGGCAATTGAGAGGAGAAACGTGTAGCATGCAGAAAAGACAGATGAGATAAATGTACAGAAGTAAGAAGACAAAATACTTGAAGTTTAAACAGACTCCAACAATCCATATTCCTCCTTTGTATTACTAGACTTATCTAGTTCCCAGCCCAATATTAAACCGGTCTGTACTGTGTTGCAGATTAAAAGTAGCTTTTCCTGCTTAAGGTGACAGGGACCCATTATAACAGGGTATGCAAATATTATTATTATTATTATTATTATTATTATTATTATTATTATTATTATCATTATTATTATTATTATTATTATTATTTAGATTTGTATGCCGCTCCTCTCTGGAGACTCAGATGTTTGTCTATAAAATCAATATTGTTTTGTAGCAGCTAGGGCAGCGTTGTCAAACTTGATTTCATTGATGGCCACATAAGGGTTATGTTTGACCTTGGGGGTCCGAGGTAGGCTTGGCTGGGGTGCGTGTGGCCAGCTCATCACTCCTGTCAGGGGCACCTGTGGTGGCCCAAACGCTCTGTCACACGGCCCTCCCGAGCTCCGTTTTCACTGGCAGAGGGTTGCAGAAGGCCCTGGCAGCCGAAAATGGAGCTTGGGAGGCCGTTTTCATTGACAGAAGCACCATGGTCCTTCGCTGTTCCCCCATGGAGCAGATCTAAGTACCCCGTGATCAGGCCCCCGGGCCTTAAGTTTGACACCCCTGAGCTAGGGCAAGAAGAGAGCCAGTTTGGTATACTGGTTAAGGCCTTACACTACAAAACCAAGAGACTGTGAGTTCTAATCCCATATGGCTGGTGAACTTAGACCAATTCTTAACCCTAAAAAGCAGGGAAGGGAAAATTATTTCTGGGGAGAAAAAAGTGTTGCCAAGAAAACTGCAGCCATGTCCAGGCAATTGCCAGAAGTCTGAAGGTCATAAACAAACAAGGAATGGCAAAGACCTGCCTATGGGTGCCAGGTGTGCATGGTTTTATCTCTTTCCCCTTGAATGACTACCATCTGCTACTTCTCAGTTAAAACCAGATCTTTTCTTTGTTCCCCATTTCCTTTTCAAATGTATCTGTCTAGCTTATATAAACCTAGTTGCTTCTTCCAGCCCATCCCTTTCTTTTGTTCTCCTCAACCTTTTACCCATTACACGTAAGCATGATATTGCACTACCCCTTATGCTATTGAAAAAAGATGATTTTGCAAAACAATTCAAGGAATGGAGAAATAAATATCCCCAAATTCCAAACACTTCTTGTCAGTTTCCTTAATGAGGTCAAATCAATTTTCTCTTCCAGCTCCAAATGATATACAGTGATCCCCCATTTATTGCGTCCCCAACCATTGCGAACAGGGTACTTCGCTATTTTTCAACCCGGAAGTCAAAAATACCATCTACGCATGCGTGCCGGGCACGCATGCGTAGATGGCAGCGGCTTCCCTGGGTCTTCCCCCTCTTGCTGGCGTCAGCGAGGAGTTTCCCCACCGCCCACGCAAACTCCTCGCTGCCGCCCGCCCTTCGCCCACCCACGCCGTTCATTCTCGCCGCTTTTGAGCTGAGTCCGGGAGCGAATTCGCTCCCGGACTCAGCTCAAAAGCGCCGATAGCAAGCGGCAAGGAACGGCTTGTCTCGGCGCTTTCGAGCTGAGTCCGGTCAGCTCGAAAGCGCCGAGACAAGCCGTTCCTTGCCGCTTGCTATCGGCGGTTTTGAGCTGAGTCCGGAAGCGAATTCGCTTCCGGACTCAGCTCAAAACCGCCGATAGCAAGCGGCAAGGAACGGCTTGTCTCGGCGCTTTCGAGCTGAGTCCGGTCAGCTCGAAAGCGCCGAGACAAGCCGTTCCTTGCCGCTTGCTATCGGCGGTTTTGAGCTGAGTCCGGAAGCGAATTCGCTCCCGGACTCAGCTCGAAAGCGCCGAGAGCCAGCGCCCCCCGGACCCTCAACCCGGGTTTGGGGGGCTGCTAGGAAGCCCTCCATGCCGGCGGCAAACAGCCGCCCCGCCCCCAATCTTCGGCTCCTCGCTAGCGCTGTGGGAGTAAAAACGCCATCTGCACATGCGCAGACGGTGTTTTTACTTCCGCAGCGCTACTTCGCGAAAACCCGCTCGTTGCGGGGGGTCCTGGAACGGAACCCTCGCAACGAGCGGGGGTCTACTGTATATATATGAAATTCTTACAAACAAAAGTTAAGAGAAGGGGAATTGAGGGCAGAGGTGGGATTTGTGCAAACCCCAGCTGAGGTGAAGGTGAACTTTTGTGAGATGAAATGCTGCAATGGACAAAAATGACACAGGATCAATAAATAAAACAGCTTGGCTTTTCCATGCTACAGATTGCATTTACCAAGGGGGAAGAATTGCACACTCTGGAGAGACCAACAGAAGGGTATATTAGCAAACCCATCAGTTAGAATCACATAATTTGGCCCGAACAGCTGTAAAAAAAAAAAGTGGAACTGACAATAATTATATTGCTTATGTTTTTTGCTGACCCAAAGGATAGCTGCTCCTTTACGTCAATAGTAGAGAAAAGTTCCAATGGTAAAGGGTTGTATTGTTTTACAACCACTTCAAGAAGCCTTATCTGCATTTTAAAATAGTGAAAAATCTAGCTCTTTTTGTCATTCCACTAATTTCACTGGAGTAAATCAAAGACATAGGAAACCTGATAATAGATTTAAAGATAAGCAACATTAATATTTTGGCTAGGCCTGGTCAGGAGCTGCAGAGAGAGGGGAAAAAACAAACTGTGCATAAATACAGGGCAGACTTAAGCAGAGCTGTTGCTGCCTGCACAGTTCCCTCTATTCCCAGATCCAGGGGGTCATCCCCAACCTGTTGATGGCCCACTTAAAATACTGGCCTGTCTTCAAAAGGCTCCCTCTGTCCAAGATGGCTTCTGAAGCCGGCTAATTGGAGGGGAAGGAAAAGCTTCCCCCTCCAAATGTTTCCTTAATGTTGGAATTGCAGCCGGGGTTCTCAAAGAGGGCTGCCAAACTTAATTTTGACTGCAAAAGGGGCCTGGCCACTCACCAGCTGATGAAATAGCCAGCCGAGGGCGCTGTGAGGCTCACTGAGCCCTCAGTGCAAACTGCACTTTTTAATGTTCCCTCTTGTAACAGCAAAACAGCTAGGATCCAGGGAGAGCCAGGAAGAGTTCTCTTTCCAGGGAAGAAAAGAGCTCAAACTCAGGAGCTAGAAATTTTACATCCAAGAGCGGAGACTGAGTTGATTAACTGGAGACAGTTAACAGTGAGACTGTGTCTTCAGAAATTCAACCCAGTCATAGGGCTAAGGGATTAGAGTGACCCATCCTGGAGTCTCCCGTTCATCAGAACATGGAGAATTATTGCACACTAACCATGCTTCCTGGAAACTGTGTAAATTACCTGGAGGTGGAACAGAAACAGGTAAGCCTGTTACCTATTAGCTTCACTACTATAGGACCTTACTTTGCCCACCATCCCAGGCGACAGGCAAACCTAATTTCTCTCTCTCTCTCTCTCTCTTTCTTTCTCTCTCTTCTAGCTATTTGATGACCTCTTTCCAAAGCTTCTTCAAATATTCTCACCTCTTAACAGCAGAAAAGTCTTTTTCTTGTTAGCAATTAGTGCTTTGTCCATGCCTAAAACATAAACAAAGCTTATAGCCTGTCGAGATTCTCAGTCATCCAGATCAAGGTTGTCTCAAAGGTGATTTTTCAGGAGGCAACTAGACTTTCAAGGAGTCCGGATGCCTCCTGGAAAAAAAACCCCACCCTTGGGATAAACAAAACTTTCTTCTCTACCAATCGCAGCCAACTCTACTGCAGTACAGCACCTGGGAGGGGGCGTGCATAAGCGCACCACTGTGTCTACCGTCCCTGTCCTACTGCCCTCTTTATCGTTACTTTTTACTTATGTATGTTTATACAAACTACTACTATCATATACATGTTTGGCAAATAAAATAAATCAATCAATCGTCCAGCCCATCTCCACTTGATCTCTATGCTTCCTGCACGTTCTTGTTTGCCTGCTTCCTCTGCTCGCCCCGCCGCCTCACCTTCACTCCTCCTGTTCAAGGCCATGTGTCCCAGGGAGGCGCACAAAAGCAGCAAAGGCTCACACCCCTCGCAGAGGGAGAATCATAGCGCCCGGTTGCCAAACAGACCTCCACGTTCTCCTGCTGTTACTGTTGCTGTTGCTGCTGCTGCTGCCGCTGCTCCGTCCCACTCCCAGCTTCCTTTTTTCCATCCGCAGAGGCCCTGGCTTCTCATTGGCTCTTGCTCTGAAGAGGGGCGGTCCTTACGCTAGCGTTCCAAGGGGCGGGGAAGACCTCCCTTCGAGTACTGCCCGGCCGGGGACTGAACCGGGCCCCGCCCGCCGAGTTCCAGAGAGGAGGGGGGTTGAGGACGCCGTGCGCGGCTGCGCAGAACGGTGAGGTTCGGACGGCGGCAGCAGCAGCAGCAGCAGTGAGCGAAGCCGCTTTTTTTACGGAGCAGCCGGGCAGCACCTGGGCGCGCGGAAAGGGAACTTATCCGGCGGCGCCGTTTTCTCCCGAGTCCATGAGACAAAATACACCCGGGGGATAATGTCCATTTATGCACACTTCTCTGCCTCTTTTCTTCTTCACCTTCATTCTTGCTACTACCACAGTTATTGCCACTAGCCTTCGCCCGACTCGTTGAGCGCAGCATGCAACTCACTATAACGCTAAATGAATAATGCACTAGAATGTCCGCGCTGAAAAAGGTAAGCGGGCAGACAATCAAGCGAGACCGCCCAAGGACCCTCGTGCGGTGGTGGTGCTGGTTTGGGGCAGGAGCGGAGAGGCAGGAGGGGGGGGGAGCGTCTAAGCTTCTACTCTACACGCGCGCACACGCATACGCAAATGCACACAAGCACCTTCAGTGTTATCTTTGGCCAAAGATTTAAAACCAGCCACGCTGAGCAAAATATGTTTGGGCCAGCTGCAAACTCTCGGAGTGTGTGGGTTTCGGGGAAGGGGGTGGTGGTGGTGTCCGAGGTAGAGATGGAAAGGGCTGGTAGTATTAAGTCGACGGTGGTGGTGGTCAGGGAGATGGCGTTGCTGGTGCTGCGGTTAGAGTTTGCCTCGGCGTGGTGGTTCCGAGCGGGGTTTCTAATAGTTATTGAGGGGACAGAGGGGATTCTCCTTGGGCCATTGAAGGCAAAAGCCTGGAAGCTGGCCCTAGTGGGGGTGGGTTGTATATTTCGGCTCGATTTTCCCCCCTCTGGGTCTTTCGACGTGGCCTTGACGGGGAGACGACGTTCGAGGGCTGGGGTAGCATCTGTTGCGGAGGCTGTTTTCTTTCGGGAAGAGAGCGATGGTAGGGGAGACGGAGTTGAAGAGAACGGGAGTTTTCTGTGACAGCTGCGATTATTTCGGTCACGGAGGGGGGGAGTACTGCGTGGGAACAGACAGAGCTACTACCGTCGTCGATGGTGTTCAGAAGCGAGGGTACCGTGTCCATCCCTCGTTTACCCTGGATACACTGGCGGAGAGGTGGGGGGAGGCTTAAAGCGCCTAGAATTGATACTGAGGATGTCAGAACTATTGGGGTGACAGATTGAGGGTTTTTAATACCCTCGCCTCTTTGTGGGGAGTCCCGATCCTGAAGGTGCTCGTAGAAGGGGGAGAGAGAAACCAAGGAAGAGTTGGGGTGACTGGTGAGCGACGGGCATGGGGAAGCGGTGTTAGAAAGCGCGACAGAAAGAAAACTCGGGGGCCAGGGAAGGCTCTTTACAAAAGGGAAGGGTTGCAGGAGCAGACGCGACGGCGTTCTCCCAAAAAGCTCGGGCTCAGTTTGGGCAAACGAAGGTATCGAACTGGCGGCGGCAGCGACTCTTTGGGAGCGAGGGAGGACTTTCTCAGCAATAACCGAGAAGGTCCTGAAGATACCCCCGTTTCGGAGGGGGCCTCCTCACGTTCAGATGTAGCACTCGGAAACGACTGGGACTGCGGCGAGCGTCTTTCGATCTAAGATGGGAGCGGGTACAAGCGCGTTAAAAACAAAAAAACAAAAAACCACCCCGCGCTTCTGGAGAAGCTAGAGGAAAAGGAGAGGTTCCCGCTTCCGCGGAAAATGCCGGGATGAGACGAGTCCCCGCCGAGCGCGACCTCTTGTTCTTTTGGCTGGGGTGACCGCCGTCCATGTTATCCCTTCGGTGGAGCTCCGCGCCTGTAGTGCAGCGCCGTCCGCTGCTGAGGGGGGCTGCGGACTGGCGCTCGCTTCATGTACTTCTTCCCCAGTGCTCTAAGCGCGCGGGGTTTCCCTCACGAGGCTCTGACAGACACCTTGCACACACTCCGCGAGGTTGGGGAAGGGGCGTCTTTCAGACCCCGTCTCCCCAACGGTGGCGGGTTCAGATAAAGGTGGTGTGGGGTGACGAATTAACACTTTGCGCTTGGACTCAAACGGACTGGTCCCCGACGCAGATGTCCCCTCGGTTTCTGAAGTCCTGGAAGTGTGAGGAGACCGTGGACCCGTTTCATTGTTTCCTCACAGAAGTAAAAGAGCGGGCGCTCATTCTGTCCGTTAAATCTGCGAGAAGGCGGGTTGCTCTCTCTGTGTGTATTTGTGTGTGTGTGTGTGTGTGTGTGTGTGTGTGTGTGTGTGTGTGTATGAGAGAGAGAGAGAGAGAGAGGCGGGAGGGGGAAGGGAGGGGGGAGATAAAAAGAGAGGAGGGAGGGAAAGAGAAAGGGGGGAGAGAAAGAGGGAGAGAGGGAGGGATGGGGGGAGGGAGGGAGGGAGAGAAAGTGTGTGTGAGAGCATCGGACGAGCGGAGAACTACTGAGGCTTCTGGGACAGAGCGGCGAACCGACTCCCTTTCTCCTCTGCTCCCTCCAACACGACGCCTACTAGTCCCGAGGCGAAGCCAGCGAGCGGCAGAGAAGTTTGAGGGAGGTGGAAGGAGAAGCGAGGGCGGCTGTAAAGAGGGGACGCGCTGTAGGCTGCTTTCACTTGGAAGAGTCTCGCGTGGAAGGCAAATATCCCGCGCTCCTTGGGTAGAGGAACTACAGTACTGCCAGGTGCAGAAAGGCCGGGCCGCGAATGCGAGTCGCGCTGCCTTTGAGGTGAGAGGAGGCGAGGCGAAGCTCTTGCGCGCCAGCCTTCCGCAATGGCCCATTTCGTGCCAAACGAACTTCCAAACCTCGCCCCCCCCCCCCCCGGAGTTTAAGACACTGAGCAAAAAGCTATAGATCTGTTCCTTGTTAAATTATGTACACACATAATCAGGATTTGAGAGTACATTTCCCCAGTGCCAGGTAGTCTTCCATATTTAGGTCCACAAATGAGCCCAAAATTTGCATTGCTAAGCAAGACGGTTGTTAAGTGAGTTTTGCCTCATTTTATAACCTTTCTTGCCACTGTTGTTAAATGAATAATTGCAGTTGCTAATTAAGTAGGACAGTTAAGTGAACCAGGCAAAAGGTTATCACAAGACCCCTGGAGACTGCATCCATCATAAATATGTGCCAATAAAGGAGAATATTTGTAGCCCAACATTGAATTATTATTATTATTTATTAGATTTGTATGCCGCCCCTCTTCGAAGACTCTGAGCGGCATACAAATTGAGAGGTGCATACAAATTGAGAGGTGTCTGAGCTTGGTTATTTTCTTGCAGACATTTCACACCCAAACTAGGTAATATCATCACTGCTAGTAAGGAGACTGTGAACACTGATGACATTACCTAGTTTGGGTAGTGAAATGTCTGCAAGAAAATAACCAAGCTCAGAGAGCACCAAGGACCTCTCAAATATGTGCCAGTTGCCAAGCTTTTGATTTTGCAACTGTTAGGGTTGCTGCGGTCGTAAGTGTGAAAAATTATCACCTTTTTTCAGTGCTGGTGTAACTTCAAGTGTTCAATGAACAAATAGTTGTAAATTGAGAACTACTAGCTGTATTCGCCCTTTATGTAAAAAAAGTGAAGTGCAAACTCCCACCACCACCACTCCTGAACTAGATGATTGCTTTTAGACCCCATCCCATGAAATAGGCACTCCTTTCTCCTACAAGTGACAGGATATGGAGTTGCTGCACTGAATAGTTCATCATGCTCTGTTTATAGTGGTTCTTATTTTATGAATTATTTGTTTGTTGGTTGATTTGATTTGATTTGAATGCTGCCCCTTTCCGTAGACTCTTGGGAAGAAGGGCTTGCCTATAGTTGGATGGATTAGTTAAATGCTGCCCTGGGTCCTTTGGGATTGGGCGGCATAGAAGTTGAATAAAAAATATAAATAAATAAAAACGGAAGAATAAAGAGTCCTGGAAAAAATCACTCAATTCATACTGTAGCTGTCACGTCATTTTGTGGTTATGTCAGTGACTTGACAACATCAAATACTAGACCACTTATATGCATTGGCTTTTCCAATGTGATGGCTCACATTTAAGAAATCCTGAAAGTTGGCTTAATGATCAAACCACTGGCTTGTTTTCTTTATTCAAATTGTCAAGGGTATTCTCATAAAGATGAATTGATTACTGCCATTTTGTTGTGCTTAGTTGGTATTGGTTTTCTTCCAGTTCTGAACTGATCAGAATATGATCTTTAGGACTTTAAACATTTATATAATTCTGGTGGACTATCGCATTCACCTGGTGGGTTGTCTGACACCTTGGATATTGACATTTAATATTAAATAAAAGCTTATTTCAGACAGTGAACAATAGCATCAAACATTGTCAGTCATCAGTATTCTGTCTGAATATGAACAATTCACTTCAGACTATTCATATGATTATTAGTTCCTTTCTGAAAATTATGGATTCATCTCATTTGAATCTGAAGATAATCTGCTATAAAGGGAATTGGTATTTTATCATTTAGGTAAACTCTATTTGCCCTGAAAAAGAAATCAGGATAAAAATAGCACTGTTTGATAGGCAGCTCTTGGCTAAGAATTTTCTCACATGAAAATAAAAAAAGAAAAATAAAGTGATATGCAGAGGCATCTGTATAGTTTCCTTTTCCACCAGTGGTTTTAATATATTTAGGCTATAAACAGTAGATATGAGAACCATGTATGCCATAATCAGTTTCTATCAGAAAGAAACAATGACAGACTTCTTCTCCCTGACTTGAAGGCACAAACAGTATATAGAAGTATCAAAGCAAAAAGTAAGATCTCAACAAGTATAGATCTATAGTAAACAGTATGTCTAGCTGAAGCTATAATATGAAAACATCCTTTGTGAGTTCTGTAAATTATTGCAAAATTTATATTACTCAATAGCAATGCCTACTGTGTTATAACCATAGTAAACTAAGTAACATTTGTACACACTTTTAAAAAGAAAATTGTGCATCTGCAACTTTGGAAGTGAAAGAAAGGAATGCTCCAATTCTAATCACAACCTGTCACTGGTTGCAAAGAATGTTCCTGTTCTGGTCCACCATCAAAAACTAGAGACATATACTGGAGATATCAGTCTGAATCATCTTTCCATTTTACAGGCCCTAATTTGGTGAAGCACATGTCATTCTTTAGAATAGTCATCATTATCATCCATGGCATTTTTCATTCATCCAGATCATGGTTATGCCAAAAGGCAACTGGACTCATCAAGAAGCCTCTGATCTAAACCATAGGTCTATACTCTTGGATGATAAGTAAAAAATGCTGTCGGAGAAAAAAAAACACCCCAAGAAAGTCTAGTTGCCTTTTGGAAAAAGTACTTTGGGACAAATATCTTTATCATTGCAGAACTGTTAACTGGGGCATGGCATATTTATAGAGGGGAAAGCCACAATGTTTTCCTTTGTTTTCTTTTCTTTTTAAAAAGTTTTTGTTTTGTGTGTGTGTGTATGTGGGGGTATGCATTCAAACTTACAAAGAAATAAAGGGAGACTAGTATAAATCTATTTCAAGCTATTTAGTTCTCATTGGCTAATCGTACCCTTCTAGGATTTGAATTTGGGCTGCTTGCCTTCTTCTAAGTCACAAGTTCTCCACTCTTATCAGCTGATCCAGAGGAAAAATTACCATAAATGTTTTTTTTTCTGCAGAGTCACCTGGTATCCCAAATATGGGAGGGAGCAAACTGCTTCCTTTCCTATGCGTTTATTCATATACAGTGATACCTCGTCTTACGAACGCCTCTTCAAACGAACTTTTCATGATACAAACACGGTGTTTAAGATTTTTTTGCCTCTTCTTCGAACTATTTTCACCTTATGAACCCGAGCCGCCACCGCTGGGATGCCCTGCCTCTGGACTTCCATTGCCAGCCGAAGTGCTGGGATTCCCCTGAGCCTCCCTCGCTGGGAAACCCCACCTCTGGACTTCCATTGCCAGCTGAAGCGCCCATTCTTGCGTTGCTTGGATTTCCTTGAAGCTCCCCTCGCTGGGATTCCCTTCATTATTGCTGGCACTGCTTTGAATCCCAGCGAGGGGAGGCTCAGGGAAATCTCAGTGCTTCGGCTGGCAACGGAAGTCCAGAGGTGGGCTTTCCTAGTGAGGGGAGGCTCAGGGGAATCTCAGTGCTTCGGCTGGCAACAGAAGTCCAGAGGTGGGGTTTCCCAGCGACACAAGGCAAAAAGGGTGACTTTTGGGATGGGGTTGCACACATTATTTGCTTTTACATTGATTCCTATGGGGAAAATTGCTTCATCTTATGAACTTTTCCACTTACCAATCTGGTCACGGAACGAATTAAGTTCGTAAGACGAGGTATCACTGTATATGCATAAACACATAAACACACACATACACAAATTTTATGCACTGTTTAAACCACTGAAAATGTGTATAATTTTAAAAAATACAATACTCACACTATTACTAGGCTCTTGAATAACCAGCACAACAGTTTTGTAATTTTGTAGATTTTAATGTGAAGGATAAATTATATTTTGCATTTATTTGGTTGCAATAACAATTAAAATGCCGTTGCATCAAGTTCAATAAATGTTTACCATTCTCCCACAATCTGAGTAACAGAATGCTTAAGTTGCCTTTCTTTCCTTCTTGAGATCTCAGTGGAGGCTTTTCAAACTACGTGAGTTGAAGGAGAACAGCTGCTGCAGTTTTATTAACTGATGCAATGTTGCTAGATGTCCAGCGTTCAGCATAAATATATATCCATCATGCTATTCTCTTTAGAGATAACCAGTATTATGTAAAGCACAGAAAAGGAATAAGAAATAACAAGTCAAACACACTAAGCCAAGAGGTAAGAAAAGGAAATCTAAATATGGTTTAACATGAAAACCCTTCACTATAAAATCTTCCTATCTTGTTTTCAACATATCCATATACCACTTTACCTTTTTGCTTTTTAAACATTATTTTTCTCTCTGAAAGTATCTCAGTAACTTAATGCAGCATACCTTATTCAGTGCTGTCCTCTTTGTCTCAAAATTATATTTTGCTATTGAATTCTCATTGACCAACCCACTTATTTGCCACTCGCTTTTAGTTGCAGACTATATTCATTCATAGTTCATCCTATTCTTTTTTTAAACCACACTTACATCAAGGTACTATTTCCACTGCAACCAATTCATCTACCAAATCATCGCTTTAGTATAACAAAATGTGCAGAAACATATTCCTAAACAAAGCTTTTTGAATGAGCCATAATGAAGGTTCAGTGTTCATTTTTGAAACACACCATTGTACCAGCATCTGTACCTCTTTAAATGCTTCCATTCATTTTCCTGTTGTCTGTAAACATTTCTTTCAAGGTACACAAATTCAGATTTTACCAAGTATATGCAATACATATGCAAAAATGTGCATAACATATTTTTGCTGATAATTAAAAGGAAGGGAAACTATTATAGATCTATTTCAAGCTATTTTTTCTCTCATCAGCTAGCCATACCCTACAGTATGGCTAGGACGAGGACATGGGTAAAAAAATTGCAAGAGCAGACATGTACCACTATAGAAAGTAACAACGACAATGGGGGGAAGAAAGGAATACCAAACACCTCCGAAGCATTGCCTCACAACTCCACCCCCTCCCTTGGGGAGGGAAAAAGGCAACAGACACGAGTAAAAGCGGTAGATCTCCCTACAGCCAGCAGGATTAAGCCTCACAATTCCACCCCCTCCCTTGGGGAGGGAAAAAGGCAACAAACACGAGCAAAAGCGGTAGATCTCCCTTCAGCCAGCAGAATTAAGCCCACAATTAGGCTTACCGCAGGGGGGAGGGAAGGGTGTGGCCCCGTGACGCAGGCAATGAGCAGACTGAGTAATGCTTTATAAAGATGTTTGTCTCCCACGGCATTTTAATACTCTGACGAAGTTAGCAGCACGCTAACGAAAGCTAAGTGGTTTTATTAAAGTTTCTATGTTCCGGTGATCGAGATGGCTGCTGCCTCATCATTCACATATATATGTGTGTGTGTGTGTGTGTAGATTTTCACGGGTATAGGTATGAAGGTCTTGGTATATTCGGGTTTCTTCCCGTGTAATATACCAAGACTTTTATATATATATATATATAAATATACACACACCTACATACACACACACACACTGTATAACATGGAATAATTCATTGCTTTTTCCTTTTCAAATATAAAATATCTTCGTTTTAAACATATGTTTTCAGATTTATGTTCCTTATTGCCTCAGCCAATAATATGGCATCATCTCTAATGAAAAGTGCATACACATTCATGGTTCCAAGCAATACACTTATAACATCATCCTGAGCATTCCTTCCACATTTATTCATGAATACATTATACAATCAAATGGACATCATACATCCTTATTACATTCTGAAGAATGTTGGAATATTTGCTAAGTATTCTTTAAATTGGAAAACATATGACCAAATTTCTGGACCCCAGTGCAGTCATAAATTGAAGACCATCTGTAATCTGAATGAATTTAATTTGAACTTTTCCCCACCATAAGGTCTCTTCATTCTGATTATAGGAGGATTTCAAAATTCCTTGCAGTTTTGGAACAATTGAGTTTGATACTATTAAAGTTATTGGGTGGATGTTGTATATTTTTATTACTGAGATTGGAAAGTATTGGGAGACAACATAATTGGTACTGATTATATTCCCTATCATCTGCTCTTTCATTGTATCAAGCCCTTGAACATGAGTGGGAATACCTGAGGGTGCTCTTGTGCCCATGGACATCTTTTAAGATGCCTGGTAGGTTTCTCCTGAATTATTACAAGTTTTAAAAAATTGAGAATCTAGCTTCCTTCAAAGCAAAGCACCATACTTTTATTTAAGAAAATAATTCTGATTTCTACATATAACCCAGAGATTTTTTTAAAAGGAAAAACTATATGGGTCTACAGTATAGTTCACAAGTCAACAACCTGGTGGTCCACAAGAAAATTTTGATGGTCCGTGGAGAATTCTTAGACCCTGAGCCAGATATGGCTGAGAGCAATTAATCCAGTCCAGGAAGAAGAAAGGAAAGGAAAGGAAAGGAAAGGAGGAGAGGGAAGAAAAGGGACTACAGTTACAGATCTGGAATATGGGACAGACTTTCCAATAACATTAGCAAGCCACCATCAAATAAGCTTCAATTATTTTGTAATAATTATACTACCTTTAATAATTTTGTTACAATTAAACAACCTTTAAATACAGTGGTACCTCATGATACGAACCCTCTGTGATACGAACATTTCGAGATACGAACCCCGGGGTTCGGAAATTTTTTGCCTCTTCTTACGAACTTTTTTCGACTTATGAACCCACCGCAGATCGCAAAATGGTGCTCCGTTGGGTGCTGCCACCCGGCTGTCCCCTTTTGAAACAGCCGGGGGGGGGCTTCTTGGCGTTCTCCCGAACCCGAACTTTTGCTGAACTTTTCGGGTTCGGGTTTGGGAGGCCACCGAGAAGTGCCGCCGCCCACCTGTCACCTTCTGAAACAGCTGGGGGTTCGGCAAAAGTTTGGGTTCGGGTTCCGGAGGCCGCCAAGAAGTACCCAACTGTTTCAGAAGGTTACAGCTGGGCACCGCCACCCGGCGGAGCGCCATTTTTACAATCAGCAGCGGCATTTTCAGCCGATCTGGAGGCTGAAACGGAGGTGGGGAATCCCAATAGGGAATTCCATGGGCGGAGCTTTGACGTCACGAAGACGTCCTTCCTGGTTGGCCAAAACGTGGCCTCTGGAACCCGAACTTTTGCCGAAGCCCCCCGGCTGTTTCAGAAGGTGATAGGCGGGCGGTGGGGCTTCTCGATGGCCTCTCGAACCCGAAAAGTTCGGCAAAATTTCAGGTTTGGGTTCGGGAGAACGCCGAGAAGCCCCCCAGCTGTTTTAAAAGGTGACAGCCGGGCGGCGGCGCCCAGCAGAGTGCCATTTTGCGATTTTTTCCCCCTTGCATGCATTAATTGCTTTTACATTGTTTCCTATGGGAAACATTGTTTCGTGTTACGAACTTTTTGCCTTACGAACCTCCTTCCGGAACCAATTAGGTTCGTAAGATGAGGTATTACTGTATTTTGTTATGATTAAATAAGCATTTATAATTTTGTTATGTTAAGTAGATGCATTTCATATTAATAAAATGGAAGTTCTCTGATCATTATTTTACACATGTATTTTTTCAAAAAATCATATTAGTGCTCTGCGGGACTTAAAGTTATAGATTTGGTAGTCTGCACGTTTTAAAAGTATGACCTTGATGATCCCTGAGGTCCAAAAGGGTGGGAACATCTGGTATAGTTTACTGTCTTACCCGGCAAGAGCACAAATATGACTTGAAGTGATAGAAAGCATTTGAGGATGGGGTGGTAGGTGGTGAATTGAAAAGATGGAGAGCGATGGGCACTTTGTGATTCATCCTGCCAATTTATGATGGTTACAGTGTCTTGGGTCATTTGATCATCTTTTGCAACCTTTTGACAAGCAAAGTCAATGGGGAAGCCACTTAACAACCATGTAGTTAACAATTTCAGTGATTCACTTAACAACTGTAGCAAAAAAGTGATTAAATGGGGCAAAACCTGTCTTGCTTAGCAGTGGAAATTTTGGGCACAATTGTAGTTGTAAGTTGAGGACTACGTGTAATGCATGCTCTTGTGGACACACACAAACAAGCAACAAAATATATAATGTAATATAAAAATAACATCTAAGTGCTATCAAGCACCGAGAATTCAGGCTGTCTGAAGTTTTATAAAACTTTATTTTTTTTTTAAAAAGTTCTTATTATACACTCTAGTGGAAGCCAATATACTGTATATTATTTTAATTTGCCCAGTGTCAGCAGTTTGCCAAAACTGCAGAATATATGAAAGTTATGATTCTCTGTATTTTAATTTAATGCTCTGTATATTTATTTAATACATATACTGCCTAATTATAATTAGTATTTGTAGTGATTTTGTATAGTATATTCTTACATGCTTTGCAGCTATGCAGACAGGGTGGTTAACAATGTAGCACAAATAAAAGTGAATATAAATCTTAAGATACCAAAACCAGTGTATAAAGGCAGATAACCTAATTTATCATCCAGACAAAAAGGAGAACAGAAAACAGAATAGCAGAGTTGGAAGGGACATGGGAAGTCTTCCAGTCCAATCTCCTGCTTATGCAGGAAAACCTACTTCAGACAAATGGTTATCCAATATTCTCTAAAGCACCTAAGGGCAGTGCAAGAAGCAATGGGTGCAAACTAATCAAGGAAAGAAGCAACCTAGAACTTCTCCTAGAACCTAGGGGAAATTTCCTGACAGTCAGAACAATTAATCAGTGGAACAACTTGCCTCCAGAAGTTGTGAATGCTCCAATACTTGAAATTTTGGTCCTTGTATCATCCATTTTTGCAATAACTTAGGAAGAGGCAGTCTAGGAGAACTGAAATGAACATTTTTTTTCTATCTTTGTCAGAGACGTTTAAAGAACAATGAGGTTTAACCTTGAAAGATTTAAGGCTCCTATTACACCTTTAAAAAATTCCCCTCCTCCTAAGATTTAAGCAATTTATCCTGTTTTATGATAGATAAGAAGAAAATGGAAATCTTAATCTTAGACACAAAATAACACCTGTATACTTCAATAATGTGATTATTTTCATGGTAATCTACATTCTACCCCCTCCCCTAGCCTCCAGTAAGATGGAATGAAAAAAGGCAGCTCCCAAGTCACAAATATCTATATATCTACTGTACAGTATATCTATATCAATATCTATATCTATCTATACAACGATCTTCTCTTTCATTCATGTTCATCTTGGATGCCGTTCCGAGTCTCCGGAGAGAGGCGGCATACAAATCGAATAAATTATTATTATTATTATTATTATTATTATTATTATTATTAGTAGTAGTAGTAGTAGTAGTAGTAGTAGTAGTATTAGCATTAGCATTAGTATTAGTATTATCTTGAGACAAACTTAGACCAGGTAAAACACATTTTTGTCTCACTCTCTTCATCCAATGTCTTTCTTAGTAGAGGATTCAAAGCAAAATGTCTTGATCAGAGGAGATTTACAATCAGCAACTCACTTTCTGCAAACTCACCAAAGGAATTTCTCCTTGTCCCTGCTATCAGCTAGCTAGCTACATTTATCTTGGCACAGCAGTGAATCAGCACAATCCTAAGGACATTTATACTCATTTTGGCATGTAGCACATGGCTTGGAGTTCATTATTTGTGTTTGGAGTTGTTGCCATAATTGGTTTTTAGAATACCACATTTTTATTTTTGATAGATTTTATTTAGATGATGCCAAGACCACTCTGAGTGGCTGGCCATGTGAAACAAACAAGAGGCAAAATATATAACATGAAAAATACAATTAAAAATTTAACTTCTGTCCAGACAGTACATCCAAAAATCCCAAAACCCATCTAACAAGAGGACCACAGCCATTCTACCCCAGACCCTGGGAGAGTAGCCAGCTTTTTAAGGCTTCTGGAATTTGGGCAGGATGGACACAAATCTCTGGAAAAATATTATATTTGTCCTTTGCTTAATTTTGTTATAGCATGTTGTATGATTCCAATCAATGCAGTCTTTGCTGATTACTCATTGTTAAATACAAATTCAGCTGTTGAAGCTTGCTTTAGAAATCATGCTTAAAACAACTCATTACTTATAATGATTCATTGTTTATTTTTAGGGTTTTTTTTTATTCATTGATTGATTGGTTTGTTTGTTTGTTTAAAATGCTGCCATCTCACTGTTGTGGAACTCTGGGCAGCTACTATCTTATATTGAACCTTTAATTTTTGAATGTTGGGAGGGATAGCAAAATCATATCTCTACTTTTGTGTGTCTGTTCTACAGTTCCCTGCTTCCCCTATAATACATGGATGTTACAGTACCTTGTGCTAGGGCTACAGATTTTGGGTTGCAAAAATCCAGACTGTAGCTAGATGGCAGCAGTTTTGCAGCTCTATCCCATTGAAATATGGAGATGCATCTGCTATTCTTACATTGTTTTTGAAATATACATTATCACAAAAATTGCAGCCTTCTGGCATGAGCCAGGGTCATACTAGCTTCCTATTATACAGTTTGATAACATTGTATAATTGGCTCCTAGGCTGCTGAACTGCTGCTGAACTTCTGAATCGTTTTTCCCCATTTAAATCACTGGAGTTATTCTAAGCTTTGATTAAATCATGTCCAACAATTGTACTTTTTAGATTCATTACCTGGCAGAACCTTATCCTTAAAAGTTATTGGAAAAACTTTAAAGACTACATCATGCCTGTTCACATATTCAATAATAAAAGTGTACTAATACTTAAGCTCAATCCAATGTTATTTTTTCTGGTTTTAAGATTAGTATCAGAAACAACAAATTTATAGATATTTTATAGGCTGGATTTAGAAATTTCCAGAATTCTAATGTGATTTGTTTGATTTTACCTTGATATGTTGTTTGAACCCCGCTTCTGTGATTTAATGAACAAATCATAGTTAAAGAATGATTAATGCAGTGTACGAACCCAATTGCAGAATGAGCAACTTTTTATGTTTTCTCTCTGAAATAATTGTTACTGAGCAGAATAGGTTTTAATTGATGGCATTTATATGTCATATTTTCAGTTCTTTGATACTATTAGCTGTCTGTGGCCCATCTTGAACCTTATTGATAAGATGTGTGTGTTTGTGAGTGGGGGGTATTTAAATATTTGTATTATTTGTGGAATAATTAAAATAGTGAGGGTAAAAAAGAGATTTGAAACTACTTGTAACCTGCAGAAGATAACCCACAAATTCCTTTCGTGTCCAATCATACTTGGCCAATAAAGAATTCTATTCTATTCTATTCTATTCTATTATTTTAGTCTAGTCTAGTCTAGTCTAGTCTAGTCCAAATTCAGTGTATTATCCCTTGGATAATATCTCTTTAGATTTCTATTCTATTCTGTCTAAAATCATGGACCTTAAAGAGTGTGTCCTCAGGAGAGGACTCCCCTTTGGTTTATCAAAAATGTTGCTATTTTACCCTTCCCCATAAAAGCAACGACAGCATAATAGTCAGGTACGCAGCCCAGCTGCTTCAACCAGGTAAGAGTGGATAAATGAAAGCTGTTCAGTTTGCCCTTCTTGTATTCAATTCATGATGTTAGGCTGAGGAAGCTAAAAAGTATCCATAACAACAGGGCAAGCAGAAACTGCCCTGCAGATGTCCACAGACTCGGTAAGGAACTTGTCACATTGGAGTGGATGTTGCATAATTCTATAGATAAGCATCTCTTTGATTCCAATGTGTTGCAAAGCAGGGATGTTAGATAAATTGGCACAAGGAAATAGCGGTGACTCAGAAAATGTTAGTGCATGTACATGAGGTGGGTTGTGTAAGCTTTTAATGTTTGGATCTTATCCATAACTTTCACCTCCTTTTTAGCTGTTATTATATAAGGATGAAAGCAACTATCTTTTTAGCTGCACTGAAGCGTTGTATTACAGTATATTCCCCGAGAGAGTTATCTGTGCTTAAATTAATGTGTTATATAGAAGAGGGCATGCTAGGGTTGTATATTTTATTAGTGCTTGCAGCAAAGTATTTTTAATACACCAGCTGATTTTCCAGATTTTCTGAATGTAGAATCCATAAACCATAAATAGCCTTTGAACATTTTGAGTAGGGAATTACAGCAGTTGGTCAACTCCTCCGGAGGACATAAGGTTTCAAAAATACAGTTTGGAAATATGTTTCTAATATAATGTTAGTATAAAAGCATAACACTTCTCAAATTTCAGCCACCTTATATTTGTCTTAAAGAAATAAATGTGGCCGCAAGAGTATTTTAGGAAAAACACAGATTTCTTTTTACTTGTTCAGCTAACCAACAAGCTTAACAAAGATGTCAAAAAACCCCATCATTTTCTCCCTGGGAGAGGATAACGTGGGAATATTCAACTTAAAAGGCAATCATTTGTAAGAATTATTGGGAGTAGTTCTCAAATAAGATTTTGAATCTTCATGTTATTTATTACTAGACAGACAGCATATATTTGTACTAGCTGAAGAGAATGGGGAAAAGGATCCACAGCTCTTTTATATTTGTAGAAAAAAATGCAGTAAGGAGAAAATATTCAATTTCTCATCTTGTCGGTAAAAAATACACCCATCTCTAAACGCAGGCATTTTACTTCACCAAAGGCTATCAGTAGATGTTTGACCACATCATCATATGTCTCAGATAGATACATGTAAATGGATATTTTAAAGCCTGTGCTCTACTTAGTTTTATAACCATAAAAGACTTTTGAAAACTCAGTCATTGTGTCAGAGAGGAGAAGAGGCGTAAGTCATCATTGTATAACTTTACCCTTCAAGATACTCGGAGATGATTTGCTACCATAATATTCTTATATATCTACCTTATATATGTTACTTACTATGTTCTACTTAGAGGATTCTAACCTTATAAATAATTTATCATATCTTCTCTATTTCTGAACAGGGACTGTTCTCCAACTATACTTCTGAAATTATCAAAATATTATGTATTAATAACTATGTATTAATAAATAAATAATCTGATTACTTTTTGGGATTTAGAGGCAATTCAGACTATCGTCTCATTTACTTTGCTGAATATTTTCAGTTTCTTATCCTTTTTATATATTTGTGCTATAAACATGGGCATCTCTATAATTTTCACAAGTGTAAAGTTGGAAGTGTACATCAACTGTTAACACTGCCCTTGATATCTTTAAGATGGCTAATAGGTAAAGTCTCTTTGACCTACTTGTAATTCTTCTCAGCAGTTCATTGGGATGTTAATTAACTTCCATTCATATACAACTAACCTCTGTACCATACCTCAGGCACTGTAGAACCAAAGCTATTCTTTTTGATATGACAAATTCCATGCTTTATGAGTATAATTCAACATCATGTTAAAATCTTCAGTGTTAGTTTTCAAAATAGTATTAACTTATGTAAGTGATTCAAAACTATAGCCAGACAAGATCAGATCATACATGAGCTAATGACAAGCCAGCCCCAAAAATATGAGGTCCAAGTATTTTTGAGAGATTCATTAAATATATTAAACATACTTTCCCTCTTAAATCATAACCACACATACCTACCATTTTTAAAATTATATTTTTCAAAAACAAGACAAAACATTAACATACATACATAAAAAACAACAAGAAGAAAAAAAAGAGGAGCTCTAATCGCTCTGCTAGTCTTAATAGAAGTTTCTGGAGAAAACCCTTTGTTAATCAAATCATACATAAAGGAAAAAAGAACATATACAGTACTTATATTTTCCTATTATTTACAACTTTATAGCAATATAAGATTAGTTTTAAATTACCATTTTTAATATAGCTATTGATTCTCCAAATGGAGTATTCCAGATCTTCAGATATGTAACAAATTTCTATTTTCATTTTAATTCCTTATAAAATTGAATTCTTGGTTTCTGTTCATATGCTCACCTGTTAAGAATCCTAAAACTGCAATTTCCTCAAAGGCTGCTAAAAGATTTGAACTATTTTATTAGGTAATATATGTTTCAGCCAGATATATATGTGCAAATGAATATTTTAAGTAATTCATACTAAAAATGCAATTTATCTTAAGTCTTTGAAACAACCGTTAGTAAATAACTGATTTGAGATATTGATCCTTTGTTTGCCAATAAGACATTTTCCATTTTACTTTCAAAACAAGGTTATTTGACATCATTTTCTCATTTAATTTATGATCAAAGATACTCACTTATTACTGATCAATTATAATTGATAGCTTTCTAAGGTAGAAATAAAAACCTCTGTTAAATATACGTAGCCCTGAAAACTTGACAAGATTTTACACATTTATTCAACAAGTTGGCCCAAAGAAGGGAATACAGTATTCACAAAAGTTTTTGTTCCCAAAGAATATATGGTAATAAAACTGGTAAATTTATTTATTTATTTATTCGATTTTTATGCCGCCCTTCTCCTTAGACTCAGGGCGGCTTACAGCATGTAAGCAATAGCACTTTTTAACAGAGCCAGCATACTGCCCCCACAATCCGGGTCCTCATTTTACCCACCTCAGAAGGATGGAAGGCTGAGTCAACCTTATTAAATTAAATTAAAGCTGCTGTCTTCAGAAGCTAATCTCACTTTGGTTTCATCCCGCAAGAAACATTTTCTCATTAATTTATCTTTTCGACTACAGTATCTAATAGGGATTAACAACAGAATCCTTATTAAAATATACATTAATCTCAATGTAATATTTATTTGGATAACATTAATCTTACCTTAGAGAATTTAACCTTCACTTAGCCATTCAGTTTTGTCTACTGAAATGTCACTTATAGATGTAGACAAACTTAATTCATTATATTGTGATATACTGTATTTCAAGAAAGATACAAACCCAAATACTTTAAAGAGGTCATAAAATTTTAATTTTAATTTTAAAATTATCCTCCTGGAATTATTTCTGAAAAGTCTTTATGTCTAAAAAATGAGAGGGAGAAATAATATGATTCTATGTGGTCGAGAGTTAATAATAAACCTAAGAACAGAATTTACGGTATTTTGTATTGATATTGATTAATATCTCTTTCCCCCTTTTATTAATTAGTTGATTTTTTCTCTCTTTTTGTCATTTTTAGTTTATTTTAATCATTAATTATATTTAGGGTTTTTTTTCACTGTATAAATTACCAAGTAATCTTTTGAGGTGATTGATTATAATGGAAAGATGAGCTCTAAAACATTCTTAAGCTTAGTTCGTTCATTCATATACAGACACCTGCATACCCACCCAGAAATATATACATACAAGTAGTCCTCAACTTACAACTATTCATTTAGTGTCCGTTACATTTATAACATTACATATTTTATTCATTAGATTTGTATGCCGCCCCTCTCCGTAATAGAATTTTATTGGCCAAGTGTGATTGGACACACAAAGAATTTGTCTTGATGCATATGCTCTCATTGTACATAAAGAAAAGATAAGTTCATCAAGAATCATAAGGTACAACACTTAGTGATAGTCTGGGTACAAATAAGCAATCAAATCAAATTACAATGACACTGAAAAAAGTAATTTATGACCGTTTTCACACTGAAAAACATAGCAGCATCCCCATGGCCATGTGATCAAAATTCAGATGCTTGGCAACTGGCTCATATTTATGATGGTTGCAATGTTCTGTGGTCATGTGACTTCTGACCAGCAAAGTCAATAGGGGAGACAGATTCACTTAACAGGTTTACTAATTCTACAACTGCACTGGTTCACTTAAGTTATGGCAAGAAAAATCTTAACAAGTCTTTGGAGAAGGGCGGCATACAAATATTATTATTATTATTATTATTATTATTATTATTATTAATAACAACAACTTATGCAACAAACGCCTCACTTAGATACAGAAATGTTGGGCTCAATTGTGTTCCCAAGTCAAGGACTACTTGTATTTTCTCTCAAATAGTAATGGCAACTGCATGATACAGAGAATTGAGTAATAGTAAAACAGGGAGGCTGAGAATTAGTTTTTGCATTAATTTTTAGTCCATGCCACATTTTAAGAGTTTTAAGGGATTTACATCTTTTAAATTTGATTTCTGCAAGGTAAATGAAGGGATTTCAACACTGAGTCCAGATAAAACATTAAAAATGTAACAAATTTAAAAGGTTGGTCTACCTAAGATCTCCGGTATGATAAGGCTTGCACGTGGATAAAATTTCAATCCTATGTACAGTTTTTGGTTTAAGGCCATCTGAATAAGGACAAAATACATGTTTGGATACAATTATTAAACCAATTGTGTTTTGTTGGAATCCAGGAATTTAGATCATTACATTATGACACATGTTTGCATCATTGTAGCTTGCTATGGCTAGTGCCATAGAGGATGCGGTGGCTCAGTGGCTAAGACGCTGAGCTTTTTGATCAGAAGGTCAGCAGTTCGCATCCCTCGTGCTGCATAATGGAGGGAGCTCCCATTAGTTGTCCGAGTTTCTGCCAACCTGACAGTTCAAAAGCATGTTAAAAAATGCAAGTAGAAAAATAGGGACCTTTTTCTGGGACGATAACAGTGCCCCATGCACTTTTGGTGTTTAGTTGTGCCAGCCACATGACCACAGAGACGTCTTTGGACAGCGCTGGCTCTTCAGCTTAAAAATGGAGGTGAACAACACCCCTAGAGCTAGAAATGACTTACACGTATGTGTGTAGGGATCTTGCCTTAACTGTATGGCTGGTGCCAGTGCTACTTAATCCAACAAACTTTCTTTCCAAGCATACATGAATACAACTGTACAGTGATCCCCCGCTCGTTGCGAGGGTTCCGTTCCAGGACCCCCCGCAACGAGCGGGTTTTTGCGAAGTAGCGCTGCGGAAGTAAAAATACCATCTGCGCATGTGCAGATGGTGTTTTTACTCCCACAGCGCTAGCGAGGAGCCGAAGATTGGGGGCGGCGCGGCTGTTTGCCGCCGGCATGGAGGGCTTCCTAGCAGCCCCCCAAACCCGGGTTGGGGGTCCGGGGGGCGCTGGCTCTCGGCGCTTTCGAGCTGAGTCCGGGAGCAAATTCGCTTCCGGACTCAGCTCAAAAGCGCCGATAGCCAGCGCCAACGAACGGCTTGTCCACGCTGGCTCTCGGCGCTTTCGAGCTGAGTCCGGGAGCGAATTCGCTCCCGGACTCAGCTCAAAAGCGCCGATAGCCAGCGCCAAGGAACGGCTTGTCCACGCTGGCTCTCGGCGCTTTCGAGCTGAGTCCGGGAGCGAATTCGCTCCCGGACTCAGCTCAAAAGCGCCGATAGCCAGCGCCAAGGAACGGCTTGTCCACGCTGGCTCTCGGCGCTTTCGAGCTGAGTCCAGGAGCGAATTCGCTCCCGGACTCAGCTCAAAAGCGCCGATAGCCAGCGCCAAGGAACGGCTTGTCCACGCTGGCTCTCGGCGCTTTCGAGCTGAGTCCGGGAGCGAATTCGCTTCCGGACTCAGCTCAAAAGCGCCGATAGCCAGCGCCAAGGAACGGCTTGTCCACGCTGGCTCTCGGCGCTTTCGAGCTGAGTCCGGGAGCGAATTCGCTTCCGGACTCAGCTCAAAAGCGCCGATAGCAAGCGCCAACGAACGGCTTGTCCACGCTGGCTCTCGGCGCTTTCGAGCTGAGTCCGGGAGCGAATTCGCTTCCGGACTCAGCTCAAAAGCGCCGATAGCAAGCGCCAAGGAACGGCTTGTCCACGCTGGCTCTCGGCGCTTTCGAGCTGAGTCTGGGAGCGAATTCGCTTCCGGACTCAGCTCAAAAGCGCCGATAGCCAGCGCCAACGAACGGCTTGTCCACGCTGGCTCTCGGCGCTTTCGAGCTGAGTCCGGGAGCGAATTCGCTTCCGGACTCAGCTCAAAAGCGGCGAGAATGAACGGCGTGGGCGGGCGAAGGGCGGGCGGCAGCGAGGAGTTTGCGTGGGCGGTGGGGAAACTCCTCGCTGACGCCAGCAAGAGGGGGAAGACCCAGGGAAGCCGCCCAGCAGCTGATCTCCCGGTTGCCATCTACGCATGCGTGCCCATAGAAAAAACGGGCACGCATGCGTAGATGGTATTTTGACTTCCGGGTTGAAAAATCGCGAAGTACCCTGTTCGCAATGGTTGGGGACGCAATAAACGGGGGATCACTGTACTTCATATGTAAAGATCCCCCCGCCCAATGATCTTGTTCAAAACTGAACTCCATGGGTATTTTGAATAAACAAATGTGAAATTTTGAAAGTGCAAATGAAAGCAGAAGCTTCCTTTCCCACAGTGTTGTCGCATAGGGAGATTATTTATAGATATATATTTTTTTGCTTGCTTGCTTGCTTGCTTGCTTGCTTGCTTGCTTGCTTGCTTGCTTGCTTGCTTGCTTGCTTGCTTGCTTGCTTGCTTGCTTTATAATCTGCCTGTTCCCCAGAATAGAAGGGGATCTGATTAATAATAATTGGCCCAATTCTTAGTGACAAGAGTTTAAAATATAATAAATTTCAAACCAATAGGCTTTGGATCTTCCCAAACTTAGAATCTTACTTTATTTACATATTTATTTGATTTATATCCCGTCTTTTCTCTAAAGATTAAGGATGTATGTATGTATGTATGTATGTATGTATGTATGTATGTATGTAATGTTTTCTTCTCCTATTTTCCTATAATGACAATTCTGTGTGGTAGGCTAGTCTGTCACTCTCTGTACAGTTTTCTTGCTTAAAATGAATTAGAATCTGGAATATCCAAGATTTTGGTCCAGTATCTTAACCATGTATTATATTAGATTATATTAGATTTATTGGATTTATATGCCGCCCCTCTCCACAGACTCGGGGCGGCTCACAACAATGGCAAAAACAGTACATAGTGACAAATCTAATACTGTATTTACCAATCTAATTACAGTTTTAGATTAAAAAATTCATAAAAGCAAGCCCAATATATATAAACAAGCACACAATCAATCATAACTTACTTACTTACCCACCCGCCCACCCACCCACCCACCTACCTTATTTATTCATTCATTCATTCATTCATTCATTCATTCATTCATTCATTCATTCATTCATACATACATACATACATACATACATACATACATACATACATACATACATATATATATATTCCAACTTTATTATTATATAAATACTGTAACTCAGGATGGAAGACATACCTAAAGTTCCTTCTTCCTCCTCTTATTTTCCCCACAACAACCTTGTGAGGTAGGTTGGGTTGAGAGAATGTTAGTGGGTCAAAGTCACCAGATCTTGCAACCTCTTGACAATTGGCTCATTGTCACCCAGCCAACTTTCATGCCTAGGATTGGACTAAAACTCACAATCTCTTTCATTCCAGCCTGGTGCCTTCACCACTAGACCAAACTGGCTGGCTGGTTTACCTACCTACCTACCTACCTACCTACCTACCTACCTACCTACCTATTTACTTACTTGCCAGTTTTTTAAAATTTTCTTTGCTAAACAAATGACATTTACAGGGAAACTTGATTTTTCTATATTATTTATGCTTGCTGAATAGGTTCTGATGATGGGCAGGAAATTTTACATAGAGCTCAAACTTTTATGATTGAGTTACATTATTCAAAAATAAAAGGAATTTTGTGCCCTCTGCTGCCAGCATTTGATTTTTTTGCGCAAATAGATACTGCTGTTGGCTACTGCAGTTGCTTTTTTATTAATCTCCTGTCATTTGTTTAAAGATTTTTATTTTTGGTTTAGGAAAACTAAGAATAGCAGAATCTTCTGCTGATCATGCTGTTTTTATTTTAGTGCCAAAGCAAATAACTTAATTGTAAGAGTGCATTCTTTGAATGGAAAGTTAATTTTTTAGAGGTATCCATTGCAGAAGATAATAGTTTTCTCTTCCTTTAACATATCAGTTGCTTCCTGCATATAAACACTGGTGCCAAAAATACCCAAATACCTGTCCCCCCACTCCGATCTTCATTGTACGTACCCATTTGTTTGTCCTTTTTATAATCTAAGACTGTGAAATTCCACATAAAAGTAGGAATTATTTCGCAATATAAAATTCTTTAATAGTTTTTAAAGCTATATATGAACATTAGATTCAATGGAAGTAATGGATGTGTCATTTTCTATAGAAGTCTATATGGCTCTGATTGTATAAGATTTTCAAAGCAGCAGTTCTGTTACACTGAATAAAATATTTGTAACATTTACAATGGATATTTGGAACAGTATTTCAAACAAAGCTTCTGATAAATTCCAAGACCATTTCCCCAATTCTGATTTCTTCCTTTATCATACTCCATTTGTGTGCTAAATATTACTTTCCTGCTTTTCTCTGAGATGTCTTTGATAATAATCCAGACACATACACAGTGCATATCTAGATAATACATGTTGCATACTGTCCCTATAAGAAATTCCAAGCCCAAAATCTGGAACTATTTTCAATGCTATCTTTAATCGTTACCCTTCGGCAGAGACATCCTGTTTATTGTTGTATCCTCAATTGAGGTAATCTCCCTTGTGGGGTACCTCAGGGGTCAGTCCTTTCCCCGCTGCCATTTAATAGCTACATGAAATCGCTGGGTGAGATCATCCAAGGGCATGGGGTGAGGTATCATCAGTACGCAGATGATACCCAGCTTTACATCTCCAACCCTTGTCCAGTAAGCGAAGCAGTGGAAGTGATGTGCCGGTGCCTGGAGGCTGTTGGGGCCTGGATGGGTGTCAACAGACTCAAACTCAACTCTGATAAGACGGAGTGGCTGTGGGTTTTGCCTCCCAAGGACAATTCCATCTGTCCGTCCATCACCCTGGGGGGGGAGTCATTGCCCCCCTCAGAGAGGGTCTGCAACCTGGGCGTCATCCTCGATCCACAGCTCACATTATAGAAACATCTTTCGGCTGTGGCGAAGGGGGCGTTTGCCCAGGTTCACCTGGTGCACCAGTTGCGGCCCTATTTGGACCAGGAGTCACTGCTCACAGTCACTCATGCCCTCATCACCTTGAGGCTCAACTACTGTAACGCTCTCTACATGGGGCTACCTTTGAAAAGTGTTTGGAAACTTCAGATCGTGCAGAATGCAGCTGCGAGAGCAATCATAGGCTTTCCCAAAAATGCCCCTATAACACCAACACTCCGCAGTCTGCATTGGTTGCCGATCAGTTTCCGGTCACAATTCAAAGTGTTGGTTATGACCTATAAAGCCCTCCATGGCACCGGACCAGATTATCTCCAGGACCGCCTTTTGCTGCACGAATCCCAGCAAGCAGTTAGGTCCCACAGAGTGGGCCTTCTCCGGGTCCCGTCAACTAAACAATGTCATTTGGTGGGACCCAGGAGAAGAGCCTTCTCTGTGGTGGCCCCAGCCCTCTGGAACCAACTCCCCCCGGAGATTAGAATTGCCCCCACCCTCCTCGCCTTTCGTAAGCTCCTTAAAACCCACCTCTGCCGTCAGGCATGGTGGAACTGAGATACTCTTTCCCCCTAGGCCTTTACAATTTATGCATGGTATGTTTGTTTGTAGGTATGATTGGTTTTAAAATAAGGGTTTTTTAGTTGTTTTAGTATTGGATTTACATGCTGTTTTTTATTATTGTTGTTAGCTGCCCCGAGTCTACGGAGAGGGGCGGCATACAAATCCAATAAGTGAGTGAGTGAGTGAGTGAGTGAGTGAGTGAGTGAGTAAGTAAGTAAGTAAGTAAGTAAGTCAGTAAGTAAGTAAGTAAATCATCAGAATAATGTGTTCTACAGTCCCGCATTTTTGTAATATGAAATCTGTACATGAAATCTATAGACCTCTCTACTATAAATACTGAAATTCTTCATGGTAACCTTGCAGACTGTTGGTCATTTTAAATATGTTTTTAATTGGGTGGCATAGACACAGAACTGGAGGGAAGATCATGCATGCCTTCTCTCATTGCCTTATGTGATGATCTGAAGCATCTTTAAATGATAGAGAATTTCCTGAGAGATTTCTAGATATTTTAGAGGCAAATTTGAAAAAAAAAATGCATAAGTTCTATCCATATTATGTCAGAGAATGTCCAATGTGTTTTTGAAAGTTCTTCACTGCCCTGAAATAGGCATCTGGGAATTAGAAATGAAATGTCACTGCATTGTGCTTTTATATTAATTTAATTGGAGAATTCTACTGTGAAAGACATTTCTACCAGGGACACACTAGGGCTTAAGTTAAAGTCTGCATCTAATCAAATATGATTAGAGGTGACACTTACTTCATTATTAATCCTGTTCCCTAGGATATCTAAATTGTTAAAAATATCATCCTTTGGCCGGGTTCAATAGAGCTCAAGCTCTGGCAGGCTCTTTAATTTGCCCCATTTCATTCCATTCCATACAGGAAGCTGCCAATTATTTTCCAGATTGGAATTCTCTGCTGACTGGCAGATGAAGATGCAGAAAAAAAAACTTCAGAGGTCATCACTGTTACTGCTGGGAGTCTTCCCAAAAATGAGCTTTATCCTGAACCAGCATGTCTAGAAAATGATCCATCCCTGTCCTTGATTTTAAAGCTGCCTTTGTTTTGTTGGAAGAAATGTCTATCTGGGTTCAGTTCCAAATGGAAAGAAAGACACTGGAAACATGGATAGTTTAATGTGGACAGGACCACATGGTTTTGAGGTCCTGAGAGGGAGAGGGAGGGAGGGAGGGAGAGGGAGAGGGAGAGGGAGAGGGAGAGGGAGAGGGAGAGAGAGAGAGAGAGAGAGACAGAGAGAGAGAGAGAGACAGAGAGAGAGAGACAGAGAGGGAGGGAGGGAGGGAGAGATATACCATTTCCTGTTTCCTGCCTTGGAGCTTCCTGTTCCTGTGTATGAAATATATTCTGATTGGTTGTCAAACTCCTATGGGGCTATGCAGGGGTAACTTTGTAGTGCTTGAGTCCCAAGCTTGGTTGAATCTTGCTGGGTGATGATGCGATGAAAGGGCTTTGGGCAATTCCTATTGTGGCTGAGGGCTTACCCTTCATTCATTCATTCACTCATTCATTCATTTATCTCCATTTCTCCATTATGTTTCTCCATTTCTCATCCAGGGAGCTATAATATTCTGTCTCTTTAATATTTCCTAGAATATTTCATTCTTCTAGGAGAGGGCTGGGTACTAACTTCAAACTTCAAATGGTCAAATTTCTGCGAAGTAGACAGGTTTTTATCCTTTACCCCAATGAGAAAATATGATATCATTAAAAAAACCCAAAACCCTTGCATTTGCCCTGTGGTATTTGAGAACTAGGTGAGAATTTGAAAATAGTCACTTGGGAGCCAAATCCTGTTTTATCTTCAGGGTATTTTCATCTATCTGGATTTTAAGGGGTTCCTCAGTGGTTCTCAACCTTTCAAATGCCATGACCCCTTAATACAGTTCCTCATGTTGTGGTGACCCCCAACCATAAGTCTAGCGCCAATTCTCCCAACAGAGCTTTAAGCTGATTGGCAGGAAGGTCATAGGGACACCCCCACTGTAAACGCCTGATTGGTCGGATTGTAAAAATATGTTCCAAGGCACCAGAATAGAAGCTTTAGTTCCTAACACCAGGAGAAATTTGTCTTTTCCGATGGTCTTAGGCGACCCCTGTGAAACGGTCATTCGACCCTCAAAGGGGTCCAGACCCCCAGGTTGAGAACCACTGCTCTAACTAATCCTTTGTATACATTCTCCAGGCCTTGCATTTCTCTGCTTGTTCCGAATATTAGGTGAGTTGAGGTAGTGAAAAATTGGGCTGAGTTCATGAGGAAAGAGAGCAGGACAGCACAGTTAAATCCAACTTCTATCTCATGTATTTTTACTCTAAAAGCAAGACCCATCTTAAAAACTAAAAAATCTGAATATCAAACAAATACATTTCTGATATGATTTGACCTTTAAGCAGATATGCCAAATGTTTGGGAGGGGGAGACTTGAATTATAAGGAATGGTCTGTAATCTAATAAGGTTTTTTCTTCTTTTTCTGTGATAGATTTCTTTTAAATGTAGCTGAAATGAGTCTTGAGGACTTCCGATTTCTGGAACCAGCTATTAGTTTTGGACATTTGCTCTAAGTAATATTTTTTTTGGATACTCAGCCTTCCTCCAACAGTTAAGATCTTAACCAGCTTTGTACAGGAGGTAGATCCAAATATCTTGTGTATTTTCAGCCCTGAAATCCACTGTGCCTCTTACTTGTATCTAGTTGCCAGTTCTCTTTACAAAGAGCAAAAATTACTTTAAAATTACTTCCTTTGATGCTCTAAATTTCATGAGGGGAGAAAAAAAACCCTAGGTGCTTTTTCTACAACGGGTATCCTAAGCCATCTTCCATTCCTCCCTTGTTTTATTGTAACAATGAAAAAATGACAAATTGGCATCTGCTGTAGCTGTTCAGTCAGTGTGTCTGGTCTGAAATGATTCAGAATAATAGCATTAGCAATAGCACTTAGACTTATATACTGCTTCACAGTGCTTTACAGCCCTCTCTAAGCAGTTTACAGAGTCAACATATTAACCCCAACAATCTGGATCCTCATTGTACTCACTCGGAAGGATGGAAGGCTGAGTCAACCTTGATGCTGGTCAGATTTGAACTGCCAAATTGAAGGCAGGCAGCAATCAGCAGAAATCCTGGTCCAGCACATAACTTTGAAAAAGCAGTAAAGTTATTTAAATTGTGAATTGATGTTTTCCCCTACTGTAATTAATATGGTAATTAATAGAGTTACTCTTTGTTATTATTTATCTGGCTATTCTTTAGACATGTTTTACTTATCCTGCTCTGATTGTGTTTTATTTTATTCAGGATAGATGCATTTAGTTTAGTTTAGTTTAGTTTATTTAGATTTGTATGCTGCCCCTCTCCGAAGACTCAGGGCGGCTAACAACAATAAAAAACAATGTAACAAATCTAATATTAAAAAGTAATCTAAAAAACCCCAATTTAAGAGACCAATCATACCAACAAACATACCATGTATAAATTCTATAAGCCTAGGGGGAAAGGAGAAAATTTTCAATTCCCCCATGCCTGACGACAGAGGTGGGTTTTAAGGAGCTTGCGAAAGGCAAGGAGGGTGGGGGTAACTCTGATATCTGGGGGGAGGGTCGGGGCCGTCTTCTCCTGGGTCCCGCCAAATGACATTGTTTAGTCGACGGGACCCGGAGAAGGCCAACTCTGTGGGACCTATTTGCTGTTTGGTTCTGTTTGCTTTTACTGATATGTTCTTGCTGAATGTTTCATTGTTCTTGCTATTTCTGTTTCATTGTGGAACCTTTATTTATTTATTTATTTTTATTTATTTATTTATTTGTCAAGTACATATTGGTAGTGTACAAAGAAATAACACTGTTTTTATATATGATATTGGTACTAATAAGAGAGAAACTTCGGACAGGGACGGTAGGCATGCTGTTGCACTTATGAACGCCCCTTACTCCTACTTCAAATCAATTCTGCGATTTGTAGTCGTTATTCATTTCATTGTTGGGTTACCTGATGTATTTTTCATCGAAGCTTATTATGAGTCTTTATGAAATTTAGCCCTGGGTCATGTATACCTTTTATAGAGTGTACAGCTTGTTATGGGTGAAATTGCACTTTAATCCTCCATATAAGTCTTGACTCATTTGTATTTAAAAACTCCCTGTTAGAGGTGGGTTCCTCCCAGTTCGGACCGGTTCAGCTGAACTGGGAGCAACCTTCTGGTGACGTCCTGATAAGGTCACAGAACTGGTTTGGCCACCATCTTAAAAAAAAAAAAGATTTTTTTAAATAGATTTTTTTTTATTTATTTTTTTTAATCTTTCTTCTGAGCATGTATGGAAACTGAGTTTCTGGCATTGTGCATGTGCTCCCCATCTTGTTTTTGGCTTTTAATCTTCTTTTAAAAAATTGGGATTTTTCGGCATTGTGCATGTGTGCACACATCAAGCACGCATACGCCCACGAAGTGTGCCCAGAGGAAGCAAACTGGCAGCGAGGTAAGTTGTAACCCACCCCTGTCCCCTTGTGCCCCCTTTTAAGTAAGATATCTGAAAGATCGGAATTGTATGCAAAAGTGTAAGCGTTCTCATTAAAAAAAGGAGAATGATTTTGCTAAATGTATCACTAGCAGCTTCCAACATTGCATATAGCTGTCCTCTGAGAACAATTTTTGACACCTCATGGTTTTCAATCAGAAATACTGTATATTCGACTCCCACAGATATTTTGTGTTGGTTGTTTATTTTATTTTATTTATTTGTATTAGCCTTTATTGTTTTTTGTTTTTTACAAACATCTAACAGCTATAGCTGGGGGAACCTTCGCACTGGTTCATCTGGAGCATGAATTGCAAGTTGCGACCCTACTTGGATCAGGAGGCTCTCCTCACTGTTTCTCATGCCCTTATCACCTCACAGTTGGGTTATTCCAGTGCAATACATGGGACTACCTAGGGATGGGTTACTACCCAGATGGGAGAAATGCAGTGGGGTAGTGAAAATGGAGCTCCACCCCAGAGCATCCAATTTGCACTGAACGATGTTGAAAGAAAATGCAGGGCATCCTGCATAAGCCACACCCACAGTGTGGTAGTAAAAAATTGTTTGTTTGTCGTGTTTGTTCTGTCTCTGTCTCTAAATAAGAGTTTATATATACAGTATATGTCCTAATACATTCTACCACAGTAGGCTAAGTAAGAGTATGTGTGTGTATGTGTGTGTGTATATTATATATATATATACTATACAGCTACCATCATGGCAAAGTGCAAGGGTGTTGGAGAAGAGAGAGAACGGGCGGCGAAGGTAGCAGGAGGTGAGGGGCATTTTGGAAGTGAGATTGGGCAGAGAACGTAGCAGCAGGCAAGAGGCATTTTGAAGAGAAATCGGACACAGAATGTAGCAGCAAGCAAGGGGCATTTTGAAGAGAGATCGGGTGGAGAGCGTAGGAGCAAGCAAGGGGCGTTTTGAAGAGAGTTTGGGCACAGAACGTAGCAGAAGGCAAGGGGCATTTTGAAGACACATTGAGCTCATAAAGAAGAGAAGCTGTTTGGAAGAGATAATTTTGGGGTGGGGAGAAAGGAAGGCAAGGACACATTGAGCTCATAAAGTAAAGAAAACTGGAAGAGATCGTTTTGGGGTGAGGGAAACATGCACATACACACACACACACACACACACACACACACACACATACATACATATATACACACACACATAGCAGTGGGCTACGAGCCAGACCACGATTCATAAGTTCTTGCGGGACCAGCACAATTTTGCTGCTGCACCTGTGTAGGTAGCAATATCGCACATGGAGCCGCAGGTAAATCCTCACCAAAACACAGGCGCAATTTTGCTACCTCCACAGGTACAGCAGCAAAATTGAGCTGGTCCCGCAAGAACTTACGAGCCATGGTGGCGAGCACAATTTACCGTCCCAGCTCATAGCAAACCGCTGTGCACAGACAGACACACACACATATACATATGCATACATACATACATACATACATACATACATACATACATACATACATACATACATATATGTTTTTTGTGTTGAATCACCCAGATTCTCTACCTTAGGGGGCAAAGACTGCAAGTTCAAATTCCAGGGTATGGCTATCTGATGAGGCCAGAACAAGGCTGAAATAAACCATCCTAGTCTCCCTTAATTTTCAAATTCAGCAAAAACATGTGACACACACACACACACACACACACACATATGTAACAGTAACAGCAAGGGTTATGCCCTAATTCATTCTAATAAGTGCTGTTGATTTTGTATGAGATGTTACAAATTCTGTTTTTTTCCTTAATATCCCTCCTTCCTTTTTGAGATCTGATTTTATCCTTCCTCCTTTCTGTATCAACCATGGTATATTTTAGATTTTACTAAACTTGGTAATTTACTCATAGAATTGGAAACATTACTCATATTATATATTGTGTATAATTATATATATATTGCATCAACATATTTTTGGCTGTAATTATCTCCAGCCTGACAAATATTAGAAGGACAACCTAAGGGGGAAATTGTTGGACTTATATTCCATTTGCCTGATATGTCCTTTTAAGATTTTTTCCCGCTCCTTTGGGACTTTGTACCATAAAAATCCAATATATATCTTTATCTCTCTCTCTCTCTCTTCTCTCTCTTTCTATCTATCTGTCTGTCTGTCTGTCTAATCTATCTATCTATCTATCTATCTATCTATCTATCTATCTATCTATCTATCTATCTATCTATCTATCTATCTATCTATCTATAGTTTCTTGTATTGTCACTTGTTTTTAAATGTTTTTAAGAATTTGTAAACTGCGTAGAGCTGCTAAGAGTTAGGCAGTATATACATTGGTGGTGATAATGGTGATGATAATTAGTCAACAGCAACCTCGCTGACAAACTATAATATAGTCTTATACTTAGGAGAAAACAAGATCAGTTTCTTGTTCAAGAAAGCATTAGTTCCTCATATTTGCCTAATTGATAAGATTACAGCATCACCACTGAGATTAAAGCCAGCTCTTTAATGCTAAAACAGACACAAACTAACATTTCCAATAATCTGGACTAATGATTTCCTGTGTCTTTGTATTATTATTATTATTATTATTATTATTATTATTATTATTATTATTATTATTATTATTATTGTGGTGTTATTGTTATATTTATTAGATTTGTATGCCCCCCCCCATTTGTATGCCGTCTTTATAGTGGCTCTCAGGGACTGAGCAATGACAGGAGAGGGGAAAAAATTAACACCATTCAACTCTTCTGTTTCTAGGACCAAACACATTATTTTATCCTGTTATTACAGCTGGAACATGTTTTGCAGTAATAAGACAACCTCTGAAATCTTGGGGAACTGCAGTTGGTGTAATAGACTCTGGTTTAAGATTTAAAGGCAGTATCTTGTGTCTTTGAAGTTTACATTTATTGGTTTGATATATAGAAGAAATGATAGACAGACAGACAAATTAAGCCAACAGTATGATACAACTGTTCTAAAGGCACATTAATCTGCTAATAAGAGCCAACTGTGAAACCATATCAAGAAAATTCACAGCAGGGTTACTAAGAAATTGAATGGGTATCATTACATAAGAAGAGGCTGCAGTTAAGGAAAAATATAAACAGAGCAATTGTCATCAGAAAGTAAAACTTACATGACAATTATAAGACATAAAGTTTTCTGGAGATATTTTCAAGAGTAGACCAAAGCAAAGATTTGAACCCAGATCTCTCCTCATAAATCCAACTCTCTTAAGTCATACCAGATGCATTACATCTGCAAAAAAATCTTATTAATATCGTTCTATTCTTGGTTCGGATGGTTTGGCATTCTCATTTTTTTCTTCTAAAAAAAAATCTATCAATAATTCATTGTGACCAATGCAGTCAAAAGCCCTTGCATTATCAAGAAAGTAAAAACAGACATTTTTTTTGGAATTCCCTTGGCCTTTCCGCTCTTTTTTTAAAAAGTTTTTTTATTTATAAAATACTTAGAAAAAGACAAGACATACATAACACCAAAAGACAAATATGTAACGGATCATCTAGTATATACACTCAAGTATCCTAAATTATCTATATCCAGTAAAGTATCTATATCCACTATATATGTGTGTGTGTGTGTGTGTGTGTGTGTGTGCGTGCACACTCATACATCCATACACACACATGTCCTTTCTCCCCACCAATGGTATAATTTGTTCCAGGTTTCGTAATACTCTGTCTCATTTTTTCTTTCAATTCTGATGTTAGCCTGTCCATCTCTGAGCACAATAATATTTTGCATAAGACATCTTGTTCTGGCTGGCTGCTCCAAGAATACAATCTTTACAGGCTTGTAATTTTCAAAATAACACTTCTTTATTTACTTTCTTCCACATTGGAATTAATCAGTATACATCTCCAGCATGCAAAATACATTCCAAACTCATAGGCAAAACTACAGAGTCATAAATTCTTTCTAAATGAACAGGCTGTCGATTTCAAACATCTCATCTTTGAGTCAGGTTCACACTACTTAAAAACAGTTTTATCATGCAATATAAAGACTCACTTCTTTGGAGAAAGGACAAATGCATCCATCTTGTCTATTTCTCTTTGCAGAAAAGCATCAGTTTCTTCTGGTAAATTCCGGATGTGAGGTAATTAATTAATTTACACACTCGGAAGAGCATTTTGAAAACTCATCTATGTCGCCAGGCATGGAGGAATTGATATCTCCTTAGCTGTACTGACTTTATGTATGGTGTGTTTGGGTTGTATGATTGTTTTTCATAGGGTTTTCTTAAATTGTTTTAATATTGGATTTGTATATGATGTCTTTACTTGTTGTGAGCCGCTCTGAGTCCTCGGAGAGGGGTGGCATATAAATCTAATAAATTATTATTATTATTATTATTATTATTATTATTATTATCATCATCATCATCATCATTATTATTATTATTATTATTATTATTATTTTCTAAACCGCTTTTCCCCAAGTTCGTCCCTTCTCTTCTCTGACCTTCTAAACTTGGCACTTAACCAAGGACTATGGCAGGCCAAAGCCTTAGAATCCACATGATATCTGAAGAAGTACTACTATGCATACCATTGTCCGATGGATTTTCTATTAAGTTCTCATCACCACTATCCTCCTCCACATCTCTTAAATCAGAGTAATTGACAGCTTCTACGTCTTCATCCTCCTCTGAATCTGACATTTCCAAAGGCTGACAGGGAACACTCACAACACTTCTGTGGGTATATTCCTGTTAGCCTATCGTTGGGCAAAGGCATGCCTTGCAGCAGTCAAAATACGTAACATTAAATAAGTTACGTTTTTATCGTATGTGTCCATTATTATCCCTAATAAGAAGAGCTCTGACTTTAAGTCCAATTGTATTTTCAGTATTTCTTCCAAGCAGTGTTTTACCATTGTCCAAAATTTTTGTAACTTTCCACTCTTAATCAGATGAAAGCAATGCGATTTTGGTGCAGTGGCCTTGGCTGCATCTGGCTTGTGCATATGGTGGTTATTCCATATATTGTTTAAATCTAGGCTAGAAAAATATTGAGCATTGTCTATTTTTAGGTGCACACACACAAAACAGACACACACACAGCTATTTGGTATATTGATCACTGAGTTAAATGTTTTGAGATAAACTGTTGACATGTTTGTTAAAAACAGGGCTATGTTCTCACTTTACACATATTATTTGCTACAGCTGTATTACCACGACAAGGTCACTATTACAGTTGCTCAATACTGTATGCACTTTGGCTGGGTCAGTTAATTCATAAATATATATAATTATAACCCTGCAATACAATTCTCAAAGTGTTTAAGTTAAAATGATGCTACTGTTAGCTAATTCAGTTTACAAAATGTTGCAGAAAGTTTGTCAATCTAATACAGTATTTAGATTTTCAGCCTCCTCAATAATCGTGGTATAATTTGCTTAATTCTGTTCTTACTCTATTTGGAGTGGTTATATTTGCTAAATTATTAATAACTGACTCATCTTCAAATACCAGGAATATATAGAAAACCATTTCAATCATTCAGTCACCCAAGACTAATTCCTTGTGTGTCCAATCCCAGTTGGCCAATAAAAATTCTATTCTATTCTATTCCATTTCCCAATATTTCTGATCTGGGGTTTTTTTGTTAGAGAAAATGTATTTTAATTGTGTGCTGGTTGTTTGTCAGTGTGTATGCTTAGTTCTCAATTTATAACCACGATTTGTATCAGTATTTCCATTGTTAAACAAGGCAGTTGTTAAGTGAGTAGCACCATGGTTGTTAAGTGAATCATATGATTATTCAGCAAAAGCAGATTTCTCCATTCACTTTGCTTGTTGAAAGTCAGTTGGGAAGATTGGAAATGATGATCACATAACTCTGGGATGCACTATCATAAATATATGCTGGTTGCCAAATGCTCAAATTTTGATCACATGACTGTGTAGATGTCACTATGGTTGTAAGTTCAAGGAGCAGTAATAAGTCACTTGTAACTTTGGTCACTAAATGAATGGTTTCAAGCCAAGAGCTATCTGTACAGTTCAACTAAAATAATGGAAGCTAGATTGTAGTATTAGAGCTAGGTTCATGCTTGTTGGCTGAGTATGAAAATATTAAACTTTAAGGTATACCTTGTTTAATCATGGCTTGTTAACAATGTTGCTGTTATTTGATACACAAAGTAGTAAACCAAAGCCACAAAGTCGATAATTCTTGTGTTTTTGTGTGTATATGCAGTGGATATTAAACAATGAAACCTATTACATTCAGTTTTAAATGTTAAAAATAAATTTAAAATTACATGCCCAATGACTTATCTGTGATTTATTTATGTATTATAAATGATCTTGAAAATCAATATCCTACTTTTTTAAAAAAGATAAGTGGTACTAGGTCACAAGATATCTATTATGTCCTAATAAGCTGAATAAAAGCTCAATGCTGATTGGTTCTGATGCGGCAAGTCAAAAGAGACTTGCCGCCAAAAACAAATAGCTGTCAAAAAAGTTCCCGCGTTTTAAAAGGGTATAAATAGGTGCGGCTTTCGGCACTGCTTCAGTTGAAGTTTATTTCAGAGCTGAAGCACTACTGAAAGAGCTGTTACCTAGATTGATCTCCAGCCTCTGATTTAACAATAACATATTTATTTTTCCTCTGAGAAAAATCATTACATACGTGTTTAGGTGGGATTTTTCTTCCCATAGGCAAGCATGATCCCATCACAATACAAGTTGTTTTATTTAGTACTTATGCACTTGTAAAAAGCTGATATTTTATGGGCAGAGAATGCCTATACTATTAGCATTATGTTAGAATAACTGATATTTTGATGTGTGAAAAATTACAGTGTCTTCAGTTTTCAGTCAGATGCCACTTGAGAGCTATGCATAAATATGTGAGCCATTTGTGTAGCTGAGAACACACTGCCTTCCCAGAGGAAAAGATCTTGTTAGACACATAAGCATAGAGTGCATAACACATATTTTAAATGTTTTCTTTTCCATATTAAAAGGGTTTGGTGTTGATCTAATTGCTCTACATGGAGACAATACTAGCATAGCTGTTAAACTATGCAAAGCAAAAGGATAGCCATCTCTCAGCCATCTCTCCATTTTTCTTAATAGCTCAGTAAGGCAAGTTATTTGCTTAAGGAGAATTGATATTCTTGGAACCTGGAATGCAAACCTGGTCTCCTTTGATCAACAGGCAAGAATTATAGGAAGTCCAAGATGGAAAGCTATGCATTCTGTTTGACCAGAGATGAGGAAGTAGAGTTTGTGGAGCTGAATGGCAATATAGCAACTTTTTGATGCCTCTCATTTATTTTCTAAGCTCTTTTATTTGAAGGGAAAAAATGGATTGATTCCCCATTAAGAATAACATCTTGGGCCTGATCCTTTTTCATCTCTCCTTGCTGGTGAAATAGCAGGGGCTGTAGCTGAAGGGAGTAGAGAAATATGAGCCATAGAGTATGCCATTTGAGAACAACCCTGGGACTTTGGTTTATATAGGTAGTCCTTTATTCCCAACTTTTCGGTCAGCGACTGCTGAATTTACAATAGCACTCAAAAGCTGTTGTAAGAAGCATCCCTATAGTCATGTGATTGCAATTTTGGCAAACAACTCTCAATTACAATAGTAATTGATCACATGATTGTTATTTGCAAGCTCCACAGGTGGCTTCTGACAAGAAAAGTCAATGGGGAAGTTGACAGGAAGTTGAAAATGCTATGATATCATATAGTATCACACTTATCAACTTTAGCAGCCATTTACTTAATGACCACAATCGGAATTGATGGAACTGGTATTGTAAGTTAGCATAAGCATGTGACATGCATGTTGCTTAACAATGGAGTCGCTGGTCCCTGTTGTGGCTGGTAAATAAGAACTATCTATATTAAGAGGTATCCCAATACAGTGGTACCTCTACTTAAGAAGTTTTCTAGATCAGAACCGAGTATTCAAGATTTTTTTGCCTCTACTTAAGAACCATTTTCTACTTAAGAACCTGAGCCTGGAAAAATTTCCCAGGAAATTTGAGAGCGGCAAGAAGACCCAGCCAGTTTCCTGCCATTCCCCCTTTAATCCTGACCATCTCGGGCTTTTCTAGGCTGCCAGAGGAGCCTTTCAGTGGCGCTTAAGGAGGCTTTGGCAGCCCAGAGCGAACAGAGTGAGGTGCATGCTCCTCTTTGCCGCCTCAGAGTCCCTCTTTTTTTTTTTAAGCCTTAAAGTTTTGGATTTTTTTGAATCCCCTCAGCTCACCTTCCTTCTGCAGCGACTGTCCTCCTCTTCCTCTTCCTCTTCCTCCTCCTCCTCCTCCTCCTCCTCCTCCTCCTCCCACCCAAATTCTGAGCTTTTATTTCTTTCCTAATGGGTTTGCACACATTATTTGCTTTTACATTGATTCCTACGGGAAAAATTGCTTGTACTTACAAACTTTTCTACTTAAAAACCTGGTCACGGAACAAATTAAGTTCTTAAGTAGAGGTACCACTGTATATTGATTTACAATCCCCCAAATTCCCTGACAGAACAGAGATGTTATTCAAAAGACTTGGTTAGCTGGTAATGCCAGGAACTGATATCCGGTAGAGAGACTAACTAGGACTGTAGAGAAACTAACTAGGACAACCTCTTTTAGAACATATGTACATATGTTGTACACAGGTTGCACGTTATTCCTGAAACAGTGTAATTCTTTTCTCCTTAGCCAGGAAATAAGCAAGTAACCTTTCAAGAGTAAGCAAACAACTTGGGTGTATCAGTGGAAATACAGTGTTCCCTCGATTTTCACGGGTTCGAACTTCGCAAATAGCCTATACCACGGTTTTTCAAAAAATATTAATTAAAAAAATACTTCGCGGTTTTTTTCCTATACCACGTTTTTTTCCATCCAATGACGTCATACGTCATCGCCAAACTAATAATTTTTGCAAATAAATAACAAAAAAAATAATTATTGTTAATAAATAATTATGTTTATAAATATCAGGATCACTATTCAATGGTGAGTACCAGTAATAATGGTGAGTAAATGGTTGTTAAGGGAATGGGAAATGGTAATTACGGGTTTAAAGTGTTAAGGAAAGGCTTGTGATACTGTCCATAGCCAAAAATGGTGTATTTACTTCCGCATCTCTACTTCGCAGAAATTCGACTTTCGCGGGCGGTCTTGGAACGCATCTCCAGCGAAAATCGAGGGAACACTGTATAATACTTTTAGACATAACTGTGAACCATGACAATCTTCAAACTATCTCTGGATGCCACAGTGGGCAAAGACAATCACAAATTGCATTTTAATTGGAAGAAAAGCAGTGACTTGCTCCTTTCCAAGTGTTCCCTAGTGCTTCAGCTTCCACCCTTCATTTAAATAGTCTGTGGTCTATACAACCTACTGCTTTCCTGTTAAATTGTTTTAATGACCTGTGTTTCCCTGAAAATAATACATGTTCCCATAAGGCCATTCAGGCTTTTCAACGCATGTACTGAAATAAGGCGCCCCCCCCTACTTTTTGAGGAGCAGCTCTTTTTGCGGTGGGCACTCTTTCGGCTGGGAGAGCAAGATTGAGAGCAAGATTGAGTCCTGAGTGTACGGAGGGGGCGGCATACAAATCTAATAAATAATAAATAATAATAAGAAGAAAGAGGCGGGTGCACCCACACTCCATCAATGACAATGCTATTCTCTCAAGACATTTTATTCAATCACTATGCTAATTTTAAAAAATTATTTATTTATTTATTTGTTTGTTTGTTTGTTTGTTTGATTGATTGATTGATTGATTGATTGATTGATTGATCTTTATGCCACCCTTCTCCTTAGACTCAGAGCGGCTTACAACATGTTAGCAATAGCACTTTTTTAACAGAGCCAGCATATTGCCCCCTACAATCTTTACTTAAGCTGATTTAATTGCCTTTATTGTCTTGCTACTACCTATGATCTAACTTTTAGGTACCTCTCTCTGTTTTTCCTTGGTGATTTTAATGGATTGCAAACGACATTGGTAGACCATGCTTTTAAAGGGCAGCATGCATCTTTTAAATAAATATATAAACAAACAAAATAATTTTTCAAACACTTTGTTGAGCACACCATTTGTAACTCTCCGCTCACTTGCCTGCTTGTCCCAGGATGTCATTGGCTGCAATAAACATGATGCAAGGCCATGCTTTTTTTTTTTTAAAAAAAAGAAGTGTTTGATTTGATTTTAAAAATTAATTCTACATGCATTTATGCTTATTTTTATTATTTTTTTGCAAAGGGGTGTGGGTGTGGGGGCTTCTAACATTTTGCTATTTTTCCCCCCATTTCTGTTCATTCCTCATCATAGGGTTTCACAGCCTCTGAAGGGTGAATGTAACCAGCACAAGTTCTCCCACTGCTGCCTCTTGTGAATACCTGCAACGCAAACAAAGCTCAGACATTATGGGGACAACTCAGGTACTGTTAACTTTCCAGGACCAATGCCTCTTTTTTTGCACAAAAGAAATAATATGTGCGTTGCCCCCCAAAATGGAGTAATTTCCACTTAGAAAGTGGTACTGTAACTTGTGCTGGGTTATTTCTTTTAATAGATAGTCTACAATTTGGTAAATGAAGGGTTAAGAAACATGCAACCAAACTAATATGTTTATTAGTTAATAAGAGTAGAACTAATGTTTCAATATATATGCAATATACATATTTTCCTAGTTAATAAATAACTGGTTTTTGAATCTATCATGAATCTATCACACAATAAATTAAACGATGCATGCCTTTTTTCCTCAAAGCATTCAATCTTCAGGGAGTTCCCTGAAATATATTCCCTAGCAGGAAGTTGAGAGGAAGGCAGACAGGCGGGCTGGCCTTATAGGAATTTCAGCTTATTTGCTTTATTTAAAGATATAATGACCAGACGTCCCGCTTTTGGTGGGACAGTCCCGATTTTTAACTATTTATTACACATCTTGCAGCATTTTTTAAAAGTCCCAACCAATGCTTAATGACAAAGAAAAGGTAGTAGATGAAGAGAAGAAGAGGGGAGGGGAGAGGGGCCGAGATGTTGTCATGGATTTGTTGTGCCTCATGTCAGTCGGATCCATATGGACCAAACATCCATCGTAGGAAACACTGCAACCAACTGACACAGGGATGCCCAAGCCCCTCTCAGCCCCTCCTTCCTCCCGGGGATTTCCATGTGGGGGAGACAAACACTTCCCTGTCACTCCCCGCTTCAAAGAAACTGGGGGAAAGACCTAGGTTGGAGGACCCTGCCTCCTTCTGCTGTCCATCTCTCGGAGTGGCCAATAGGGCGCGGTGACACATCGGCCTATCCGGGAATGCTTGTGATTTCCATGACAGCGCCTCTGCAGGACCGAGTGGACTAGCTTCTTGGCTAGGCTTGGAGGAAGAGAAAAGGAGGTGAAGCAGAGGGCGCGGTGGCTGGTTGGTCGCTCCATCCATCTGCGGGGGAGATGGGCTCCCTGCGAAGGTCACTGGTAGGAGAGGAAGTGATCCCTGGGCTTTGCAGGTAGGGTTTATTGAGCCGAAGGACTCTCCCAGGGGCTAAGCAGCAGCAGCAACCTTAGCTGTTAGTTTCCTGTCTTTCTTTCTCTCCCTTTTCTCATTGCCGGTGGAAAAGGAACTGTGTTGCCTTTATTTCCCCTGTTTTTGTTATCGCCTGTGCATTGGGGAAGGAAAAGCAACATCAGGAAGAAAGCTCTGTTTAATGATTTCTGCGCACAGAGAGGAACTGCCCTGCCAAAAGCGGGACGTCTGGTCACTTAACTTTAAAGGAATTCACCATTCTGAACAAAAAAACCTAAGTTCAAACCATTAGCAGAATTTTAACATCTCATCTAAAAAAATAACATTCCCACAACTATCCAATGATTATTATTATGATTATAAAACTGGCCTACCTCTGTACCACAAATGTATAATTCGTTATAGAAGGAAAGGCTATGTAGGTAGTCCCTGGCTTACAAGTTTGTTTAGTGACCATTCAAAGTTACAAAAGCACTGAAAAAAGTAATTTATGAGCACTCAATTGAGGTTGTAAGTCAAGGGCTACTCCCCACCCCCACCCCTGTCAATAGTGTCCCGCTTTACCCATGTTTAAATCTGATCACTTTATAAAAGAACTCCCAATAAATAGATGGAAAATGGAAACTTCTGGTCAACTTAGCTTCTTCAGGCTTCCCCTTCCTGCATTTATTCTCTTACAAAGGTAGCATTTAAAAAATAAATAAAGCACCTCTAATAACAATAGCAATAGCAATAGCAATAGCAATAGCAATAGCAATAACAATAACAACTACTGTAATTCTCTCTACATGGGGCTACCTTTGAAAAGTGTTCGGAAAATTCAGATCATGCAGAATGCAGCTGCGAGAGCAAACATGGGCTTCCCAAGGCATGCCCATGTTACACCAACACTCCGCAGTCTGCAATGGTTGCCGATCAATTTCCGGTCACAATTCAAAGTGTTGGTTATGACCTATAAAGCCCTTCATGGCATCGGACCAGAATATCTCCGGGACCGCCTTCTGCCGCATGAATCCCAGCGACCAGTTAGGTCCCACAGAGTTGGCCTTCTCCAGGTCCCGTCGACTAAACAATGTCATTTGGCGGGACCCAGGAGAAGAGCCCTCTCTGTGGTGGCCCCGACTCTCTGGAACCAGCTCCCTCCAGGTATCAGAGTTGCCCCCACCCTCCTTGCCTTTCGCAAGCTCCTTAAAACCCACCTCTGTCGTCAGGCATGGGGGAACTGAAATTTTTTCCCTTCCCCCTAGGCTTATAGAATTTATACATGGTATGCTTCTTTGTATGATTGGTCTCTTAAATTGGGGATTTTTAGATAATTTTTAATATTAGATTTGTTACATTGTCTTTTTTATTGTTGTTAGCCGCCTCGAGTTTTCGGAGAGGGGCGGCATACAAATCTAATAAACAAACAAATAAATAAATAACAATAACAATAACTTATTAGATTTGTATGCCGCCCCTCTCCAAAGACCTCTAATGCATCCATAACTAAATTTAAGTTTCTTTTTAAAAAAATCAAAATAAATTAGTGTCCTGATTTAAGAAATAGAGATAAGATGCCCTTTCCTGAAACTTTTGCTGTTGTTGGGGATAGGGAACAAAAACCAGAATAGAAGCAAATGGTCTGGATGTTATGTTAAAAGATGTAATACTGCAGCAGCACCCTCTAGTGTATATTTAGCCAAAAATAGTGAAGCTGCTGGTAATAAATTCCATATCTGAGTGAACAATATATTTTTCTTCATATTAGCATTTATATAAGCAAAGTGCAATAAATGTTGATGAAAACTTCGGCATACACAAGACTTACATTTCTTTTAAGCTTTTCGTTTAATGATATTCTCAAATCCGCTTGCTTTTGTATGCTCAGTTTACCTTTATAAATCTGTACGAAGCTTTCCAATGTAATATATTACTAGGACCAATTAGCAGATTTTTTATTCTTGTTATAGTGAAATTGGATTAGTTTTATTCCATTTTGAAATTTACATCTAATAGGGAGCTATCAAGAGAATATCATACGATAATCATTTTGTGTCAGAGTCATAAGCATAACAGAGTCCTTTGGGAGTGGGATGGTATATAAATCCAAATAATAAATAATGAATAATAAATAAATAAACATAACCTGTATTAATGCAATCTCATTGGAATTGTGTGCCAATAGTTACATCTGAAACCATGTTTATTTCACTAGAAATACATTAGTCCAAAATCCCGCACTTTGATATTAGTAACAATAAATATTATACTGCAAGGGGAATATTTTACAGATAGTCCTTGGTTTATGACTAGTCACTTAGTGACTGGATTTGAAATTTAGACAGTTGGGGGTTCCTTTATAATCAGGTGCCCAAATTGTAACATGGTTGCATTTGAGGTCATTTGCAATGTTTAATGAGCATGTGATCATATTTTATGATGGTTTTGGAGAAAAATAGCACTTTCAATTTTCGGCAAAGCCATGTCCATCACAAATCATTGATTTTGCTTAACAACCATGGGTTTGTTTAATATTCATGGCGATTAACCTAACTACTACTGTATAAAAACATTAAAAGTCCTGAGTGTGCACAGATATGGAAGATTTTCCCTTGCCAACTTGCAAGCTTCCCCAATAGCTTCCTATTAACTTTCTTGGGAAGTCAGGGAAATTTCATACAGCGATCATGTGATTACAAGGTACTCCAACTAGTTGTCAGTGTGAACCAGATACCAAGCGCCCTTGTCAAAAACATATGACCACAGGGATGCTGGGATCAGTGATAACCATTATGTATTTAGCACCATCATAACTTTGAACAGTTGCTGAACAGATGGCTATAGGTTGAGGAAGACCTATACTCACAAAATAGTTGCCATGGTGATCATTGCCTGTCACAGACAAATATGTACCAGAAGACAAATTAGTCAACTTCTTGCATTCTTCTCTGGTTCCTCAGGATTCTGACTACCATTCAGGTTTTTTTAGGATGTGTGGGGCGGATGGTGGTACTGCTTGGATAAGTCCCTGCAGTTAAGTAAGATTTCAGTGGTTTGCCATTGCATACTTCCTAGGCCTAAGAGAGAGAGGTTGGCTCAAAGTTCAGGTCGTGCAGAATGCAGCTGGGTGAGCAATCATGGGCTTTCCCAAATATGCCCATGTTACACCAACACTCCGCAGTCTGCATTGGTTGCCGATCAGTTTCCGGTCACAATTCAAAGTGTTGGTTATGACCTATAAAGCCCTTCATGGCACCAGACCAGATTACCTCAGGGACCGCCTTCTGCTGCACGAATCCCAGCGACCAGTCAGGTCCCACAGAGTGGGTCTTCTCCGGGTCCCGTCAACTAAACAATGTCGCTTGGTGGGACCCAGGGGAAGAGCCTTCTCTGTGGCGGTCCCGGCCCTCTGGAACCAACTCCCCCCAGAGATTAGAATTGCCCCCACTCTCCTTGCCTTTCGTAAGCTTCTTAAAACCCACCTCTGCCGCCAGGCATGGGGGAACTGAGATACCATTTCCCCCTAGGCCTTTACAATTTTATGCATGGTATGTCTGTATGTATGTTTGGTTTTATAATAAGGGTTTTTAACTGTTTTAATATTGGATTGTTATATGCTGTCTATATTACTGTTGTTAGCCGCCCCGAGTCTATGGAGAGGGGCGGCACACAAATCCAAGAAAGAAAGAAAGAAAGAAAGAAAGAAAGAAAGAAAGAAAGAAAGAAAGAAAGAAAGAAAGAAAGAAAGAAAGAAAGAAAGAAAGAAATTTACCTACTTGGCTTTGTGCCTAAGTCAGGCCTACAACTCATGGTCTTTCAATTTGTAGCCTGGTGTTTTAACTATCACACCAAACTGGCTCTCACCATTTAGCTTACTCTGGTCTTTTTTCCCCTAGGGCAACAGACAGGTTTATAAGTAAAGCATTTAATTGCAGCTACCCACTATTTTGATTTTATATGAATGGAATTGAGATGTGAGATCCAGAATCATTCTAAATAAAGATGATTCAAGAGGATTTGCAGCCTGTCAACTAACCATTCTATTATTATATTTTCAAGTGTCTGAAAAAATGTTAATTAGGGTAGGGACCCTGATTCGCAGGAGGCTGTCAGTTATTTGGGAGAGTTCTCATGCAGTAAGAAACAAAGTTCCGAATCCATCCATTAGCAAAATAAAAGACAGAAGGAAATTTGGCTTCTTGTCCAAAAAAGGGGGATATTTACCCTTTTGTATCACTCAGAAAAACAGGTGCAAGAATGAATTTTGGTTTTACTATAAAGAGGGCTCATATCTGAGACACCTCAGTTTGGAATGTTTTCACAGTGTCTTTTCTTTTAGGAAATTTGTTCTTCCAGCCTTTGCCTTGTCAGCAAAAGGAAGATCAAATCAATTTTAATTCATACAATGTTGTGGGGATTTCAATCAATCAGATTGACCCAAAGGATATCTCTCAAAAAGTTCCTTGGGGGCATGGGCCTCAGATCTGAAGAAATTATTGTATGATGAAAACAAATCAGTCTATCACTCGTCTTTTATAAATCAATGCAAGCTCTGTGTGTGTGTGTGTGTGTGTGTGTGTGTGTGTGAAAGAAATGTAAATGTAATAAATAAATAAATAAATAAATGTATAATAATATATTTAAGAAATTCTCTAAAAGTTTCTTTCCCTCATATTAAATTGAATGGTATGTCAAAATTCAATAGAATTTCACAACGGAGTGCTTTTGGATACTGCATTATGTTTGTTATAGTTATTTTCTGAAGAAATAAGGATTCAAGTAGTAATAAAACAATAATTATTCCAAAGTCCCCAACAAAGATATGTAAAGCATGAGTGATGTGTGGCATATTCTGAGTTGACAAAGATCCACTTGTGTGCGCCATCCAGCACCATCAACACCGTATAACACCATCTTTGGATTAAGCCCATTCAATATTTGCCACAAATTAGATTTCTTATTTGACAAGGATGTCAAGCCAGCCTCAGCTTCCCATCTCCAGGATGTGCTTGTGAATATTTTTTCTTATTTCTGAACAACACATTTGTTTATTTATTTATTTATTTACTTAGCATATGGAATCTACAGAGATCATGCAATAGCTGATATACAACACTAATAAAACACATTTTATACATACAAACATGTTCAAATAAAGCATCATCAAATATACAGATTCATATAGGTGTCCTCACATACCCACCCCTACATGTATGTGACATGATAGCAGTGTTCCACTATCTCAGGGGCTGCGACAGAGAACAGGGAGTCAAGCTATTCTCCAAAGTACAAGAAGAGCAAGAAGCAATGGGTGGAAACTAGTCAAGGAGAAAAGCAACTTACAACTAAGGAGAAATTTCCCAACAGTTAGAACACTTAATCATTTGGACAGCTTGCCTCCAGAAGTTGTGAATGTTCCAACACTGGAAGTTTTTAAGAAGATATTGGATAACCATTTATTTGAAATGATGTAAGCCTTCCTGTCTAAGAAGGGAGTTGGACTAGAAGACCTTGAAGGTCCCTTCCAACTCTGTTATTCTATTTCAATTTCTAATTTGAAATATGTATGTGTATATATTTGTAGGTACATATGTACAGTAATGGGCAGCCAAATTTTTACTGCCACACTGTAAGTGTGGCTTATTTTGATGGTCATGTGACCAGGTGGGAGTGGCTTGAATGATCATTGTTAAATCACTGCACTGGAGACTTCTGTTTGTTCAAAAGCATTATTTATTTCCAGAATATAACAATCAACCGTTCCTCTCAATAACAACTCCCAACAAGGGCAACGGCTAATCCGTTGCCCTATTTATACCTTCGCTTAAGTGCGGGCTTTTTTACTGACAACCGTTTGTTTTTGGCGGCAACCTAAACTTAGCCGCGTCTTAACCAATCAGCGATTTTCTGTATTTCTTTAAATGAACACAACAATCATCATTGTTCAAGTGAACTGTTAAGTCCTCTACTTACAACCTCACCAGTGTCTCTCTCTGGGCTGACAATTTGCTTCATGTTTCCTGCGCTCTCCTTCCTGGGTTGCCCCCTGCCTTAAGCTGGGTAGCTAGGCGAATGGGTGCCGATCAGCTGTTGAGAAAACGGGGGGGGGGGGAGGAAATGGGCCCCCTGCAACTCCTGCCCGTGCTGGTCTCCCTGCTGCTTTCCAAGGAGGAGGAAGAGGATGGGAGGGGGGGTAGTCAGCTGGAGCTGGGCACACAGCTTCATTTCCGCTGGTGGAGCTGCGTTCTACCCCATCCTGCCCACTGCCCACCCCTGCATATGTACGTACATACATACACACACACCACAAAATATAATAAAATATTATATTAAGGTAAAAAGGTAAAGGTTTCTCATCTAGAAGTGTCCAATTCTAGGGGGCAATGCCCACCTCTATTTCCTAGCTGAAGGAGCCAGCATTGTCCAAAAAGCTTCCATGGTCATGTGGCCAACATGACTATACACATGTGGAACAGTAGCGGGTTCCTATAGTAGTGATAAAGGACATTGCACCTGTATTAAAAGTTGAGCTGCATGTGCAGCTTCAGGTGTCCTGAGTACGTCTGCACATATTCCAATGTGTTTTCGCTCCTGTGCATGCGCAGGAAGCAAAATCTCATGATGGGATACACACAAAATCTCATACATGCATGTGTCTCCTCGCAAGATTTTGCTTCCTGTGCATGTGCAGAAGCAAAAACATGCTTGGACATGTATGCACTGCATGCCCAGTGCACTGGTAGTGGCAAAAACGGGAATCCGTCCCTGACGTGGAACGTTGTTACCTTCCCATTGAAATGGTACCTATTTATCTATTTGCATTTGCATGCTTTCGAACTGTTAGGTGGGCAGGAGCTGGGATAAGTAACAGGAGCTCGCCCATTGTGTCCCAGTAAATTATGATAAAACTGTGATAAAATCACCATAATATGGCAACATAGTCACAATGGGATGTTATAATTTGATATCTAAGGTGACTGCTGCTGATGTGGCTGCAATAAGATCATTCCAGGTGCTTTGAAATTTCCTAGGAAATATTCTTGACCTAAATGTGTTACTCTTTGTTCCAGTGTGCCACAGTCACATTGAGGGCTCTTGGTCATTCCCCATTTAAAAAGCTTTGACTTGTTCTGGCATGGCCTGTTCTGATTCTATAAAGGTGGATCCTTTTTTCCCCAAGGCAACTGGATTCCTGGAAGTGATTTTATTGGGCCTTCATGATCAGCTTGGTTATGGTAATAAAAGGTCACCCATTTTAATTTTAATAACTTGATTGTTAGATAAAACCTAAGACCTACCTAGTCTAGTCTATACAGTGGTACCTCTATTTACGAACTTAATTCGTTCCATGACCAGGTTTGTAAGTAGAAAAGTTTGTAAGAAGAAGCAATTTTTCCCATAGGAATCAATTTAAAAGCAAATAATGCGTGTGATTGGGGAAACCACAGGGAGGGTGGAGGCCCTGTTTTCTCCCAGGAGATTCCTAGAGAAGCCCCACAGAGGCTTCTCACTGCCTTTTCCAGCTCTGTTTCTTCCCAGGAGATTCCTAGAGAGGCCCCATAGAGGCTTCTCCCCACCTTTTCTGGCCCTGTTTCCTCCCAGGAGATTCCTAGAGGGGCCCCATGGAGGTTTTCCCTGCCTTTTCCGGTTACAGTTTTGGAGGCTTGGGTTTCTAAGTGGAAAATGGTTCTTGAGAAGAGGCAAAAAAATCTTGAACACCCAGTTCTTATCTAGAAAAGTTCGTAAGCAGAGGTGTTCTTAGGTAGAGGTACCACAGTACTTCATATGTTTGAAGCATGCTTAAGGACGGCTTAATAGCTTGAGAAAAGGAAAGTAATTGCTTTATTTTCCCCTTAGTAATCAAAATATGGATTTTCTGTACTGAATTATTAGTTGCCACTCCAGACTTTGTCCCCCCAATCCAATTTTAAAGCTATCCTGGTTGGTAACCAACACACTAATAAGCCATCCCATAATGTTTATAGCTGCAGCATGGGAAACAAATTCCTTGTGTGTCTAATAACACTTGACTAATGAAGTATTCTGTTCTGTTACTGTCCTGTCCTGTAGCCTCCTCTCTCCTCCCATCTAATCCCATCTGATCCAATCCCATCCTATCCCCCTTCGTTGAACCAGCCCTCACTCTTATCGAATGATCATTTCCAAGTACAGTGATACCTTTTCTTACAAATTTAATTGGTTCCGGGACGAGGTTCTTAAGGTGAAAAGTTTGTAAGATGAAACAATGTTTCCCATAGGAATCAATGGAAAAGTGATTAATGCGTGCAAGCCCTTTTGCCAGCCGAAGCGCCCGTTTTTGCACTGCTGGGATTCCCCTGAGGTTCCCCTCCATAGGAAACCCTACCTCTGGACTTCTGTGTTTTTGTGATGCTGCAAGGGGAATCCCAGTAGGGGAATCCCAGCCAGTGCTTCTCTGGCAACAGAAGTCTGGAGGTCAGGTTTCCCAGCGAGGGGAGCATCAGTTAAATCGCAGCATTGCAAAAACACCAAAGTCCTCAAAACCCCACCTCCAGACCTCTGTGTTTTTGCGATACTGCGATTTCCCTGAGGCTCCCCTCGCTGGGAAACCCCACCTCCGGACTTCCGTTGCCAGCGAAGCACCCGTTTTTGTGCTGCTGGGATTCCCCTGCAGCATCACAAAAACACGGAAGTCCAGAGGTGGGGTTTTCCATGGAGGGGAGCTTCAGGGGCATCCCAGCAGCGCAAAAACGGGTGCTTCACTGGCAACGGAAGTCTGGAGGCGGGGCATCCCAGCGGTGGCGGTGGGTTTGTAAGGTGAAAATTGTTTGTAAGAAGAGGCAAAAAAATCTTAAACCCCGGGTTTGTATCTTGAAAAGTTTGTATGACGAGGCATTTGTAAGACGAGGAATCACTGTATTGTGAAAGAGGAATATTTAAAGATAAAGTAGCCCTTGCACATATGTGTTAGTCACTCCCGACTCTAGGGGGCAGTGCTCATCTCCATTTCAAAGCCGAAGAGCCAATTCTATCAGAAGACATCTCTGTAGTCATGTGGCCGCATGGCTAAATGCCAAAGATGCATGGAACGCCAAAAGTGATTCCTATTTTTCTACTTGCATTTTTTATGTGCTTTCAAACTGCTAGGTTGGCAGAAGCTGGGACAAATAATGGGAGCTCACCCCATTACGCAGCACTAGGGGTTTAAACTGCTGAACTGCTGATCTTTTGATCGACAAGCTCAGCATCTTAGCCACTGAGCTACTGTGTCCCAGATAAAGAAGACTTAAGACCATTTAATTCAGAAACTTTGTTTCTGAGTAGATTCATGGCACTACAGTTTTAAGCATGAATTCAGGGCAGCTTATATCCAGCTAAGTACACTGTATACTGTAAATGGTTTAAATGTATCTAGAGAGGCACAGCAGGGTCTATCTAAGTAAATAATGGTACAAGTAACACTGCAGTTAAGACAAAAGTGAATATTCATTGCATTAAGAATTTTGTTGATGATGCAAACTGAAATTAAACTAAGATCGTCTTTAAAATGTATCTGAATAAATGTGCACGAAACAGTGTAACAACAACAATAATTAAAATTACTGGCTGAGATGCAAGTGTTTTCTGATGGATCTTTAATAACTAATTTCTCTAAGATCTTATCTTAATGAAATCATGTTTTGCTTTTAAACATTTTTGTTTCCTTTATTTCTTTAGTTTTTATGATTCCTACATTTTAAAAAGAATGTTATATTGCTATGCATTTCTCTCTGTTTGGAGACTAACCAATATCTAGATCTATCATAGAGATTGCAATCAGTAGTAAATGAGGCCATATATCACATTCGTCTTCCAGAATAGATTAAGCATCCTTTGAATGTTTTGCAATTAGCCTGTAGTATAGTAGAAAGGAGATGGGAGGAAACCAGTTAATTTTTTTTCTTTTATGAGCACTGAAAACACATCCGTTGTTGAAGAGAGAATCACAGGGAATATGTGGATGGATGTGTACTATAGTCATGCTTCAGGGAGCAGATATATTTATTCTTACAATGAAACCATTGTTAATATCTGTAGTTCCGAGCATCTTAGAACTGAATAACGATAACCATCAAAAGTAACTATATCTGCCCACCCTTGTATTAATTTGTGTTAAAGAGAAAAATATCTCTTTAAATATATTTTACTTCTTTCTTGCACAGCACCAGCTCTGCACTTTTCACAACCTAGGAGAAGGTTTAGTTACCTTAGCTGGGCTGGAAACCTCGGGAGGGCCATTGAATAGTAGCAGTGAGATAGACACCATTCTGAACTCTTGGCTGTCAAATAAGCATCATCTGGATGTTTTCAGCTTAGATCTGGTAGATATGTAGGGAATGCTCCTAATCCTGCTCCTACAGTTTGTCAGGATAGTTTGCTTAAATAAAAAGATAACCTTGAGATGTACTCATATCATTTGAAGTAATATGGGAAATGTGCCATATTTTTTGGAGTATGAGACACACCATTTTACCCTCCAAAAGAGGGTGAAAACGTGGGTGGGTCTTATATACTGAATGTAGCCCCACCCAGCCACCCCCACCTTTTAGTTTCTGCCTCCCAGCAATTTATCCAACCCAACTGATTTTTTTAAAACTGCATCCATGTCCGGTTTTGCTGATTGAAAAGATCCATCCAGTCATAAAGCATTTTGTATTCTAAACAAATACAGATTCTGTTCCTTTTCAGGATTAATAAGACAGGATCATTAATCTCTCTGGCAAAACCTCTGTTTTACTCTTTCTTACATTGGCAGTGTTTTCCTGCAATTACTTTGTTTGGAAGGGGTCTAGCTTGGAACAATGGTCAAACAACTAGGGTCTACTAGTTTTCAGGGGTGGACTGATCTAATAGATCCAGTCTCCCTACCATGTAGAGCGATGCCATAATACTGGTAGGTTAGCCAAAGTGTGATCTGATCATCATGTTCAGGGATGAAAGTAAATATTTCCCCAAATAGACCATCTTGCCACTGTTCCAATAGAAATATAACTGTTATGTGTTGGTTCTGGATGACTTGGGATAGGTTTATAGCTATCATGCTGACCATGCTGTCTCTGATTTCACTGCTAGAGAAGGTGAACTGAAAGCCTGGATAACTTCACTGTCAGCCCAGCCAAGGAATTACAGAGTAGGTCAAAATGTTATTTTGTACCGTTAGTAGGAAGACTGGAAAAGCAGTGACTATCCAGCAGGATCTTGCACCAGACATCTTTGTGCCTGGGAACCTCCCAGTACCCACCTCTGGACCCAGCCAGGTTTCTGTAATCAGGGCAGACTAAGTCACAGATAAGGACAGCCACAGGGTGTTGTTCATACTCCTGGTCAGTTGGAGGATGATGAAGAGCTTGAGGACTCTGATAAAGATAGTGTTTATGAATTAGTGGTAGGCCCTGGGTTACAGGTATTAGAACAAGTGGGAAGCCAGCCACAGGATGTTGCTATAAGTCCAGAATCTAGTGAGGAAGAAACAGACATTCGCGGGGTCAATCCTCAATTCAGAAGGGTCCAAAAACAAAAAGAATAAGTGTTAGGGAAAAGATATTAAGGGGGTTAATGGGTTAAATACTAGAGTGATGTATTTGGAACATCAGGGGGCTAGTGGGGAAGAAGGGTGGAGTTTCAATGTTGTAGTTCTAAAATGAAATGTGTTTCCATTTTGCTCCAGAGCGAGTAAGTTCATTCTGTGTTATTTTGCAGTCATTCCTGCTGTTTTTGAAGCATGCTGTAAGTACATAAATCTTGGGAGACGGAGGAGGCTGGAAGGAATGTATGTGAATGTAATTAAGAGAGATAACGTGAGAAAAGGAATGTACCAGTCTGTATTGCATTTTGAATACGGAAGTGAAGAGAATAAAAATGGAGTTTCCTTGTTTATGAAATACTGCATTCAGTAAGAGTTATTTTTAATAACTAAAGTTCTACCAGAAACCAGAACACAGGGAATGAATGGAAGTGCCAGTGTGGTATAGCAGCAAGATGTTAGTCTAAGGAGCACAAATTTTAGACCTTCCTTGCCTGGACATGTTGGGTTACTGTATTTTTCAGAGTATAACATGCACCCTTTTCCTCCCCAAAAGAGGCTGATAATTTGGGTGTGTCTTTGAATGTAGCTTTTTTCCCAGTCCTAAATAGCTGCTAATGATCTTCTCAGCTCTTATCTTGCAGGGTCTTTCATTGTTTCTCTGTGCGAAGAAGGTTTTCCAACCCCTAAGTCTTTGTAGTTTTTTTCATTGCTCTAACTTGCTCTGAATTCATTTTTTTCGAGCCAGGTGCTAACGATGTTCCCAGCTCTTATGGCTTGCAAGCTCTTTCATTGTTACTCTCTGCAAAAAATGTTTTCCAAACCCTAGGTTTTTGCAGGGTTTTTTCATTGCTCTAACTTGCTCCAAATAAGTTTCTTTCCAGTCCTAACCAGGTGCTAACAATATTCCCAGCTCTTACCAACTTGCAACCTCTTCATTGTTACTCTCTGCAAAGAATGTTTTCCAAGCCCTAAATCTTTGCAGTTTTTTTTCCATTGCTCTAACTTGCTCCAAAAGTTTCTTGCCAGCCCTAACCGGCCCTAACAATGTTTCCAGCTCCTACTGCCTTGCAAGCTCTTTCATTGTTACTCTCTGTTAAGAATGTTTCTCCAACTCTGTCTTTGTAGGGTTTTTTTCATTGCTTTACTTGGTCCAAATGTTTCTTTTCAGCCCTAACCAGGTGCTAATAATGTTCCCAGCTCTTACCGGCTTGCAAGCTCTTTCATTGTTACTCTCTGCTAAGAATGTTTTCCAAACCCTAAGTTTTTGCAGTTTTTTCCCCATTGCTTTATAACTTGCTCCAAATGTTTCTTGCCAGTCCTAACCAGCCCTAACAATGTTCCAGCTCCTACTGGCTTGCAAGCTCTTTCATTGTTACTCTCCGCTAAGAATGTTTTCCAAACCCTAGGTTTTTGCAGGCTTTTTTCCATTGGTCTACTTGCTCCGAGTATTTCTTTCCAGGTGCTAATGATGTTCCCAGCTTTTACTGGTTTGCAAGCTCTTTTATTGTTACTCTCTCTGAATAAAGTTTTTTTTTAAGCCCTAACCAAAGGATAAAATAATGTGCTGAAGCTGACCAGACTAAGGATGCTAGCCAGATGAATAGTTGGTAAGCAGATGCTTTTTCCTATTTTCCTCTCCAAAAACTAAGGTGTGTCGTATACTCCAGTGCGTCTTATACTCCGAAAAATACAGTAATTTGGGCCAGTCACTCAATTCTATATTGGGAAGTTAAACATTATTTATCAATGTGCACTGAACCGAGATACAGTCATCATGGACATACACATACATCTACATTCAGACAGTAGTTATTCTACCATATCTGAGCCAAAGAGAAGAAAAATTCAGGAGAAGCAAAGATAAAACAGCATTTCTCTGTTTACATTTCAGAGTATAATTATCTATTTTTCTGAGTATGGTAGTTCTAATTATTCCTCAGTAAAGCCTAAGACAATATTTTGAAGGAAGCTGTCAATCAATTGGTAGCCAAATCCCTTGACCAAATTTCTAGCTGAAAGAAAAATGTATTCGGAGCAGATAATTCTGCAATTTGAGAAGACTCTGGAGAAAAGTCAGAAACTTTTAGTGAGCATTAAACTAAATAGCTCTCCATTTCCTTTCCTTTTTGCATTTTATTATGGAGAAGTTGGCAGGTCTCAATAGGTTCTGTAATAGTACCCAGTATTACAGAATCAGTTTTAAATATATAATTAAATGTACAACTGCTTCCTTACAGAGTTTTAGGTTGATTTGGGATGACTTGCATCACACGTTGTGGTTAGATTTGGCAAATTTTCTGCTCAAATTTAAATAGGTTGAAGCATTGATATAGTGCAGGGGTGTCAAACTGGATTTCTTTGAGGGTCAGATCAGCATTGTAGTTCTCCTCAGTGGGGTACAGTGGGGAGATGGGACTGACACCTCCCTCAGCATCCTGCTAGCCCAAACAGGGAAAGGGGAGGCTGCATGCACCTCCCTATGCCACATTTTTGCTGGCAGGGTGCTGCAGGAGGCCATCCAGGCTGAAAACAGGGCTACAGATTTTAATGCACTAGAAAACATCAGAAACACCAGGGGCTTCTCTCTTTTCATCTTCTCATCTAGTATGTTTGATATGTGTGTTGATTCTTTCATATCTCTATTCAGACATTGATTCTGAGAAATAAATAATAACAGAAGCAGGTGTATGAGGACCACAGATTAATGCACTGAATGGGTCATCTGCAATTGGAAATAGAAGGTTAACAGAAGCTGAAATTCATATCCACTTTGTCAGAAAATAATGGTTCTGCATATGATATGTTCATGAATATAACAATCCAATTAACGATTAATTGTACTACTCTAGTACACATTTGCACTGCTTCTTATTAACCGTGGAACCGGGTGAGATAAACCTTGGGCTATAATAGCAACAGCAACAATACCTACTCTTATATACCCCTTCACGGTGCTTTATAGTCTTCCCTAAATGGTTTACAGAGTCAGCATATTGTCCCCAATAATCTGGGTCCTAATTTTACCAAACCTGGAAGGATGGAAGGATGGTTCAACCTTGACTTGGTGAGAATCGAACTGCCAAACTGAAGTCAGATGTATTAGTTTGCAATACTGCATTCTAAACACTGCACCACCACAGCTCCATTTGCTCCATTTCCCAATTTGTAACAGGTAGGGGAAAAACATGGAAGGGGCAAAGTCAAAGATTTATGAATATCTCCTGTAGAATCATGTGGACATTATTGCCTTTCCAGTACAGTGGTACCTCTACTTAAGAACATGATTCTTTCTGTGATCAGGTTCTTAAGTAGAAAAGTTTGTAAGTAGAAGCAATTTTTCCCATAGGAATCAATGTAAAAGCAAACAATGTGTGCAAACTCATTAGAAAAGAAATAAAAGCTCGGAATTTGGGTGGGAGGGGGAGGAGGAAGAAGAGGACAGTCGCTGCCAAAGGAAGAAGGTGAGGTGAGGTGAATCAAAAAAATTCAAAACTTTAAGGCTTAAAAAGAAAAGAGGGACTCTGAGGCGGCAAGGAGGAGCACATGACTCCCATACACCCGGCATGAGACTGCCTCCCATACACTGCGCCAGAGAGAGAAACCCAGGCGGGCGAGAGGGGGGAACCTCCCGCTCCTTTGACCAAAAGGCTGCTGCTGCTGCCGCCACCTGCTTCCTCCTCCTTCCCATGTTGAAGGGCTTCCCTCTTCTCTCATTTGCTTGCTTTGTAGCTGGCGCCTTTCCTTCACTGTGATGACTCCTCAGTTTGGCTGAAGCCGAGTTGATCTGGCAAAAGGGCGAAGCACCCCCTTTTGCCTTTTCAAGTCCATATGCTCTTGGAGGCAACCTTGCATCAGGTATAGGGGAGGCAGCGTGAGGGAGTCACCACAGCGAAGTGATTTATTCCCTCTCCAAGTGGCCAGAGAAAGGAAAACGCTCCATTCAGGGCTGCCAAAGCCTCCTTAAGCGCCACTGAAAGGTTCCTCTAGCAGCCTAGAAAAGCCCGAGATGGCCGGGATTAAAGGGGGAATGGCAGAAAACTGGCCGGGCATTCGTGCCACTCTCAAATTTCCTGGGAAATTTTTACGGGCTCAGTTCTTAAGTAGAAAATGGCTCTTGAGAAGATGAAAAAAAAATCTTGAACACCCGGTTCTTATCTAGAAAAGTTCTTAAGTAGAGGCGTTCTTAGGTAGAGGTACCACTGTATTCAGATAACTGTGGACTTGACATCTAAACCTAGAGGAGAATTGATGCTAAGAAAGATGGCTACTTTTTAGGTATATAACTGATTATGTGGCAACACATATTATCATTTCTTGCTTGGCAACAAATCATTTTGAATTGTTATCTGGTTGAGCCAAAGAAAAGGGTGTTTCTGTTGTGCTGAGTTCAACCCACAAAATGGCTGGAAGATTTTAAATTGTAGTAACATTATAAAAGGTAAAGTCCTATGTCTGTGAGACACGGGGACCTCATTTTTCACTCTGAATCAAAGGATCCAGGGTTAGTCTGCTGACTGAATGCCTTGATTGTTGCCTCCGTTTGAAATCATTTTGTTCATTTGATTCATGCTTCCCTTTGCTGGGACATTGTCATGTGTTTTCATTCACACTCCATAGCTCGCATGCTAAAAGAATATGGCCTCATGAATACAGCTTGAGATATGACTCAGTCTGTCGTCAGCATGCATGACCAGGTTTCAATAAATTGCTTTGAAGTAGAATGTCATTGCCATGAAAGAATCACAGAGGAAACACTTTGTATATGCTTTATTAAGCTTTCTAATTCCATGTATTTCTTTTGCCTCAATGTTAATTTAGAAGGAAGGAGTGCTAGTGCCAGACATCATGCAGGCAATAGCTTAATTTTTCAGATGCTCAACCCCCAACCCCCTACCACACACTCATTATTGATTTAGAAGCAACAATTTCAAGGACTCCACATAGTTAGGTGGAAACTTTATTGCAAATTAAAAGATGAGATATACTATAAATGATGATATGGATGATGAGCTATAGACGATACAGAACAGTGATGGCGAAACTGTGGCATGTGAGGCATTGCCCTATGTTAGCTCCAGCAGCTGGCCAGCTGTTTTTCAGCCTTGGGGATGGGCGTTTTGCCCTCCGGAGGCTTCAAGGAAGCTTCCCTGAGGCCCCAGTGTGAAAAACAGCCCAATGGGCAAACCAGAAGTCCAGAAAAATGGACTTCCAGTTTGTTGTGCTGTTTTTCATATTCTGAAGACTTCAGGGAAGCTTCCTGAAGCCCAAGAGTACAAAACAAAACCCAAAAACAAAAAACCCCCACGGCTTAATTGGCAAATTGGAAGTTCCGAAAATACATTCCTCATTTCTTCTGTAGCCTCTAGATCAGGGGGCCAGTTCACTGTCCCTCAGACTGTTGGAGGGCCGGACTATAAAAAAAACCTATGAAAAAGTAAAATACCAATAGAAAAATAATGCATCAATTAATATATTTCCATAAATTATACTTTTCTATAATTTCATTCAATATTTCCAAGCTCAATTAATTTTCAGGCACTTAGCATTTACTATTATTAATTTTCATCAATCTTCTACATTTCCAAGTACATTTTAAGTGCATAATGCAAACTTATAAAATCATACAGTACATATCATAAACTCCTTGTTTATCATATGTATCTTCAATTAATTTTACCTATGTAATTCTATAGTTCTAAAATTCTAATCCAATTTTACGAATTAATACATCCTAATATTAAACAACACTTAAATATATATTTTACCAATATTCCATAGTCAATCCATATTTAATAATCATCCCAAATCTCTACCACTGTTCTCATTTCTGGGTATCTTTCCTGTCTCTCCCCCTTTTCTCTCTCATTTGTTTCTCATTTCTCCCTCTTCCTCCCTTTTTCTCTCATTCCTTCCCTCTCTCACTTCTCTCTTTTTCAATCCCTGTCTCCCCGTGTGTGTGTGTGTGTGAACTCTTGAACCATTTACAAAAACAGATGAGGGCTGGGTTTTTTTTTCTGTTATTACTTGAGTGCTTTTTGCCATATGCTTAAATCAAGAGTCACTTCTCTTTCTTTTTCTTTCCCTCCCTTCCTTCCCTCCCTTTCTCTCTCCCTCTTTCTTCCACCCTCTTTTTCTCTCTCTCTTCCTCCCTCCCTCCCTTTCTCAACACAGCAGAGCCGTTCGCTTTCCCTCTCAGCAGGAACGGGCAAAGGCGCATCTCTCTTGCCTCCAGCTCGCAAGGAGGGCTGCTGTGGCCATAGCTGACCACCAGGGGGCTCCCTCTGCAGGCGGTGCTGTTCTGGCAGCACGTTAGCTTCCAAAGGGAACTGAGCATGCACATCCATCTTTTGCCCGTCTCTGCTTTTCTCGCTCCCCAGCCGAAAAGGCACAAAGGGGGAGGGGAGGAAAGGCTTCCCTGGAGTCTGTCCCCTCCCCCCGCTGGCTTGCTTTGTTTTATTTAACTGGAGGGACCAGCCTAGAAGCAGCCCTAACGCCGTGTGTCACCCTCTCCAAGCTTGCAAATGGCTGCCCCCATGGCACAAGGCGAGCACGGCGGTTAGGGGGTTGCTGTCGTGGCAGCAGGGGCCCGCTGATGTCAAGCCCGGCAGCGCCGAGCAAAGCTGGCTGCCTGGGGAAGCAGCGTATTTGAAAAGCGCACATTTGAAAAGTGCACTGCTTCCCTGGGTGGCCGGCTTTGCTGGCAGGCCCAGGGCTTGATGTCAGCAGGCCCCTGGTGCCCCGACAGCAATCTCCCAACTGACGTGGTCCCTGCCCTCCCAGCAACGGACTATTAATGGCACTGGAAGTCACCCGCGGGCTGGGTAAATTGCCTCAGTGGGCCGCATCCATCCCGCGGGCCATAATTTGGGGACCGCTGTTCTAGATCTTGAATTCCAGCATGAAAATACAAACAACTATTCTAAAATTGTGATAAGATTTACCATAGGTAAATCACTGTTCAGTCTTGTTTCAGGGGAGATTAATAGTCACAGTCAAGTTGAGCCATACTGAAGGATGATTTAAATTAATGAACTAGATTACATAGCTCTTCCTGGAAATGGAATAATTCAAGAAGAATACAAATGGGAACATTCTTGAGTATAGAAATTTCATCCAGGTAGTAATGAAGCAGATCTGAAAACTGGAATAGAGAGATTTATTTACAGGATTTATATGGGTGATGGAGTTAGATACAAGTCATTGCTGGATGTTAAGATGTCTGACTGCCTTTGCAGTGTTTTTTTGCTTTTTATACAGTTTTCCGAGTAGCAAAATGTAGAAAAGAGCAACAGCATTTTCATTGGTGAATTCTCCCTGCAAATCCTTAAGAACATCCTTGTTGATACATACAACCTAGATGAGATCACGTACCAGTCCGGGATAATGTCCTAAATCATTCTGGCTATGTGAATTGGGTGAGATCATGTAGGCATGAGAGGTCTGTTAGAGGTAGGCAGTTTGCTGCACACAACCTCCACATGACCTACATCTCTACATAGGGGTAGGCAAAGTGCAACATCCACATTCTTTTATGAGTGTGTATCTGAAGAAGAAAGGGAGAAAGAAGCAGCCTTCCTTCTCTTAACAATCTCTTAGACAAGAGTAGGCAGAGTGATAGAGAAGGGATTCAGGATACCTTATTAACTCTCAGTTTACATCCCACTCTTCCTTTGAAGCCGGTAGGCAATTACTCTGAGTTTTGAAAAGTCAATGGCGCTGGAACTGCACTTCCAAAAATATTTATGCAAGCTTAACATAATTGATTTCCGATTAATACGCCACACTTCTTCTAGGAATGCATCTAAAACCAGTATAGAACTCAAGGATTCTACAATACTATATTTTCCTTTATCCAAGTTGCTGTAATGCAGACCTGTGCATTTACAACCTGTGGACCACATCTGTCGGGGTTAGATCCGTGGTGGTGCTAGCTAGGGAGTGGACTGTGGGCAGGTGGAAGTCCTCCACAACAATGCCAGTTTCTTATGTGCTCCCTTAGGAATATTAATTGCCCACACTTGCTTTAATGTGTACCGTGTTTCCCCGATAGTAAGGCCATGTCTTACTTTCTTTTTACCCCCAAAAGCCCCACTATGTCTTACTTTCGGGGTATGTCTTACATTACCATCCCCGGAAGCGAGCCAGTTTATGCCCTGGAAACCAGCTACTCTTCCAGCCAAGGCACCTTTTGAGCGGCGTTGCAAAAAAAAAAAAACAACACATCTTACGTCTCCCCTTCCCCCAACCCCGGCCTCTTTCACACAACCCGACCTCTTTCTTTCTCCTTCTCTGGCAGATCGAGCGCGCGAAGTGGCACCTCTCACCTTCCGCCGCTGCTGGCCGCCCGCCCTCTTTCGCCCAGCGCCGCTTGAAAGGACCCCCCCCTTGGCTTCTGCGATATGCCGGAGAGCCGGAGAAGGGGGCGTCCGGACCCCCCCACCCCCAGCAGAAGCCAAGGGAGGGGGGTCCTTTCAAGCGGCGCTGGGCGAAAGAGGGCGGGCGGCCAGCAGCAGAAGGCGAGAGGTGCCCCCTTCTCCGGCTCTCCGGCATATCGAAGAGGCACCTCTCACCTTCCGCCGCTGCTGGCCGCCCTCTTTCACCCAGCGTCGCTTCGGAAGCCGCCGAACGCCGTCAGGGGGGTGCTTGGCGAGCGGCACTTGGCGAACGGAGAGGCGGTCACCAAGCGCCCCCCTGACGGCATTCGGCGGCTTCCGAAGCAACGCTGGGCGAAAGAGGGCGGCCAGCAGCGGCGGAAGGTGAGAGGTGCCTCTTCGCGCGCTCGATCTGCCGGAGAGCCGGAGAAGGAGGCACCTCTCGCCTTCTGCTGCTGGCCGCCCGCCCTTTCGCCCAACGTCGCTTGAAAGGACCCCCCCCCCTTGGCTTCTGAGATATGCCGGAGAGCCGGAGAAGGGGGCGTCCGGACCCCCCCACCCTCAGCAGAAGCCAAGGGGGGGGTCCTTTCAAGCGGCGCTGGGCGAAAGAGGGCGGGCGGCCGCGGCGAGGCGAAGGGGATGGGCGCGTGGGGAGCTGCGAGAAAGGAGGTGGCCGAAGCGGCGGCCCTGGCCGAAGCGGCGGACCAGTTCGCGGCGCTGGCGAGGGAGCTGCGCGCCCAGGAGAATCTCCCTTACGCAGCCTGGTGCCAGCTGGCGGTGGCGTGCTGCGTAAGGGAGACTCTCCTGGGCGCGCAGCTCCCTCGCCAGCGCCGCGAACTGCTCCGCCACTTCGGCCAGGGCCGCCGCTTCGCCCGCCTCCTTTCTGGCAGCTCCCCACGCACCCATCCCCTTTGCCTCGCCGCGGCGAGGCGAAGGGCGCGCGGGGAGCTGCCGGAAAGGAGGCGGGCAAAGGAGGGCGCAGCTCCAGCCGAACAAAGTGCAGCCGAGCAAAGTGCAGCAGGTCAAGCAGGCCACCAGGACAGGCCACTGCCGGCCGCTCGGAGCTCTCCACAAGGCTCGGCATGCGCGCGGCTGCTCCTCCGAAGCCGGCTCGGGGGTTTCCATGAAGAGGCGGTGCCTGCGCCACGGAGGCAGCTGGGATGAACGCCGTGCGGGGAATGCATGCTGCTGCTGATGGGGACTGCGTGGCTGTTGGCAACGTCTCCGCCCGGCGACCTGCCCTTCAGGCAGCGGCGCCCCCGGGAGGTGCCGCTCGACCTGTTCGAAAGAGCCGTCCCGCCCCGCCATTCTGCCCACCGCCCCCGTGGAGCCGGAGCCGACCGGGCCGGCCTAGCGGTAGCCCTGCCCCTCTACGCTCAACCCACCCCGCTCCCTCCTGCGCGCATCCCCGACGGAGCTTTCCCTCATTTGCTCCACCGCCAGCTTGGGCCACCCGGTGGGCCAGGCGGCGGCCCTGGCTGAAGCGGCGGAGCAGTTCGCGGCACTGGCGAGGGAGCTGCGCGCCCAGGAGAGTCTCCCTTACGCAGCGCGCCACCGCCAGCTGGCACCAGGCTGCCTAAGGGAGATTCTCCTGGGCGCGCAGCTCCCTCGCCAGCGCCGCGAACTCTTTGCAAAGCGAAGGACGGCGCTGGGGCCGAGGGAACCGCCGCCAGGGCTGCTGCCGCGCTGCCTGGGTCTTCCCGAAGTCATCGGGCTCCCCCCCCGCAATACCCCCGTGTTTCCCCGAAAGTAAGACATATGTCTTACTTTCGGGGTATGGCTTATATTAGCCAACCCCCCTGAAAACCCCCATATGTCTTACAATCGGGGGGGTCTTACTATCGGGGAAACACGGTATATTCCAATTTAGCTAGCCAATTCCCATTCAATAAATACTGTCCTAGAGAGCATGATGGTTAGGTAGTTAAAGTCGCTGAACTTGTGGGCTGGAGAACTGACAGCCTGGGTTTGAGAACTAAGCACCATGCAACAGGGTGAACTCTCATTAATTACACCAGCTCCTGGCCACCTAGCAGTTCAAAAGCATGCAAATTGTTCTATGGGCCTTTGGTGTATAGCCATGCTGGCCACATGACCATGGAAGTGTTTTCAAACAATGTTGACTCCCTTGGCCATGAAATGGAGTTGTACATTATGCCATAGTTCCATAGACTGACAGGGAAACCTTTATCTTTTAAATTCCATCCTAGATACCACTGAGGAACATCCACCCATCAATTTGTTCTTTCCTGCAGCTTCAGTTCATGTCATAAAATGAATCATTTTGGTTCAGATGAATGGTTTATCTAGTTCTCACGGTGTCAACAAATGCTTAGGGAAACCCACAAGGAAAACCTGAGAGCGATAGCCCCTTCAGACTTGTTTCTTATTACTACCCAATTTTACTGAAATAAGTATCATTGTTTTTACCTCTATAGACTTACATTAATGTGTAGTGCAATGGAGGATCTCATCTCTATCCTTATGTGATAAGGGTTTTGATGACATGGAATTGATACACTTGTCTTTTCTGGGAGAATTCCTTCTGCCCTTGAAAGAAAATAAAAGCACAACAGGTGTTTTATGGAACATTTTACATGGCACTCAACCATAAATCTTACTCATGACCATCTCAACAAATAAACACCAAATGGAATTTATTTCCTACATTTCTTTTCTGCCCAAAGAAGTATACAGTAAAACCCATATTAAATAAAGCTTCTATAATAAACAATCCTTACTGCCTGAGCACACCAGCTCAGTTTGTATGCTATTTTTTTTTGTATGCTATTTTTTTTTTAAAGTGCTGTTGAAATGTCAGGGCAAGGACAGTGGGAGTAGCTTTACTATATCTGGGAATTAAAAGAAGAACAACAAAAATGCTGTTTGAGGCTTCAAGGATTTTTGTAATTCACTAGGACAGGGTTTCTCAAATAGTGGGGCATGATCCCAGGAAACACAGGGAATAGGGTTTTTTTGCACCGAACAATAGCACACAGCACAGAGCAGGAGTTATGAAGTGCAGATAACAAACCCTTAAGAGACACCATGGAAAAATATTTACCGTGTTTCCCCGAAAGTAAGACAGTGTCTTACTTTCTTTTTATCCCCAAAAGCCCCACTATGTCTTACTTTCGGGGTATGTCTTATATTGGAAAAAAAATTGTCAAATTTTTTGTTTTAACCATAAAATTAACATTTATTAACAACCTGAACAGTATTGTATTCACCACAAAACAGCAGATGATACCCCAGTATGCCAGTGTGTATGTTTTACTGATGTATGATTAATACTGTGTGCATTACCGTATTTTAAGCAGGAGGCGGCAGTGACAAGTGCAGGGTACGGCGCGGTGACGTATGGAGAGGGGGGTGGCACGGAAGTGGGCAGGAGGCGGCGCTCATTAAGATCAGAGAGAGGTGGCAGACGCGGCGACGTATGGAGAGGGGGACGGTGCGGACGTGGGCAGGAGGCAGCGCGCAGCTAGATGAGAGGGAGGCAGCAATACCCCCGTGTTTCCCAGAAAGTAAGACATATGTCTTACTTTCGGGGTATGGCTTATATTAGCCGACCCCCCTGAAACCCCCGATACGTCTTACAATCGGGGGTGTCTTACTATCGGGGAAACAGGGTAACAGGGATGAAAAGAAAGGAGGAGAGAGATGGAGGTAAAGAGACAAATGTAAGTCTCCCGAAAGCTAAGACGAGGAAATACGATGAAGTATATGTAGTGCTTAGCTTCATTCACTGTGACTACAGTTGGAGCCAAAGAAAGACCAGTATGTTTACTGTGTCTAAAAATGTTGGCATGAAGCCAAATAAATTAAGGTGTCACTTAAACACCCCAATCATGCTGATAAGCCGCTTGAGGGTTTTTTCAGTGAAAACCTGCTGAATATTGCAAAAAATCATCCTGGTGGAAAGTTGGGGATAGCACGTGCAAAATGTTATTTTTTTCTGGGGGGAAAATAACAGAAAATAATTGAGAAGCACTGCACTGGGAGAACAATCTATGCTATGCTGTCTGGAGAATTCTCGAGTTGAAGTTGACAAATCTTAAATTGCCAAGTTTGAAGAATTGTGGCATATGATGTGATCAAGGAAGAAAATAGTAGTTTGGGTTTTTTTTAAAAAAAATTATTTAGGGAGAGTACATATCATGGCTATGTGGATACATAGCACTGGGGGGGGGGGGTATGTGGACCTGGAAAATCTTTCTTTTTTCCGTCATATTTCTTCTATATGCCCGATGCAATAGAGCCCTTTGTAACTTTTATCAAATGCCCTCTGATATATTTCTGTTCCAGTACCTACTTTATTTAATAGGAGTTTCTATTCCTGTTCAAACACATTTGTCATTCACTTTGTCTTTACATTGTCAAGTTGCATGATTTGTTTTTTGTTTTTACTTCTGGGAAACAATAGTAGTCTGTTTGGATTTCTGTAGAAGGCAGACAAACGAAAATACATGTGGCATTGTAATAATATTTGGGTGATAACACAAGTTAAATATAAGTAATATCAAGCAACAGTGCCTTTCTGTTACTTCAAAAACAATGTACTCCAGATCAGATCCTTAGAAAGATGTTTTTAGCTCCACGTCCCCAACCTATGAGCCTAGTTTAGCCCTTGTGTTCAGCACACAATCTTTTCTCGAAAGCCTTGTTCCCTGTTTCTCACTTAGTGGGTACCATGGCTCTTAGTTGCTGCTATGCTATAAACTTTAATAATTTAACACACTACTTTTAGGCCAGTGCTTCTCAATTATTTTATGTTATGCCCCCCCCCCCCCGGAAGAAGTAAACATTTCACATGCCCCCCAATTCCTTAATCTGGGCCCCAATGGAATTTTTATGTTAATATTTATTATTTCACTTATTATAAGCAGCAAGCAAACTATTAGCTGGGGAAGACTGCTCTACCCACTTACCTGGGTGTAAGTCACACTGAACTCAGCCTGTATTTGGTTAGACATGCATAAGCTACTGGGATTAGGACCCTCTTTTGACCTGGGGACAGGCCAGCTTAATCAAGCCGGTGTTTTTGGGTCACCCGCCTGGCCCTCCTCTGCCGGGCACTCACAGTGAATGGTGTGGAAGGAGGCTTTAGTGTGCATTCGAAGCTTTTACCCAGCTGCAGAGGGTACTTCTCCTTGTCTAGCAGCAGGTTCATTACGTCGCTCATGGCTATTGCGATGCCCACCGAGAACAAGAAGAACCCACGCAGCTGTCCCGCACCGCCTGGCCACCTTCTCTTCCGGGCTCAGAGCAGCGTGCAACTGGGAAAACACTCCCCGTCTTGGGGAATTGATCGATAGGGACCATGCATGTTCCCCGGGGTCACAAGTACCCCCTGGTATTTTTCTGTGCCCCCGCCAGGGAGGCGTGCCCCATTATTTGAGAAGGACTGCTTTAGGCTCACCTACAGTTTCAGTTCTGAATTTTTTCCATTCTTTCACATGAGTACACCAATAGCTGTTCATTTCTATTTTGTGATAGTGTGTTCGATTTGATCATATTGACAAGACTTGTGATTGCACACTTACAAGACTATACGTAATAGCGCCTTCGACTTAAAGAGATTCATAGACAGAATAATAGAGTTGGAAGGAAGCTTAGAAGGCCTTCTACTCAAAATCCATTGGAGTATCTCTGACAGATGACCATTCAGCCTCAGACTGAAAACCTCAGGCAGGTTCATCATTTCATGTGGCAGCCTGTTTCACTGGCTGATGACTCACATGGTCAGGCAGGTATCAATACACCCCATCCTAAAAAGATCCTCCTTAAGCTTCCTACCCTCATAGTTGTTTCTGAGGATTCGCAGAGCATCTTGAACACAATGAAGTGAGGTTAGGGGGCTGAATACAGGATCTGTTTAAAAATGTGTTCTCCACACAGTTGTAAGCACTTTGGAAAAAGCAAACCCACCACAGGATGTACTCTTTTGTCTTTAATTGGGTACTTCTACTTCAGATGTATATAATTAACAGCCCTAAGCTGTTTGAATTGGGGAAAAAAACCCAGAAATGCTTCAATTATGCAAGTAGCTGGCAAGAAAAGGAAGCCTATTGATAGCTGGTGCTAAAATTAATCTGTAACCTCTGAGATTATGACTCGCTTCAAAATGACAACTGTCACTGCTATTTGTCTGTTTCCATAGTCACCTTTTAAAATTAAAAAAAATGGTAGAGATTCTTCAGAACTTAAAGTGCATCGATAATGTTCTATAAAAAGCAGGCAGGAAGTGGTGGAAGAAGAACGCCATTACCTAAAAATAAAACATAGTTATTTCGTGGGCAGTCTAGTGATTCATTATGACAGAATAACTGGTGGTGGGTCCATTTTTATATTAGGCCCTATGATAACTGTCAACTTGCCTTCGCTGTCTGAGGGTGAACCAAGGAAATGGCCTCTTAGTGTTAATATGCTCAATACTGGTGATGGGCGAACCCAATGGTGTTCAGGTTCAGCAAATTTGGCCAAATTTTACGCAAAATTCGGCCGAACCCGAACCGAACCTGAACTCAAACCCGAATGGGGAATCCCTCCCATGAAGGGATTCTGGGGGCGGAGCTTTGACGTCACCGGCAGGTTGCTAAGGATGCCAAGGTGATCACTTCCTGGATTCCATGGAATTCAGGAAGTGATCACCTTGGCGTCCTTAGCAACCTGCCGGTGACGTCAAAACTCCGAATGCTGAACACGACCCCGAACTTTGCCCAAACTTTGGAAAAAATTTGGGTTCGTGTTCGGCATACTGAAAACCGCAAAATTCGGTTTTCAGAACCCGAATTGTGCAGGTTCAGTTCGCCCATCACTACTCAATACTTAATGTTAGTAATTTAGTTATGACACTGAATTACCGGTACTTAACTTTTGACCGGATAGCCTAGGTTAATTCTGATGATACACATTTATTTGGGGTATATGACAAAACAAATTGAAAACTCTTCTTTAGACATCAATCACCTGGTAAACACGGCATGTTAGTGGTTAAAAAATAGAACCCTGTAGTAAATAAAGAGGGACATTAAGAAATGGATTAAATTATGAAAACTGAATTTCTTTTTGGTTTGAAATGTTTCACTGGTTATCCAAGTAATTTTTCCAGTCTTCAACTCAACTTCAACTTCTTTCTCTATTTTTTTCCCTTTTAGAGAAGTTAAACTTGGAAGAAATTTATCCAGTGACATTAAATCCAGGGATGGGTTTTTGAGAAGGGGCACACCAATGCTTCTTTCAAGGCAGAAAGGGCAATCTCCTTAGTCTGGGATAATAAATGGTCTAGTACTTTATGGAGAGATGATATATTGATCTTAATTTATACTGTCATGGTTGATTAATTCACTGTTCTACAAATTTCCATTTTTTTTAGTTGCAGAAATGAAATGTGCCATTTCTTAATGAATTTCACATGCTGAATTGAAATATAATAATGAAATTTGTTAATTGGCTCTAGTTTTCATGCAACAGACATTTTACATTTTCCAAATACAAGTAATAGGCAAATAATGTACTCAAACATAATACGCATATATAAACCCACATATTTTCATTAAAATTAAGTGAATTATATTCCAACAGTGAATACATGAAATAATCTATTTTATATGTTTATCAAGAAAAATTAGTAAACAAATTTAAAATGTTCAAAAGTTTAAATTTCTCATTAATCTTTCCTTCAATTTGTGTCCCTTTTGTTTCTCTTGACTTTTCTTTTGTATTCAAGGAAAGGATTGCCTCTTACAATTGTCCAACAGTAGTGTGCAAGCATTGATGGGCTCCATTTACCTTGATATCTTTTTTCATAGCTTCAATATCTTGATGGAAGTGCTCCCCATGATCGTCACTCACTGCTCCACAGTTTGATGGCAAGAAATTCAGATGAGAGTGTATAAAATGAATTTTTAAGGACACGTTGCAACCAAGATTTTTGTAGGCCTGGATGAGTTTTTCAACTACACTTCCTTGTAGTATGCTGCTTTATTGTTTTCAAGAAAATTTGATGTCACTGACATGAGTGCTATCCATGCAGTCTTTTCCTTGCCTTGAAGCAGAGAAAGAAACTCATTGTCATTAATAAGTTCACAGATCTGCGGGCCAACAAAAATGCCTTCTTTTATTTTTGCAGCACTAAGCAATTTATCAGGTACATGAACAATACTTTATTCCTGTCCATTGCCTTAAGAAGTTTTTCATTAATCACAACTTGCTGTGTAATGGAGGCAGTAAAATCTTGTTGCTGTCTACAAGCGCTGGATACTTTACATTTTTATTCCCTGGTTGCAGTGTCTACTGTAGTGGCCAGTCTCTTGATATTGTGCAATTCTTTCCCATTCATACAGGAAGCAGCATACAGTAATACCTCGTCTTACGAACTTAATTGGTTCCGGAAGTAGGTTCGTAAGGCGAAACGTTCGTAAGACGAAACATTGTTTCCCATAGGAAACAATGTAAAAGCGATTAATGCGTGCAAAGGGGAAAAAATTGCAAAATGGCGCTCCGCTGGGCGCCACCGCCTGGCTGTCACCTTTTAAAACAGCCGGGGGGCTTCTCGGCGTTCTCCCGAATGCCGAACCCGGGTTTGGGTTCAGGTTCCAGAGGCTGCTGAGAAGCACCTGGCTGTTTCAGAAGGTTACAGCTGGGCGGCGCCACCCGGCAGAGCACCGTTTTTATAATCGGCGGTGGCATTTTCGGCCAATCTGGAGGCTGGAAAGGAAGTGGGGAATCCCAATAGGGAATTCCATGGGCGGAGCTTTGATGTCATGAAGACATCCTTCCTGGAGGCCACATTTCGGCTGAAAAGTTCGGGTTTGGGAGAACGCCGAGAAGCCCCCCAGCTGTTTTAAAAGGTGACAGCCGGGCACCGCCGCCCAGCGGAGCACCATTTTGTGATCTGCGGTGGGTTCGTAAGCCGAAAAAAGTTTGTAAGAAGAGGCAAAAAATTTCCGAACCCCGTTCTTATCACGAGGGGTTCGTATCATGAGAGGTTCGTATCACGAGGGGTTCGTATCACGAGGTACCACTGTACTTAGTATATCCACCCTGAAGACCAAGTAAGATAGCAACCACTTTCAGATTGCCACAGATTGACCAGATGTTGACCGTAGTTAATGCATCTGAAGAATTGTTTCAAGTTTTCATATGTTTCTTTGATTGCAACTGCATAAGCAACTGCAATGGATGATAACTGCTATTATGAAGCAGTACAGCTACATAATATATCATATATCATCAATAATAATAATAATAATAATTATTATTATTATTATTATTATTATATGCCGCCCTTCTCAGATGACTCATATCATCGTATCATGGAAACTAGAGCCAATATAAATTTTTGAAGGAAGGATGGAAGGAAGGAAGGAAGGAAGGAAGGAAGGAAGGAAGGAAGGAAATGTCTTATTTTGTTATGAAAGCTCAATAGAAAGAAAAGCAACTATATTTTATTTGCCATGCATAATCTTAATATCTGGTGTTGTACATTATATGAAATAAAAAGCTTTCCCTGATTTTCTTCATTCAAGTCCTGGACTTTAATAAATCCCCCAAACAGTTACTTTGTAATATTCCATGGAACGGTACAACCCATGACCTATTGTCACAGATCAAGAATCCAAAAACAAATCTCCTACGCATCAGCATAGTTGTAGTCATTTTATCTTGAAATAATCCTGCTTGAGAAGTAGTATAATAGTATAGAAATTGGATTATAAATAAATCTGTGGGCAAAGGACTTGGGTGGACAACTTTTCCAAATTTCTGCAGAAGAGAAATTATCCAAGGGCATGATTCCCTTGCTTGCTCTTGTAATAAAAGTAATAACACTACAGCAAAACTCAGTGGGGAAATTTCTGTCATCATGTTTTCCCTGGCATTTATTGGAAATGGGAAGTGTTAGAGAAATAGCTTTACCATTTACAAGAGAGGTCTTCAAACTTGGCAACTTTAAAACTTGTGGACTTCAACTCCCAGAATTCTGGGAGTTGAAGTCGACAAGTCTTAAAGTTGCCAAGTTTGGGGACCTTTGATTTACAATCAGCCTAATACCTGGTGACTAAACAAATGGCAGGAAAACTTATATCACTCATGAGAATTTACATTCTCCTTTGAAATAGCTTTGAAAGCAAAGTTTTATTGAGAATGCTTAGAAGAAGAAAAAATGCAGAAGATTTTTCTGCTGAGCATTACTCTCCTTATCCAGATAGGATACAAATGTGGCCCAATTTCTTTTATGTGCATTTTGTAGGCCTCAAGAACATTTAAGCAACTTTCTATGGGCTTATAAAGTAGAGCAGGGTCAGGCCAATACTTAGATGGTAGCCCTCCTCTTCCAAATGCCAAGAAAATAGAAAACTGCCCAGAAGAAGTCCAGGATAACCTGGATTTATTTGTCATTGCAAAGAAATTTGCAGAGGTACCCATGTAACCATTATGAGTTGTAAGGAAACATATTACCTTAATTTTATACAGGCCCAGCCTTGTCACCTTTGTAATTGTAGTACAGATTAAAATATATCATAATTATCTATATAGGCAATGATAGGCTTCCTTTATCTGATACTGTCTGTGTGTTAGAATTCAGTTCCCATAATTTGTAGATACCATGGCCTTTTTCCATGGGTTGGTTATAGAAGGATTGAAATCTAAGATATCTGAGTTTGGGGAAGGCTGGAGAAGACCTCATAAAGTCCAATCAATGATGTGTCCGATTAAGTTTTAGCTCAGTTACTGGAATGGAAGGCAGTAGGAAAAGTTCCTTAAATTCAGTCAGATAAATGGAGGGATTGATTTGTAGCAAGTACTCTTGCTACAAATCCTAGAAATTGCTATCAACTATATGCAGAGGTGGGCTGCTAAGGTGGGACAGTGATGTGTGCTCGCCCCTGTGGCTCTGAGTGCTAGCGGAGTCCAGTGCAATTATGCTACCTGCCCAGATGCAATAGTGTAATTGCACTGGATTCTGCTAGCACTCAGAGCCATGGGGTGAGCACACACCACTATCCCATCTTAGCAGCCCATCTCTGACTATATGATACTTCCGTACAATTCCTTGAAGCATCAAAAACCTCCTTTTTGTAGCTGAAAGTCTGCATGAATAGCACTGTTTTACAGTGCAGAATTTTCTCCCAGGCTCATTACTCATTTGGAAAGGAGAACATTGCTTCTCAAATAACTTTTCTGCTTCCAGAAGAGATGTCCCTTGATTAATTGTCAGCCAGGTCAGCAGCGTTTTTTGGGGGGGAATTTTGCTTCAGGGAAGACCTCGTCAATTCTATTTGATGGTTTGTTATGACTGTGAGCTATCTGGGAGAGTTAGGTAAAGTCTAACTTGTTTAACAGATGCATATCATTGATACCTTGATAATTAATAGTGCTTGATATTTGCTTAAAACAGAAATAGCAATAGCGATAGCACATAGACTCATACAGGTAGCTCTCAACGTATGACCACAATTGGACCCAACATTTCTGCTGCCAAGCGAAACATTTATTAATTGAGTTTTGCCCCATTTTATGACTTTTCTTGCCACAATTGTTAAGTGAATCACTGCAATTGTTAAATTGATAACATGGTTGTTAAATTAATCTAGTTTCCCCATTGACTTTGCTTGTCAGAAGGCTACAAAATGTGATCACGTGACCTGGGTACATTGCAATGTCATAAATATGAGTGTTTGAAGTTTGATTGTGTGACAATGAGGATGCTACAATGGTCATAATTGTGAAAAAGAATCATAAGTTACTTTGTTCAGTGCTATTGTAATTTTGAGTTACAATGGAACAGTAAGTTGAGGACTACCTTATACCGCTTCATAGTGCTTTACAGCACTCTATAATAATAATAATAATAATAATAATAATAATAATAATAATATATTAGATTTGCATGTCGCTCCTCTCTGAAGACTTTAACCCTGATAAGACGGAGTGGCTGTGGGTTTTGCCTCCCAATGACAATTCCATCTGTCCGTCCATTACCCTGGGGGGGGAATCACTAACCCCCTCAGAGAGGGTCCGCAACTTGGGCGTCCTCCTCGATCCACAGCTCACATTAGAGAAACATCTTTCAGCTGTGGCGAGGGGGGCGTTTGCCCAGGTTCGCCTGGTGCACCAGTTGCGGCCCTATTTGGACCGGGAGTCACTGCTCACAGTCACTCATGCCCTCATCACCTCGAGGCTCGACTACTGTAACACTCTCTACCAGTGTTCCCACTAATTTTTTTGGGGGGTGGGCGGAAATGTATAGTGTCTGAGTGGCAGTCCCTTCGGGACTGGGCGGCACTCTTTCCCTCGCACTCTTTCTCTCTCGGCTTCTGGGCAGGTTTGAAAAACTCTGAGTTGATGATGATTTTTAAGTGAGCCATTGCTCACTGCTCAGCTTAGAGGGAACTATGCTCTCTACATGGGGCTACCTTTGAAAAGTGTTCAGAAACTTCAGATCGTGCAGAATGCAGCTGCGAGAGCTATCATGGGCTTTCCTAAATACGCCCATGTCACACCAACACTCTGCAGTCTGCATTGGTAGCCGATCAGTTTCCGGTCACAATTCAAAGTGTTGGTTATGACCTATAAAGCCCTTCATGGCACCGGACCACAATATCTCCGGGACCGCCTTCTGCCGCACGAATCCCAGCGACCAGTTAGGTCCCACAGAGTTGGCCTTCTCCGGGTCCCGTCAACTAAACAATGTTGTTTGGCGGGACCCAGGAGAAGAGCCTTCTCTGGCGGCCCTGACTCTTTGGAACCAACTCCCCCCAGATATCAGAGTTGCCCCCACCCTCCTAGCCTTTCGTAAGCTCCTTAAAACCCACCTCTGTTGTCAGGCATGGGGGGATTGATACTTTCCCTCCCCCTAGGCTTATAAAAATTTATGCATGGTATGCTAGTATGTATGATTGGTTTTTAAATTGGGGTTTTAAATTAACTTAAACTTAAATATTAGATTTGTTTACATTGTACTATTATTGCTGTGAGCCGCCCCGAGTCTGCGGAGAGGGGCAGCATACAAATCTGATTAATAAATAAATAATAAATAAATAAAGCTGTTTACAAAGTAAGGATATTGCTTTAAAGAACCTGTACATTATAAATGTTATTCTCTCCTGAGTTTCCCACCTTCAGGTCTTCAATAGTTTACTAACCAAGTGTCCTCTGCACTTACATAGCAGTTTTATTTCTCCTCAAGCTTTCATGGAAGTTTGATCTGAAGAAGATATCGGAAGGTAGAAACACACTGAAATGTCTACCTTTTTCTTTTATTCTCATCAAGCTCTACACAGTTTACTTGGCAGTGTTACAGAAATAATTTGCCATTGTAGAAGATTGTGGGTTTTTAAAAAAAAAAAATTCCACATCTAGCCAGTAGCTCTGAATGGGATTCAGATTCCCATATAAAGACTTATCAGACCCTGATGCAGTTTAGCTCCTCAAATTAATTCAGGTTACTGTTCTACAAATTTCCAATTTTATTTTAGTTTCAGAAATGAAATGTGGACATTTTACATTTTTCAACTACAGGTAATAGGCAAATAATGCGCTAAAACTTAATATGTATGTATAAACCCATATATTTTTATTAAAATTAGGCATGAGTATAACAAGCAAGCCATAAAAACATACTGACCAATATCTTACAGATTTTACTTACAAGATTTACTGTGCCAAAATGCAAAAACATTGATCGAAATACGCACATTTAAGTATGTGTGAGTTATCTTTATATGGTTCTCAAAACATTGGCTTGACAGTTGTCATTGATTTCAGATAGTGCTCAATTCTCGTATATTTAGATATATTGCTATCTCCTAAAGCAGTGTTTCCCAACCTTGGCAACTTGAAGATATTTGGACTTCAACTCCCAGAATTCCCCAGCCAGCAAATGCTGGCTGGGGAATTCTGGGAGTTGAAGTCCAAATATCTTCAAGTTGCCAAGGTTGGGAGACACTGTCCTAAAGCTCACACATTAGAAAGCCTGTCTTAAAATGTTTGTCTTAGATCAAATAAAAGTTCCAACAGTTTATATTTCAAAAACTTGTGGTTTTTTATCATGTGTAACAAAAGACATTAATTTGTCATTTCCCCCTCAAAAAAGCATAAATTGATATTTAATGTTACTGTGAACATTTTCATGTTTTGTTGTCTTCATTGAGAACCTTTATTGAAACTCTTTTGATTGTAGAACAATGTTATAATAACAAACATAACCATGTAATCAGCGATGGGCTATGAGCCGGAATGCTGAATTGTGCTCGCCACCACGGCCAGCGCAAGTTCTTGCGGGACCAGTGCGATTTTGCTGCTGCACCTGTGGAGGTAACAAAATTGTGCCCGGCAAGGTTTTACCTGCATCTCTGTGCATGATTTTTCTACCTCCACAGGTGCAGCAGCAAAATCGTGCGGGTCCTGCAGGAACTTACAAGCCACGGCAGCGAGTGCAATTTAGCGTTCCAGCTCGTAGCCTACCGTTGCATGTAATACTTTTCACCATCTCCTTCTTATTTTAAACATCTCCCCATCTCCCTAGTGCCTGCCAAGTCTTTTTGGATGACACTTAACATGCTATGAATTTTTTTGCATCCATATTTAACATTATGGATTGTGGAAAACATAGCTTTCATAGATATTGATATAGACATGGTTAACATTATTTAAAACAGAGATCCTATAACTTTAAAATGAGTACCAAGTATACATATTTAGGTAGTCCTCAAGCCAGGGGTGGGTTCTTCCTGGTTCGGACAAGATTGCCCGAATTGCTAGCGACCAGCTGGTGACATCAGGATGGTGTCACAGACCCGGTTCAGTCCATGGGCACCGCCATCTTTTTTTCAGAATTTGTGATGAATTGTTTTACTGTTTGGATGTTGCTTCCTCTGCTTGAAAAAGGGCCCTTCCGCTTGCCCCCATTTTTAAATTGATCTTTATTCAGCTCCGCAGCTGTGTTTCGGGCATGAGGAAACATGCACATGCGTGTGCAAAATGACGCAATGAGAACCAGTGGTGAAGGTAAGTGGAACCCACCCCTGCCTCAACCTATGAGCACAATTGGAATAAGATTTTTGTTCACTCAGTGATATAGTTATTAAGTATGACCATTTTTGCAGAAGTCAATAAGTGAATCCCTGTGCCCCACAATAGAAGAATTGATGGGGAAAGTGATGGAGCTAGCATAGATGGCAAAATTAACGGTTTTAATTAGAGAGGGAAAAAATCATATCCAGTTTTGATTTTATCTGAGAAATTACTTCCAGACTTTGTGTTTGAGATTTTTTTAAAAAATGACTTTGGATTTTTGCGATTAACTTAGTTTATCATTAAAGAAATGGCTACTATTTGTTAAGTTGGTAAAATAAAAAGAAGTTGCAATTCTATTTTGTATTGTAGTGCATTGAAAAATGTTGGAAGTCTTTCTTTTTTTAAAAAAAAAAACAAAAACCTCATTTTATCCTAACTGCCCTTAACAATAGAAAATATCCAAATTTACAACTCTTTAAAAGCCCAGGAAGGAAAGAGAAAAAAATAAAAATAAAGAAAGAATAAAAGAGAAATGAAAAGAAAAAAGAAGAACAGAAAAGAATAGGAAAAGAAAAAACGCTATTCATATCATATTTTCTAAGAAGGGACTGAAACACGATGGCATAGTTAAGAACAACAGGAAATAGCCAAGAGAAATTTAGATAGCTATAGCACTTTAAATATAAATGAAAGTGAAGAACATTATCTAAAATCCGGATGATAGCATTTGGAAAGGAGGTAGCACAGGATGAATGATATGTACCAGAAAATAATTGGATGAATAATTTGAAAAATTTGTTTAATTTGACTACGAAATTGGCATTTGATATTGTATTGTATTATATTTTAATTTGAGGTATGTATATTGGAATCTTTGCAAGGTGTGAAAAACAATAAAATATTTATACCCCCCCAAAAAAGAAGAAAGAAAAATGTTGGAAGTCAGTGCCTTTTTTTTCTTTCCCCCTTTTCTCTTTCTTCCCCTTCCCCACTACCCCTTCCTCTTTATTTTCATTTGTATTTTATATTATAACCCTAAAATGAATGAATGAATGAATGAATTCTGATTTCCTGAAGCAAATCACGTGGTTCTTAAATGCATCATATATAGTTGTTAAGTGAACCTGACCTCCCCCATTGATTTAACTTTTTGAAAGCCAGCTGGGAAAATCACAAATCATGTCATGTAATCAAAGGATGCTGTGATTGTTAAAATGTGCTCTTGTTGCCAAAAGCCCAAATTGTGATCATGTAACTCCAGGTGTTGTACAGTGGGTTTGTACATCCCTTTCTCGAATGCAGTTGAAACTTTGAACCATTGTTCAGCAAATAATCGTAAGGTGAAGACTGCTTGTACTTCTCCGTAGGAAAGCAACTTGGGTCAGGAGAATTGTTTTTTTCTGCTTTCATGTACTGAATACGTTTATTATTTCTTGAAGAGGTAAACCTGCAGCTGATGAAGTGCTAGGTCACTTGCTATCTAGGGAAAGGTACATTACATAACCATTATTAGATTCTGATTCTGTTATTCTGCTCTACAAATCTTGAAATAAAATTCAAACGGTGTCGGTTTATTGAACATTAGACACACACACACACACAAGCACACCTCACAATGACTGGAATAATAGTTTGCAATTGTTTCAGCCTAGACACCAGCTATCTACGTGGACTTTTCACTTCTATCTCAGAATATTCACATTGCACTGCTCAATAAAGATTTTACTTCCAAGTACACAAAGAGAAATGTGCTTCTTTTTCGCACTTATGAAAGCTTTATATAGATTTGTGTGGGATGTCTTGCGTATGCGCTCTAAAGTTCCCTCATTCCCCCCCTCCCAGTAGCCTTGCTTTATTTATTTTTCAGTTTTAATTTAATGTGAAGCATAAGCAGTATTAGAATCTTGCATACCAGCCTTAAATATGTCTTGAGCAATAGATAAATTAGTGGAATGTCTATTCATGGGAGAGGGGAATCTTGAAACTTTTTTGAAACCGTTTTTATAAATCATTTGCCAGGGTTATATTTACCTACTGTCTAAAACAGTATTTCTCAGCCTTAACAATGGCTGGCTGGCTCTTAAGATGTGTGGACTTCAGTTCCCAGAAATCTCCAGTCAAATTGCTCCAAGTCTCACCCTTTTACTGTGTATTTTTTTACTCTTATATTTTTGTCGCAATCTGAAGATATCACTTCATTTTCAGAACATTTGAGTAATAAATCTGGAGAGTCCTTGGAGGATCATATTAATTAATAAAAGCAATGCATTGCCTTAAAAACCGAATAAGCTGTATTTCGTAATGTCTTTGTGGACCACGTATTGAGCAATTCGGCATTTCAAGTTATTACATCTTACGCATATTTTGAATTCCCACTTGCATATGTTTGCCTTACCCATCCCCTAAATAAAACAATCTTTTCATGTGCAGTATACTAATTTGTGCAAACAATAATTTTCAGATATTAATTAAATTAACCTGGTAAATGATTTGCCTCCTCTTGGAGGCATCACTAAAGACTTTTACATGAAACTTCATGATAATCCATCTGCAATTCAAGAAGTTCATACATGAATTACTAAGGCTCATATATGCAAAATTTAGAATAACAAAAACCAGAAGAACCCATAACAGCATGATTTGCTTTTTGGTTGTGTGTCAAGCTTCAAAAGCCAAGAAAGATACATAAAATTATTTCTAAGCAGTTGTCCTTATTGTTCCTCATCTATAGGCAGAAAAATCTTGCCAAGCTAAAGCAGCTACTTGCACCACTGAAGATATACAATGTTCCCTCAATTTTTGTGGGAAATGCGTTCCGAGACCGCCTGTGAAAGTCGAATTTCCGCGAAATAGAGATGCGGAAGTAAATACAGCATTTTTGGCTATGGACAGTATCACAAGCCATCCCTTAACACTTTAAACCGCTAAATTAGCATTTCCCATTCCCTTAACAATAATTTACTCACCATTATTACTGGTACTCACCATTGAATAAGACACTTAGTGATCCTGATATTTATAAACATAATTATTTATTAACAATAATTATTTTTGTTATTTATTTGCAAAAATTATTAAAAATTATTTGCGGGAAAAACTGGTATAGAAAAAAACCCACGAAGTATTTTTTAATTCACATTTTTTGAAAAACTGTGGTATAGGCTATTCGCGAAGTTTGAACCCGCAAAAATCGAGGGAACACTGTACTCTGAGAACTTCTAGGAATGAGCTACTGTGACCTTCTTCCACATAAACTCCATTGTATCTTAGTCCTATGGAATTAAGCCCTTCCCTCTTGGGAATCCAGATGATATTCCACTGCATTGTGTTCTCACATCTGTATATCTGTTAATGGGTGTAAGAGGTATTAAATACCTGATTTTGAGATTACCTTTAGAGAGATACTGGCAGGCAGCTAACAACTGCAATTATCTGAATGATTATTTGAAGTAACTAATACCTAGAATTTGCAAAACAAATTTAATATAAATGATTTGAAGAAGATGTACATTGTTTCCAATTTATGCTTTTATATAACTTTGAATTTAGTGCCATAACTTTATAAAGATCTAAAGGTGATCTGGATGACATCATCTTCCATTTGCACATTACATATATTTCCAGCACTTTTATGTGTTATTTTCTTGCCAGAACAAATCTATTAAAGAGGGAAAGATGGAATATAGCATAGAACATAGAGTAATAGGGCTGGAAAGGAGATCTTCTATTCCAACCTTCTGCTCAAGTAGGAGACTCTACCATTCAGGACAAATGGCTGTCCAGTGTCTTCTTGACAACCTCCAGTGTTGCTGAACCACAACTTCTGAAGGAAAGCCATTCCATTGATTAATTGTTCTCACTGTCAGGAAATTTCTCCTGAGTTCCAGGTTTCATTGTTCTTTTCCTTCTTTCTACCTTTCCTACCTTTCTGTCTTTCAGAGATCTGATCTTAAACATACAGTAATGTATCTGAGGTAGAATAGTTTGAGTCTGGTCATTTGTGCCTTAAGTAACAATTCCGGGTTGATTTGTCCGATGATCTATAGTTTTGTTTTCTTGCATGTTCATTGTATTCATCGGAGTCTTTTTTCAATACCAAAGATGTCAATACTCAACAGCTGAAAACTCCGATAAATAAGGACAGGCTAAGCAAAAATCACTTTTCTTATCTTTCTTCGATATCTTTCTTCAAGGTTACTGTTTGGCTCTAGGAAAGACAATTGTACCAGGGTTACAGATACTGCAAAAGCCTTGACATAATTGAATCTCACACTGAGTTGGAGTGACTCTCATGGCGGCATGTGACATATCGTGACTTTTTTATCCTTCGCTAAACTGGGTGTGGACATGGCCAGCACATGCTATATCTGGCCTGCAGGCAGTGAGTTTAACAGCTCTGCTTTAGGGTTTATAATAGTAAGACATAATCGAAAGTAGCAAGACACAACCAACTGAATCTTTGCTCCTTAGTCAGTTATTTTTTCTTTTGCTCTGCATCCTTTATCCAGACATGGACCCAGCATGCTTTGTGGCTCCAAACCTAAGAAATGATTATTTTGGGGCTAATTAATGGGTGTAGGAGAGAAGAAAATAAATGTAGATATTACTTTTAGTAAGAGGGCAATGGGATTATTCCAGATAAAAAATCTGAATTACTGAAGAATTTGGGAAATATGAGTTTCAGTTGCAAATATATATACGATTTTATTTGTGTGCTTTCCTTATCTAGCATTTGATCATCACTGTAATGTTTATGTGTTCCATTAGACATGTTCCTTGTATAAAACATGATCTCGTAGCCAATCTTCTGTGGCTGATTTTGAGAAATTAAGGCAAACAGATATAGATAAGAACACATAATGAAACTCTATGTGAGATGATTCTTGAACGTCTAATTCAATCTCTTAATTAAGTATAATATGGAAGCTCAGAATGTGGCTGAGAATATCTTTTCGTAACTTCTTCTGTGAGACTTACAGAGACTTACTTAAAAGAGATGGATACCTCTCTAGATAGCCATAAACCTTTCAATATTGCTTGCATCTCAACTTGGTTGATTGTGGTATTTGTCTCAATATTTCTTGGTGGTAAGGAAGACAATATAACAGAATCTTTAGAAATAATAGTGAAATTGAAGAATGAGATTCAGTTGCTTCCAGTTTTTGAAGGAAAGAAATGATTGGAGTCTCCATTTATAACATGAGAAATTGCAGAGAATTTATAAAAAGAGGGCTGCCTATCTCTATTTCAGAATAAAGTATATCAAATGTTGAGGAATCATTGACTCTGACAACTATGTATCTGTATATGTTGGTTTATAGTGCATAATCTGCAAACCAGTTAATCTATCAAGCTTTTATATACAATTTAAGCTTTGGCACCCTGCCTTTTTTCAAATTTGGGAAAGGGAGCTCGCATCAATGATAGAGACAAGGATTTAAAATACTAGTGTTAATTTATTAGAATAAATAATGGGATGGAGTTGGGAGGATCAGAAGTTAGGTGTGTTGGAAGGGCTCTCCTTAACGCTGTCTATCTATTTATTATTATTATTTATTATTATTTATTAGATTTGTATGCCGCCCTTCTCCGAGGACTCGGAGCGGCTCACAACAAGCAATAAAAAATACAATTCCAATACAGTAGTACCTCTAGATACGAGCTGCTCCACATGCGAGTATTCCAAGTTATGAGCCACGACAGGAGCGAAATTTCTGTTCCAGACCCGAGCTCAAATTCGGGATACGAGCCGAGCTTCCACTAGGTGGCGCAAGAATCCTTGCTTCTGGTTATCTCCGTGGGGAAAAACAAAGTCTAAAGCCATTTGTTCCAAATACGAGTTGATCGACATACGAGCTCCGTTCTGGAATGAATTAAACTCGTATCTAGAGGTACTACTGTATTAAAAACAGTTTTAAAACCCTTATTAAAACCAATCATACGACCCAAACAAACCATACATAAATAAAACAGCCAAGGGGTATATCAATTTCCCCATGCCTGGCGACATAGGTGGGTTTTTAGGAGTTTACGAAAGGCAAGGAGGGCGGGGCAGTCCTAATCTCCAGGGGAAGTTGATTCCAGAGGGCCAGGACCACCACAGAGAAGGCTCTTCCCCTGGGTCCTGCCAGATGACATTGTTTTGTTGACGGAACCCAGAGAAGGCCAACTCTGTGGGACCTCATCGGTCGCTGGGATTCGTGTGACAGAAGGTGATCCCGAAGGTATTCTGGTCCGATGCCATGTAGGGCTTTATAGGTCATAACCAACACTTTGAATTGTGACTCTTACAATCCTGGTGAAAAATTCCTTCTCCAAAAGATTTTATAAATTTGACAATGGAATCATTGGGACAATGATTTGGGGCGGTGGCCAGTGGGAGTGGCTGCTGTCTTGGGGGGGGGAGCCCAGCAGAAGCTTTAAGAACGTGCTGGAGGGAGCCTGCCTGTGTCAGATGTAAAGCCAAAAGACTTTTGAAACGCCTGGAAACACCGAGGCATTTGGGGCAGTGGCCAGTGGGAGTGGCTGCTGTCTTGGGGGGGGGAGCCCAGCAGAAGCTTTAAGAATGTGCTGGAGGGAGCCTGCCTGTGTCAGCTGTAAAGCCAAAAGACTTTTGAAACGCCTGGAAACACCGAGGCACTTGGGGCAGTGGCCAGTGGGAGTGGCTGCTGTCTTGAGGGGGGGTGCCCAGCAGAAGCTTTAAGAACGTGGAGCTACGAAGGGGCGATGGAGATAGAGATGTTATCAAGTGGGACTGAGGACTACTGGAGATTGCCCAGGGCATCTGATGGAAACTGGAGCCCCCAGAGAGGAAGAATTTGGGACATTCTCAATCGAGGCAAAGAGACAGAATTTTTACAGTACTGGTCACCGATCTTGACCAGTCCTAGAAAAACCAAACTGTATTTAGACCCTGTGTCCCAATGGACAATTGATTATACCATCAAACAAAATTAATTTATATTAACTTACAATTTTATCTTATATTTTATATACTTATATTTTTAATGTTTTAGTGTTTTAAATTGTTATTAACTACTATTTTACACTGTTACTAATTTAATTGACTTTTAACATAATTGGGGTTCTAAAGTAATGGATGACTGGGATAAATATACTTGTGGGTATGAGTGGAATGACTGGTATGATTGGGTGGGTGGGGGTGGGTGGGGTTATGGTATGGATGAGTTGAGTGATAGTAGTGTGAATGATAGGTGTCAACAGACTCAAGCTCAACCCGGATAAGACGGAGTGGCTGTGGGTTATGCCTCCCAAGGACAATCCCATCTGTCCGTCCATCACCCTGGGGGGGGGAATTATTGCCCCCCTCAGAGAGGGTCCGCAACTTGGGCGTCCTCCTCGATCCACAGCTCACATTAGAAAACCATCTCTCAGCTGTGGCGAGGGGGGCATTTGCCCAGGTTCGCCTGGTGCACCAGTTGCGGCCCTATCTGGACCGGGACTCATTGCTCACAGTCACTCATGCTCTCATCACCTCGAGGTTCGACTACTGTAATGCTCTCTACATGGGGCTACCTCTGAAAAGTGTTCGGAAACTTCAGATCGTGCAGAATGCAGCTGCGAGAGCAGTCATGGGCTTACCTAGGTATGCCCATGTTTCACCATCACTCCGCAGTCTGCATTGGCTGCCGATCAATTTCCGGTCACAATTCAAAGTGTTGGTTATGACCTTTAAGGCCCTTCATGGCATCGGACCAGAATACCTCCGAGACCGCCTCCTGCCGCACGAATCCCAGCGACCGATTAGGTCCCACAGAGTGGGCCTTCTCCGGGTCCCGTCAACTAAACAGTGTCGGTTGGCGGGCCCCAGGGGAAGAGCCTTCTCTGTGGTGGCACCGGCTCTCTGGAACCAACTCCCCCCGGAGATTAGAACTGCCCCTACTCTTCCTGCCTTCCGTAAACTCCTTAAAACCCACCTTTGCCGTCAGGCATGGGGGAATTAAGACATCTCCCCCTGGGCATGTTTAAATTGTGTCTGGTATGCTTGTGAGTGTGTCTGTTAGTATATGGGGTTTTCTTTTAAATCTTAAATGTTTTAAACTTGCTCGGATTATTTATGATTTGTTTTCTCTGCTGTGAGCCGCCCCGAGTCCTCGGAGAAGGGCGGCATACAAATCTAAATAATAAATAAATAAATAAAAACAACGTTCTTAGTTTCTTATTCTTTGGATACAAGTAGTCTTTAACATACAACCATTATGTAGGCTGGAATTTCTACTATAAGTTGTGACAGCAATCAATTGAGGCACCCACATGACCAGTTTGATTTTATAATCTTTGGTGGTAGTTTAGAATAGAATAGAATAGAATAGAATTCTTTATTGGCCAAGTGTGGAATTTGTCTTTGGTGCATGTGCTGTCAGCGAATATAAAAGAAAAGATACATTTGTCAAGAATCATGAGATACAACAATTAATGATTGTCATAGGGTATAAATAAGCATAAATCATAAAGATACAAGCAACAAGTTACAGCCATACAGTCATAAGTGGGAGGAGATGGGTGATAGGAACGATGGGAAGACTAACAGTAACAGTAATGTAGCCTTACTGAATGGTTTGACAGTAATGAGGGAATTATTATTATTTGTGTCTAGTTGTCTTGGTGTTCAATGCTCTATAACATTGTTTTGAGGGTAGGTCTAGGATGTGAGGGGTCAGTAAATATTTTCATGGCCCTCTTTTATATGGTCATTAAGCAGACATGGTAATTGTAAAGTAAATGTGGCGGTCATAGTTTCTCCCCCCCCTTTTTTTTTTGCTGGAAGCCAACCAAACTGATTGGAAACTAACCCAAAAAACTTCTTTAAAAAATAATAGCCACATGACCCTGTAATGCTGCAACTTACTGCAAAAGTACGTTGCCAAGCACCTAAAATGCTGTCATGTGACTGCAGGTGCACATAGCATGCTGTGGTCAGAATTCCAGAATTGTGTCATAAGAATCTTTGGGGTGAGGGTATTTTTGTCATATCCTTGAATGGTTGCTAAGCAACCAGTTATTTAACAAGGACTACCTGTAATGGTATGCTTTTATTATTTAATACACTATAATCCCAGTGTGGTCTGAAATTCTCAGTGCTGGAATTTTTAAAGTCAAACAAACACTTATGTTTTGATGCTTTTTCAAAAATTAATCACTCCTCCTTTCACTAAAATGGATTTCTAGTCATAAGATATGAGAATGGTATACAGTGGTACCTCTACTTAAGAACGCCTCTACTTAAGAACTTTTCTAGATAAGAACCGGGTGTTCAAGATTTTTTTGCCTCTACTTAAGAACCATTTAAGAACCTGAGCCCGGAAAAATTTCCCAGGAAATTTGAGAGAGGCAGGAAGGCCTGGCCAGTTTCCTGCCATTCCCCCTTTTATCTCGGCCATCTTGGGCTTTTCTGGGCTGCCAGAGGAGCCTTTCAGTGGTGCTTAAAGAGGCTTTGGCAGCCCAGAGCAAATGGAGGGAGGCGTGTGCTCCTCCTCGCCATCTCAGAGTCCCTCTTTTTTTTTAAGCCTTGAAGTTTTGAATTTTTTTGATTCCCCTCCCCTCCCCTCACCTTCTTCCTTCGGCAGTGACTGTCCTCCTCCTCTTCTTGCACCTCCTCCTCCCACCCAAATTGTGAGCTTTTATTTCTTTCCTAATGGATTTCCATGCATTATTTGCTTTTACATTGATTCCTATGGGAAAAATTGCTTCTACTTAGGAACTTTTCTACTTAAGAACCTAGTCACGGAACGAATTAAATTCTTAACTAGATGTACCATTGTATAGCTAAAAAATCCTTGACATTTGTGCAAACTGTGGCCCTCTAAGATGACATCCAATCACATGATTTTGAAAAGGAAGAGCTGCAATTAATATCATGATGGGGTTTATACAGGTTTTTTCTTTCATTGTATATTACATATGTTTTTGCTATAGTTTGTTGGGGCAATCATTTCATGAGAGAAGAACAGAGTCCCCAAATTGTAATCTTAATTGGAAATCTGTGCATCACAGTGTTTATTATTGAATGGTTACCATATTTCTTTGGGACAGTGGCACATTTGATGTTCCATGCCAAGTGACTGCTTTGATTCTAATTTCAGGGGGAATTTTTCTGTGACGATTAATTTGTTACCAGAAGAACACTTTTAAATTTAAAAATCACTTAGCTATGAAATTAGACTCAAATGAAACTCTTGTAAATCTTTTAAAATGTAAAATAGCTTTACTCCTTATGAATACATACCTTTGGTCTGCTCAGCATGCAAATGATAGGATCAACATCATGGCCTTCTTTATAATCTTTCTCAGATTTATGTCCCATCTTTCTTTCAAGACCTGAAGTTGGTATATACAACTTCCCCTCCTCCATTTCCCCCCATCTACCAACCTATAAGATACTGGTAGATTGTAGCAAGACTTTGTTGTTCAAAGTCATCCAGTCAATTTATATGTTAGGGGGTGGATTTGAACCTACCATATGTCTTCCTTGATTTTAAAATTTCACTGTTGCAATTGTATTTTGTTGCAACATGAGAAGTTGTGTAACTTCCTGTCAGTCAAAAAGACATAAACAAAGGGGAAAACATGTTGGGATTCTTTGTCTTCCAGGTTTTTTTAATTGCAGGATTACACTGTAATGTCGGGGTGCCAACATTAAATTGTATTTTCTTTACAAAGATTTTTTCATTTGATAGACTCTTTCCACCAATGATGTGAAACCAACTCCCTTCCACCATCAGCCCCTGGGTTAACCATGCTTTTTTTTTTTTTTTTTGCTGATCAGCCTACCTATCTTAACTGGTTGCATTTTCTGCAACCCTAAACCATGGGTGTCAAACTCAAAGCCCATAGGCCAGATCCAGCCTGCAGGCCCATCCTGGAAAACGTAAAGGGCTGGCAATGCAAAGAGAAAACATCAGGCCAGCTTGACCTCAGCCTGGCCTACCCATTGCAAAGGGGAAATATTGGGCTATTTTGGGGAGTATTGTCAAGCTGGCCACGCTCATTCAGTCAGCCATGTCTACCCCCCCCCCAGAGGTCAACCACAACCCTGATATGGCCTTTAATGAAATTGAGTTTGACACCCTTGCCCTAAAAGGAGCTGACAGTGTAAGACTATTCTTCCAGTAGACATATATATGTATGTAGTGTATGTATGCAATGAAGGGCTACCAAAATTTTTACTAACACATTGTAGGTGTGGCTTATGCAGGACGCCCTGCATTTTCTTTCCTTCTTTTTAATTTTTTTAACATAAAACAGAAATAAACATAGAAACATACTTACAAACATAAAACGAGCCCAAAATAAATCAACTTAATATGTTACAATTCTATTTTCAACTATTCTTCCTTTTTCTTAGACGTTAATTTGATTCTTTTTTCTTTTCTATCCAACTACAGTATATGGTTTCCCCCAAACTGTCTTTATTTTGTTTATTCTGTAATTCATATGTTAATTTGCTTAATTTGGCACAATCTAGCATTTTCCTAATCACCATTTCTTCATTTGGTATATTTTCCTTTTTTCCAGGTTGGTGCAAGCACCAACCTTGCTGATGTTAATATATGCGTTATCAAATAGTAATCTTCCTTTCTATGCTATTTTCTATTCCTTCATTTTCTTTCAATATCTTTCAGTGCAAATTGGGTGCTCTGGGGTGGAGCTCCATTTTCGTTACCCCACTGCGTTGCTCCCTGTCTGGGCAGTAGCCCACCCCTGTATGTATATATGTATGTACAGTATGTATGTATGTAAGTCTTGGCATATTGGCGTATATATAAGTCTTGACATATTCGGGTCTTTTCCTGTGTAAGGTTGATAAAATCCTGGTGACATTTTGATGAGGTCCCACTCGTCATCTTCATGCTGGTGCTTTCAATTTTGTGCTCGGGCGAACAAAGCGTGGTCTGGGCTGCTGTCCCTCTATAAATACTGGTGGGTTGGTGTGGAGTGCTATATATTTATTTGTTTGAATTTCTATGCGGCCCTTCTCTGTTATTTGCCAGTAAATAACTCTGATCATGGTGCAAGTGTTGCCTTGCTACAATGTGTTTATTTATTTTATTCGATATTGTGCTGCCCAACTTCAAAGTAAACCTGGGAGGCTTTCACAGTACACTCAACAGAATAAAAACAGTGTAATAAAAACACAATAAAAAACAAACTGGGAAAGAAGAAAACCAACAAGATGGCCATCTTGACAACTGTCCAAATGTCCTGCAACATTCATTAGCCAGTCATAAGTTCCAGCTACCCTAACCCAAGGCCTGGAAGAATAGTTAGGGCTTTATGGCTTTCTGGAACCCCAGCAGGGTGGGAGCCATCTTGATCCTAGGAAGGTCTCATAGAAACATAGAAGTCTGACGGCAGAAAAAGACCTCATGGCCCATCGAGTCTGCCCTTATACTATTTTCTGTATTTTATCTTAGGATGGATATATGTTTATCCCAGGCATGTTTAAATTCAGTTACTGTGGATTTATCTACCACGTCTGCTGGAAGTTTGTTCCAAGGATCTACTACTCTTTCAGTAAAATAATATTTTCTCATGTTGCTCTTGATCTTTCCCCCAACTAACTTCAGATTGTGTCCCCTTGTTCTTGTGTTCACTTTCCTATTAAAAACACTTTCCTCCTGGACCTTATTTAACCCTTTAATATATTTAAATGTTTCGATCATGTCCCCCCTTTTCCTTCTGTCCTCCAGACTATACAGATTGAGTTCATTAAGTCTTTCCTGATACGTTTTATGCTTAAGGCCTTCCACCATTCTTGTAGCCCGTCTTTGGACCCGTTCAATTTTGTCAATATCTTTTTGTAGGTGAGGTCTCCAGAACTGAACACAGTATTCCAAATGTGGTCTCACCAGCATTCTATATAGCGGGATCATAATCTCCCTCTTCCTGCTTGTTATACCTCTAGCTATGCAGCCAAGCATCCTACTTGCTTTCCCTACCACCTGACTGCACTGCTCACCCATTTTGAGACTGTCAGAAATCACTACCCCTAAATCCTTTTCTTTTGAAGTATTTGCTAACACAGAACTGCCAATACAATACTCAGATTGAGGATTCCTTTTCCCCAAGTGCATTATTTTACATTTGGAAACATTAAACTGCAGTTTCCATTGCTTTGACCATTTATCTAGTAAAGCTAAATCATTTACCATATTACAGACGCCTCCAGGAATATCAACCCTATTGCACACTTTAGAGTCATCGGCAAATAGGCAAACCTTCCCTACCAAACCTTCCCCTATGTCACTCACAAACATATTAAAAAGAATAGGACCCAGAACAGACCCTTGTGGCACACCTCATTGCAGAGGGCAGATGCTGCACTGGACATACACCTTTCCTGGGTTCTAATAGGTGACATACTGTTTGACCAGAGGAAACTAGAGTACTTCAATCCTATTTTCCATGCAACATCATGGGAAATGGGGATGGGGTAGGGCTCAAATGACCAAAACCTATGCCATGTATGGTTTTGTAAACCATAATGGGCATTCTGTATTGCACCCAAAAGCAAACTGGCAACCAGTATACCTTGTACGGGAGAGGTAGAGGGCAAGAGGGAGAAGGGAGAGGAGAGAAAAAGAGAGAAAGAGGGATTCATGCCTCTAAATCCCAGCGGCCGATAAGGTCCCACAGAGTTGGCCTTCTCCGGGTCCCGTCGACTAAACAATGTCGTCGGCAGGCCCCAGGGGAAGAGCCTTCTCTGTGGTGGCCCCGGCCCTCTGGAATCAACTCCCCCCGGAGATTAGAACTGCTCCCACCCTCCTTGTCTTCCGTAAACTACTTAAGACCCACCTATACTGCAAGGCATGGGGGATTTGAGACACCTTTCCCCCAGGCTTATTATAATTTATGTTTGGTATGTATGTGTTGTTTGGTTTTTTAAATTGATAGGGTTTTTAGTTTTTTTTCTTAATATTAGATTTGTGCCTGTACAATATTGTTTTATCGCTTGTTGTGAGCCGCCCCGAGTCTTCGGAGAGGGGCGGCATACAAATCTAATAAATTATTATTATTATTATTATTATTAAAATGGATTTATACTTAAATATGTTCTTATCCTGTCTTACAGTAATCAAATATTTTTCTTTTGTATCTTGTTCTTATAGGTTCTGCCTGGCATTCTGCAGAAACACTGCTGTATTTTACCAGACAGGAATACAGGTAATCACCAAGTTTTTATTCTGCTCTTTTAATGTCTTCCTTTGTTTTGAGACAAAGAACTCTGAAAGAATTACAAGAATCAGATGATTCTCCAATTGCTCTTCATAAGGAGGATTTTTTTTGGGGGGGGAGCGCTCTGAGAAATGGGTTGTTAATCTTGAATTTAAATTAGCTGTTGTAAGTAGAATAATATATTTACAAATGACATGCCATTTGGGGCTAATTGCTCTTCTAGAAAATGGATTTCCACTCTCAGTATTTGCATATATACTTTCATGAAATATATATTTATTTCCAAGCAAACATTTCCGGTTATTGGTTTGCTGAACATCTACAAACTCAAGAGTATATATGGGTTCTTGTAGGTTTATTAAGAATAATTTCCATTTCTCCACATAGAATATGAATCATTTCCTATGCTTGTTTGAAGGAGCAGTGTAAGGCCTAACTTCAAAGTTTCATTTTAAAAATATTAAATTACTAAAGCTGTAGAGGGTTCATAATGTAGTTCATTTCCAATATTTTATGAAAAAGTTGCTGTCAATAAATAGTCAAAGTAAGGTCACATACAGTACGTTTATACTGAAACTTATATAAAATTGAAAGCAGAATTCTCTAATGCACATTCTGCATCGTGATTCTCAATGAAAATGGTTATTCATTTAAAGCTGGAATGTTAAGTTGACATTAGATTCCTAGTTATGGCTGAGATGCTACTTCAGCCTTTTAGGCCACAAAAGAACTACACTAGAGCAGTGTTTCCCAACCTTGGCAACTTGAAGATATCTGGACTTCAACTCCCAGAATTCCCCAGCCAGGAGTTGAAGTCCAAATGCCTTCAAGTTGCCATGGTTGGGAAACACTGCAGTAGAAAATGCACAGTAACAATCCTTGAATCAGTCATGTGAATCTTCCAAGGGACTTTAAAGTTACAAAGAGAGGTGATTTTGTTTGTGCTTTTCTTTTCATATGAAATTCCAATTTTTAATGCTTTCTTATAGAGAAATGTTAATGAAGAGATATGATGATAATCAATCTGAAACACGATTGGCACAAAACAAATAAAATTTATCAATGTTTTACAGTATATATAGCCTTCCACTTGTTATTCAAAAATAACATTAAGCAACTCCCTTTTTTTAAGGACACCTTTAGAATACCTTATATTAATGCTAAGGCACAATTAGTTTGCATTTTTCCTGAGAAGTATACTTATACATTTCTGACTGAAAAACTGCCTAATAAAATTCAAAAACAAATCTGAAGGATCAGAATTTAGTTTACAGATTAACTCAGGAATTTCACATATCGGTTAAATAATCAAGAAGAATCAGATTTTTATAAAATTTGGGAAAGGATTTATATATAGTTGAATAAAAAGAATACTAAATGAATGGAACAGAAATAAATATATTATTATTTTATTATTATTATTTATTAGATTTGTATGCTGCCCCTCTCCGCAGACTCAGGGCGGCTCACAACAATGATAAAAACAATATATAATGACAAATCTAATAATTAGAATCTAAAATAACAATGGTACATTTAAAAAATCTAAAAAGCAAGGAACCCCAATATAAAAAAACATGCATACCATATCATGCACAAAAAACTACATTGGCAGGGGGAGATGTCTCAGTTCCCCCACGCTTGACGAGAGAGATGGGTTTTAAGGAGTTTACGAAAGGCAAGGAGGGTAGGGGCAGTTCTAATCTCTGGAGGGAGCCGATTCCAGAGGGTCGGAGCTGCCACAGAGAAGGCTCTTCCCCTGGGTCCCGCCAGACGACATTGTTTAGTCGACGAGACCCGGAGAAGACCAACTCTGTGGGACCTAACCGGCCGCTGGGATTCGTGTGGCAGAAGGCGGTCTCGCAGATATCCTGGTCCGGTGCCATGAAGGGCTTTATAGGCAATGACCAACACTTTGAATTGATTCTCTTACATAAGTTTTAATATATGAAAAATGTAAAAAAAAAACCTCTCTCTTTTTTATATTCTCTGTATTGATCTTACAAATTTTAGTGTTTTCTTTTCTGTATTAGAAAGACTTCTATTTTGAGTGGGGCAATTGTAGCCCCTGCATATGTTCAATATTTGTTTGTTTTGTTTGTCTTTTTATGAAAAATTAATTAAAATATTCTTTTTTTAAAAAAAGGAATTTCACATATTGGCTCATGAAAATGTACACCTGGCAGATTACTTGCCTTTCTTACTCTGGTAGAAGGGACAACTGGGAAGTAATCCTTCTAAATTGTTGCGGTAAATTTCATCTACATGAACAAATCTAGTTTCTTAATGTGGGAAGTATCCCAACATCATTCCGAAATCAGAGGTCTACCAGAGTCTTTAATACTCATTAAATCAGCATGTTGTGGACTGCAGATTTGATGGCTTCAATTTAACAAAATAGCAACCTTACCGAGAAACATTGCTTTTTACTAGCCACTAAGGAGATGAGGGATTACGGTAGTTAAAGTGTGTCCCATGACTCGATAAAATGAGCTTGAATAAAACATACAACAGAAAGTATAACCATTGCAAGCCTCCAGATGCAGGAAAGCACTATATTGCAAGTGCTTCTAAATTAAGACTTTCTTTGATCTGAATTTCCGCCTTATTTCCTTATCATTCGTATTTTTGTAGGGAAAGTTCTCTTCAATTACCATGTATTAGATAAAAGGCACAGAGAGGAGAGAATCATTTTCCCAAGGCAAATTCAGATTTTTTTTAACCCTGCTTTTTAAATTCCAGTTTATATTCTGTACATGTGACTACGTTTTCCCCCAAGTGAGTCGTTAAAAGTTGATTTTGTTATTACTGAGTTTTACTTCATTTTTTTGTTGCCTAGAATTGACATGGTGCATTGAGGCAGGTTATAAAATCAATTAAATAAAGCAGCCCCATTGTTGAGTTTGATTGTGGCTGCTAGGTCTTTTTGCTGATTATAAGATGGAATGAACTAACTTATGACTTCTTGTACATGATATTTGGATTGTGGCTGTGTCATTCCATTTTCACTAATTGAGTTACTCTCTGGTTTTCTAGTTTTAATTTCTTGTCCACTGCAGAGAGTCACAATTCTGAGATAGCTGGCCAAATAAACGGCTTTAAATAAATAATAGGTATGCTTTCTTCTGCTGACATGGTAGCTTATTAATGCTAAGTAGGTAATTCAACAAGGGTAATAATCTTTGAAATGTTGGCAAAGCTGATCAGATTCTTAGCAACACTTCACATATTAAAATATTAGAGTATGGATAATAAGTTTATCTTTACATTGTAACAAAATAATACCTCTTGGCCTCCTTTTCTAATGGAGAGTCAACAAACATTGCATTGCGTTTAATATAGATAATTGGATGCTGTGTGTATTTCTTTTCTGTACAGGTTATGCTAGGTTAAAGATGGTTGTAAATTTGCTCAAGTTTCAAATAACTCTTTCAATGTATTGTTAATTTCAAATAATTGTCTATCTTTTTTGATAAATGGGAACATAATTAAGCAGTTGTAAACATGTTCTTGCTCAAATAATTTTGTTTTAATACAGCTATTTATATCTCACTTTTCAAATGAATTCCCAAGATAGAATATCAAGTACAAAACTTTAAGCTAACAGTATAAATTAATATTTACAAACCCAACTCAGGGCAGGAATATAATGAGAAGCAGTTCGAACAAATAGGAGTCTATCCATTAATTGAAAGCATTCAGAGAAGGTGTTTAATCATTGTTATTATTATTTATTAGACTTGTATGACATACAAGTTATTGGATCTACTATTAAACAATGTTCTGTGTTAGGAAGTTATTCTTTTTAACATTTAATTGGAATCTGAAAATTTACAACTTTTAAAATTCCATTTTTCTATTCTGTTTACCCTGGAAAGATATAGTACAGCTCTTGACTTATTTTTTTAAAAAAATAAATAAAGTATTTAAAATTAAAAGAAAAGTTATTTATTTATTTATTATTTTATTTATTATTTAGATTTGTATGCCGCCCCTCTCCGCAGACTCGGGGCGTCTCACAACAAAGTGAAAACAATTTACAACAAATCTAAATTACTGCTTAAAAACATTTAAAAACCCCATTTTCTAAACACACATACATACAAACATACCATTTAAAATTTAAAAATAAATTATTATGTATTACTCAAGTTTAACAAATAATAATAAACAAGCAATAGGAGTGCTGTCATAGCCCCTTCAATCTTCTCAGAAGTGAACAGTCCCAGGCCTGTAAGTTCTCCTTGTAGCTATTCCAATCCTATGATTTCCCCCCCCCATTACTTTTCTCTGAATTTGTTTTAGGTTTTTTTAAGCCTCTTTTAAGGTATGATGGCCAGAACTAGACCCAATACATAAGGAAGAGGCTTAGCAAAGTAGAATAAATTGGGCTAATTACTGCTAATGATTTGTTAACTTAAATCTCTTCATGCAACCATGATTCCCCATCTTTTTTGCTGACATTTTCTGACTCATATTCAGTTGCAGCCAACTACCACCCTAAGGTATTTTTCACAAATATTTTTCACTTAGGAGGGGAATTTCCTCAGTGATGAAATCCAATTTTTTTACTACTGGTTCTGTGGGCATGACTTGGTAGGCGTGGTGTGGCTTGGTGGGTGTGGCAGGGGAAGGATACTGCAAAATCGCCATCCCCTCCCCACTCCTGGGGGAAGGATGTTGCAAAATATGAATTCCTACCCCACTCTGAGGCCAGCCAGAGGTGGTTTTTGCCAGTTCTCCAAACTACTCAAAATTTCCATTACGGGTTCTGCAGAACCTGTTAGAATCTGCTGGGTGTCACCCCTGGATTTCACATTCTAAACCTGTACATTTGATTTTTATGTCCTAGTTGGAGAAACTAAGAATTGTTTTAATCAAATTTCATTCTGCTGCTGTCAGGCCATTTTTCTAGCCTATGAAGAGTATTTCCAGTATTATTGGAATTGGACCCAAATTAGAAACATAGAAACATAGAAGTCTGACGGCAGAAAAAGACCTCATGGTCCATCTAGTCTGCCCTTATACTATTTTCTGTATTTTATCTTAAAATTCCTATCACTAAATGAAGCAGTCATGAAACCCTGGAATCCCAGTTTCTATTGTTTACATCATTGTTTACATCATTAGGTAAGACAGCTTTCTACCAGGTTCCCACAAGCAAATTAGTGGGAAAACTGCAAATCCCCGCTTGGCAGAGGTTGAAGGGGAAAGTTGTGAGGGATGTATGAGTATGTAAAAGAGTTAGCAAGAGTGTACAACAGGTGCAGCATAGATTGGGGAGGATGTGTGATAGTATGGGTAAGAGGCACAACATGATTGAGGAAGGTGTGTGAGTACAGTGGGACAGAAGGGAGTATTTATTCTGTGACATGCAATCTTCCCTGACAGTTTTCCCATTGACTTTCTGGGGAAGCCAACAGGAAAGGTTGCAAATGGGGACTAAACTATCGCAAGGCTCTGTGACCCAGTTATAAATGCAGCTGGTGGCCAAGTTTGCAATCATTTGAGGAGGCTGAGACAGCTGGAAGTCTCAGGACCAGCTGTAACCATCATTTTTTCAGTGCTTTTGTAACATCAAATGGTCGCTGAATGAATGGTCGTAGATTGAGGACTACCAATGGGAACAACGATAGATCCTTCCCCAAGGTAAAATTCCCTTTTCTGACATCCAGATTTTTTTCATTCCAGCAACAACTTTTCCTGCTCTCTTTTGGATAACCAATGTTTAGATTGTCTATAAGTATTTCCAGCAAATTTTCAACTTACTTTCATCTCACTATGAAATGCAATAACAAACTTTCTTTATCAGCACAGAATTCCATAAAAATAAAACAATCTCAGTCATTCAAAACAGGGCATACGAAACAATTGCAAATAAAATATTTCAAAGAATTGCCAATGAAAACAGAACTTGCCGATATGAATACCACACCAACAAGTGTGGGTGTCTGCACCCCGGAGCAAATTAGGGAAGGAACAGGAATGAAATGGTGGTGAGACATGAAAATAGAGCACAAGAACTGCACACTGTCACACACTCTGATACAGTCTTCGTACGCTCCTACTGCCAATCTGAAAGGCTAGAAATTAATCATGTGAAAACCAATATGGTTGCATGCTAATCACCTCCACATTTGGAAGATCAACTGCTACCAAATTGAGCAAGTAAAAGCTTTCAAATATCTTAGCCTTTATTTCCACTCATCTTCCTCCTGTCATCTTTACACTTCAAACCTTTATTTGCATACCCAAACAGCCTCTAATACAATAATTAAGTATTCAATCAATAGTTACATGCCCGACACAGTACAACTTTTTAAAGCTAGAGGCTAAGTTTCTTGCTCTGTGGAGAGCAATGTTGCACTAAAAGGATTCTTATGCCTTGGAAGCTATTGTGTCTAAATTCCTATCATGTCTACTTCTGCTTGTTCCTTGTTCTGTAACTAATGCATTTCTCTTAGCTTGAGCTTGGTTGCAGAGGTTCAATTACAATTCAGCTAGTTGAAGTAGAATAGATTTCTTTATTGGCCAAGATGATTGGATACACAAGGAATTTGTCTTTGCTGTATATGCTCTCAGTATACACACGGAGAATAAAATACATTCATCAAAAATAAAAAGATACCACACTTAGTGATAGTCAAGGTTACTGATAAGCTATCAAATCATACTAGGAAACAAATAAAAAGAATGTAATTGAAAGATACAAGCAACATGGTTATAGCAATAGTAGGAAGAGTTAGATACAGTAGTCCCTCGCTATACCGCGCTTCACCTACTGCGGCTTCACTTCATCGCGGGTTTCTGAGGAAGTCGATCGGCAGATTTAAACAGCCCGCCGAACTCGATCGGCAGGATTTTTTTTTTAAAAAAAATAAAATCTAAAATTGTAAATATTGTATTTAAATACTGTATATAAAATAAATACTGTGTGGGAAGGGTTTATAAACACTTAAAACGATGAAAATTTACCAAACAATTACAATATAAATACTTAAATAAGTACTATCAGTCGATAAATTCCCCATCGCGGATTTCACCTATCGCGGCCAGGTCTGGAACGTAACACCAGCGATAGGTAAGGGACTACTGTACTAGTAAGGAAGAGAAAAATAATAGTAATACAGTCTTAGTAAATTATTTGACAGTGTTGTGGGAATTAGTTGTTAAGCAGATTATTATTATTATTTATTATTATTTATTGGATTTGTATGCCGCCCCTCTCCGCAGACTCGGGGCGGCTAACAACAGTGGTAAAACAACATGAACAATCCAATTAATAAAAACAACTAAAAAACCCTTATTATAAAAAACCAAACATACACACAAACATACCATGCATAACTTGTAATAGCCTAGGGGGAAAGGATAACTTAACTCCCCCATGCCTGGCGACAAAGGTGGGTCTTAAGTAATTTGCGAAAGACAAGGAGGGTGGGGGCCGTTCTAATCTCTGGGGGGAGTTGGTTCCAGAGGGCCGGGGCCACCACAGAGAAGGCTCTTCCCCTGGGGCCCGCCAAACGACATTGTTTGGTCGACGGGACCCGGAGAAGGCCAACTCTGTGGGGCATTATCGGCTGCTGAGATTTGTGCGGTAGAAGGTGGTTCCGGATGTATTCTGGCCCAATGCCATGTAGGGCTTTAAAGGTCATTACCACCACTTTGAATTGTGACCAGAAACCGATCGGCAGCCAGTGCAGGCCACGGAGTGTTGCAGAAACGTGGGCGAATCTAGGAAGCCCCACGATGGCTCTCGCGGCCGCATTCTGCACGATCTGAAGTTTCCGAACACTTTTCAAAGGTAGCCCCATGTAGAGAGTGTTGCAGTAATCGAACCTCGAGGTGATGAGGGCATGAGTGACTGTGAGCAGTGACTCCCTGTCCAAATAGGGCCGCAACTGGTGCACCAGGCAAACCTGGGCAAACGCCCTCCTCACCACAGCCGAAAGATGATGTTCCATTGTTTGCATTCAGGAAAGAAAATGTCCTTGTGTCTAGTTGTTCTGGTTGGCAGTGCCCTATAGCGTTCTTTTGAGGGTAGAAGTTGAAACAATTTATGTCCATGATGTGATTTGCCTGTAGGTATTTTCACAGCCGTTTTTGACTCACGCAGTATACGGATCCTCAATGGAAGGCAGGTTGGTAGCAATTGTTTTGTCTGCAGTTTTAATTATCCAGTGAAGTCTTTGTCTTGTTTGGTTGCAGAGCCAAACCAGACAGTTATGGAGGTGCAGATGTCAGATTCAGTAATTCCTCTGTAGAACTTAATCAGTAGCCCTTTGTGCAGTTTGAACTTTCTGAGGTGGCGCAGAAAGAACATTCTTTGTGGTGCTTTTTTGATGATGTTTTTGTTGTTAGGCGTCCATTTTAAGTCTTGAGATATGATAGAACAAAGTATCTTGTCTGTCTGTCTCTGTCTTTCAATCTGTCTAGCTCTATATAAGTTAAATAATGTCTGTCTGTCTATCTATCTAATCTAGATTATTTGAATGATCAATATTTTAGGCTATAGTTACACAATTCATGTTAATAGTTGATGGCTATTATCATTATCAGAATTATGGCTACAGTATTCTGAACCAAGTTAATTAACAATTTTTAAAAATAGTAATACCTCTTCTGTTCCACTGAGAACAGTATAGAAATTTAGGTGGGAATAAATGTAAGCTCTACTCATTACCAAATGTAACAATTTACACTGACTCCCATATTCAGAATAGTATTCATTAACAGTAATGATATCTGTCTGTCTGTCTGTATTATCGCTTATCTATCTATCTTCTTCTATCAAAACTAATTTGAACAAGAAATTTGCCTTCAAAATTTTGTTTAAGCTGGTGCTATACTACCACCTCTTACAATACTACATAGCACAATATCAATAGTCCTTCAAATTTTCTGAAATAATTTTGAGCACCATTAATATATTGTCTCTATATTTTATTTGCAAAAAAGTTAATAGAGATTAATATTTATGCAAATTAAGCATACACAAAAAAGCTAAATTTAATTCTCTAAATTCTAAATTGGTAAAAATAATGTCAGCTATTCCAAATTATTATAAATATTCTCCGTTTTTAGTGTTATATTCTTCCTATCTATTATTTGTTTATAAGGAAATTTCATGAAAGAAATGACAGTAAAATGATTTGGTACATCAATTTTTGTTATATTATTTTTATATATATTATTAAGATTTATTTTTAGAATTAACTAAAAAAAATTAAAGAAAAACTCAGGTGTTCAACCCCTTTACCCTAATGATCTTAACAAGACAATTCATATAATGGCACTTTATTCCTGTAGAAGCTGTCTACTTGCAAATATATGCAAGAGTACAGTGTTCCCTCACTTTTCGCGGGGGATGCGTTCCGAGACGGCCCGCGAAAGTCGAATTTCCACGAAGTAGAGATGCGGAAGTACATACACTATTTTTGGCTATGAACAGTATCAGAAACCTTCCCTTAACACTTTAAACCCCTAAATTGCAATTTTCCATTCCCTTCCCTTATATTATTACTCACCATGTTTATTTATTAAAGTTTATTAAAAAAATATTTATTAAAAGCAGATGAAAGTTTGGTGATGACATATGACATCATCGGGTGGGAAAAACCGTGGTATAGGGGAAAAACCCGCAAAGTATTTTTTAATTAATATTTTTGAAAAACTGTGGTATAGACTTTTCGCGAAGTTCGAACCCGTGAAAATCGAGGGAACACTGTATACCTATTTTAAACTTGTGCTTGACTTGGTTAATCCAGTTAGCTGTATTTGCCCCTCAAAGGAGTTCCAGTCATCATATTTAATATTTATGATCTTGAGTTAGCCAGCTAGCCAAGGGTGGGCTATAGCCCGGACGGGGGGGGGGAACGCAGTGGGGTAGCAAAAACAGAGCACCCAGTTTGCACTAAAAGATGTTGAAAGAAAATGCAGGGCATCCTGCATAAGCCATGGGCATAGTGTGGTAGTAAAAGTTTTGGTAGCCCTTCAATGCAGCTAGCTAACTTGCTTATTACCTTTTGAAAGATTAATCAAGCTGTGCTTAGACCAGGAATCCATGAAGAATGGATAGGAACAACTGGTGAGATTTTAACAGCTGATAAAGGTCCACATTGTTTGGGTTGGTTTATTTAAGAAGTGCTGTTTTTTCAAAGAATAAAAAAGCAGATGCTTACGCTAACAGACATAAGGGAAGGAGGAAACAAACAAACTTAAGAAATAAATATACAGGAATAAATAAAGGGAGAACCAGTTTGCATGTTTTAAAGCTTAATAATGAGAGAGTTTAGGATTCTGTCATTACCACAGTTCTTCAGCCATAAAGAATATTCTCTTCTCTTATCACTGGGTGTGCTAGATTTGCTAATTTTATTTTTTGACAGCCTGTGATAGGAAAGGACACTTCAAGGAGTGGCATGCTGGAAGCTGCATCCAAGATAGTTTTGGTGCTTCTGTATCATACATCTGGAGGTCACTGTCAGTTAATTTAAACCCGAGCTTGATCTGCCATGAAATGGTCTTGCAAAGAGATTGCTCAGTTTTCTTGTTCTCAAAATTGGGATGAAAATGAGTTCTGCTCCCAGAGCATCATATTTTTTATTGAGGTTAATGAAAGCAATTTGATCTTAAAGAATATCACTTTGAAAAAAAGAAACAAACAGTCCACTAAAACTGATTAACCGGCATATCTATGCCTTTGAAAAATTGCTTTTAAAAAGACAACTAGTACATAGTATGAGGACCACTGCAAGTTGCATCAATTAAAGTTTATAGCTTGTATTGATACTGATTAACTACAAAACTAAATGAAGATGGGAAATGGAAAGAATGATTGATGTTTTACTTAAAAGCCACACTGGTTCACTTTAATTCATAAAAAGGTACTGAGGCTGCATATAAATTATACTGAAGCATTTACTCTGTATCAGTGAAGTTTTTTTAACATACATTTGTGATTAACATAAAATTGAAGTGTGTAGCTTAATGCTCGGTGTGACTAATTCAGCAACAGACTATGCTTTTGCCTGTGTGTATGGGGTCCTAGAGAGATTTCTTTGAGGTATGCTATCCTTCCTTCTAGAATGAAAAACTTTGAAGATCTGAATGTTTAGTTTGAAAAACAATAAAACGATAAACATTAAAAAAGAGCCAGGAATAGCAACCATAATTCAATGTATCAACAAGATACAACATGAGAGCTGAAGAAGTTTCTTGGATGAGAAGTGAAACGTCTTCAAAGAAAAACAAGAAAGTACAGTTGCCTCTTGAAAAAAGCACCTTTAAGACAACCATGATTTGGATGACTGAGAATCTCCATATCAACAAGATATGACAAGACAAGACAAGACAGGACAAGAAACACATCCAGAAATACTAGATTTACTTTATTGTGAGGGTCCCTCAACAGATTAGCTTTTCCAAATGTTAATTCAATAAATACTATTACTGAAATAATGAACTTTTAAATAGAAAATTAAAATGCAATATATTTAAATTGGTCAATTTTAATAATAATTTCTGCAAATAAGCAGAAAAAAGTAGATCATATACTCAGCTCATAAGGGAAAAGATTGTACAAGCTGATGATAAACTACATAACACAATTGCCAAAGTGACTCACTGGAACATCATCAAAAAAAGTAAAAAATAATAGTGGAAACACAGAGTTGAAAAGTAATTGAAAATGAGCAGGTTAAAATACTGTGGGATTCCTGAACACAAACTGATGAAGCGTTGGCTCATGAGGCCATATTTCACTGTGGTTGAACAGAAGAAAGTTTGGAAAATTGATGTGGCAAAGCCAGGATAGTAAGAATAGAAGGCAAAGATTTGCAAAGATCACAAACTCTTAAGATCTGAAAATCAAACTGAAAGATACGATATAAATTGCCCATGGTGGTCCCAGTGGTTACCTTATCAGCACACCGGATGCCATATCAAAAAATCTTGGATGGCTTTCAGAAAATTTACTCGTGGACAAAATTTCCATCTATTAATTGCAAAAGACCACACACCATGTATCTATACGTATATTATACCAATACATTATGATGCCTTAAGTTCTTGAGAAGAATTTGATGTATATGAAGGTCAACAATGTAACTTCACATTATTGTGAATAACAACAATAATAATATAAGAATTTTATTGTTATCTTTTTATTTCTACCCAGAGAGTTTACAAAAGGTTAATGAAAAGAATCGTGAAACTGTTAACAATAAAGCCAACTTTCCTTAAAATCAATAATAGTTTATTACCCCCGGAAGCCGAGTAACGACGCTGAGACATGTTGTGGATTAAAAATGGGTCATTTTTTGAATTAACATAAATTTGCATAAATTTAAATAAATTTGCATAAATTTGCATACGTCAATTTCAATATTTAAATTCAGAACGAACTAAGGACCTGCAGAGGCCAAAACTAACGGGGCGGAAATTCCTACCATAACATTCCTTGGCAACATTAGGCAAAAACTCCCTGCTGACCCAGATGAAGGTACCACCTTCACCTGGGTCCAGGCCACGCCCCTTCATCGTATGGGAGGAGTCCACCCTCCAATCCCCGTGGGAATTGGATCCGGTGATTCCCATGGACATCCTCTCTCCAATCCCCAACGTTGTTTCAACCTCTAGTTCCTGGAGAGAGGCGGTCCATCACCCTTTAAGGATGCCCGAAAGGAGCATGCGCAGTTGCTTCTAATTGCCCATTTCCGCCCCTAACCTGCCACGGAGGGGGGTCAGATCTCAATCTTGGCCCCCCGACCCCCACCCAGCCTCCTAAAGTAATTCCTGGAGGCACCTCTGCAGGTCCGACAGGAAAATGGCATTCCCCCCATCTGAGAGGTGAACACCGTCGGCCCAGTAGAGCCGGGGCTCCCAAAATTTAGTAAGGGATGTTTAACTACACCCCCTCCCAAACTCCCTAACAACCTTCCCGGCGGCCTAGGTTGACCCTTAACCTAACCCTGTTCCCAGTTGTAGGGAATACAGCGTCCCACCAGCCAATCTGGGGGAAATCCAAACCACACAACGTGTGTCTGGATATGCCGCAGCGATGGCCCACAAGTCATCGCGGGCTTGGATACTCGTGCCAAGCCACCAGAAAAACAAGGACATTGCCCCCGAGGTGGATACCAACAACTCGGGGGCTCTCTCGGCCGACACCGGCCAAAACACGGGGGAGGAGCCCACCAAGCGCAGGCCCCTGCGACCCCTCCAGGTGACATCCATCTTCCAGCCCAGAGACAGTTGCGATCCGATAGTCGCATCGCAGCAAAACATTCAGCCCCAAAACAAACTGTGGCCACGGAGCTACGCCATGGGCCTGGAACCAGATACAGCTGAAAGACAAAACAGACAATTAAAACAGCCAATAATGGGGACCCTAGGGGGGGCCTCAAATAAGACAGAAGGCCGCAGCCCTCCGGCGGCCGATGGTCATGATGTGGTGATCCGCCAAACTAGCTGTTGCAGCCGCGGTACCAATACAAAAAGAGCATGCGCCAAACCTGGAAGGATCCGCACAGATTTGTTCTGGGGCACGTGACGTGAAAGCCCAGAACTGATAGCTAGTAAACGGGGCCCCAATATCACGACAAAAGAAATCCAGAGCCTTCACCGCAGTGACGCGGAAGGCGGCCGAAGCAGCTACTGGGCATACTGCCCGGTCGACCGTTGGGGCTAACCTGATACTATGGCGCAACCGTGCTAGTCCGTTTTGGATTGGCACGGGCGGATGGATACCCCTATGTCCTGCGGAAGCACATCGCTCCCCTGGAGCATGCGCAAGGTGGCATCCCTATCGAGGTGGCCAACCTCACTTATTCTGACTGCCCCAAAGAAAAGCATTATAGCTGTCACGTGAAAAAGGCTGGCTTCGTATTGCGAAGTACACAGTCTGACCCACGGTTAGCTAATGCCGACAGCTGTGCTATGGACAAAGGTTATTGGGCGTCGACCGCCCAAAGCGGCCGTTCCCGGGCCCATCCCTCCATCCTTCGTCTGCCCGGAAATCACTACCGGTGTTAGAAAACCCCTGAGCCTTGGCGATGAACGCCAGGCCCGCTAACCTACCCTTGATCATCTGAAAACTCAGACCAGGTTGGTGTGCCGCACACCGTGCCCCCAACAACTGGTCAATTGGTATGGGCCAAACCTGCCGGTAGCCCTCACCAGCCCAAAATCCCAAAACTCCTTACCCTCAGTTGGCAGGCCATGATGACTAACACCACCTGTCTCCTGGCAACACCCCGAGACCAAGGGGTCCGAGGCGCCGGGGTGCAATTGCAAGTCTGCTTGGACAAGCAAATCTCGCCGCCAGAAGGAAGCCATGTTAAAAAACGGGCCATGAACGCCTGCCCACTTGCAAGTCTTCCCTGGCCCCAGTGTTGAGCCGCACATGATGATGGGGCGAGCTCAGTCCCTGCATTAAAGAATACAGTCTGCATAAAAACGCCCTACCGGGAGCCATTACCCGGCATGTGAAATTAAGCAGCCCTGTAAGCTCCTGGAGTTGTTTTAAGGTTACCTTCTTAAAGCCCGACACCTCCTGAATTCTGAGCCGTATCTTCCCAACTTTTCCTCTGGCAGTCAGCAAGACTGCGTGGAAGAACCCAGTTCTACACCCAAAAAGAACACTGGATGAAGGCCCTTCTGCATTCCCTGGCGCTTTGAATCCTAACCTTGGCTAGTTCCTCATTTCCATTTACGGAGCGAAGGTTTTCAGAAAGAAAAGCCTTCCCGGACCCCGCTAAGGAATCTGAAAACCATCCTTAAAACCCTGAGGGCTAGCGTCCGCCCGCTCAGGCGGGCGATCTCCCTGCAGGCGCCTGTTCAAATGGCCAAGTTTGACCGGGCTGGGACCTGTTGTCTGCGGGAACGGCCTGTGTAGTCCTATCCCTGGTGTTCCTATCCATTGGGGGGTGTACACATGTGTGTGGCGTGGTAACCCCCACACACCGCACAGGCGTGCCGAAATGTACAGGAGGAGCGTCCACAAGAGCCCTTGGCACAGAACTCAAAACAAATTTGGGTGGCTCGAACACCCTGCCCCGCCGCAGTGCGGGGTGCGGCCGGCTCCTCCTCTTCCATCAGATGACCGCTATCGGTCTGGTGTCCAGTCCCACTCTGCCGGGTTGCCCGGAAACATAGGTTGGGCGCCTTCCGTCCAAATACAGGGCAGGATCATAGGCCACCCTCAATTGGAATGCTTCACGCAAAGTTGTTAGGCCTTCCGACTAGTAGGGCGGCATAGGTCAGGAAGGCATCAAGCCAGGACCTGAAACCTCAGCCTTAACCTCTGTGGCCCGCTCAGTTCGGGCCTCGTCATCCCCTTCCTTCTTGGGCACTTCCCTATTCAACGGGTATGGTCCATATATTCACCTCGCCATATCTTATCCCTGATCGAGGGGTGGAGATGATGCCCCAGGGGAGTGGCTGGAAGGCCAAAAAGGGGGGGGGGGCGCCCCCATGGGGTCAGATGCAGTGGCCACGCTGTTACTGGCTTTCCCCACTGCAGAAAAAGTGGCCGTAGGGGGGGGCAACACTCGGTACAGCCACCGACCCCCCCACTACTGCAGGAGCCGACTGGGTTCACACTATGTAGGAGAACCCCGCCCTGGTTCCCCTCTGCCGATGTAACCGTGCTCACCAATGGCTCCCCGGTCGGGGTCAAGCCGGTTGGACAGCAGTGCCCCAAACCTGGGAGCACCCTGTTGGAGTGCTGGGCCCCAAAGTGGGGCCCAGACCGGCTGGCCCCACTGGGGGGGGGTTTAAGGTGGGTAACCCCTGTCAAACCAGTGTGAGTGCATAAGCAACTGACTCACCCCTGCCATCCAATGGGGCCCCAGGGGCCCCCGGCCATCGCACTGAGATCCCTTGACGCAAGGCCGCTCTGGTCCGGAGCCGGATCCTGGACTTCTTCATTGCCTGGAGGGGCTCCAAACGCTGTTGAGGGCCTGTATCCACCGCGACCCCCAAAGGCGGCTTCCAGCGGGCATTCATGCAGTCCAGGCGATCTAAAAGGGGCAGAAAAGGATTGAGCAGATAAAATTGGCTTGGGCCCAAAGGCGGCCTGGTTATCGGGAGAGAGCGGCCCAGAGGGAGGGGAGGGACTACCTCCCCCACCTCCCTGGCCCTCCTCGTGGGGGCCCTGGCCATCCGAGGGTGAGGACCCAGGGGACCCTGTGAAGAGGCTCGCCTCTTGGGGGCCATGCCTATGGGAGCCTTGGAAAACGAAAAGCAAGATATATAAAATTGTAGGCCCAAAGGCCTAAAACCTCCCGGCCACCCAGATGGGGGGGGGGGGTGTCGTGGAGGCCCCTGAAGGGGGGAAAAAACCCAAGAAACCCTGTCAAGAAAGCCAATTGAGCAAAACCCCAAACCTAAAATCCTTGTAAAAACACTGGGGCCCTGCCCTGACGACCATAGCCGAAACCCTTAATAGGTTGGCTTTACCAAGCCCCCAAGGGCCCGTAACCCCACTCACCCAATGGGGGGGGAGGGGTAAGGCCCCTGGCCCCTCACCAAAATAGGTGAGCAGTGTGGTCAGGCGGTAGAAAAGGAAGTAGGATGCCCGGCTGCATATCTAGAGGTATAACAAGCCGGCAGAGGGAGAATGTGATCCCCTTATATAAAGCGCTGGTGAGACCACCTGGAGTACTGTGTTCAGTTCAGGAGACCTCACCACAAAAGATATGAAATTGGAAAGGGTCCAAAGATGGGCTACCAATGGTGGAAGGTCCTAAATATAAAACGTATCCGGAAAGACTTAACGAACCCAATCTGTACAGTCTAGAAGACAGAAGCCAAAGGGGGGACATGATAAAAACATTTAAATATGTGAAGGAGTAAATGGTTCAGGAGAAGTGTTCATAATAGAAAAGTGAACACAAGAAAAGGGGGGGACACTATCTGCAGACAATTGGGGGAAAAACAAAGGCAACCTGGAAAATTGTTATTTCATTAAAAGAGTAGTAGATCCTTGGAACAAACTTCTACAGAGGTGGTTGGCAAATCCACAGCAATGAATTTAAACATGCCTGGGGTAAACATATATCCATTGTAAATTAAAATACAGGAAATAGTAGAAGGGCAGACCAGATGGACCATGAGGTCTTTTCTGCTGTCCGCTTCTATGTTGCCATGTTCCTATCCTGGATCAAAGGAAAAGTAAGAAAAACAGATCCTATTCCAAATAAGACCAAACAAGATAAAATAACATAAAAAACCCCACAGAACCCCCCCTTCCCTTGGCACAATGAAAGAAGCAGAGGCCTAGGCCTCCGCTCCCAGAAGGCCTACCGACCCAGGCGAGGCCTAATTAGCCCCCGCCACGTGGCAAAAATCCCCACTCCTTATAATGGAGGGTAGGCACCCTCCTCTCCCCCAATTAAAAAGGGGTGTGTGCGTGTGTGAAAATGGGGGGGGTACCCGAGGGGGGGTCACCCGAGGGGGGGGGAGTCATGCGGGGGGGTTGTCGAATCCCACCCCTCCCGATGGCTGGCAAGCCAAGCCTCTAACAACCACTGCCTGGCTAAAACAAACCCAAAGTAAAATGCAATGAGACCCAAAGTAAAATGCAATAAAGTAATGAATCCGAGGCCGTAGCCTCGAATTCGCCAAACCTGGGCGAGGCCCCGTAACAGGCCCCGCCACATGCGCAGTGCAAGAGGCGAACAACCAGTGACAGGTTGTTCGCTTGAAGAGCCGAGGCAAGGGGGAGGTCTTGTCCAGATCGCCCTTAAATAGGGCGATCCAAGACCTCCCACAAATCCCAACAGGCAGCGCGCCGCCCTGGCACGCTGCCAAAAGCCGAATTTCCGGGTTCCAAGGAACCCGGAAGTCCGGACTTAGAAGAGCTGCCGGCAGCGTCTCCCGCCCCCGCAGGTAATTTCGGCTGGCGCTAAAACCGTCAGCCGTGCATTTATGGAAGCAATTGCAAGCACAGCAAAATAATACAGAAAATGATATATTATCTTACAAATACTTTAAAATTTTGCTGCAGTCTGAATTTCAAAATAGTCATTTGGTAAAAAGCTAGATTCCTTTGAAAGCAATGAAGATAGGAAACAAAAGAATTAGAATAATGCTCACCTCTGAAGACGGACAGTGATAAATGACTTTTTCTGATATCTTGGCCATTTAAAATTCATTACTGTGAAAATGATTTGTGAATACCTATTTGAGGTTGGGAATTATTCAAGTTAGTTCAGAAAAAGCTTAAAGAATAGATGAGCTGCAAATTTCTATACAGTCAAGGCTTATAGCAATTAGCATTTTTTAAAATCTTTCTAAGAATGCAAATTCTTTTACATTGTTTCAGCAGTTTTTATAACAGGTTTCTAAAGAAGGCTAGGAAAATCTTCCTGTGATTTTAAACTGTGCTGTTCTAATAAGGTCAGCTGTGAAAAAAAAAAGTTCATGTACAAATAAATGCTCTCTTTTGCCAATGTAATTGAAACTGTTAAGTCCGCCTTGGACTTACAACGACACCAAAATACCTAAGTTGGCTGCTCGTCAAAGCCTTATTGGATAAGACGCAAGTAGCTGGCAAGCGGGAAATTGGGGCATCTGGATTGGTTGCTAGTTTGACAGTTCTACTATGTCTTGTGCCCGGGATGGACCAGGAGATGGAGGACTGGGTGATTCAATGTCACACTTGTCAGCAATCCAGGCTTGTACCATCTTTAGCCCAAATCCATGAGGGAGAATCCCTTAGGGCACCATGGACCAGGCTCCATATGGATGTAGTCCAAGGATATACATTCCTTGTAGTCGTGGATGCATATTCAAAATGGGTTGATGGCTACCACCACTTCTGAGGCAATTGTCAAGGTTTTAGACAAGCTATTCACCTGGGCACCTCCCCCCGATCAACGAATGTGTTTAGAATAAATTATTGATTGAGTGAATGAAAATTGAATGCTTTTAGTCTTTATGATGTTTTTAAAAGTCTTTTAACTCTTATTAATTGGATCAAGTTGTTTTATTATATATTCTGTGTTTGTTGTGAGTTGCCCCGAATCCACGGAGATCCAATCCAAATCCAATAACTAAATCCAATAACTAAATCCAATAACTAAATCCAATAACTAAATCCAATAACTAAATAACTAAATAACTAAATAACTAAATAACTACATACATACATACATACATACATACATACATACATACATACATACATACATACATACATACAGTGGTAACAGAAAATGGGCCTCAATTCATTGCAGCCTCATTACAAATGTTCCTGGCCGAACTGGGGATCTGCATGCCCCCACAGCATCAGTTTACACTGCGACCAATGGCCCAGATGAAAGGGCAGTTAGATCAGCTAAAGAGGCTTTGGGGAACTTGGGCATGATAATTGGCATCACATCATGTACACATACCTGTTAGCTCAACATACCACCTCTTGCCAGGCCATTGGTGTTAGTCCTGCTGAATTACTGATGGGCCGCTGTCTCCAAACCAAATTGGACCATCTACACCCCAAATTCGACTGTGGACAACCACCTGTTCCTGACTGATGGCCCAGGAAATACACAATGTGGGATCCCATATTTGCCCTTAATTTACAGTGCTGGCCAAAAATGGCTGCCGGGACATGACTCAATTAACTGGACCATGGTTCTTGTAGGGTCCAGTTTACTGATGGCTGGCTGTGGTGCTGGCACATAAAGCAACTAAGGCAACTCCCCTATGTGAAGCCTGCTCAGCTGGACCAGGCCCAAGCTTCCCAGAGGCTCCAGTCTACTGCCTTGACTTCCACCATCTCTGGACTGTGAGAGGCGTTTGCCTCCTACCGGGCCTACCATGCACCATGCTCCAGCAATGCCTTTCATTCCAGATGGCCATTTCACCACGGCCATCGCAGAGAGTTCCAGAGGACCCACAAGGAGCTCCTCACTCTTCAGCCACCAGCCCTAAACTAAGACAGTGAGGGCAGAGCCAATGTCACCTGGCGTACCTTGCTTATTACACATGTGTGATCTGGAGGGGTGAGGAATGTTAAGTCCTCGGACTTAAGCTGTCGGCAAAATACCCAAGCTGGCTGCTAGTCGAAGCTAATTGGCTAAGGTGCGAGCAGCCGACAAGCAGGAAATTGGGGTATCCGGATTGCTTGCTAGTTTGATAGCTCGACTATAAAAGGAGCTGTCCAACACTGAGTTGCTGTTTTGTTCTCTCATTATTGCCTGTGGTGCTGAAGTGTTAAATAAAGCATTCCTGTTCAGAACTTCGTCTTTCCTCCATTCCTGTCAGCCTGGTTGCCTCCAATTTAACAGAAACAATGATAAAGCTCTATTGATTTAATTTTATTGGTTAATCTTCATTAATGGGCTTAAAAATTGACAATCTGGAATTAAACTGCAATGTATAAAGAGAATTAACCTGTAGATAACAAATGTAAGTAGAAAAAAATAAAATGTTTCCAGGAAAGAATTAGGGTGACAAAATAAGGACTATTCCCTCTTGATATCAAGTTTTCATTCCCTTTATACAGTATATCCTAAAAAAAAAGGACACTTATTAGCATGCAGTATTTTTCAACCTTGGTGGTTTGAAGATGTATGGATGGACTCCAACTCGCAGAATTCCCCAGCGAGCATAGTTTTCTAATCTTATTTTGTAGCTACTGGTAAGAGCTGACTGGGAAATTCTGAGAGTTGAAGTCCACACATTTTTAATCTGCCAAGTTAAGAAACACAGTATAAGGCTTTTATTTCAAAGCTGAGTTTCTGAAACAACCCCAAAACGTTCTTGAAAAATCCCCCCCACACACACACACTCACACACTTGTTAAGGAATCAACTCCCAAATAATCAGGAGCAATATTTCTGAACTAACAATATAACACAGCCTTAACTGTATGGTAACACATTTTGTCAGTTTTAATGGGTATTGGATGAGAGGAAAATCTGAATTTGTTTCCTAGTGCTAAAATTTTATGACATTTAGCCTGTTACTATAGCAACAACAACAATATGCAGATACCCTAACCAGACGCAGTACCCTATAAGTGCCTCCTTCTCTTATTTATTAAGGTCAGATTCTTCCAAATATTGGCTCTGAATGCATCCATTTGATCTGCACACACACACACACACTCACACACAAACACACGATTATTAGCTCTGCTTTAATGGCCTACACATTACTGCTTTCTCTGTCATCCTTGAGGTTCATTAACAGATAACAATCAGTGTGAGCTATTGGGATATGTTAATGCCTTCTTTCATTGGAGAGTAGAGAAGATTTATGGCAATGCACTTATTCCAAAAGATGAAAAGCATACGCCTTACAGCAATGTCCCATCTAGAAATAATCCCCTTCTTTAGTGATTTCAGTATGTTGCCATGGCCATCCATTTACTGCTCTCTCACTGGGCTATTCAAGTAGCATTAAATGTCCTGTGACTGTTGGGTCATTATTTCAGAGAGATTTCCTTAACGAAACAGAGAAACAGAACAACCATGGGTGGGCAAAAAAAGCAGGGGCAATGCGAATGACTTCCCACTGTCTTCCCCATTGAGATTTCTTTTAAAAAGCTGGCGTCATTGGAAATGATTATTGCATGACAGTGTCTGACTGGAGCAGTGTGGCTACACAGCCACACCAAAGCACTGAAACTGCCTCAACTTTTCCAAATTTCAATCCCATGGGAGTCATAGGTCCTAGAATTTAGACCCATTTTGAACATTAGACTCAGATGTGCTGATTCAAAAATTGTTCCCTTATACTAGATACCTACAGTATTTTGCCCAATTGAAGGTTACAAACAATCAGATACAACAGTTTTAATAGTATATAAAGCAGTGTTTTTCAACCTTTTTTCTTCAGGGAAACCCTTTGGTGTCGTCAGATTTCTGGAATAACCCTGGTTGAAAAGCACTGCATTAAGCTGTACATTCTGAAGCTGAAATAAAATTCTTTTATTGGCCAAGTGTGATTGAACACACAAGGAATTTGTCTTTGGTGCATATGCTCTCAGTGTACATAAAAAATATACATTTGTCAAGAATCGTGAGGTACAACACTTAATGATTGCCATAAACAATCAAGAAACAATCAATATAAAAAGAGCCGGGGGTGGCGCAGCAGGTAGAATGCTGTACTGCAGGCCACTGAAGCTGACTGTAGATCTGAAGGTCAGCGGTTCAAATCTCATCACCGGCTCAAGGTTGACTCAGCCTTCCATCCTTCCGCGGTGGGTAAAATGAGGACCCGGATTGTGGGGGCAATAGCCTAGCTCTGTTAAAAAGTGTTGTTGCTAACATGTTGTAAGCCGCCCTGAGTCTAAGGAGAAGGGCGGCTTAAAAATCGAATAAATAAATAAATAAATAAAATTAAGTAAATCATAAGGATACAAGCAACAAGTTACAGTCATAGTCATAAGTGGGAGATCGGTGATAGGAATGATGAGAAGACTAATAGTAAGAGTAATGCAGCCTTACTGCGTGGGGGTCCATGGCTGCGGAGTAGCAGAGAGAGGGGGGGGCTGTGCAGTGTATCCTTGCCAGGAGTGCTGGGCCTGAGCAGGGCAATAAGCGGAGGCCGTTCGCTCCATCCCACCCGCTTTCCCTTCCCATTTTTTGGTGGCGGGGCCCAGTGTGAAGGTCGGAGTGAAGGCAAAGCTGGAGCAGATGACTTCCCCTCCGCCTCCCTCTCCTCCTGCCTCTCAGCCCCAAGCATGAGGGGAGTAGTAGGGTGTGCTCTCTTACAGTTCCCTGCACAGGAAAAAGGGAGATATCAAGTTGGCCGCTTGGCCGAGTGTGGCGGTGTGTACGCAGGCATGGGAAGGAGGCATGAGGAGGAATGGCAGAGAACCTTGAGCCACCTGGCACGCCTCAGCCCTGGACTGGTAAGCTCCCGCCCCCTCCTCTTCCTCCTCCTCCTCCTACTGCCACTGCAGTCCACACTTTGGCCCTGCTGCTGCAGCGAGGGGCTAGAGGGGCACTGCTGCTGCTTGCAGCACCAACGGCACTGCTATTGCCACTCCTCCTCCTGTTTGGCGGCTGCTGCTGCTAAGCATGATTGATCTGCTGGACACGAGACAGAGGAAGAGGATGCCCTGCTGCAGAAGCAGGCAGCATTAAAGGGGGGACGTGCCTTGCCTTGCCTTATTAAGTCACGGAACCCCTGGCTGGCTCTTGCAGAACCCTTGGGTTCCACGGAACCCTGCTTGAAAAGCACTGATATTTATTTGTTTGTTTGTTTGTTTGTTTGCTTGCTTGCTTGTTTGCTTGTTTGTTTATTTATTTATTTGATTTTTATGCCGCCCTTCTCCTTAGACTCAGGGTGGCTTACAACATGTTAGCAATAGCACTTTTTTAACAGAGCTAGGCTATTGCCCCCACAATCCGGGTCCTCATTTTACCCATCTCGGAAGTATGGAAGGCTGAATCAACCTTGAGATATAGAGAAAGGGAGGTGCTTTAAGATGGATGAGAAACTCACTCATTAAAGTCCTTTCAATAGTCACAATCAATGAAGTTGGTTTAGTGGATGGAGTTGTCATCTCTGGCACAAGTCGGAACTGTCCAGACAAACCTCTAACAGTATTCTTTAAAAAAAAAAAAAGTATGATTCACTAAATTGAAATTTACTGCAGCCAGATCAAGGCACCAGCTGGTATCTTCTTAAAACAAGGATAGGTTTTTTTGGTATCTTTAATTACCTTTTAAAAAGTACAAGCTTACATATGAAATGTCTTATGTTAAAGAAGGTAGTACATTTTTAATGTACTGAATGATGCAGGGCAAATGTAGTCAGGGTAGAGAAGTGAATTGTTTCTGCAAGTCAGGTGTGGCATCTTGTCTTGCCCATGGAATAGGTGATGGGCTTTTGGGAGGGACACCTCCCTCTTCATTGTATAGATTTCCTCTATTCTGCAAGCAGCAGAGAACATTACCCCAGTATGATGCATTTGAAGGGGGAAAATGTGGTTGAACACACCACTATTCTCTGATTGCAGTCAGGTTTTGCATGATAAAAAAAGCAGAGAGATGAGAAATGTTATGCACTATGCCTGGCCTTTTTCCATTTGAAAGGTTCCTACTGGTGTTTCAAGAACAGCACCAGCTGTGGTAGGTCCCAATGCCCCAAGTGAATGAAGAAGCTAAGCCTGTGGGAAGAATGTTGTATGAGACCTATTGGTCAGATGAAACTGAGCCATAGTCCTTGTCTTTGAACTATAGCAGTGATGGCGAACCTTTTTTTCCTTGGATGCCGAAAGAGTGTAGCACATGCGCGAGTGCCCACACCCATAATTCAATGCCTGGGGAGGGCAAAAACAGCTTCTCCCACCCCTCGAGGCCCTCTGGAGGCCGGAAACGGCCTGTTTCCCAACTTCTGGTTGGCCCACTAGTCTTGTATTTCACCCTCCCCCGGCTCCAAAGGCTTCCCTGCCTTTTTCCCCAAGCCAAAAATCAGCTGCCCAGCACACGCATGCACATTGGAGCTGAGCTACAGTAGGAGCTCATGTGCCAGCAGATATGGCTCTGCGTGACACCTGTGGCACCTGTGCCATAGGTTTGCCATCACTGAACTATAGTATGTTCTCTATAGCATTTTTCTAAGGGAATATAATAAGGGGATTATTCTGAAAAATCTGATTATGAATCCAGACTCAGCGGTAAGAAATGATGACTGTAATTATTATTATTATTCCTCACCTTATAGAATTTCTAATATTGTACAATATTCAAGACTAAGAACTGTGGGAATTGTTCTAATCTATATTCATTGGGAGTTATTTAGCACTTGTAAAATTGGCCTTCTGCAAATTTATCATAAATGTTTAAACATTTTTAAAAGGGCAGCAGTGTTATTATGCAAGTTGTAATGTAAATACAGTAATACCCCGTCTTACGAACTTAATTGGTTCTGGGAGGAGGTTCGTAAGGTGAAAAGTTCGTAAGACGAAACAATGTTTCCCATAGGAAACAATGTAAAATCAATTAATGCATGCAAGCAATTTTTTTTTTTGCAAAAACAGCGTTTCGCTGGCCACTGCCGCCCGGCTGTCACCTTTTGAAACAGCCGGGCACTTCTCAGCGTTCTCCCAAATGCCGAACCCAGAAGTTCGGCAAAAGTTCAGGTTCGGGAGGCCACCGAGAAGCCCCGCCGCCTGGCTGTCACCTTGCCAGAAGAGCCGCGGAGCTGTCGGCCGGTCAGGAGGCTCAAACGGAGGTGGGGAATCCAAATAGGGAATTCCATGGGCGGATCTTTGACATCATGGAGACGTCCTTCCTGGAGTCCATGTTTCGGCCAGCCAGGAAGGATGTCTTCATGACGTCAAAGCTCCGCCCATGGAATTCTCTATTGGGATTCCCCACCTCCGTTTGAGCCTCCTGACCGGCCGACAGCTCCATGGATCTTATGGCAAGGTGACAGCTGGGTGGCATGGCTTCTCGGCGGCCTCCCGAACCCAAACGCCAAACCCGAACTTTTGCCAAACTTCCGGGTTTGGCGTTTGGGCGGCGGGTTCGTAAGGCAAAAAAAGTTCGTAAGAAGAGACAAAAATTTTCCGAACCCCGGGTTCATATCTCGAAAAGTTCATATGACGAGGGGTTTGTATCACAAGATACTACTGTACATGGCATTAATAAATACACATTGAAGGTAGTATATATGTATGTATGTATGTATTTATGTATGTATGTATGTATGTATGTATGTATGTATGTATGTATTGACTTTGAACTTTTTTTTGTATGCATCCTTATTTTTCCTTGATCTCATATTTTACTCAATGAAAGCCCTTTTACCAAGCTAATAGATGATCCTCATAGAGATCTGTCAAAGCTAGGTATATAGTAGTTTTCTTGCAGAGCCAGAAGTTTAAAACAGTTTATGCCCATCAGTAAAAATGGAAATTTAATAAAAATCCTTGATAAGTATAATTTTATGCTGGAAATGTCTTGTCTGGGAATTCAAAGAAATGGAAGAAGATTACACAAGAGTTCATAGTCAATTGTAAAAATTGCCCAAGTACATTGAAATGTACATTGACTATTGATAAAGGTTGAGGGTTGTCAAAGCATTCATCTCGAGAACATATGAAGCCTGACTCATTCATTTTTCAAATTAAAACTGTAGGAAACTTGATATATTCCAAGCAACCTTTTATTGAATTAAATGTGAAATTAAGAGAACATGTACAACCATGTTAATTTCTATCCTTTTAATGCATTAAATTAATGGTATTAAAATGGTGATTAAATCTGGTTAGACTGAACACCACATCAGGTGGGTCTCTCCCTCCCTCTCCCTCTCCTTCTTTGATGTTATAAATATGATTTCTGTTATAGCTGAGCCTAAATTAGGAATGGAAATTTTGGAGGGGGAGGACATATTTCAGTGGATGTGAAAAACAGCTTTTTTAAGACTATGTTTTTCTCTGTGTGACTACATATCAAAAGAGGTTCCTGCCCAGAGAGAAAGCCAAAAAAAAAAAAAAAGCATTACAGTCGGGGAGCAACCAGCTAAAAAGGAAAGATTAGAATAAATTTAGGGGAGCTATTTCAACTTATGCATGTATAAACAAGCAGCAAAGTAAATGTGTGTACAAATGCACATGTCCTAGAGAAAGCAAGTTCCTCAAAGCCCAGCAAGATTGTCTTGAGAGAGTTTTAACTTCAAAACAGTAAGTGTAGGATTGGTCAAGGGTCCAAATATTGTAGAAGGGTCATCAGCTTGTTCTGATCCAGAGTCAAAATCATGAGGTTTCATATCATAAGCCAAGACACACGTGAATCTGAATGTTGAATGGTTGTTGATAATAGAGAAGCTTAAGCTTGCTATTCCTCTTAAATAGAAGCAATCCGATATTGCTCATTTGGAAGGTTGAGGAGCCTTGTAGAATGTCTTTGCTCTGATCTTTGCTCTCCTCATCTTCAGAGACCAGGGTCAGTTGTGTCTCCCAGTTGCTGGAAGGCACAGCTTCTGATGCCTGGTACTCTGAAACTGGCTGCTCATTGTTGGTCTTCTCGTCAGAGTTCAAGCTAGCCATGACATCTTTCTTTCTTTCTTTCTTTCTTTCTTTCTTTCTTTCTTTCTTTCTTTCTTTCTTTCTTTCTTTCTTTCTTTCTTTTCCTTGCTTGTATGGAGAAAGGAGACTCCTTTGTGAATTGTTGACAGAGGAATTCTTACTACAACAAAATGAGCAAGAATGGGACCAACTTTTCCACACACATATGTCCCAGTTCAACAGCACAGAAATATTTACTGCAACGTCTTATACAGTGGAACCCCGACATACGAGTTGCTCTACTTACGAGCTACTCGAGATAAGAGCTGGGAGAGGAGAGACATTTTTGTTCGTCTCCCGAGCTCAAATCCGAGATACGAGCCGAGAAGAGCCGGGCTGACTTACTTTCCTTCCTTACTTTCCGGAAGTTCGCCTTTGGCGTTTGGCTTCAGGAGTTAGCTCGCAAACGGCGCGGCTGTTTAAAAGGTCGCTGCCGGCCTGGGGGGCTTCCTAGCCCCCCACCGAACCCGGGTTCGGGGTTGGGGGGGTTCTGGAAAGCCCCCCAGGCCGGCAGCGACCTTTTAAAACAGCCGCGCCGTTTGCGAGCTAACTCCTGAAGCCCAACGCCAAAGGTGAACTTCCATGCCTCAGGAGGTAGCTCGCAAACGGCGCGGCTGTTTTAAAACATCGCTGCCGGCCTGGGAGGCTTTCCAGAACACCCCCAACCCCCAACCCGGGTTCGGTGGGGGGCTAGGAAGCCCCCCAGGCCGGCAGCGACGTTTTAAAACAGCCGCGCCGTTTGCGAGCTATCTCCTGAAGCCCAACGCCAAAGGCGAACTTCCGTGCCTCAGGAGTTAGCTCGCAAACGGCGCGGCTCTTTTAAAATGTCGCTGCCGGCCTGGGGGGCCTCCTAGCCCCCCACCGAACCCGGGTTGGGGGTTGGGGGGGTTCTGCAAAGCCCTCCAGGCCGGCAGCGACGTTTTAAAACAGCCGCGCCGCTTCTGAAGCCAAACGCCAAAGGCGAACTTCTGTGCCTCAGGAGTTAGCGGCGAAGTAACGTGAAGGATTGGAAAGCTGAAACCGCCCGGTTTCAGCTCCCCAATCGTCCACGTTACTTCGCTCCTGTCCTGGCTAAATCGTGTGGCAGCAAACATGCTTTGGGAGTTTGGCTGGGGGGGAGGGAGTTAGGAAGGTGCAAAGCATGTTTGCTCCCACGGGGAAGGGAAAAGGCGGCGGCTTAAGCCCTTCCCTGAGCTTCGGAAGCCGCTGACGCGCCCCTCTGATGGCGTTTGGCGGCTTCCGAAGCACAGGGAAGGGCTTAAGCCGCCGCCTTTTCCCTTCCCCTTGGGAGCGCCAGACCTCTTGTCTGCCCGGCCCGAGGCACGAAATCGCTGCTTATGCCGGGCGGCATTGCTTGTGTTCCAGGCGAGCCGCCCGGCATAAGCAGCGGTTTCGTGCCTCGGGCCGGGCAGACAAGAGGTCTGGCGCTCCCACGGGGAAGGGAAAAGGCGGCGGCTTAAGCCCTTCCCGTGCGCCCCTCCGGAGGATCCCCATCCCGGGTGGAGCAGCCTGAGGGGTCCGGAGAAGTGAGCGATCCGGGAGTCCAGGACAGTTTTGTGCGAAAACGGCAGCAGGGAAAAATCGGCCGGGCTAACGGCCGCAGCTGAAAAAAGGTTGGGAAACACTGAGATAGAGAGAAAGTGAGAAAGAGAGAGTGAGAGAAAGAGGGGGAGAGAAAGAGAAAGAGAGAGGGGGGAGAGAGAGAAAGAGAGGGATAGAAAGAGAGAGAGAATGAGAGATGCTCAGTGAGCCTTTCTTTGAAGTTGCCTTTCTTTCTTTCTTTCTTTCTTGCTCTTTTTCTTTCTCTCTTTTACCTTCCCTTCCTCTATTTCTTCTTTTCTTTCTCCTTCCCACCTTCTTCCCTCCCTCCCTCCCTTCACTCATTCCTCTCTTACTCTCCCCTTTCATAAGTTTCCTTGCTTCCTTCCTCTGTTCCTGTCCCTTCCCCCTTTCTTTCTTTCTTTCTTTCTTTCTTTCTTTCTTTCTTTCTTTCTTTCTTGCTTTCCTTCTTGCTTTCTCTCTTGCTCTTTTTCTTTCTCTCTTTTACCTTCCCTTCCTCTATTTCTTCTTTTCTTTCTCCTTCCCACCTTCTTCCCTCCCTCCCTCCCTTCACTCATTCCTCTCTTACTCTCCCCTTTCATAAGTTTCCTTGCTTCCTTCCTCTGTTCCTGTCCCTTCCCCCTTTCTTTCTTTCTTTCTTTCTTTCTTTCTTTCTTTCTTGCTTTCTTTCTTGCTCTTTTTCTTTCTCTCTTTTACCTTCCCTTCCTCTATTTCTTCTTTTCTTTATCCTTTCCACCTTCTTCCCTCCCTCCCTCCCTTCACTCATTCCTCTCTTACTCTCCCCTTTCATAAGTTTCCTTGCTTCCTTCCTCTGTTCCTGTCCCTTCCCTCTTTCCTTCCTTCCTTCCCACCCTCCGTCCATTAATTCACCCATTCCTCTCTTGATCGCTTAAAGCCGGTCCCTGGTGCAAAAAGGGTTGGGGACCTCTGTCCTACAGGATTGGGTGGCAGAGAAGTTGAACATATGTAAATTTAAAAGTTTAAGAAAGTTTACAAGTTAAGTGAAAGAAACTTCATTATTCATTTATATGTACATGTACATTTCTTCATTAAAAACATGTCTTTCTGCATAATTTAGACTAACTTTGTGAGTTTTTTGAGGGCTGGAACCAATTAAAATTATTTACATTAATTCCTATGGGGAAAAGTCGTTCGAGATAAGAGCTGCTCGACTTAAGAGCCCAGGTCTGGAACGAATTAAACTCGTATCTCGAGGTACCACTGTATGAGGAGAGGATTTATTTCACACTTCTCTTGCTCATAGGCATCTTTCTTTTTGCTATGGTTTTCCCTCCCTCCCTCCCTTCCTTCCATCCTCCCTCCCTCCCTTCCTTCCCTTCCTGCCTCCTTTCCTTCCCTTTTTTTGTTTTCTCACTCTTTGTTCATTTCACTTTGTAAAAGAGAGAGAAAGAGAGCCACACAGCATCTCTGTGACCGACACTCAAATACACTTTTTAAAGTTGAACCTCCACTGTGCTCCTTAACAACCCCCACCCCCCGATGGTTATCAAATGTGTCCACAAGTCCTTCCAAATATTTATTTAAATCCATCCTTTTCCATGGGGAGAGTAACAGAATTTCTCTTCTAGTATTATTGCAGGCAAAAAGTTATAATAATATTAATAAATAAATAAATTAACTGACCAATAATATTTTACCTGATCAATAAATGCCCCCCTTACATTGTCTCACAGAAAAAGATAAGTTCCAGTCCTGTTCTTCAGAGCACCAGCTTACATCTGTTGTTTTCTATATTACCTGCTTACTGTGGTATTAGGAGCTCAATATAATAATAATAATAATAATAATAATAATAATAATAATAATTATTATTATTATTATTTATTGGGGTTTTTATGCCGCCCCTCTCCGTAAATTTAGGATTTTTGTTGTTCAGTCGCTAAGTTTATGGCCAATTCTCCATGATCCAATGGATCACAGTATACCATCCTCCCATCCTCCATTGTCTCCTGCAGTTGTTTGCCCACATTCATGCCTACCATGCCAGAAACACTATCTAACATCTCCTTCTCTGCCTTCCCCTTCTCTTTTTTCCTTCCATCTTTTCCAGCATCAGAAACTTTTCCAGTAAGTCCTCTTTTCTCATTTGGTGGCCAAAGTATTTGAACTTCAGATTCAGTATCTCTCCTTCCAAAGAATAGCCAGGTTTATTTACTTTACTTTAGGATTGACTGATTTGATCTCCTTGTAGTCAAGAGTTTTTTTCCATCACCACAATTTAAAAAAATCAATTCTTCAGTGCTCAGCCTTTCTTCTCACAGCCATACATTACTACAGGGAAAACCATAGCTTTGGCTGTAGAGACCTTTGTTGGCAAGGTAATATCTCTGCTTTTTAATATACTTCATTTTAGGATAATTTTTGCTAAACCAAAATAAACCACAGAAGAATTGCATGTCACCATTAGCTTTCATCAGGTCAGACTTATTTCATAAGATGGCTGCGTATCTAGAACAACAGTGCCTCTAAATAGTATCATACAGAAAAGTAGATAAAAAACTGAGCTAAAAATAATTTTTTAAGAATATTGGTTTAAACGTTAAATGTTTTCCCTCATAATTCAAATCAGTTTTTAAAATGGAGGACTCAGGCATCAGTATCAAATAAGGCTACAATATAACAACTCCTTTCCTGATTTCTCCATTTGAAATTTTCTTATATAATTGCATACAATTAGTACAATCCTATTTTCCATCCACCATCTTACAATCCCCTTTCTTATTTCAGTGGTTCTTAACTTTTCTAATGCCGTGACCCCTTAATACAGTTCCTCATGTTGTCGTGACCTCCCCCCCAACCATAAGTCTAGTACCAGTTCTCCCAACAGAGTTTTAAGCTGATTGGCAGGAAGGTCAGAGTGACATCCCCACTGTAAATGCCTACTTGGTTGGATTGTAAAAGTATGTTCCAAGGCGCCAGAATAGAAACTTTAGTTCCTAACACCATGGGAAATTTGTCTTTTCCCGTGGTCATAGGTGACCCCTATAAAACAGTCATTTGACCCCCAAAGGGTCCAGACCCCCCAGATTGAGAACCACTGCCTTATTTCAACCAAGAGCTGTGGTGGCACAGTGGTTAAAATGCAGTGTGGCAGATTAATTCTGCCAACTGCCAGCAATTCAATTCTCACCAGTTCAAGGTTGACTCAGCCTTCCATCCTTGCAAGGTCCATAAAATGAGGAGCCAGATTGTTGGGGCAAGATGCTGACTCTGTAAACTATTTAGAAAGGGATATAAAGCACTATGAAGTGGTATACAGTGGTCCCTCGATTTTCATGGGTTCGAACTTCGCGAAAAGTCTATACCACGGTTTTTCAAAAATATTAATTAAAAAATACTTTGCTGTTTTTTTCCCTATACCACGGTTTTTCCCGCCCGATGATGTCATAGTCATCGCCAAACTTTCGTCCGCCTTTAATAAATATTTTTTAAAATAAACTTTAATAAATAAACATGGTGAGTAATAATCTAAATGGTTGCTAAGGGAATGAGAAATTGCAGTTTAGGGGTTTAAAGTGTTAAGGGAAGGCTTATGATACTGTTCATAGCCAAAAATAGTGTATTTACTTCTGCATCTCTACTTCGCGGAAATTCGACTTTCACGGGCAGTCTCGGAACGCAACCCCCGTGAAAATCAAGGGAACTCTATATATATCTAACTGTATAACTCAAACTGTGGAACTCTAACTGTATAACTCTAAGTGTTATTGCTCTCCCCCCCCCTTTCCTTGTATTGATTCTCCAGGTGACAGACCTAAACACAATTATTCTCCAGTTTCATTGAGGATTTCTTTTGTGTCATTCTCCCTTCCTTGGGCAAATCTGAAGCTTTATAGAGGGAATAATTCATGGCAAAGTATGGCCTCAAGTCCTATATAGGACTTGAAACCTTTGTCATGTTTGCAGTGTCTCTTAATTTAAATAATTTTAATGAATTTACAATCTGAGCTAGACATTACCCTGGCAACTGCATTTGGTGTTTTCATTTCCATAATATGGCTAGTGATTGAGTGTAGGTTGTGATCCCAGGATATATGAGGGGATGGGAGGGATGTTCTCAACTGATCCATTGCACAACTTCACTGATTTTATGTACTTCATTATGAAAAAAATTCCAACTAGTCAGGGAAAGAGGACTTCTGCTTATGCAGATTTCAAATTTGCTCATTCTGAACTGATCTGATGATCACAATAAGGGTTAAAAAACCACTGTACCAAACTTATTTATTTATTTATTTATTTATTTCCTTCTTTCTTTCCTTCCTTCCCTCCCTACATGTATGTATGTATGTATGTATGTATGTATGTATGTATGTATGTATGTTTAAAATTTTGAAATTAACTCATGCTAAGTGATATTATAATACATTGTGTATTCTAACCAAATATAGGAGATAAAATCTTGGTAAAGGATAATGCTTGTACTCCTATTGGAGACATCTGCACACTATTTCCCCATGTTAAGTTCCCTCCTTAACATATAGCATCATTTACTATATAATATTCGTACATTGCAATCCTAGCTTAGTGACCTTCAGATTTGGGGTAGGATGGTTCAAGATGCATCCCAGCCAGCCATCCCTCCTGTTGTAATGACCTTTTAACTTTAACTTTCGATACCATTGACCTAGGTATCATTCTGCGCCAGCTGGAGGGGCTAGGAGTGGGAGGCACTGTCCTTCAGTGGTTCTCCTCCTACCTCTCTGGTCAGTCACAGTCGGTATTAGTGGGGGGGTCAGAGGTCGACCTCTAGGTCTCTCCATTGTGGGGTGCCTCAGGGGTCGGTCCTCTCCTCCCTGCTATTTAATATCTACATGAAACCACTGGATGAGATCATCCAAGGGCATGGAGTGAGGTATCATCAATATGGGGATGATACCCAGCTTTACATCTCCACCCCTTGTCCAGTCAGTGAAGCAGTGGAAGTGATGTGCCGGTGCCTAGAGGTTGTTGGGGTCTGGATGGGTGTCAACAAGCTCAGACTCAACCCTGACAAGATGGAGTGGCTGTGGGTTTTGCCTCCCAAGGACAATTCCATCTGTCCGTCCATTACCCTGGGGGGGGGAATTATTGCCCCCCTCAGAGAGTTTTCGCAATTTGGGCGTCCTCCTCGATCCACACCTAACATTAGAACACCATCTTTCAGCTGTGGTGAGGAGGACGTTTGCCCAGGTTTGCCTGGTGCACCAGTTGTGGCCCTATTTGGACAGGGAGTCATCGCTCATGCCCTCATCACCTCAAGGTTCGATTACTGCAATGCTCTCTACATGGGGCTACCTTTGAAAAGTGTTCGGAAACTTCAGATCGTGCAGAATGCGGCTGCGAGAGCTATTGTGGGGCTTCCCAGATTCGCCCACGTCTCTCCAACACTCCATGGCTTGCACTGGCTGCTGATCAGTTTCCGGCCAGAATTCAAAGTGTTGGTAATGACCTTTAAAGCCCTACATGGCATCGGACCAGAATACCTCCGGAACCGCCTTCTACCGTACAAATCCCAGCGGCTGATAAGGTCCCACAGAGTTGGCCTTCTCCGGGTCCCGTCAACTAAACAATGTTGTTTGGCAGGCCCTAGGGGAAGAGCCCTCTCTGTGGCAGCCCCAGCCCTCTGGAATCAACTCCCCCCAGAGATTAGAACTGCCCCCACCCTCCTTGTCTTTCGCAAATTACTTAAGACCCACCTGTATTGCCAGGCATGGGGGAACTGAGACACCTCCCCCAGGCTTTTTCATTTTATGTATGGTATGCGTGTGTTGCATGGTTTTTTAAATGATGGGGTTTTATATGTTTTTAATATTACATTTGTTTCATTGTAATATTGTTTTATTATTGTTGTGAGCTGCCCCGAGTCTTCGGAGAGGGGCGGCATACAAATCTAATAAATTATTATTATTATTATTATTATTATTATTATTATTATTATTATTATTATTATTATTAACAGTTCCAACCTTCCTTGGCCATTTGTCTTCTTTTCCTCTTCAGTTAATTGTTTATTCCCCTTTCAGGTTTTCTCTGCAAACCCCCTTATCTTATGCGTTCATTTCAATGCTCTGGTTATACAAGATTTAGACATCAGAGAATGATGCTAGCCTACAGAAATAACACCAGAGATGCCTGCTGACATTTAATTTGGTCATGTTGTTCTATTGCAAGATTCTGATGGGTGACACAGGTAAAACCTGTAACTTCCTTCTACCCAGCCCCAAATAGTCACAATAGCTTTCTTATGATTTCATGAAACTTATGATTGAAGGCAGCTGCTCAGTAGGAGGAGGTGGAGGTGTAGAAACATAGCAATTTTATAAGCACAAACTACTATTTTAGTTGCACATTAATATGCCCACCCCAAAAGTTAAATTGAATCCCAAAGAAGAAAGTAAAATGTAATGAATTCTTGCAAAATAGCAATAGTATTTTTGTAATCAGATGTTCTTGCATTGTTTGAAAAAAAATGCCATTAATATGTGCATCCTAGGCTCATCTCAGTATGATTTAGTTACATTTTTATTCATGAGTTATTTATAGTCTCTTGGACGCAAGCCTGGTTTTTTTTTCATTCTTTACCATAGGATGTAACAAGTAGGTGGAAATTCTCTCATCAATGGCCCTCTCTATTAGCTGAACCTTGAGAAGAGCTTTTATTTTCTATATGAAAAATTGTTTCCAGGAAATCATTATTGCATTCAAATTCAGTGCTGTAGTTATCCTGTAAAAAGTGATACTTCCAAAATTTGCAATGAAAAATATGCTTCCCTTTTCCTGAGCAATCAAGGAGGGAGGAACATGGAAGAAAAAATAATAATAAACATGCTCCCTATGCTGAGAAACAGTTTCACACAGTAATAATGCATACCTGAATAAAATGCTCCAAAAATGCAATTGGTAAAAACAGACCAGTCTGGATATAACAATCCAATGTTGGATTTACTAAAATTAGTGTATCACAGGACAAGAGATTGAGATAAGTCTAATACAAGTCTAATAAATTATTGTTATTGTTATTGCTATTGTTATTGCTATTGCTATTATTATTAGAATAGAATAGAATAGAATTTTATTGGCCAAGTGTGATTGGACACACAAGGAATTTGTCTTGGTGCATATGCTCTCAGCGTACATAAAATAAAATATACATTTGTCAAGAATCATGTGGTACAACACTTAATGATTGTCATAGGGGTCAAATAAGCAATGAAGAAGCAATACAGGGTATTAATAAAAATCTTAGGATATAAACAACAAGTTACAGTCATACAGTTATTTATTATTTATTATACAATTATTATTATTATTATTATTATTATTATTATTATTAGTGATGCACACAACTGCACAGATCATCATCTTCTAAAATTATATATGAGGCAGGTTAGTCCCTGGGCAGTTTTTAACCAGGACAGCATTGGAAGAGGTCAGAACTATTTGAAACAAAGAAATACTTGAGTGACCATCATTTTCCAAGAGTCTTTATCTGTCCAACCAGATTGAGCACAACAGGTATGCTGCAGATCCCATCATCCAAAGAGTGTCAGCCAGTATGAACAAGAAGATGGGTTTATTCCTCAATGGCCCCTACTCTATGGAATAGAATAGAATTCTTTATCGGCCAAGTGTGATTGCACACACAAGGAATTTGTCTTTGGTGCTTATGCTCTCAGTGTACATAAAAGAAAAAGATACATTTGTCAAGAATCATGATGTACAACACTTAATGATTGTCATAGGGGTCAAATAAGCAATGAGGAAACAATCAATATTAAATAAAATCTTAAGGATACAAGCAACAAGTTACAGTCATACAGTCCTAAGTGGGAAGAAATGGTTGATAGAAATGATGGGGGAAAACTAGTAGCAATAGTGGTGCAGACTTAGTAAATAGTTTGACAGTGTTGAGGGAATTATTTGTTTAGCAGAGTGATGGTGTCCGGGAAAAACTGTTCTTGTGTCTAGTTGTCTTGGAGCAATGCTCTATAGTGATGTTTTGAGGATAGGAGTTGAAACAGTTTATGTACAGGATACAAGGGGTCAGTAAATATTTTCACTACCCTCTTTTTAACTCGTGCATCCTCCCTCTGGAAATCAGAATGCAAACAAATGTACTTTAATAACTAAATTGTTTTGTTTTCCAAGTAAACCAGGGCTAGGGTTTAATTTGGGTTTCCAGACCTGGGATCAAGGTCTAGTTGGAATCAAGGTCTACCAATATGATGCTCCGTTGTCAGATGGAACACCATCATTTTTGTTGCAGAACATTGGTTTGCTAGAACATCTTTAAAAAATCCTGTCATGAGCCCTGGATGAATTCCTCTGCAGGACTCAGCTGAATTCTACTTCACTGTAGAATCTGGCTGGCTCAGGAATTCTGGGAGTCAAAGTCTATAAGTCATAAACGGGCCATCGTTCCACACCCTTGTTGTAGTCCTTCTCCAAAAGGACTATCACATTCGGCCCTCACATCAGTTTCCCTCTTGTGTATAGAAGGAGGAAGAGAAATGTACTTGTATTTTTCTGGGTATGAAAATGGGCGTGTGATATGTGTGATATAAAGTGATTGGTATTTAAGGCCAAGGATAAGATGAATTTTGTAAGCTGGATACCTTATTTTTAGGCAGTGAATTATACAAGTGCATTATAGGCACATATTTATTGTGGGCGAGAGAATCTCCAGGTTTAATATTCATCTGGAATAGTCACAAGTTGACAAGATGTGGAACTTATTCAATGCACAGTATTTGAATCCTTCCCACCCATCTTCTCCCCCTCCCACTGTTCAAAATCAAACTTTTTGGGAGTATATTTGGTATGTATAAAGCCCTATATTGCTCGGGACCAGGCTATTTATGGGACTGTCTCTTGCCACATACCTCCCAGAGACTATAAGAGCACGCAGAGTTGGCCTCCTCCAGGTCCCGTCAACTAAGCAATGCAGGTTGTTGGGACCATGGGGGGAGGGCCTTCTCTGTCACCACCCTGGCTCTATGGAATCAACTCCCCCCTCCCCGATGTCCGTACTGCTCCCACCCTACTGGCTTTCCATAAGGCCACGAAGACCTGGCTATGCCGGCAGGCCTGGGGGCCATGAACCAACAACAATCATGGCCAAATTGCATGAATGTCAAGTATGTATGTTGGATTAGTTTCTTATGGCTTTAAATTTGGTTTTAATAGCTCAGACTTTATATTTGACTTCTTTTTACTGTTCCTGTATTTTATATTGTTGTAAGCCACCCCGAGTCCTTCAGGATTGGGTGGCATAGAAGTCAAACAAACAAACAAACAAACAAACAAACAAACAAACAAACAAACAAACAAATGTTTTAAAATAAAAAGTGTTGATGGAGAAAACTACCTGTATATCCCCTCCCATCTGTTTTATTTCATGGAGGACTTAAAACTCATCACTACCATGATCCTAGATCAGTGGTTCCCAACCTTTTTTTTTTTTTGGCCATGCCCCACCTAAGCATTTCTAAAATTCCCCCCATGTCATATAATTCTTACGACTCAAAAAGTGAACTACTCATGTAGAGGAAGCCTAAAAGGCCATTAACTTGGTTTAAATAAGGTTCCAATTGGCCACATTAAAAATCTAATTGCCCCCCTATGGGGCATGGGCCCCATGTTGGGAACCACTGTCCTAGATAGATTCTTTATCTATCTGCATTCTGTTTTTCCACTGAGCTGGATATAAAGGGGGGCATTTGCCCAGGTTCGCCTGGTGCACCAGTTGCAGCCCTATCTGGACCGGGACTCACTGGTCACAGTCACTCATGCCCTCATCACCTTGAGGCTTGACTATTGTAATGCTCTCTACATGGGACTACCTTTGAAGAGTGTTCGGAAACCTCAGATTGTGCAGAATGCAGCTGCAAGAGCAATCATGGGCTTCCCTAGGTATGCCCATGTTACATCCACACTCCGCAGTCTGCATTGGTTGCCTATCAGTTTCTGGTCACAATTCAAAGTGTTGGTTATGACCTATAAAGCCCTTCATGGCATCGGACCAGAATATCTCCGGGACCGCCTTCTGCCACACGAATCCCAGCGACCAGTTAGGTCCCACAGAGTTGGCCTTCTCTGGGTCCTGTCGACTAAACATTGTCGTTTGGCGAGACCCAGGGGAAGAGCCTTCTCTGTGGTGGTCCTGACCCTCTGGAACCAGCTCTCCCCCGGAGATTAGAATTGCCCCCCCCTTGCCTTTCATAAACTCCTTAAAACCCACCTCTGCCATCAGGCATGGGGGAATTGAAACATCTCCCCCGGGCCTATACAGTTTATGCATGGTATGTTGTGTGTATGTTTTTGCTTTTTAATAAGGGGTTTTTTAGTGACTTTTAAATTATTAGATTTGTTGTATATTGTTTTATTGTTGTTATGAGCCACCCCGAGTCTACGAAGAGGGGTGGCATACAAATCTAATAAATAAATAAATAAATAAATAAATAAATAAATGAATGAATGAATGAATGAATGAATGAATGAATGAATGAATAAATAAATAAAAATAATAATAATAATAATACAGATCCCAGCAGAAAAAAATAAAAGTATTATGGGATCTTGTTGCATAATTGTAACTGCAAACCCGTATCAATTCATGTTGTAGCAATTCAAAGAGGCAAAAATAAACATTGTACCCTATTAATCAGAACTGCAGAAAAAACAATTACTGTCAACCTGCCTTCCATTTAGCACCTGCATACTGCACAAATCAAACAGAGGGCTGTGAAAATATTTACTGACCCTTTGCATCCTGGAAATTGTTTCAACTCCTACCCTCAAAACGACACTATAGAGCACTGCACTACCAAGACAATTAGACACAAGAGCAGTTTTTTCCTGAATGCCATCACTTTGTTAAACAAATAATTGCCCCACCACTGTCAAACTATTCCCTGGCTGCATTACTATTAATGCAGCCAATCTTCCCATCGTTCCTATCACCCAGTTTTTTCCTGAATGCCATCACTCTGTTAAACAAATAATTGCCCCACCACTGTCAAACTATTCCCTGGCTGCATTACTATTAATGCAGCCAATCTTCCCATCGTTCCTATCACCCAGTTTTTTCCTGAATGCCATCACTCTGTTAAACAAATAATTCCCCCACCACTGTCAAATTATTCCCTGGCTGCATTACTATTAATGCAGCCAATCTTCCCATCGTTCCTATCACCCAGTTTTTTCCTGAATGCCATCACTCTGTTAAACAAATAATTGCCCCACCACTGTCAAACTATTCCCTGGCTGCATTACTATTAATGCAGCCAATCTTCCCATCGTTCCTATCACCCAGTTTTTTCCTGAATGCCATCACTCTGTTAAACAAATAATTCCCCCACCACTGTCAAATTATTCCCTGGCTGCATTACTATTAATGCAGCCAATCTTCCCATCGTTCCTATCACCCAGTTTTTTCCTGAATGCCATCACTCTGTTAAACAAATAATTGCCCCACCACTGTCAAACTATTCCCTGGCTGCATTACTATTAATGCAGCCAATCTTCCCATCGTTCCTATCACCCAGTTTTTTCCTGAATGCCATCACTCTGTTAAACAAATAATTGCCCCACCACTGTCAAACTATTCCCTGGCTGCCTTACTATTAATGCAGCCAATCTTCCCATCGTTCCTATCACCCATTTTCTCCCACTTATGACTGTAACTTGTTGCTTGTATCCTTACAATTTATATTAATATTGTTTCCTGATTGCCTATTTGTATCCTATAGCAATCATTAAGTGTTGTACCTCATGATTCTTGACAAATGCATCTTTTCTTTTATGTATACTGAGAGCATATGCACCAATGACAAATTCCTAGTGTGTCCAATCACACTTGGCCAATAAAGAATTCTAATCTAAAAATCGAATTCTAATTTAATTCATTGCATTAAAGCAATTGTAACACCATTGTAAATCCATTGCATATGGATATAAGCAGCATCCAAACGATTCTAACTACAATTAGTAGTTATAGACAGCCAATTTGAAAGACAGCTAAGAAGAGCTAAGGTATTGTGAGTTCTACTCTTGCCTTAGGCACAAAGCCATGTGGGTGACCTCAGGCCAGTTCCTCTCTCTCCCAGGTCTTGGAAGCAGGCAATGGCAAACTATTTTGGAAATCTTGCCAGGAAAACTGCAGGGACATGCTCAGGCTGTTGCCAGGAGTCAACACTCATTTTGAGGCACAAATAAATAAAAGAAAAAGTATTATAACCATGTGATACTTTGGTTGCAGAGTGCACTGTTAACCAGAGAAACTGACATAATATCAACAAATTATCTGTACTGACCTTTTTCAATCTCAATGATAAACAACATGCCTTTATTCTCTGATTTTATTATTTTGGTTCTGAAAGTAGATAAAACCACAGGTTGTCAACACATGTCTCATGTTTATTGCATGCTTATCATTGCTCAAATTCTGGTTTTCATGTAAAAATGATCAATCTAAATACATGTTTAGAAACTTGGGAATATAATGTAGCAGAGTCACCAGAAGTGACTGCAATTATAGGGAAACTTCCAATTTCTAAAAAGTTTTGAAAGGGGAAAGCGGGGGGGGGGGAAGAGAACCCAAAGTCAATTTTTTCATTAGTCTAAAGATAAAGAAGAAATTTGAACGATTCCGGCTGATTATTGGCTTCTCTATAGAATTATCTGATTTTTTTTTCTGCTAGGATACTGTGAGATTTCTAATTCTTCATTACATTTTCTCCTCTGGCTTTTAAAAACTTGCTTATGATTATGTTTTGATTTCTGATATTGCCTGAAACCTAGATATAGGTCCTCTTAATATCTGTTGTATAGAGCAGGATAAAACAGTTGTTGTACACAGGGTGTCATAGAAGGGGCTATTAATTAATATCATCCCAAAATTGAGGTCCTTGCACCAACTAGACATATTTGCCTGACCCTAGGCTGCTCTGCAAACTTTCTGTTTGCCCCCATGTTTCTCTCTACTTGGGGAGAACAGGAATGGACAACTTAGTAATCAACCTATGGTAGTCTTCTAGAGGGTAATCTCCAACCATGTTATCTGGCTGTGAGTTAAAAGTGTTTCCCTGCATAAGTGGTGATGTAACTAATGTAGGTGGAGCACTTAAGTCTAATGTCGTGGTTTTGAATAATGCTCTCCACCAATTCAAGACTCTTGAAGCCTTGAGTTCCTCAAAAATCCTGTTTATTGGATACATTATATCAGCAAGGTCAGAGGCAAAACCAGCACTGAATGATTCCTGAAGTTTTAGTATAATTAAAGAATAGATATTGGCTACTCCCAACCCTTGTGTCACACATTATGTTAGTCAACCAAGCAGGTGCTGACCTTTGTCAGCACTCCCTCCTGCTGTTGGTAAGGCATGCTGAATTGGCCTTGGATCACAGGAGCCTTATCGTTGTTATGTCTGGCACACTGGAGGAAGACATACTACATTCCACAAGTCTTCCTCCCGCCTCATAAGTAGGGCAACTAAGAAACGAAGCAAGAAAATATGGCTCCAGCTAGAGTCGTTTCGAGAACTGACCTCTATGTGCTGTATTCATTCTGCTTTAGACAAATGCTGCTGTTCCAATTGGCGAGTGTGCACATATCCCTCAGTCCCTGCTGTCTGCCTCAGTGACTGGGTTGCTATCACAAAAGGTTGAAGGTTTTCTTTTTCCTTTAGTGTCATCATAATAATAATAATAATAATAATAATAATAATAATAATAATAATAATAATTTATTAGATTTGTATGCTGCCCCTCTCCGAAGACTCGGGGCGGCTCACAACAAGCGATAAAACAATATTGTACAGGCACAAATCTAATATTAAGAAAAAACTAAAAACCCTATCAATTTAAAAAACCAAACAGCACATACATACCAAACATAAATTATAATAAGCCTGGGGAAAAGGTGTCTCAAATCCCCCATGCCTGGCGGTATAGATGGGTCTTAAGTAGTTTACGGAAGACAAGGAGGGTGGGAGCAGTTCTAATCTCCAGGGGGAGTTGATTCCAGAGGGCCGGGGCCGCCACAGAGAAGGCTCTTCCCCTGGGGCCCGCCAGACGACATTGTTTAGTCGACGGGACCCGGAGAAGGCCAACTCTGTGGGACCTTATCGGCCGCTGGGATTCGTGCGGTAGTAAGCGGTTCCGGAGGTATTCTGGTCCAATGCCATGTAGGGCTTTAAAGGTCATGACCAACACTTTGAATTGTGACCGGAAACTGATCGGCAGCCAATGCAGGCCACGGAGTGTTGTAGAAACGTGGGCGAATCTGGGAAGCCCCACGATGGCTCTCGCGACTGCGTTCTGCACGATCTGAAGTTTCCGAACACTTTTCAGAGGTAGCCCCATGTAGAGAGCGTTGCAGTAATCGAACCTCGATGTGATAAGGGCATGAGTGACTGTGAGCAATGACTCCCTGTCCAAATAGGGCCGCAACTGGTGCACCAGGCGAACCTGGGCAAACACCCTCCTCGCCACAGCCGAAAGATGATGTTCCAATGTCAGCTGTGGGTCGAGGAGAATGCCCAAGTTGCGCACCCTCTCTGAGGGGGTCAGTAGTTCCCCCCCAGGGTAATGGACGGACAGATGGAATTGTCCTTGGGAGGCAACACCCACAGCCACTCCATCTTGTCTGGATTGAGTTTGAGTTTGTTGACACCCATCCAGTCCCCAACAGCCTCCAGGCACCGGCACATCACTTCCACTGCTTCGCTGACTGGACATGGTGAAATGTTGGCCAAACCTTTGATTTCCCTTTCCTCTTTTAACTGGGTGAAACTGAAAAGTGTCCCTCCAAGTTTCACCCTTTAGTCCAAGTGACAGAAACAACTGTAAAAATGAATGTTTTGTTGTTATTGGCTCCCCCCCCCAGATTCTGTATGGGGGATTTTCACTCCCTCCCTTCCCCTCCAAAACTGATTGCGATTGATGAGGTCTTCTAAATTTTTCCTGCTAGCCCAAGTGACAAAATGGAAAATCACAGCAACTTTTTCACCAATCCTTCAAACACTTTTTGATGGCAGGAAAAACAAATGGCAGTTAAGTTCCAGGTATAGGTGAGAGAGGTAATCCACGAATTGTGTGTGTGTGTGTGTGTGAAAGAGAGAGAGAGAGAGATTTAACTATGATCCAGAGAGAACGACATGAATTAATTTAATTGGTGAATCAGCTTAGAAATCTATAAATCTCCTCACTGATATTTATTCTTTTATTTTTCTTTTTAAAGTTGCTACTTTATTGATTGAATCATGGCTCAGTTAATTGTCACATTAATTGTGGGAGAATGAGAATTCTGTTGAAAGCTGACTAAAACAGAACGAGCCATATTGGCTCCTAAGTTCTTGTAAGATGGAGCGATGGCTTTTGACGTGCAGTTATACGACTGGGGTGCATTTCTTTGTTATTGTTTTTTCAATTTTGAACATCATAATATTATTAATTTATTAATTAATTTATTCATTCATTCATTCATTCATTCCATGTGACTGATTGATACTGGCTGAAAAATATAATAAATGAACTTTGTATATTTCCCTGAGACAGAGAAGAAGTCACTGAGAAACTATCATCATGAAAACAATTGTACCACTCCACTTTTCAAATCTGAAAAATGATTACTCTATTAGACAGGTGGTTTGTTTATTTATGTATTCATTTTGTCCAAATCCCTAATGACTCTGGGGACATTTATAAGCCGCCCCAAGTCTACGGAGAGGGGCGGCATACAAATCCAATAAATAAAATAAATAAAATAAAAAATAAATAAGGTCCTCCATACCTCCTACAATATTTAACAACAAAATATCCCAAATTATGTGATCTAAATTTGGGTAGTTTTCATAGGTGTCTATGGGAGAGAACAAAGAAGGAAAGAAAGACTAGGGTTGACATGATACCTAAAGGGTATTGGATAAGGAGGATGGGGTCAACTTATTTTTCAAAGCACTAGAAGGCAAGACAAGAAACAAGGGATGGAAACTAATCAAGGAGAGAAACAACCTGGAACTAAGGAGAAATTTCCAGATAGTTAGAACAATTATTGGTAATCAGTGCAACGACTTACCTTCAGACGTTGTGGGTGCTCCATCACTGGAAGTTTTTAAAAAGACATTGGATATCCATTTGTCTGAAATGGTTTAAGTTATCCTGCTTGAGAAGTGGGTTGGACTAGAAGATTCTCCAAGGTCCCTTCCAATTATGTTATTCTGTTATACAACAGTAAATGCAAAATAAAATCCACCACCGTAATTGCAAAATAAAAGCACCCCAAATCAGAACGAAACATCTTGGCCACCCCAATAGTCTTCTGTGGCCTCTCAAAAAATCGGGAAGCAGAACTGCAGTCCTTAATATTTGCAGAAGTTGCCCATCCTCTTGAAAGAAGTTTCTTCCTTAGGACAACAGGTTTGATGGCAAACCTGCTGCACGAATCCCAGCGACCAGTTAGGTCCCACAGAGTGGGTCTTCTCCGGGTCCCATCAACTAAACAATGCCACTTGGTGGGACCCAGGGGAAGAGCCTTCTCTGTGGTGGCCCCGGCTCTCTGGAACCAACTCCCCCCAAAGATTAGAATTGCCCTCATCCTCCTTGCCTTTCGTAAGCTGCTTAAAACCCACCTCTGCCACCAGGCAAGCGGGAATTGAGATACACTCTCCCCCTAGGCCTTTACAATTTTATGCATGGTATGTCTGTATGTATGTTTGGTTTTTATATTAATGGCTTTTTAATCGTTTTTATTATTGGATTATTATTGTACGCTGTCTTATTATTGCTGTTAGCCGCCCCGGGTCTCTGGAGAGGGGCGGCATACAAATCCAATAAATAAATAAAATAAATAAATAAATAAAATAATATAAACAAACAAACAAACAAACAAACAAATAAATAAATAAAAATAAACTGACTAGGCAGTGAATGCCCTGATTCAGAGTTTCATTGTTCATATTCCAAAAGGGGATAGAAACGGCAAGTAGGTTCCTGTTATTGTGTTAGAGCAAACGTATTTTAAAAGGGTGAGTCAGATGTCTATAAACAATCAGTTTCAATTAAATCTAATGACGTTATCTGTGTACAACTTTTGTAGGTTGTAATAAGGATTTGATTTTGAAATGTGAGTATATAATTCATAGCTTCAACACTTGTTCTCTGCTTGTCAAGGATTCCAGAATCACTTCTTACCCTTTCCTGTTAAGAGGTGGGCGGAATTTAAAGGTGGGTTGAGTTTGATTACTTCCATCCATAGGTATACCTTATGCTAAAATATAGTGAATGTGTCCTCTAGGTGGAGCTATACACTTGGTGAGGAGTGAAATCTCTGTGTGAAATCTAGCCTGTCTTGTAGGGAAATGATCCCAAAATGAACTTTCGCAGCCCAAAATTTCCAAACAGGCCCTCTCTTGCAAAACTCCAAGATCCATTTTTACTTCTCTTTGCATTTTGGCTCCCGTTCCACCAAAAGCAATAAAGAAATCTTTCTGTTCAAAACAACATGTGGATGTGTTTTAGTTTAGTAGTGAAATTTTTATTGTGACATTTTTCCTCTGTTCGTTGATTCATTTATTTATTCACATATATATTATTCTCCATTGCATCTGGAAGGAGAGTCCAACATGGGTAATACTCCAATTCTATTGGTAGAGACTGAGTTAAGATTAACATATTAATGAGCACCGCCCCCTCTGCTCTCCCCATGAGCCAGTTTTAAAACTCAGTCTTAGAGTAGAGACGTACTGAGTTGTAGCTTAGGGGTTTTAATAACCTTAAAATAATAAAAATTATAAAATTATATATGTAAAGTGTTGTTACCGTTTTAATCCTTTTCTTTGTTTTTCAGACGCTGCAATAGAAGAGGAGCAGACGGTCAGGGGTCTCTGCCCTCAGTGGGCAGCACCCCCAACGATCCTTCTCAGGGGTTGTTGCATTCCCCCAGTGGGAGCACCCCGAAGAGAAGCAACCAGCCTGGGGGTCCCTGGTCTCCGAGACCATACCGGGGCTGCCAGCCAAAGGTGGGGGGGTCCGCCCCCCCCACTGGGAGGCTTGAAGGCGTCTCGCACGGAGCGAAGAAAGCCGAGCGCCTCACAGCTGACAGGGGGTCAGCACCGAACCGCGGCAGACGCAAGGAGACCGGAACGGCTCCAAGCTACCGGAGAAGCCGGAACGGCTACCGCCGCGCCCGCCACAGCTGCCGCAACCGCCGGAGCCCCTCGCGGGGTCAAAACGGACAAGTACCGGCCTGAGGAACCGGGAGGGGGCGAGGAAGCCCCACTCTCCAGCCGCCCAGCCGCGGAGGGACCCAGCAGCGGTCCGGAGAATCACGGAGGCTGGGCGCCGCCATTTTGGAGGCGGCTAGAGCGGCAAGCGCCTTTTTGGCGCGCAAAACAGCTGGGCAGGCGGCGAAAGGGCGCGAACGAGCCAGAGAGCTCTAGTGCGCAGGCGCAGAACCGGGGAGACCCGAGACGCCATTTTGGGAGCTCTTGCTGACGAGGCAGGCGAGAACCAAGCCACCGGAGGTCAGCCAACATTTAACTTGCGATAAATCACTCCCAAACGTGAGTAATATGGAGGAGAATCAGGGAAAGGAGGTCACAGGCTCTCCTGCAATCCCTAAGGATAAAGTGAAGGGGAAAGCCAAGGAAAAGACAAAGCATTCATCTGCTTCCTCATCCTCCATTAAAGAGGCTGAAAAGCGCATTAAGGCGCTAGAGCAAAAGCTGGAAGCAGCACTTCAATCACCTCCAGGGGGTCTTCCTCTGACTCAAAGGCATCCCTTGGACCCTATGTCACCCCCATCCACCTTTGGGCCCTCAGGGGTTACGCCTGAGAAAGACTGGTCACCAGATAGGCAGTTTCTACCCCTGCCTCAAGTGATGCCTTCACCCAGCACATCCTGGGCCAGACCAGCTTCGGCAACACAAGCACCAAGAGGCCTCCAGGGGCCATCAGCTACCTTCACGCCCACAGCGGCGGGCTTGCGGTCTCAGCCCGGGGCGTGGCACAATTTACCCCCAGACCTGCAGGACATTATCGCGAATGCGTACTCGCAGGCTCCCGGGGCACAACAGTATGGAGGGCCTCCACAACACGCTCCAGATGCATGGTCGGTTCCGCCCCCCTCGGGTTTTGGCTCTCTATTGGAAGAACAAGAGCAGTTTGAGGAAAGTGAACCAGAGTATGGCTTCTCCGAGGATGAGGCTGCCCCAGAGCAGGCTCCTTCGGTTGGCTTGTTCAAGCCAGCACTCTTCAGAACCTTACTGTCTAAGGCTAAGCAAGTGATGAACCTGCCGGGTTCAGAAAAGACTCCGGAAGCCACTGAGTCCGGGCAAACTTCAGCCTCCCTACTGGATGAGCCTCAACCCGAGTCTGACCATTTTCCTGCATCAGGCATTTTCGTAAAAGGGATCAAAAGACCTTGGCAGCAACCTGCGGCAGCTCAGGGACCCTCCACTCTCGAGAGGAAATTTTACACTTTCGACGAGGAGGTGGAAAAGCTGCTCGAATTTCCCCCAATTGACCAGCCGGTGGTGACGCTGGTCTCCAGCGCATTGGTCCCCTCAGAGACCGGGGAATGCCTACGACCGGAGGAACGGAAGGCGGAAACATTACTCCGTAAGGCCCACCAGATGTCTGGTTGGGGATTTCGGGCTGCAGCAGCGGCATCATTCATTAACCGCGCTTCCCTCATGTGGATTAAGGAAATGCAATCCCGCCTAGGGCCCGAGGACGGGCGCCTCCGCCAGGACTTAAGTAAACTACTGGCGGCGACAGAATTTTCGGCGGATGCCACCCTCCACGCGGCCAAGTTCGCCACCAGAAGCATGGCAACGACATTGTCATCACGCCGCCTGCTGTGGCTACGGAACTGGCAGGCAGATCTTAAATCTAAGTGGCGCCTAGCCTCCGGCCCCTTCCAAGGTTCCACCCTCTTTGGGGACCTGTTGGAGAAGGTTTTAGTGGAAGACAAAGATAAAAGAAAGGTCCTTCCTAGAGCCCACAGGAGACCGGATAGAAGGTTCACGCCGTACTCAAGGAGGCAGTCCTTTCGCTGGGAGACTTCCACCGGCTCCGCGCAAAACCAACGTTCCTTCTCCCAGGGACAATACAACCAACAGTCCTATAGGAGTGACCGTGGCTCCTATCAGGATAGGACAAGAGGCTATCACCAGTCCAGGAGGCCCTTTCGTGGCAACTCTCAAAGAGGGTTCAAACGCACGAAATGACGCGAACAGCCCGCAGCCCATCGGGGGGAAGCTGCAGGGGTTCTGCAGAGCCTGGCAGGCGACCTCCTCCGACAAGTGGGCCACAGCAACAGTTACTCAAGGGCTCCGATTGGAATTCATCCAACCACCTCCCAGCCGTTTCATACGTTGTCCCACACCAAGGGACATACCAAAGCAACTACAGCTACGCAAGGAAATCTCACATCTGTTAGAAATCCGGGCCATAGAGTCGGTGCCGCAACAGGACGAGGGCAAGGGATTTTATTCCATGATTTTCATCGTGCCCAAGCCCTCAGGAGGCTGCAGGTTGATCCTCAACCTGAAGCAATTGAACCTTTTCATAAAATATCGAAGGTTCAGGATGCACTCATTGCAGACCATTCTGGCTTCCATTCGATACCGAGACATCTTAACATCTATCGATCTCAAGGAGGCATACCTGCATGTCCCTATCCACCCGGACCATCGCAGGTTCCTCAGATTTGTCACCGAAGGGAGGCACTATCAATACAGGGCCATGCCATTCGGACTGTCTTCGGCCCCCAGAACGTTCACAAAGCTCCTGGACGTTCTGACTGCCAGCTTAAGGGCTCGATCCATCAGACTGATGGCCTACCTGGACGACATAATCATCTTGTCCAGATCCCAGGTAGCGGCAGAGAGGGAGCTCAAAGAGACTATTCACACCTTGGAACTGCACGGCTTCACAATCAATGTGGAGAAAAGCCAGCTAGTACCGACTACCAGATTATTACACCTGGGAGCGATTATCGATACTCAAGAGGGCACGGTGTCGTTGTCACCGGAGAGACAAGACAATATCCGGCGACTTATTGCCAGCCTTCGCAAAGGACCAGTAACACTGTCACTGCTGTCAAAAATACTGGGGACTCTGGTGTCAGCCATTGGCATCGTTCCCTGGGCCAGGTTCCATATCAGGACACTACAGTGGTTCCTGCTTCCAGCTCAAAGGAGCAAGGTGAGCCACTCACACAGACAAGTATGCTTACCACAAAGAGTCCGGCAGTCCCTCCAATGGTGGGCTTCGACCGCCATAAGCAGGGGCTCCCCATTCCAAGTAACAGATCAGGTCATTTTGACAACCGACGCCAGTCTTACGGGATGGGGAGCTCACCTTGGAGCTCACATGGCTCAGGGACTGTGGACTGCAGAGGACCTTACAGAGGTCAACATCAACTTTCTGGAGTTAAAAGCTGTTTTCCTAGCGCTAAAGACATTTGCATCCCTGGTTCATCAACAGCACGTGCTGGTACTTACGGACAATGTGGCGACCAGAGCCCACTTGAATCACCAAGGGGGCACAAGGTCGCGGCGTCTCATGGAGGAGACGGAGGCACTATTCCGCTGGGCCGAACAACATCTACGGTCTCTAACAGCGGAGCACATCGCAGGGATTTCCAATACACAGGCGGACTGGCTGAGTCGCTCCACCTTGGATCCGTCAGAATGGAGACTGGATCCGGCTCTGTTCCAACAGGCGGTGAGTCGGTTTGGCCTTCCACTGGTGGACTTATTTGCCAGCCCCTCGAACGCCCAACTTCCGAGGTTCTACACGAGGTTTCCAACACAGGGCGCAGAAGGGGTCAACGCTCTCCTGTCAGCTTGGCCACCAGGACTTCTTTATGCCTTTCCGCCAACGAACCTACTACCGAGGGTAGTGGAAAAGATCCTAAAGGAGAGAGCGGAGGTGTTGCTGGTGGCCCCTCATTGGCCTCGACGTCCGTGGTTCTCCGACTTGGTGGCACTGTCGGTGTCACCCCCTTGGAGGATTCCGGACCGGATGATAGCTCTCAGCCAGGGGAACCTACAACATCCAGATCCCCAGTGGCTTCAACTGACCGTTTGGCACTTGAACGGGTCAGGTTACGAGGGTTGAAACTACCGGAAAAGGTCATAGACACCATGCAGGCGGCAAGGCGTCCATCTACCTCGCGGATTTATCAGACGACATGGGCAGCCTTTTGCGGCTTCTGCGACAAACACCAAATCAATACTGAACAGGCCTCAGTGATTACGGTCTTAGAGTTCCTACAAACTGGACTGGATCGGGGCTTAGCCCCTAATACACTCAAACGGCACGTGGCAGCCCTCGCGACCATGATACAGGTTGAGGGTGTCCGCTCCTTGGCTTACCATCCTTGGATTAAAGATTTTCTACGGGGAGCTGTAAACCAACATTCTCCGCCAATCCGGAGGTTTCCGTCTTGGGACCTTCAACTGGTCCTTAAGGCCTTGACAAAGCCACCGTTTGAGCCATTAAGAACCATACCATTACGACTCTTGTCGATCAAGACTGCCTTCCTTGTTGCTATTACGTCAGCTCGAGGAGTGTCAGAGATAGCGGCACTATCAGTGCGACCTGACCTTTGCGTATTTTACCCTGATCGAGTGGTGCTGAGATTGGACCCTTCATTCATGCCGAAGGTGAACTCAGAGTTCCACAGGAAGCAGGAGATCATCCTGCCTGACTTTTGCACACATGGCAATCACCCATCGGAATTACGATGGCATAAGATCGATGTACGCCGTGCGATCAAGATTTATGTTAGACGCACAGAGAGCTTTCGGAAGACAGAAAAGTTGTTTGTTTCATTTTCTGAGGATAAAAAGGGACTTGGACTCTCATCAAGCTCCATTAGTCGTTGGATCAGGGACTGTATTGGGGACGCGTACAGAGCTCGTAACCAATCGGTCCCGCCGGGAGTGACGGCTCACTCGACGAGGAGTGCGGCAACTTCAGCGGCCTGGGCCACCCAGGCGTCCATTGACGACATCTGTAGAGCTGCAACGTGGTCGGCTCCAACGACCTTCATACGACATTATAAGTTGGACTCCTTCGCTTCTGCAGAGGCGGCTTTTGGGAGACGTGTGTTACAAAGAGTTTGTTCATCTCCAACGTCCCTGACAAGACCTTTTCCCTCCCATGGGCCGTAAATCTCTGGTATATCCCATGTTGGACTCTCCTTCCAGATGCAATGGAGAAGAACCGTTGTACCTACCTGAACGGTCTTCTCAGTGCACTGGAAGGAGAGTCCAAACCCACCCGGTTAAGTTTGGGTGCAGGGACGCCGGAGTAGGCAGTTAGTCAGTTATTGGTTGTTAACAATAAAAATTGGTTATCCTCTTACTATGTTTCTTCGTTTTAAAACTGGCTCATGGGGAGAGCAGAGGGGGCGGTGCTCATTAATATGTTAATCTTAACTCAGTCTCTACCAATAGAATTGGAGTATTACCCATGTTGGACTCTCCTTCCAGTGCACTGAGAAGACCGTTCAGGTAGGTACAACGGTTCTTTATTCATAGGTATTCATTTATTCATCCAAGGACTAATTATATTAATAAGTCATATTTATTTATTCAATTTGTTTAGCCACCCATCTCAAAACATGCGACTCTGAACAGTAAACAATAATAAATAATTTTCTAATCATTTTACTTACACAATCACTGTATTTTTATCTATTTCTTATTTATTTATATCCCACCTTTATTATTTCTTTGATAAACAACTCAAGGTGGGGAACATATCTGAGTCCGCGAGGAAAAGGGCGGCCTATAAATCGAATAAAATAAATAAATAAAATAAATATCTAACTCTCCTTCCTTCTCCTATTTTCCCCATGACAACAACCCTGTGGGGTGATTTGGATGCAGAGAGAGAGGGCTGAAGTGGCCCAAGGTCACCCAGCTTGCTTTCACGAGTAAGGCAGGACTAGAACTCACAATCTTCCAGTTTCTAGCCTGGTGCCTTAACCACTGTACCAAACTGGCAGAATGTGGCAACGTGGACCATTAGGTGTGTCCCTAGAATAGCACACCTTACACTTCTGCTCCATGAGATGCATTGGTTACCAGTCTGTTTCTGGGCCCAATTCAAGGTGGTTTTAACCCAGGTATAGGCAAAGTTGGCTCTTCTATGACTTGTGGACTTCAACTCCCAGAATTCCTGAGCCAATCATGCTAGCTCAGGAATTCTGGGAGTTGAAGTCCACATGTCATAGAAGAGCCAACTTTGCCTACCTCTGTTTTAACCTAAAAAGAATTCCATGGCATGGGGCTAGGTTATCTGAGGGATTGTTTCTCCCCAATTACTTCCACCCATCCCATTAGGTCCAACAGAAGATGCATGTTCCAGATCCCATCTGTTAAGGCCTTTTCTGCCATGGGGTCCAATCTTATGGAACATCATTCCACCATTCAAGATTAGATTGAGGTTAGCCTATCTCCATTCCTTTTAACTTTTGTTATCAAGCCTTTCAGGTCCAAGAAGTGGTGAGATCTTGAAGTGGCTTATAGTTGTTATTAATATCTGTTGCTTTCTACTTGCTTTTTAATCATAATACAGGTAGTCCATGACTTACAACAGTTCATTTAGTGACTGTTCAAAGTTACAATGGCACTGAAAACAGTGATTAATGACCATTTTCACACTTAAGACCATTGCAGCATTCCCTTGGTCATGTGATTCAGATAGCAATAGCATTAGCATTTAGACTTATATACCGCTTCACAGTGCTTCACACCCCTCTATAAGCGATTAACGGAGTCAACATATTGCCCCCAACAATCTGGGTCCTCATTTTACTGACCATGGAAGGATGGAATGCTGTGTCAATCTTGATCCTGGTGAGATTTGACCTGGTGAACTACAGCCAGCAGTCAGCAGAAGCAGTTTGCAGTACTGCACTCTAACCACTGCACCACCAAGGTTCATTAGATGCTTGGAAACTGAGTCATATTTATGACAGTTGCATATTCTGGGGTCCTTTGATCAGCTTTTGTGACCTTCTGACAAGCAAAGTCAACGGGGAAGCCAGATTCACAACAGCTGTAGAAGAGAAAGGTTGAAAACTGAGACAAAGCTCACTTAACACATGTTTCACTTCGCAACATAAATCTTGGGTTCAGTTGTGGTCATAAGTCAAGGACTACCTATATTAGTATTTTTTAATTGTTGACTTTTTGTTACCAATTTACAGTATAATTTCTTATTGTACATCTCTGGCCTTTCCCTTATAGGTTATTTTTAGATGTTATAGTAAGTTTATTTGTAAATTTAAGATGTGTATTTATTAATCTCCCACTGTCTTTGTAATTTACTCATTGGTTTACAACAAATGTGAAATTGTAGATCTTACTTTCACTAAAGATTATTTTCTGATAGTTTGGTGATATTCAGCCTCCCAAATATCTTAATCACATGATGTACCATAGCTTCGAAGGTGTTGATATCTAAGCCTCATGTGATGTATATTAATTACATTCCTAAATCTTTTTTTAATAAAAAAAATATTTAGCGCTTCTAGTAATGGATAATATTGCTTCTTCTTGTGCATAACATTCAGTGAATAATGCTTCCTTGTTGTGTAGATTACAGTTGATAAAAGTAACCTATTATATGTTGCTTGATGACAAGAAAACAAACTGGCTAAACTGTCATTCATCTTAAAAAAAGAGACCTGTTAAGAATAAAGCATGGCTTTATATTTTTCAGTTTTTACATGAAGCTTTTATTTCTAGCATACAGAAGACACTTTGACTTCACTTTCTTTTTACAAGAATAAAATCCCAGGATATGTGTGCACTATTTTTTTTTCTTTTGGGTTTAACCTTTGAAACCCTATAGCATAAGAAATCAGATTATAGGAATTCTTCAGTGAATCTATGTTATCCCACTTTCTTATTAACTGCTGCCAAAATGCTTTCCTTTCCTCCCTTTCCCTATCACTGCTTACTGATATTAATATATTTCATACTGGAACAGCATGCAATTTTATCTTGTCTCAGCACTTTTTTAAAAATTGTGAAGGTACCAATGAGCTGGCTATTGACTTGTTACTTCAACCATAATATTCAGTTGAGATTTGGAAAAAGCTTAGACAAATCCTGGCAAGAGAAGAATGAATACTGTGCAATTGACCTTATTTCATATCTGGCAGTTTAGAAGTATTTCACTGTGTGAGAATAAGACAGCCAGACTCTTTATATACCACCCCTATTTTTCTACTTGCATTTTTTACATGCTTTCGAACTGCTAGGTTGGCAGAAGCTGGGACAGATAATGGGAGGTCACTCTGTTACGTGGCCCTAGGGCAGTGATGGGCAACCTTTTGAGCTTGGTGTGTCAAAATTCGCCAAAAAACCGAGCGTAACTCGGGTGGTGTGTCACCTTGAGAAAAAAACACTCTCACTCTCTTCCTTCCTCTCTCCTCTCTCACTCTTTCTTTCTTGCTCTCTCTCATTCTCTCTCTTCCTTCCTATCTTCTCTCTCTCTCTCTTTCTTTCTCCCTCCCTTCCTTTCTTTCCTTCTCTCTTCCTTCCACTTTTTTCTTTCTCTCTCTTTTCCTTCCTTCCCCTCTTCCCCTCCCTCTCCCTCTTTCTCCCTCTCTCCCTTTATATTTATCTCTTCCTTCCTTCCTCTCATTCACTTTTCTCTCCCTCCCTTCCCTCCCTCCCTCCTTCTTTCCTCTCCTCTTTCTCTCCCTCTCTTTCCCTTCTTTCTCTCCATGTCTCCGGCGGGCAGCCGGCTTTGCTGATTTTCAAATGCGCTGCTTTCCTGCTGCAACTCTTTCCTGGGCAGGGGGGGCGACCCCCCAAACTGGTCAGATTCAAGAAAAAGCTTATCAAGGGGGGCGGGGGGTTGTAAAAATCTAGTTATGAGCCACCAAAGGAGGAAGCAAACGGCACGACGTCCACGCAGTTCTTTTTTTGGCCTCTCTTTTTTGCGAGCCTGGCATGATTTTTTTTATTACAAATTAATAACCCCTCATACTTTATGTTTAAACTGGTAAGGGTTTACCTTAGCACCGTCTCCTGTAACAGCTATAAGAGGAAATGGCAATTAAGTTATTCCGCCCTCCCTGATGCGATCGACTCAAGGGGAGGGGACACCACTGCTCCTGGAGGGAAAGAAGCGAAGGAGGGGAGGGGAGGTTGGAGTAGATTTCCTGGCGGAGTGATATTTGTTTACGGGATGAGCAGTTTAATGTAAGCAAAGTAGGACCCCCGGGTAAATAGCCCTGGGAGTGAAATTAAAATTGCAACCGGTGCAATTTTTTAAAAATCGGTGCAAAACAAAATTAAGGGGAGAGGAAAAATAATAATAATAATTGCGCTTGCTGTACCTGCTTGCAGTCGGTGGGAAATTGGAAAGTGGGGAGATTTGCATCTTGGCCACTCCCTAAAGCTCCCCGTTTCTCCGGCGGCCGCGTGTCACCAAAAATGGCTACGCGTGTCAGTGCTGACACGCGTGTCATAGGTTCGCCATCACTGCCCTAGGGATTCAAATCGCCACACTGCCAACCTTTCTGATTGACAAGCTCAGTGTCTTAGCCACTGAGCCACTGCGTCCCCCGTTAACGCTATTAGGATTGTATAAATGTAGCATTTGTATGTCTAGCTTCCCGTGTTCACAAATGTCACCTTGTCACAAGAATGAGTTGGTTGTAGATCTTTCAACCATCCCTAAGTTTTCTATTTTTTTAAACTGGAGATGCTAGAAGTGTGGACCAACTCCTTATAATATTCTCCTTGGTAAGTTAGATAAGATCCAATCATGAGATTTAATCTGGTCCCACCCCGTTTTCCATGTAATAGAATAATATCAATCCACCCATAGTTTCCCAGTAGTTAAATTATATGGTGCCATTCCCTCTTGCAGTTTGATGCATTGTCACAACTTGTGTAAACCTATCAGTTTGCCTCTTTTCATATTTGTATGTATATCTATTATATATTCACAGCCCTTTGATATCATTATTTGGCCAGATAGGCTTCCAGGAGGATTTACATAGAGTCAGTTAAAACAGTTAAAAGAGAATATTTTTTCCAACCTTACAATTTTAAAAAAGCATGCCATTGGAAAGAAAGAAATATTTATGATTACAGAGGTACCTCAATCTAAGAACGCCTCTACTTATGAACTTTTCTAGATAAGAACCAGGTGTTCAATATTTTTTTGCCTCTTCTCAAGAACTATTTCCACTTACAAACCTGAGCCTCTGAAACTGTAACCAGAAAAGGCAGGAAGAAGCCTCCATGGGGCCTCTCTAGGAATTTCCTGGGAGGAAACAGGGCTGGAAAAGGTGGAGAGAAGCCTCTGTGAATCCTCTCTAGAAATCTCCTGGAAGGAAACAGGGCTGGAAAAGGCAGAGAGAAGCTTCTGTAGTGCCTCTCTAGGAATTTCCTGGGAGGAAATGGGGCTGGAAAAGGTGGGGAGAAGCCTCCATTGAGCCTCTCTAGGAATCTCCTGGGAGGAAACAGGACCTCCACCCTCCCTATGGTTTCCCCAATCGCACACATTATTTGCTTTTACAGTGATTCCTATGGGAAAAATTGCTTCTACTTACAAACCTTTCTACTTAAGAACCTGGTCATGGAACAAATTAAATTTGTAAGTAGAAGTACCACTGTATTTGTTAGCTATAATTCTGCATTTCATAAAGCAGCTCAAGTCAAGATACTTCGTGCCCATTCCCTGTTACAATGTCCCTCTCGGCTGGGAGAGTGTGACTGGCCCAAAGGTACTCTGGGTGGTTTTGTGGGAAGGGTTGAGTATGGATTACATTCTGGATCCCCTGACTACCAGTCTAACTCTTGAATCAGGGAGGAGATCATTCTTAAAGTTACAGGCTAACTGTTGAATGTAGGATGACCTGAATACAATTTTGGGAGAAATGAGACTGAGGAAACCAATTTTCCAGCAGGGCTGTTGGGCTTTTCCTCTTTCCTACCTTATCTGCTTCTTTCTCCTGAAATGGCTGGTGCTGCAGGATGACAGGTAAACGGAGGAGATTGAAGGAATTTACGCCAAGGGCTGTTGTTGCTATAGAACCCTATAGTTGTTGTTCTTTTTAAATTGCACTGACACTAATACATTAATCTTGCTTCACTTCCCCAGTCTGTAAATTGGACCCAGTGAAGCGTGGCTTCTTTTATCTGAGGAACGTTGGAAAGAGTGTGTGAGAAAGCACGATAGCTAAATTGGAAAACAATTTACATTTCTGAGGAAAAAGATTACAATTAAAGTTTTGAACAAGAAGGATAACTGCTACAGAGCTGCAGGTAGAAGGGCCCTGGTGATTGTTGCTTGAGGCAGCTGTTCTTTAGGATTAAGATAAAATATTGCAGGCTGGAATAAATTAGCCATCATTAATAGAAAGGACAGGTAATAGATGGAAGGAAACAGACATGAACACACAAAACAAAAAGAAGGATGTATATACCAATAAATGATGTAGTTAAATGGCTTTTATGGAGATTAAATTTTTGTTGATTGAAATGGATTGCATGTAATAAAATTATTGGTATGAACAGGGAAATAATGAAATAACTGCTTGAGAATGTGTTTTTATTTCGAGTTTACTTCTTTATATTACATTTACAACTGTAATAGTTTCCCTCCACTAAGATTATAATAGCAGGATTTGTATGAAAATGTTTAGGAACCACTGCAGCCTTTTGGAAAATGCTTTTGGCTAAACATCAAGTATAGAATGTTTCCTGGATTTCAGATTGTACCTTTGACAGTAACTGGGAGCTGTTCTTCCCTTGAGTGCTGAAATTTGCACTCAATTTGATACTTGGTGAATTTCAGTGCTTTTCAAACTGAGGCATTTCAGTTTAAGCTTCCTGGGTGTAAGATTGTAACCATAGTGATTTCGGCAATTGTGTGTGTGTGTGTGTACACACATGCTTCTCTTATATAAATACACACATACACATGCTTCTCTTATTTAATTCAGCCCTTGTATATTATATTAGCAGGATTGGTATAAAAATGTTTTGGAATCATTGAAGCATTTTAAAGCTTTTTGGAAAATGTTTTTGGCTAAGCATTAAGTATAGATAGAATGTTTCCTGGATTTCAGATTGTACCTTTGACAGTAACTGGGAGCTGTTCTTCCCTTGAGTGCTGAAATTTGCATCTAATGAAGTGTTTATGGAGTAAATTTTCTAATGCTAGTCTTTTGGCTTTAAACAGGCTTATAAAACATATATGCAGCTTGGTGGATTTCCTTCTCTGTCCCTCTGAATCTCTGTCTCTCTCTGTTTCTCTGCCTCTCTCTCTCTCTCCTCTCCCCCTCCCTCCTCCTTTCTCCCCCACTTTTTTGAAAAGGGCTTAATTTACAAATAAGTGTGTTAAAGCAAAGAGCTTATCTCACATTTAAAATGTAGTACCTGTATCTGGATATTTTGAGATACTTGGTGAATTTCAGTGCTTTTCAAACTGAGACATTTCAGTTTAAGCTTTCTGAGTGTAGACTGTAACCATAGTGATTTTGGCATATGTGTGTATGTGTGTGTGTGTGTGTGTGTGTGTGTGTGTGTATTCTCTCTCTCTCTCTCTCTCTCACACACACACACATACCACACATACACTTCTCTCATTTAATTCAGCCCTTATATGTCACATGCTTCTCCTATATACTTCAAGCAGGAGTTGGCTTTCCTGAGGGTGCCTTTGGCACTGCTAACTCATGATGCCCTCTTTTTGCATCAGCCACTGGAATTGCAAGCATATTGCAGAAGGGTACTTAGTTGGGAGTTTAGACTGTTCTGCAAAACTGCCAACTCAAAGGCATACAAGGATGTTTACTGCATATGGTGATCAGTGGTACCAGCAAGACTTCAGCTATGAGCAGAAGTTCTTTCAGTGGGAACTGAGCATGCTGGTGGCCACTCAAAGGGACTCCTGTCCTGTAATGATAGTTTTTAGATGAATATTTATTATACTTTATATTTGATTTGAATTTTATTAGTGGACTTACACACAGAGTAATGGCAACACTAATAGAAGTCACATCTTGAAGTCACATCTTGATTAGTTGCTTTCCCATTGTTTCCCAACACTAAATATTCCAGGTTTCAGAAAGAAAAGGCTGATAAACAGTTTTTATTTTGAAGATGTTCAGGGCAGCATACACTCAGGAATAAAAAATTGGTTCCTGATCCCCAAACCTGTATATTAACTCTAATAAAAGATTAAGGTATATAGACAAGCAATCCATTTCAAGAAGAGGATTTTACTGTCAAAATGTTTACATTTTTAAAATATAATAGCAACAACGTTTTTGAATTGCAAACGTTGGTTTTTGTTTCCACTAAGCATGAAAATAGTATGCATTGCTTTTAAAAATAGTTATTTTCCATTCCTGGGACAACAAAAGACCGTGCATTGCTGACTCTTCAAATATTGTCTTACAAAAATTGCCATTAATTGGCTCTCCTGTGCTGCCTGTAACTAAGATTCACATGAATATATAGCAATGTGATCATAGGTAAAGGTAAAGGTTCCCCTGCACAGGCATACTAGTTGCTTCTGGTTCTAGGGGTGGTGCTCATCTCAGTTTCTAAATCGAAGAGCCAGCACTGTCCAAAGGTGTCTCCATGGTCATGTGGCCGGCATGACTAAATGCCAGAGGCACATGGAGCATCTTACTTTTGTATCAAAGTGGTCCCTATTTTTCTACTTGCATTAAGTATTTAAGTAAGAATGGATCCAAGATGGTGCCCATGAAGTTTGCCTCAGTGAAATGCTCTCAAATGGTTTCTTTATTTTCTATTATTCTCTGCAATTCTCTATGGATTTTATACCCATGAGACCATCTGCTAAGAATTAAGGAATGTTTCTTTAAGGAGCAGCTCTCTGTAACCTCACCCTCACCTGTCTTTACAAACATGGAGGAGTTTCTAACACAGGAGGAAGCTAATTCCACAGAACTATGGATAACCAAAAGCAAGCACAAACAGCAGAGATGAAGAGGTAAAAGAGCAGGAATTTTAAAGAGATTGAGGAATTAGGGAATTTTTTAAAAACTCACTTCCTTCAAACTTTCTTACCAATTTATGTTCAGTTACTAATAAGATGGATGAACTACTCCTTTTAAACAGATGCAATTTTTACAGTGCATCTACCCTATGTTTTGTTGAATCCTGACTGAAAGAGGAAATTGATGACAATAGCATGCATATACCAGGTTTTCAGATATTTAGAGTGGACAGGATTGTAGAACTATCAACTGACTTATGTATATATATCAACAACAGCTGGTCTCAGGATATAACTATAATACACAAATTCTGTGATGAAAACTTAGAGTCTTATCAATTGAATCCTTTTTATTCTCCATGTGAGTTCACATAATTTCTATTAATTGTGGTGTATATCCCATCACAAGCTTGTGTAAACAAGGCTTTACAAATTTTAGTTTTAGATTATGGAGACTGAAGCCAAATGCCCTGATTCACTGGCCATTAGTTTAAATGATTTTAACAAAGGAAAGAGCTTCCAAAATATTTTCAGCATGTCAATTGTCCCACCAGAGGCAAGAATATTTTAGACTACTGCTACGCAATACTAAAAGATGCTTACCATGAGCAGCTGTGGGCTATTCTGATCATTTCATGATTCACCGTTAGGGACAAAGATTTAAAGCCACAAAACCAACAATTAAATCAGTGAGGACTTGGACTGAACAGGCAAAGTTAAAGCCACAGACTTGCTTTGACTGTATGCACTGGAGTATTTTTGAAGATACCTCTGTAGACCTGAATGAACTCACAGATACTGTAACATCATATGTCAGCTTCTGTGAAGATCTATGTGTACTGACCAGGAACTTGCAAATATACAGTAACAATAAACTTTGGTTCACAGATAAACTTAAGCAGTTACGTTGTTCCAAAGAGAAAGCCTACAGAAAAGCCTACAATTGGGCAGAAATGTATTAACAAGGGAGATCATAGGAGAAAAAAAGAAGTTATTCTGGGAAGCCAAGAAATCGGTTCTCAACAAATGAACCACTTGAGGAAGAATGAATGACATTAAGAATCACCAAATGACTACTGGTGCCTTAGTCAAACTCTTTTGAACAGTTCCAGGCAGAAATCCTGTATTCTTTTGTGCAACTTTTAAATTGTTGGATTTACAGTACAATATACAGTAGGTTTTAGCTTTGGAGAAAGCCCAAATTTCTTTGGGAGGCTTTTACTTTGTTGAATTAAAGCCAATAAACATCTATCAGAGGGTCAAATCTAATAGGCAACCTTTGTGTGTTACTTGACTTTTAATAGTGACTGGAATGGAGGTTTCACCTGACAAATAAACCAGATTTTACACCCAAAGTGCCAAGTTGCAATTTAAAAAGTTAGTCTAATTCTTAAATATCTTTCCTGTACCATTAGGCAACTTGGAAATAATTCACATAGGCTAAGAGTTTCAAGAAAGAATATGATTTCATTTTACTTCTTTTATTTACATGACCTCAATGATTATGGTTTTTCCTTAGAAAATGGTGAAACATACAACTATATCTCTTAAGATAATTTCCCACTTTTTATTGTCTAGCAAATGTTGGAAATGTAATCAAAAATTGGGCACATTTTATTTTTCCTCATTTTGAACAAAAGAATACCTATAAGTGGGTGATTGAAAATTTTATTTAATTAAATCAATCCCCTGAATATACAATTTAACTCAGGAAAATCAATTTCCTTTTACAATTTCCTAAATCCCATCCAGTATGACACAGGAAGAGGGGTGGGTTCCTCCCAGTTTGGACCCGAACTCCTGAACTGTTGGGATGGATGGAATTTTAATGAGTCCTCGGCAGGCAGGAATCAATCAAAGTAAAACAAACTTTAGTTAGTAAACAGAAAATAAAATAGAGTGCCAGGAGCGGCACTTATCAAGTAGCTGTAACATGGCTGAAACACAGAAAAGAATAGATTGGAATGCGCCTGCTTACGTAGGCAGGCGGATGTGACATGTAGGAAAGATATGAATTGTGGGAGTGATGTAAGAGGGGGTGTGATCAGAGGGGAAAACACACATTAACTCTTTAACTACTGAATGTCTCTGTTGGCTGGCAATTCTCAGCGTGACACCCCTTCTTTGGTAGTCATCAGGGACATTGGTTCACATAAGACACATTTTCTCGGAGAGGTATTCGTGTTGGTCAGCTGGCAGTGGTTTATTCAGCACGTCAGCGATCTGTTCATTTGTAGGCACATATTGTAGTTTCACGAATCCTTGTTTCACATATTCTCTTGCATTCTTATATCTTAAGTCGATGTGCCGTGAACGGGCTCCCACATATTCAGCTTCAGCAATGAATTTTACTGAAGTATTGTCCTCCATAATAACAATTGGCTTCATTGGATCAGCCCAAATACTATTAATGAGAGCAGAAACATTGATTAAATCATTACAACAGTCAGAAACACAAGCATATTCGGACTCAGTGGAGGAACAAGAAATAAATTTCTGCTTTCTAACTTTCCAATAAATTGGACAACCATTCAAAAACATTATAAAACCAGAAGTACTTTGACGAGTTTCAATGTCACTCGACCAATCAGAATCTGCATAGCAAATCAATTCAGGATACTTGTTATGTTCTGGTTCCAGGAACAATTTCATGTCCATCGTGTGCTTCATGTATCTGAGCAATCTCTTTATGCATGTCCAATGAAATGTAGTTGCGTTGCCTACGTGTCGTGACAACAAATTCACACTAAGTGAAATGTCGGGTCTTGTCCAACTGCTAATGTATAACAGTGACCCAATGACTGAGCGATAAAGTGTTTGGTCCTTAAACAAAGGACTGTTTTGGTATGTCAACTTGTAAAAGTCTGTCTGCATTGGAGACCGACATGGGCGTGCATCAGCCATGTTGCATTGTTGCAAAAGTTGATCAATCTTGTTTGCTTGTGAGAGGCTAAACCCCTTCTGAGTTTTCTGAATCTGCACTCCTAAGTAATCATGAATGTGTCCTAAGCTTTTCAGTGTAAAGTGTTTTTCTAAACCTTTTGCAAAAATCTCACTCATGCGTTGATTTGGACCAATGTAAACAATATCATCAACATAAACAAGAACAATTTCATAAACATTACCTTGCCCTTTTGTAAACACGCATTCATCAGAGTCGGACTTAATAAAGCCCATTGAATTTAGCTTGTCAATTAGACATCTATGCCACATTAAACCAGATTGTTTCAATCCGTACAGACTCTTTTGCAGGTGCCAGACACGTCCTTCCTGGTCCTGGAATCCGGGTGCGCCTTTCATGTAGATTTCTTCATCTAGATCAGCATTCAGATAAGCAGTTTCGACATCGAACTGGAAAACTTCTAAGTTCAGGGCAGCAGCAGTTGTTAAGGCAATTTTGACACTTTCATTTCTGACAGTAGGTGAATAAGTATCGGTGTAATCATCAGGAAAAGTCTGAGCGAAGCCTTGTGCTACTAATCTTGCTTTGTATAGTTCCTCACCATTTGGCTTTCGCTTAATTCTGTAGACCCATCGTGTACCAATAACTCTTTTGTCCTCTGGAGGGTCAACGTGCTTGTACACCTTAAGTTTCTTTAAACTGTCAAGTTCAGCTTGCATGGCATCATACCATTTCTCTTGTTCAGATTCAGGTAAATGTCTTATTTGATGAAAGTTATCGGGAGGAAGTAAAACATTGTTACAAATAACAGGAAACAGTTTTTGAGCTACTTGCGCTTGATATCTCTGAGGAGGAACTCCTTTTGTGGTTCTCTTGGAACGTCTTAGAACCGTGGTCCATTCATTTTGGTCATATCTGTCTTCATTTACATCGCTAGTAACATCATCTGCAACTGGTGAAGACTGTACATCGGGAACATCGGGAACATCTGGAACAACTGGAACATTTGGAACAACTGGAACATTTGGAACATCTGGAACATCTGGAACAGCTATCTGAGAGTCAAGTTGCACTGTACCTTGGACATCTTTAGGAAAATAAACTGAAATATCATTACTGTGTATTTTGGACCAATTTGTATCTTCCTCAAATTTTGCTGAATTGGAAATAACACCTCTGTAGTTAGAGTCAGTAAATTTGTAGTACTTGGAACTATCATCAAAACCTATAAATGTCAGTCTTTCTGCCACAGGACCGCCCTTCTTTCTTTGAGCCAGTGGAATGTTAACCATGGCATACGAGCCAAAAATATGAAGGTTTTGAATGTCAGGCTTCTTCCCATAGAACATGTAGTACGGAATTTGTTTCAAAACACTGCTCCAAGTACGATTAACAAGGTAGTTTGCATACCTTAGTGCTTCGCCCCAGTAAGCATTGTCGAGATCAGCGTCTTCTAGGAGACAGCGATACGTGGTCTGCAAAACACCTTGGCGTCTCTCAACAATCCCATTGTGCTGAGGAGTGTAAGGGGCTGAAGCTTGGTGCCGTATTCCTTTGCGTCTCATCCAGTTCTGGAATCGCTGAGACATGAACTCACTGCCACGATCACTTTGGATTCTTCTGATACAGACACCGAATTGATTGAAGACCTTTGCAGCAAAGTCTGTAAAGATCTGAAACGTCTCTGATTTTTGTTTCATTAGATACACAAAACCATATCTAGAAAAACTATCAACAATTGTTAAGAAATACTTATTGTTACCCCTAGTAGGCCGAAATGGACCGACAATGTCGGTATGAACCAAATCGAAAATGCGTGAAGACAAACAAAGGACATGCTTAGCAATGGGGGCAGCCTTTGATTTTGATTTGTTACAAACAAAACAATCGAGATAAATTGGACAATTACTATCGACTTTGAAACCGTTCACGCACTCGGGCATCTTGGATAAAACATCATATGAAGCATGGCCCAAGCGTCGATGCCAACGGTGGATGCACCTGGAATGAAAAGGTTTATTTGTTAGTACAGTAACCATCCTCTGCTACCATGTTGGGATGGATGGAATTTTAATGAGTCCTCGGCAGGCAGGAATCAATCAAAGTAAAACAAACTTTATTTAGTAAACAGAAAATAAAATAGAGTGCCAGGAGCGGCACTTATCAGGTAGCTGTAACATGGCTGAAACACAGAAAAGAATAGATTGGAATGCGCCTGCTTACGTAGGCAGGCGGATGTGACATGTAGGAAAGATATGAATTGTGGGAGTGATGTAAGAGGGGGTGTGATCAGAGGGGAAAACACACATTAACTCTTTAACTACTGAATGTCTCTGTTGGCTGGCAATTCTCAGCGTGACATGAACAACTAGCAACCCATTGGTGACATCATGGATCCAATTTAGTTGGTGCCAGTCCATGGGCACTGCTATTTGTTTTTTGGTGAATTTTTCCCTATTTGGATGGCTTTTCCTCTTTTGCTGCTTGAAAAAGGTCCCTCCCACCCACCCCCGGGTTAATACTAATCTTTATTTCTTTGCCGGAAGCACAGCTGATCAGCTCCTCAGCTGTGTTTCTAGCCAATAACAGCTACTGAGTATGTGTGGAAGCAAAATTGCATGAGGGGAGTGGAGGAACCACCATAGCTGGTTAATGATATAACTTTTCAACATCATTATTGTTGCTATATATTTTATTTTTTAGAATGATAATCAATCTAAGGCAGCTGAATGTCATATAGAGTAGCATTGGCATCCTACAGTCTCGAAAGACTCCCAAGGTCCCACCACAATGTATCCTCCATGCTAACCCCAGGGTAGGTTAGTATGGAGGATACACTGTTACTCAAGCAGCAGATTCCCCCATCTCAACATCTCTGAAATAATCCAATGGAATGGCAAAGGCCAATACGATTGGTTCCAGCTACGTCACAGGAATTATCAGAACATGGCTGTACATACTCACGAACTACTTCCAGGACTCCAGCTTTGGATTTTGCTTCAAGGTTTACTCCTGAAGCATTTTCCAATAACAGATATAGCCACAAGGCAGTGAAGGTTTGCAGTCAGTGTTTTCCTTGTCCTAGTGGTTGACCAGGGCATCTTTTGTGTCTTGCCATGCTCTTAGCATACCACATCGCTTGCAAAGACAGCCTTCTTGACCATTGACCTATTCTAGGAGGTTTCATCTGCTCAGTTCGCCAAACTCTGTCTCCACATGCTTGGGATAGACAAGTCCATATTTTGCTGAAAGTCAATGACTCATCGGCTACTTTCAACCTAGTTTGGCCAGCCTGTTGAAGCTGTTGCCTGGGGTGTGGCCGCTGCGTATGCTACAGCAACTAGGAGCCACAGGTGACAGCTGAGTGACAGATGGGGTCCAAAGGTGAATGAGCTGCCTGGAAAGGACATGTCATGTCCCTACACCAGAGGTGCTACCCCTCCCTGAACACCTCATAAACCCATATATGTGAGAAGGAAACTGAAGAAGGAACAATTGTAAACAAATGCAAAAAAAAAAAGAACCCTCAAACAAATATTGACAAACAAAATTTCTTTTTTTATTGAACACACAAAACAAGACAAAAAATATATAGTAAATAGGTGGGGCATTTATAGCCCCCCCCCATTCTTCAAAAGCTAATATCGGATATATACATTTTACACAATATTTTGGTCAAGCAAAATTTCTATGTGTCCTAGCAGGTGGTAATGATTCTAGCATGAGATCTAAAGAGAAGAAACTAGCTGAAGTAGCTTCTCTGATACTTGCTCTTTCTCTTTCTGCCCTTCCTATATGATAGGATATGATAATGGCCATAGGGAGAAGAGGAGAATAATTCCTCTGTCTAAGCTTAGTCAGCCTCCTTCTCTTTTCAGTTTCCTTCTCACATATAACAATTTGCAATGTGTACTCTGACAATATGGTCAGAGCAATTCTCTCAAATCCCAGTGCCTTCCAGATGTGCTAAATCAACAAATTTGGATGATAGGCAAAATAGTTCTATTAAATTCAGACACAATTATAAATTGGCAACTATGCTGAGTTTTATATAAATGACACTGCTGTTGTATGAAAGTACATTTCCATTTTATACACCTTTGACATCTGTCCTGCAACTGTGAACATGCCAGAGCATATTTTAAGGGTATGTAAAAGGGAGAATAAGGAACACATGTAGAAAATCTACATATTGTCCTATACCCTGCACAGCTCAGAATATCAAAGGGAATAAGGTTTTTGCATCTGCCTTTATTCTTCAAGAATGCAAATACTTGTCTTTCTGACAGCTTCTCTAAAGTGGACATTTAGGCTGACTTGAATTATTGTTTTTTTCTGATTGGAAGAATGCATAGTTCACAGTTTCTCCTTTCCAAAAAGTGTTAAATTGTTAAGATTATTGAGATTTAAGTGTAGCATGAACTAGGAGAATTGGGTTACAGTTCTATGCATTTTTACATGGCAATGCAAGGAAAACAACTTGTATCAATTCATGTTTCATGAAACATAATGCAACTTACCTCCTGTTGAACCTCCTCAGAACTACATAGTTGGAAACTGGGGATCATTTGGAAAATGGACATTCAAAGCACTTCTGTTAATTTTAGTAAAACAAAAACAAAAAGTGATAGACTTTTATGAATGCACAATGTTATTTCTTCAAGTCTTTCACTCAACAAGTGGCATCTGTCAGCAGAATGGACAAGTTGCTTAATCCCTGGAAGATTTAGTGCTCTCTGAATTTTGGAGGAAAGAATTTGTTCCTCATATGCAGGCAAATACATTTTTACAGCATTGGTTATTGGTCACAGTTATAATTATTTTTGTGCATTCTTCTTTTTAATATTTATACAAAACCTGGGAAAATGTCTTCCTATTGAGTTTAATTGCCAGTACTTTTTATTCTATGATAATTCTTTATTTTTCTTCAGCCATCCTTATGGCGCTTGAACTAAAACATATGTTTCCATCCTTTTTTCTTTTATCTGAGCCACCCTGAGTCCCTTGGGAGTTGGGTGGCATACAAATCTGAATAATAATAATAATAATAATAATAATAATAATAATAATAATAATAATAATAGAAGATTTGGACATACAAGAATAATAACTTTTTTTGGTTTCAAGTTGTTCTTGATTTTATTATTATTATTATTATTATTATTATTATTATTATTATTATTATTATTATTATTATTATTATTATGTCAGTACAACACAGCAAATGAGATCACTATGCTGGATTTCATATTTCATCACCAGTCGGGCACTTCCCAAGCACCTAGGACTGCGTGAGAATAATCTTAGTAGATTTGGACATATAAGAATAATAACTTTTTTTTGGTTTCAAGTTGTTCTTGATCTTACAATTTATCAGTTTTATTTCTGTCACTGTCTGGAGGTGAGGGAACAGTTCTTGCCATTTTAGCTTAGAATTTTGCCCCCCCCCCCCCCCACCTGTAAAGTAAGGAGAATTTAGGAAAACAAATTTTCTATATATTAGACTGAGGCCTTTATATGCACAGTGGCAATAACAGATAATAAGTACACTCACAGAAGTAATGAAGCTTAAAAATCTGAAAATATTTCTTTAACTGTTCCCCACTACATTGGTATGATTTAATTTGTAGAATATTGTTGCATTGCTAAATATTTTAACCACTGGAATAATCAATCACCATTCGGTAATGTAAAGAATTTGTGGCCAAATTGTGACTTTTTTTTTTCATTCCTTGAGCAAAAGCATCCTGGTGGACTTAAGTTTTTCAGTTTATAGCTATGCATAGAAAGTTCCCTTAAAAATGCATCCCAATAGAATGTTACATTAGGTTTTAAATTTTCAGCTACTTGCATGAAATTCAATACACTAAGAGAGAGTTCTCATGAGCACTGTGACAAGTTGACATCCTGCTGGTGTGGCACCATATTTATGAGGAGAGTAACTGCCAGAGATACTGCATCTAGGTCTGTGAAATCTCTCAGAAAAAAAGAGATACTTGAGCACGAATCCCACGACCGGGTCTCGTCAACTAAACAATGTCATTTGGCGGGACCCAGGGGAAGAGCCTTCTCTGTGGTGGCCCTGGCCCTCTGGAACCAACTCCCCCAGAGATTAGAATAGCCCCCACCCTCCTTGCCTTTCGTAAGCTCCTTAAAACCCACCTCTGCCATCAGGCATGAGGGAAATGAGATATTCTTTCCCCCTAGGCTTCTACAATTTATGCATGGTATGTTTGTATGTATGATTGGTTTTATAACAAGGGTTTTTAGCTGTTTTAGTATTGGATTGTCACATGCTGTTTTTACCCCTGTTGTTAGCTGCCCCGAGTCCATGGAGAAGGGCGGCATACAAATCCAATCAATCAATCAATCAATCAATCAATCAATCAATCAATAATGCATATGATTCTAGACACTTTCTAAATTCTCTCACAAGTACAATACCAGTATAATGTTACATTTGTTTAATTTTTTAAATGTATTTGCTCGCCCTACCAAGCTCCATTTTTGCTGGCAGAGGCAGAAACAGTCACTGTTTCTAGGAAGGCCCCATGGGCCAGATCTAAGCATCCCATGGGCCAGATCCTGCCCATGGAGTGCTTAGTTTGACCTCCCTGGTCTAACTGGTATTATCCAACCTGAGCAACTTTCAACTGTGTACTTTGCTGCAGCAGGCACAGCTATTGCTGAAAATTCTGGGACTGATGCCTACTAATTTGGAAGTTATTCAGGTTGGAAAACACAGCAAACCAGAAGGTAGTGATTTAAAATACTGGCATAATGTGATTTGAACAATCTACTTTCATTAGGTGTCAAGATGTTACATTCTGTACCTATTCAGTTTTGTTTTTGTATGTTCCATATCATCTTCATTTAACTGACTAGATTGCTAGGCAGGAAGCAATTGAGTATTAAATAAAACTGAGATCACAAACTTGTGAAGAGATAATTTTTCTCTGGTATCAGAAACAACAACATCTTTATCACTGGTATAGCTGGTGAAAAATCCTCCTTGCTACTCTTGTCAACTCTGAGATTCTTCTCATGGATGTCTAACTAAGGAACCATAATAAGGAAATCTGCATTAGACACTTATATTGCTTCACAGTGCTTTACAGCCCTCTCTAAGTGGCTTACATATTGCATATTGCTTTCAATGATCTGAGTCCTCATTTTACCCATCTTTGAAGTAAGGAGGACTGAGTCAACCTTGAGCCTGGTAAGATTTGAACTTTATGCAGGCAGTTGGCAGTCGGCAAAAATAACCTGCAGTACTGCATTCTAACCACTGTGCCACCATGCCTCATTCGTAACAGAACCAGAAGAACTAGAGCTTCAAAGGACAGTAGTCATAAATTTAGTCTATGATATTGAATTTTTCTGGTCACTAGTATATTGAATTCTCAAGCATGGCTCAGCCTTTAGAAAACACAATGTTTGCAAGCCATAAGTGAGAGAACTGAATAGAAAATAGAATTGTGTAAATGAGAGTTGCTTGTATCCTAATTTTTTTATTAATATTGATTGTTTCTTTATTGCTTATTTGACCCCTATGGCAATCATTGTTATACCACATGATTCTTGACAAATGTATCTTTTCTTTTATGTACACTGAGAGCATATGCACCAAAAGACAAATTTCTTGTGTGTCCAATCATTTGGCCAATAAAATTCTATTCTATTCTTAGTTGATTGGCACACTAAAGGGTAGAGTGAATATTTATGTGAATGCCTTTCCATATTCCTATATGCCCCAAGTCCTGTTTTTCAATCAACTATAGCCAAAGATCTTTATAAGATCTCATAGATAGAGATGTGACTCTATCTGTCCCTTCTGCTTAAGTTATGAAGCTGTGGGTGTCACATCCAATTTAATCCCAGCTAACAATGTTTATGTTTACTCTAGAAAGAGTCCACAGAAGAACAACAAAGATGATTAGGAGACTGGAGGCTAAAACATATGAAGAATGGTTACAGGAACTGGGCAAGGCTAGCCCAGGAGGATGAGGGGTGCAGCATTCTAATATTTGAGGTGCTATCATAGAAAGGGCGGGTTCAACCTATTTCCCCAATCACCCAAAGAACAGACAAAGGATGGAAACTGATCAAGGAGAGATTCAACCTAGAAATAATGATAAATTTTCTGACAGTGAGAACAATCAAGTAGTCGAACAGCTTGCCTTCAGAAGTTGTAGGTGCTTTATCACTGGAAGCTTTCAATAAGAAACTGGACCGCCATCTGCCAGAAATGGTATAGGGTCTCCTGCTTGAGCAGGGGGTTGGACTAGATGATCTACAAGGTCCCTTCCAACCATCTACTCTACTCTTCTCTACTCTACTCTACTCTACTCTACTCTACTCTACTCTATTCCATTCCCCTGGATGAATGATCTGAGGATTCCCATATCTTGACCAAATATCTGTATTGAACCTCTGTCAAGTTGGAAATGAATGGGAACTCTTTTTCTCTTCTGGCTTCCATGTTTTCTATCCTGGAGTACAGAATGTTGTTCAAAATCACAAGGAAAAGCTGCATAGGGATATAGGTGACTTGCACAACATGGAAGGGGAAAGGAAAAACAAAAATATTTCTTGAATCAACGGATCACATGCATCCTCTCCACATGACAGTGCTAAGTAACTAACTACTTCTCCTTCAACCACATCAGTACTTAATTTTAGATTCAAACTAAATGTAAACCACTCCAAACTCGACTGTAGAAAATATGATTTCAGCAACAGAGCGATCAATGCCTGGAATGCACTACCTGATTGTGGTTTCTTCCCCGAATTCCAAAAACTTTAACCTTAGACTGTCTACAGTCAACCTCTCCCTGTTTCTAAGAGTTCTGTAAAGGGCATGCATAAGTGCACCACTGTGCCTACCGTCTCTGTTCTACTGTCCTATTGTCCTCTTCAATCGTTACTTTTTTACTTATGTTATGTTTATACAAACTATTACTATCCTATACATGTACGACAAACAAACAAACAAGTCTGCAGTGCATCAGAATATGCTAATACTGTCTTAAGTACAACAGTATCCCTTCTGAAATACATTCAAAACTGAGATAGGAAAATAAAGTGTTGGTTTAGGACTAGAATTTCTGTCCAGATTATTTTGAGGAAGAACGACAAGAGAGTAGATTTTTGTAACACCTCCTAGGCCTTCAGTACTGTAGAAGAGAAGATTTGTAATTCAGTGTTGAATTGTGGAGTCCTTGTTGATCCCTGAACTTGGTTGTTTCCTTGCAGACATTTCATTACCCAATTAGGTAACATCATCAGCATCAGTGGTAATGAAATGTCAGCAAGAATAAAACCAAGCTCAGAAGCACCAAGGACTATGCAGTTCAACATTGTTTTGTGTCCAGTGAATGCATTTTTCTTATTACAATCTGCTGCAATAAACAACACTGTTTCACTTATACAACATTCTTACTTCTCATTGATAAGATACCAAACTTCATCTAAATAAATACATCTAAGGCAAGATAAAACCTCCCACACCTCTTTTCACTATGATTCAAGCTACTAGTCATACATTACAACCTGGAATATGAATGAGTACATATTTTTCCATGGTGGGCAGATTCAAGAGGCCAATCACTCTTTTAAAATGTTCCTGATAAATGGCAAAAGATACGGAACATACTAGAGCGATAGTGCGGAAGTATGATTTATTCCTTATCCAATCTCTGAAGAAATGGTCTTGTTGTTTTTCTCTTTTGAAAAGTTGCCTGCTACAGTATTCATCTTTCTTTACTCAACTGACTTTACTCAACTGACTTTGTGCTCTGCCTATCCCACCCTGGAGGCAAACAGTGGAAAAGAATATCTAGGAGTGTTCAATCTCTTGACCAGGAATTGCCAGATAGACTACAATTTTGATGATCTGTCAGTAGTTCCACTAAGCAGTATGAGCTATTGGAAACATCTTTGCCATTGTAAATATATCTTCTGGAGAGTATCAGAATATTTGCAGATACAGCACATACTTTGTAAGCAGAAGACCATATTGCATCTAGAGCAGGGGTGTCAAACTGGCGCGCCCATGGGCCGGATGTTTCACACGCAGGTTACACCCACCCCAGCGCTACTCAAAGGGGGGAAATGTCACGGAACGTCACATGACAGCAACATGATGTGGCAAGTTTGACACCCGTAATTTAGAGCATCTTTGTACAAGATTGAGACACCTACTACATAAGTAATTCTCAACCTAGACAACTTTAAGACATGGGGACTTCAACTCCCAGAAATGAGAGGCTAGGCGAAATAATGCCTGGACAAAAATTGCCAATGGTGGGAAGCAACTCGGCTCCCCCCATCAGCTGTGGGGCGTTCCCCGCGATAGCGCGGGAATGCCCCAGAGCAATCAGCGGCCGCTCGGGCATTCTGGGAAAGCCGAGGGGCGGGGCGTGTGCCCTTTATCAGGGCTTGCTTGCCCCCCCAGCTTCTCTTGCCCCCCGAGCTCACCGCAGAATGGACACCCACCCACCCTCCGCTCAATCCAGGATGTTTTTTATAGGTCGCCTGGTAGGGGCCGAGTAGGAATTTTTGCAATCTTTGGGCATTTGCTATGGATTGTTTTTCGCCTACTCCATCCTGGACGAGGGTAAGGATTTGTGGTTACGGGGTGCATCTGTATGTAAATAGGTTCTGATTCAGCAATTTGATGTTTATATTCTTGGTCACTATATGGCAGAAACGGGGTGGAAAGGGTATCAGTAGCAACTGTGTGTTCTCCTTTGGGCATCTTTTGTAAGATGATTGGCACCCCCATTGCACAACTCAAGCTTCCTCCACGGACAGAGAGGTGTGAAGGGGGTGCCCTTGGGGCTCACCTATGTCATTTCCGGTTTCGGGTCATGCAAGGCGAGCCCTCCCACATGCTGGCCGTGGCTTACTGGTCGGGAGTAGGCGGAGCATGCCTCACCCTGACCAGGCATGGAGTAACGCCCATTTGAGTTGCCCAAGTATGTTGTGTTCAGGAAACTCCGCCCCATTTAGCGACCCCTGCAGGTCTTTCTGTTAATATTTAATAAAGTGACCCATTTTACCCAGCTTGGTGTCCGAGTGTTCATTTCCCGTCCAAGGCAATGGGTAATTCTGGGAGTTGAGGTCCAAATGTCTTTAAACTGCCTAGATTGGGAAATCCTGCACTACAAGAATGCTTCAACTGTTGCTGCCAGATTGCATCAGTATCAGCTGGACAAATAGTTTGGCTTGCTTATATGGCAGACAGCTTCTTGTGCCCTTCAGTCAGCTGGAGAATATAAAGCTCATTATTCCCATCAGGATGATGAGACTGACTACTAATGTCCGTGAAAGGAAAGAAAGGAAAGGAAAAAAAACACCCCTCTTCATCTCTCCATTTTAAGAAAAAAGTTGATGTTATGTTTTCGTTTGGAGATCTGGGTCAGAACACTTAGCAACAAAACATTAGGGCTCAGTTGTAGTTGTAAATCGAGGGCTACTTGTAAAAACACAATAATTTGCCACCAGGAGACCACAGATTCTTTCTCTTGTCTTAATGGACACCCTTCTTCATACGTCCTTTCAGTTAGAAGATATAATTCTTTATTGGCCAAGTGTGATTGGACACACAAGGAATTTGTCTTGGTGCATATGCTCTCAGTGTACATAAAAGAAAAAGAGACATTTGTCAAGAATCATGTGGTACAACACTTAATGATTGTCATAGGGGTCAAATAAGCAATGAAGTTGCACTAACCGTTCTCCAAACTGGACCTAGGAATCCAATTACATTTGGGGAAGATTTTCCCTGCTCAGAAGAGTGCTGCATCCATCTTAAAATTGGAAGCCCTCTCTTAGTTTTCAATATCCTTCTTTTGAAAACTCATCCCATCTTTATTAGTGACCCCTACACCCAATTCAGTGTATCGTGGTTCCCTAAAGAATATGAGGTTGCTGCTATGTATTGTTTGCACATAAGATTCGGACTATAAAAATTACCCTCAGGACAAATGTTTCATTTCTCTGTGCAGGAAAGAAAAAGAGTCAGAGGAAAAAAGAGTCATTGATTCAACAGAAATAGCTAACTCTGAGATTGTCTTCAGCCTTAAATAAAATTGAGGCATGTCTGTGCAGCCACTCATGAGCGCAAAGAACATTTCTGATCTCTAGTGTGAAAAGAAGTTTGAAAGCATTCATTGAGTTATTTCGCAAGGATGTGAAAGATGGGTAAAACAAACTTTTAATAAAAAGAGATTTAAAAAGCTGTCTCTCAATCTTGTGCCTGTACTGCATATAGTAAGTCTACGGAGAGGGGCGGCATACAAATCTAATAAATAAATAAATAAATAAATTTGATGGTACTATATTGATTTGGAACAGTGGTGGGTTGCTGTCAGTTTGGATCGGTTCACCTGAACCAGTGGTGGAAATTTGCTCCTGCTTGCTGAACCTGCAGTGATGGCTGGCTGGCTGGCTATACCTCCAAACTGGTCCTCCAATTGCCGCTCCTCGAAAGCAGCTGGCAAAGGGCACAAGCACAATTTCCCTGACATGACATAAACCACATACTTCTGACGTGATGCAATGTGAACCGACAGGGAAGGTTAGTGGAACCCTCTCTTGGTTTGGAAGCTGAAACACTCTCTGGTTTTATATATATATTAAGGACTATCTTACAAAAGTCTGAAGTGTATTTTTGGATCTTCCACTGATTCTTCAATCTTGAAATGATTATTTTTTCCATTGCCCTGTTGAGATGAGCAAATGCTAAAATAAATTTATTTATTTATTTATTCATTCATTCATTCATTCATTCATTCATTCATTCATTCATTCGATTTTTATGCCGCCCTTCTCCTTAGACTCAGGGCGGCTTACAACATGTTTGTTTTGTTTGTTTGTTTGTTTATTTAGATTTGTATGCCGCCCCTCTCCGCAGACTCGGGGCAGCTCACAACAAAGTGCAAAAAAAATACAATTTATAACAAATCTAAATTTCTACTAAAAACATTTAAAAACCCCATTTCTAAACACACATACATACACACATACCATTCATAAATTGTATATGCCCGGAGGAGATGTCTCAGTTCCCCCATGCCAGGCGACACAGGTGGGTCTTAAGGAGCTTGCGAAAGGCAAGGAGAATAGGGGCAGTTCTAATCTCCGGGGGGAGTTGGTTCCAGAGGGTCGGGGCCGCCACAGAGAAGGCTCTTCCCCTGGGGCCCGCCAACCGACATTGTTTAGTTGACGGGACCCGGAGAAGGCCCACTCTGTGGGACCTAATTGGTCGCTGGGATTCGTGCGGCAGCAGGCGGTCTCGGAGATATTCTGGTCCAGTGCCATGAAGGGCTTTAAAGGTCATAACCAACACTTTGAATTGTGACCGGAAGTTGATCGGCAGCCAATGCAGACTGCGGAGTGTTGGTAAAACATGGGCATACCTAGGTAGGCCCATGACTGCTCTCGCAGCTGCATTCTGCACGATCTGAAGTTTCCGAACACTTTTCAAAGGTAGCCCCATGTAGAGAGCATTACAGTAGTCGAACCTCAAGGTGATGAGGGCATGTTAGCAATAGTACTTTTTAACAGAGCCAGGCTATTGCCCCCACAATCCGGGTCCTCATTTTACCCACCTCAGAAGGATGGAGGGCTGAGTCAACCTTGAGCCGGTTATGAGATTTGAACCGCTGACCTTCAGATCTACAGTCAGCTTCAGTGACCTGCAGTACAGCACTCTACCTGCTGCGCCACCCCGGCTCTCTATTTATTTATTTTTTATTTTTTTATTTTTTTATTTTTTATTTATTTACTTGGTGTTGTGATTCTGTCTGAGGCTCCTCAGGGAACGGCTGAACCTCTGCCGGCTCCCTGCTCAGAGGGGGAGGATGAGGAACAGGAGGAGGAGGAGGAGGCCCAGGCAGAAGGGGAGGAGGAATATCAGGCCGAGGGAGAGGGAGAACAGCCAGAGTCCCCCGGGGTGGAGCTCTCCCCAGCAAGCAGCCTGGAGTCCTTAGATGAAAATGCTCAAGCCATCATCGATCACAGGCAGAGAAGAGCAGAACAACGAAGGGGACAATTAGCCAGGTACTTCCAGTCCTAAATAGGTAACAGCTGGGTTTGGGTGTGGTTCTCCCAAGAAAGGCTGAAAAGGCAGACCCACCCTTCCTGTCTTGTGGAGTAGTATCTTTGGGAGTCCTGGGACCTGGCTGTGATCTTTGGCGTCTCTGATTCTGACTTGTGGCCTTGAAGGCTGAAACCTTGGGGAAAAAGGCGTGGGGGCTTATTCTCTACAGTGGTGTGTGTGCCAGCAAGAAGTCTGCTGTATTGTCTGGCCGTCAGGACTTTGCTGTGAAGCCTCGTAGCCTGCCTGTTGGGAAGAACAGGTTTTTCTCTGTGTTTATTTTTCAAACCCACCTTTGCCGTCAGGCATGGGGGAACTGAAACATCTCCCCCTGGGCACGTTTAATTTATGCATGGTATGTCTGTGTGTATGACTGTTAGTATATGGGTTTTTTAAATATTTAAATATTTTAAATTTGTCTGATTGCTTATGATTTGTTTTTTACATGTTGTGAGCCGCCCCGAGTCTTCGGAGAGGGGCGGCATACAAATCTAAGTAATAAATAAATAATAAATAAATAAATAATAAACTATAAAGTGCTTTTGCTTTTACCAGCGTGTCTGGATGCTTTTTCCAGTTGGTGTTGAAGTCTGGGGGCACCCAGACAGAACAACTTACTTACTTGCTTGCTTGCTTGCTTGCTTGCTTGCTTGCTTGCTTGCTTGCTTGCTTGCTTGCTTGCTTGCTTGCTTGCTTGCTTGCTTGCTTGCTTGCTTGCTTGCTTGCTTGCTTGCTTGCTTGCTTGCTTGCTTGCTTGCTTGCTTGCTTGCTTGCTTACTTACTTACTTACTTACTTACTTACTTACTTACGTATTAAATTTGTTTATCCAATTCATACAGAGGTGACTCCAGGCAGCATATAGAGAGGGGCGGCATACAAATCTAAGTAATAAATAAAATAAATAAATAAAAATATTTAAAAAAATGTTCTAAAATTATAATACATTTTAAAATGGTGGTGGATTTATGAAAGTCAGAATTTGTGTAGTGATCTGATCTGACCTTTCCAAATCTATGTGTTAAGACATGGAATTTTACTTAATTGGTTGATCTCTGATGCAGTTTTTCAATGAAACTCATATTTTTTTATTTAAAAAATGGATATTTCATTTTTTATTTAAATATAAGCTTCTTCCCTAATTTCGTTTCACGTTCATGTTCAAGCATAAGTAGAATTATGGATCAGATTTGGGTATAAAGGCATGTGAATGTGACAAATACAATGATTGCTTTTATTTCTAAACATGAAAGAGGGTTTGAAATGCAGAGAACTTACATTTCCCTACCTGCCATGACAGAAACTCCTGCTAGGAAGAATTGCAACTTACATATAAGTCAAAATAAATGCATGACACCTTCATTTTCTTCATATCTCCAGCTGGGAAACCGAAGTTAGTGAATTGCTTATTAATGTGAATAATATGTTGGAATACAGAGAGGGTAAGGGCTTGTGATATTCTCTAGTCCCATCAAATTTCATCTCTCCTCACTGCTGCTATATTTAACATTGATTAGTAAACCTAGTCAAGAAATCCCTTTTCTGGTCTGAAAAGACATATAATTGCTGATGCTTTGAGGTGGACTTTGCATCAAAAGAGAAATAATTAGTGATGGGCGAACCCAATGGTGTTCGGGTTCGGCGAGGTCAGCCGAACTTGCCGTGAATTTTGGGTGACTTTTGCCGAACCCGAACTGAACCCGAACACTCTGTGACGTTGAAGCTCCGCCCCCAGAATCCCATTGTGGAATTTCCCAGCTCCTTTTGCTGAAAGGACCTCCCTTTGTTTGCTTGGAAGATAGGGCAAAGGCATTGCTAGTTCTATGGTGCGATGGTTAGCGATCTGGGTTTGAATCTAGCGATCTGGGTTCAAATCTCACTGGAACCTCCTTTTTAAAAAAAATTTAATGTAATTTTTTAAATTTATTATTATTATTATCATCATCATCATCATCATCATCATCATCATCATGCTTCTTTATTTATTTATTTATTTATTTATTTATTTATTTATTTATTTATTTATTTATTTATTTATTTATTACTTAGATTTGTATGCCGCCCCTCTCCGAAGACTCGGGGCGGCTCACAACACGTGGAAACAAATCATAAATAATCTGACAATTTAAAACATTTAAAGATTTAAGAAAGACCCATATACTAACAGACATACACACAAGCATACCATATATAAATTAAACATGCCCAGGGGTTTGGGTCCTTAATGCTTTCTTAGTGGGAAAAAAAGAAAGCATTAAAAGGACCCTCCAGCTCTCTGGGGGCAAAAGGGAACCTTCCCGATGTGCCCATGGAAATAATTAATAAATAATGATGATGATGATGATGATAATAATAAATAAAAAAATAATTTATTTTTTTTAAAAAAAGGAGGTTCCACCAAGATTTGAACCCAGATCATTGGATTCAAAGTCCAGAGTATTAACCATCGCACCATAGAACTAATATTGCTTTTGCTCTATCTTTCAAGCAAGTAAATGGAAGTCAGGAAGAAGTATACGTGACGTCAAAGCTCCGCCCCCGAATTCCATCATGGGGTTTCCCAGCTCCTTTTGTTTGCAACGTGGCAAGCAAAAGGAGGTAGGGAATGCCACGATGGGATTCCCCACTCTCCCCCCGGCCAAACCCGAACCCGAACTTTGCCCGAAGTTTTAAAAAAAATTGGGTTCGGTATGCCGAACACTGCAAAATTCGGTATGGACCCGAATTGCGCAGGTTTGGTTCACCCAACACTAGAAATAATCCTTTTGTGAGTATTAAGACAACTTATTTTGTAAAGCAAATTGCTATCACTATGATAACGATCACTACATTTGAGGTATACACAATCAATAGATTTGTTCATAGAATTCTGCAACAGCTATTTTCCTTTTAATGCTTTAAGATCTTTTGCTATTTCTCGACAGTTTGATCTCCAACTCTGGTCATGCAGCTTGGTTCTGATGATTCTGCCTTTCAATTTAATGAAAACGCATTCTTATGAACATTGCTGTGAATGGGGAATTAGAATCCTAAAAATCACCACTGTACTTTTTCAATGGACATAGATTCATCTGGAAGGTGGAGGGCTAAAGTTAAAGAATATTGTGGGATTTCTCACTCATTCACTGTTGATAAGAAAGTGTTTGGCTAGTTCTGGAACAAAGTTAGTTTGATAACGGATGTAAAACATTTCAGATGTATAAACATTGGGTTATACCAATGGTAGCATGAGCAGCTAACCAATCTTCCTTTATCCTTCAGTGGTACTTTGGTATAAGATGCCTTATGATTTTTCTTCTCCTCTTAACCTTTCCTACCAACAGCAATTTCATACAATTCATTCTGTACCTGCTAAAAGGTTAATATTATCATCCTTTATTCCCTCCTAAAAATGTCTCAGATAAATGTCTCCATCATTGCCACCTGCTCTTAGGTTACCCGAAGGAATATTTAAAAAGAACTAGGGGCAACCGTGTTCCAATATTTGAGGGACTGCCACAAAGAAAAGGGGGTCAACCTATTCCCCAAAGCAACGGAAGGCAGGACAAAAATGGATAGAAACAAACTAAGGAAAGAAGCCACCTAGAACTAAAGAGAAATTTCCTGACAGTGAGAGTACGGGCCCCAGGGGAAGAGCCTTTTCTGTGGCGGCCCCGACTCTCTGGAACCAGCTCCCCCCAGAGATTAGAACTGCCCCTACCCTCCTTGCCTTTCGTAAACTCCTCAAAACCCACCTTTGTCGCCAGGCATGGGGGAACTGAGATATCTCCCCCGGGCCTATATAATTTATGTATGGTATGTTTGTATGTATGTATGTCTGCTTAATAATGGGGTTTTTAAAATATTTTAAATTGTAAATTATTAGATTTGTCATGAACTGTTTTATTGTGTTGTGAGCCGCCCCGAGTCTACGGAGAGGGGCGGCATACAAATCTAATAAACAAACAAACAAACAAACAAACACACATACACACACACACACATACCATAATCAATGTGTGAAAAAGCTTGCCTTTAAAGGTTGTGGGTGCAGCATCACTGAAGGCTTTTAATATTTTTCTCCTTGTCCAGATTGAATGTCTCTAAAAGCAGCCCAGAATGGTAAGACTGAGGATGGTTTAAACTAGGAGAAGAGAGCAAACAGAGTGCTATAATTTTTTCATTCCAGTTCATATATACCTAGGTAAATAATACACGTCACAACATAGTTTAATAGATAAATTAGTGGAATGTCTATTCATGGGAGACGGGAATCTTGAAACTTTTTTGAAACTGTTTTTATAAATCATTTGCCAGGGATATATTTACCTACTGTCTAGAACAGTATTTCTCAGCCATAACAATGGCTGGCTGGCTCTTAAGATGTGTGGACATCAGCTCCCAGAATTCTCCAGCCAAATTGCTCCAAGTCTCACCCTGTGTATTCACTTATAACCATAAATAACATAGAAATCCAGCATAATGTTACAAAAGGTAATCACATGACCCCAGGACAATGCAACTGTCAAAAATGTATGCCAGTTGCCAAGCAGATGAACTTTGATCCTTCAAAGGTCCATGAGGATGCTGCAGTGGTGTAAGTGTGAAAAATGGTCACAACTGCACTGAAAACAAGTTCACTTTTTTCAGTTCTGTTGTAACTTCAAACAGTGACTAAATGAATGGTTGTAATCGAGGACTACCTGTATTCAAAATGTCATTTCCTGTCAATCAACAGAATCTTTATTAGCCATTGGATACATGAGATATCTTCACATGATCTATGCAGATGGCTCAAGAAGAAAGGCACGATAGGCATCAGGTGCTGGATGGGAAATAGTGACACCTCATCCCAAAACTGTCACTGATGGAATATCTGGGGTTTTTTTTAACCTGGAAGTTAATAGAAGATGGTGTCCCATTCTTAATGTTGAAAAAAGAGTCAATGACTCTTGGGATGGCTTGAATTTGTTGGGAGGAAGAAATATTTTAGGGCTTCAAAGAAGCTTTAAACCTGGCGGTTCGACACAGACATGAAAATGAATACAAGCCATTGAAGCTGATATAAGATGTGGCGTGGGGCCACACAATCTGGATAAGTTGGCTTGCTTTGAAATCTAGCCACTGCATTTTTGTATTTATTTATTGGATTGGATTATTGGATTGGATTGGATTGGCTTTCAAGGCAGCCTGTTTCCTCAATGACTCTGAGATTGCAATTAAAACAACACACACACACACACACACACACACATCAAACCCTGCTGACTGGGAGGCTAACATAGTTATAACAAAGGTTTGAAATCATATATTGACTCTACACCCATCCTATCCCAAGGCCTGAGAGGACAACCAGGTTTTCAATTTTTTTTAGTCATTAATGTGGGTGCCAAGGGAGAGGAAGCTGTCATACCAAAGGGCAGGCACTGTCATGAAGAAGCTATTACTTCCTGTTTGATTGACAGGACCCAAAAGTGCCTGTTCTGCCTATCCCCACCATATTGGTGTGTGTGTGTGTGTGTGTGTGTGTGTGTGTGTGTGTGTGCATGAGAGAGAGAGAGAGAGAGAGAGGAAGGGAGGGAGGGAGAGAAATATTTTCAGGGATAAGCAATGCCTAACTGAAATTTCTATATATTGTATGTGATTGGAGAAGACTCTTCAGAGTTAATGGAATGGAATGGAATGGAATAGAATGGAATAGAATAGAATAGAATAGAATTCTTTATTGGCTAAGTGTGATTGGACACCCAAGGAATTTATCTTTGGTGCATATGCTCTCAGTGTACATAAAAGAAAAGATACATTTGTCAAGAATCACGAGGTACAACAGTTAATGATTGTTATAGGGTACAAATAATCAGGAAACAAACAATCAATATTATTATAAACTGTAAGGATACAAGCGATACTGCAGGAGATCAAATCAATCCATCCTGAAGGGAATCAACCCTGAATGTTCTTTGGAAGGACAGATACTGAAGCTGAAGCTGGAATACTTTGGCCACCTAATGAGAAAAGAGGACTCATTGGAAAAGATCCTGATGTTGGGAAAGACAGAAGACCAAAGGAGAAAGGGAGGGCAAAGGATGATATGCTTAGATGGAGTCATTGATGAACATGAATTGGCAGACTCCAGGAGACAGGAGATGATGGATAGCTGGTGTACTATAGCCCATGGAGACATGAAGAGCTAGACACAACTTAGTGATTCAGATTCAAGTTAACAGAGTTGGAAGAGACCTTAGATCATCTAGTCCAGGGATAGGCAAAGTTGGCTCTTCTATGACTTGTGAACTTCAGCTCCCAGAATTCCTGAGCCAATCATGCTAGCTCAGGAATTCTGGGAGTTGAAGTCCACATGTCATAGAAGAGCCAACTTTGCCTACCCCGATCTAGTCCATCTAGTAACTGCACAACAAAAATTGCTTCTGATTCTGACCTTTTTGGCATTTTTGAATTAAGTATTCCCTACCCAACAGTTAGGATCATTTTATTCAGAAGGGACAAAATCAAAGACCGTTTGTGGAATCTTACTTAAAATATGAATAACTTAAAAGCTGAGATTGGCTGGCTTCCTTTCTTCTGAACAGAAAAGCTTTTTGCAACATTCCTGAGCGGAAGAACCCAAAGGAATAACACATTTTAACATTTGATAAGGCCTCTCTAATCTAAGGAAGGAAGGAGGGAGGGAAGGAAGGAAGGAAGGAAGGAAGGAAGGAAGGATATTAATACTTTAATTATTGATGAACTTTATCAGCATTTGCATTAGCATCAAAAGCAGAATAAAAACATGCAAATTTTCTTAAGATGGTGGCTATAGCTGGAAATATAATCTACATTGATATACCCATGTCTTTTTCTATATAGCTATATCTACATATACATGCATACATACATGCATGCAAGCATACATATTGTAGATAAGATCTAGACTTCCTGACCACGTCAAGCAATTCCAAAGGAGAAAGCTAATGCACAGTGAACTGCAGACTGGTTCAAGTATCAGGATTGTCTGTTTATTTAGGTTTATGTGGTTCCTTCTTTAGTGGCAGTATCACAACTGTATCTCATGAGCTAGGACAAATTTGCATATGCTTGAATATTGCATGACATCCGATACTGCAAGGCTCCTATTTTTAAAAGTTTATACCACCTGCATGAAGTTTAAACATTGTATTTAAAGTGAGAGTTGATTCATACAGGCAAATTAACATTTGATGTTAACAATCCAGGGATAAACATAAATATATGGAGAGTGAATTCACTTCCATATTTAATATAAGAACTACTGAGGACTCTTCTAACACTAAATTCAGCAGCAAGATTGAATCAGATAAATGAAAAGCCATTTTGATACCACAGCAGCAGCCAATCAAGGAGTAGTGGAAATATTTGGCATAAATAAGGCAGACATTCTTCAGGGAATGTCCCCTTTGGGCACAGGACTATTTTGCTTTATTTAATATGGAATGGCTCACTGAGGCATGTGATTTTCAGCCTGACTTGCAATGTTAAGAGAAGCAAATTCCCTCCCAATAGTTCTTTGTACATTTTTTTATAGCAGCTCATTTGCTCCAGGAAGTCCATGTTTAGGATTATTGGCCGAAAAGAGACCAATATTAGATGAAATAAACTGTAAAAAAAAGTATCTGGAATGACTTTGGTAGTATGCATTGGAGTGTAATGGTAACGTAGGTATCTTTTTGCTATTGAGAAGAGTTTAAAAAATAGAATGTCACTCTTTAGCTGAACGAACTCGAATACCACAAATTCACACTTTGTCAGTGACTTAATTCTAGCTTCACTGCGTTGTGAAATGCTCAGCAAAGCCCAAAGTGCCTTTTGATGTAGTTTCCTCGTAGATGCTTCATTGGAACAGGTTTCCTCTCTTCCTCTTTTCTCACCACCCCCAACCCAGTTTTTCATCCTGTTTCTCCGTCTCTCCCCCCACCCGATGATGATGTAGGCTTCATAGTATCACAGCATTAGGAACTGCTACTGCTGCTGCTGCTCTTAGTGGATGGGACTCCATCCACCACCCTGCCCACTCAAAAAAATGATCAAGATTTGTTTTGTCAGTGGCCGTGACGTGTTGTAGGAAGTTGCCCATTTAAGGAGACTAGAGCAAATGATATCATCACAAGAGGTGGCTCCTCTCTACATAGAGCTCATTTGTGAAATGTGATTACAGGCATGTATCTGGAAAACAGAAGGCAGTGGCACCTGCTTTATGTAATTTGTATCTTGGGCATCCTGCTCAACTGTAAGCCAGCTTTCTTTATTTTGCCTCCTCTGATTTGACTCTATGGGGAGGAAGAGCCCCCTTCCTGCTTGCCTGCCTGAGCACTCCAGCCCCTTATCCACATGGAATAAAGCTCCAGACCATGTTTTCTGTTATGCTTGAATATATGGGACATGCATTGCAATCCTATGCTTACCACACTGCTGCAGTCTAGTTGTTTTGCAGAGCTGGGTAGCAGGCTAGTCAAAGCTGTGACTAACCAGGACCTTCCTTGGATACACAGTACAGTCGCTGGCCTTGAATTTCTGCCCCCCTCCATTTCCTAACCCATGAATTTGCATCGTTTCATTGATGGCATCTCTTTCTCGATCCGCGTGAGGCTTCGTGCTCTCTGCCTGGATGCTGCCTGCAGTACAGCAAGACTTTTCAATACGGTAAGTCAGATGACTCAATTCTTACTCTCTCGCTGCTTCGGCATATACTTTGCTTCCATACCATGCTGCTGAGAGGCCAAGAAGTCTCAGGGAGAAGGGGGAAAAAATATTGCCGTAATTAGCCCTTCATCTTATTAATTTTCAACAGAGCAACCCCCCCGTCTCTCTTTCTCTCTCTCTCCCCCCCTCCCCCGGTACTTTGCACCATATCCCCCCCCTCTTCTTCAGTGCAAACAATGAGCTGTAATGCCTTTAAGTAAAATGCTGTGGTCTGTGTGTGTACCTCTCTCTCTCTCTCTCTGTGTGTTTTCAAGAAACCTTTCTGAATTGCATGGAAGAGCTTAATTGCAGGGGCAGTTTGGAGAAAAGGCATGTTAGCAGAAAGTGCAGAACTTAACAGGTGATTCTGGAAGTGTTCATGGTGTGTGTGTGTGTGTGTGTGTGTGTGTGTGTGTGTGTGTGTGTAGAGTGGGGGATGGATAACTTCAGCCTGCACTTAATTGCTGCAATATATAATCTCTCGGAAAGGCTTCACTTCAGGATTTATACTTTTGAAAAAGTCAGGCTTTTCCATGCGTCTTTCTGTTTTCTTTGTTCTGTTACTTAAAACAGGGACCTTTGACTGCAATAGCCTTCCCTGAAGTGAAGATAGAACTATTAAAAGACATATACCTCTCCTCCCCCTTCCCTTCTCTCAACCCCTTCCCCCCCTGAAAAGATAAGTAAAAGCAAAGGAAGCCCTTGGTGGTAATGCAGGGTAGAGAAGATGATTCAGTATGCCTCTTGCCAACTGCACACAATGTGAAACCTGAAGTGACTGATAAGGGGTCCTAAAGGTTCTGGGTTGTTTCTGTGGGATCTGACATTGCCGAAAATGTGTTTTGTTTTGAGACCACCACTCTGATTTGAGAAAGCTTTGTCACGAAATTCCAGGAATAGCCAAGTTACTGCTTTATGAATGCTCTAAAAGAGGATTTCACACTGGGCTGAAGAAAAAAAAAAGGCAGGAATGAAGAGGTCGCTGGCCTCACAGCTTCCAACCCTGAGTTTTGTCGATGTGTCTTTTCTCAATTTACAGTAAGGCTTACATCTCATGGGCCTTTGGATAGAATGGGCCACTGTGTGCCATAACTACACCGGTCCCTAGAAAGCTTGGGGAAAGTAGCATTCTGGGGTATACTTCAGATGCCTGCCTTTTCAATGTGTGATCAAGGAAAAGAGGCTTTAGGGAATAACGCACAAATATACCCAATTATAAGTCATTGGTCAAATGGTTCTTAGTGAAGTGTTAGATATCCTTGTAGTACAATACAGTTTCTCTCTCTCCTCCTTATCTCCTCTCCCCCCCAAAGAATAATCACTGAATGGATGGCAGCTACTTATATATTGTTCTGAATGACATTTCAGTCTATAATTTGCAGCCAGATTTATAGCTAGTCCATATGTATTGTATATTGGACAAAGAATAAGTAAATAAATAGTCTAAGATTTGCCTTAACGGTATGAATAATTTGTAAATACACATTTTCTAATCCATGCTCCCCCCCCTTTTGCTGGTTATTTAGGGGATCTATAGACAGAAAAAGGATGCTTTTATGTGTTCTTTGTTTAGCAACAAGTGACTGAAATAAGATAAATCATTACAAGGAAAAATACTCCTCAAATACTTCACCTGTAAGTAGCATTTTGTAAGAAATATACAGACTATTCACACGCAGTCAGTCTGAACTCTGAATATGCAATTGTGCACCGCAAAGGAAATGACTTCTGCTCACCAGAAAATATCAAATGTACATGTGATGTTAGTCATTAAGCTCTTCACTTTGTAAATAAAATCAACATAAAACACTTAATGTACAAAGGAATATATGAATGTACCCTATAAACCTACCAATGGCTTATATTTTTAATTGAACAAATTGCATCTAATATGAAGAAAAGGAAAGTTTCCCCCCAATATGCTGATATATAGCATATCTCTAAAGATAATTCATGGATATGAAGATTAAGGTTTCCATTCAACCTTTGAATTTCCTATATGTTGGTATTTAGTAATTGTAACGTCTTATGTATGCTAGCTGACTGAATTTTAACTATGATTTGATTTGCATAAATAGCTTTCAGAGGAGAAAAAAATATTATTCCTTTCTTTTTTTCCCCTCTGAGATTATTAACTTGGAATGGTCTTTTCCAATGAAAATCAAATAATTTAGAGTTTGCTATTGATTTAAATGGAGGGAAAGGATAATGTTAAGAGAGTTACTACTAAGATATTGGAATAATAACCTTGAACAAATTTTCTACCTTTCAAAACCATTGAAGCTTATAGCATTGGGAATGGCATCTATAAACATTTGGTCATTTGAAACTTTTAGTCTGTTCTAAAGTTTAAACAACAAAGGATATAGTGTATTTTGTAGCAATCTTCACCTAATAAGATTAATCTAAATGTCATCTGAACTACAACTTGTTTCTATCACGAGCAATCAGGTTTGACTGCAATTCAATTAAGTGGACTTAAATTGGAATAATATTGGTTCTGGCCAGAGTGCTACTCTTGGCATCTACCAGACGACAAAGCCATATGACCTCCATGAATCACAGAGTAAGATATTATAGAATAATCAGAACAATGGCTTTTTATATTCCCGAGCCCATGAAGATATAAATTAGATACATTTAAAACCATTGATTTCAGTGACCTGCAGACTGCTTAGCTCTGCTTATTCTATTTTTCAATCAGATGTAAATGTTTTTCAATCAGAGTAAATGTGATGATTTTATTCATTGGGAGCAATAGTATTAAGTGCAGAGAGCTGGATACCAAACACAATAGTATAATGGCTAAATAAGCACTGATCAGAATAATCCTTATTTATCTGGAATACTGATTTCATAGCAATGGAATGGAATAAATTCTCAATGGTAAATTACATGTTCTGTGTTCAAAATACCTTAGATACAGTTTTTAAATACTACATTAGGAGCTAGGAAAACCTCTGTCTGTACTTCTTTGTAAAGCCATAACCAGTCAACATAAGCTTGAATCAAGATAGCATAAACTCGTGGTAATAGAAAATAATGGAATCCTTCAAAAACGGAAACAATCCACAAATAAAACCACAGGAAAACTATTACAGGAAATTAGATTTCATTGGATAAATATTATTATATTCATCTTTGGGAACTAGATTTTATTTATCGCAATTCAAGAGAAAAATATTGCTAGATATCCTGATTATGAACAATAAAAGAATGACACTAAATTGGCTTCACTGATCCATGTACAGGATTTTGGAAATTTCAAGTTTATTGTATTGTAGATACAATTACTGTACAGAAATAAAGTTCAACAGAACTATATCATGCCTAGTAATAGAACTGTAGGAACACGTATGTCTCCCAATGTGGATATATTTATTTGATCTGCTGCTGTCTTTTGCATACTCATGTTAAGTCAGATTGAATTTATTGGGAGTTCACTGCAGAAATAATACGTATTATTATTGTGCCTTAGTAAGCCAAGAAAGCATAGATATGAGCATCTGTGTTTATTATTCATTTAACAATAAATTTGATTATATTTAATTTCTTATCAAACCATCAAGGCAACATTCTCAGACAGTGAATAGGTGTTGTAAATCAAAATGCTGTGTGATCCTAATCAAGATTTTAGACTAAATCCCCTTGAATGTGGCTGGATCAAGAGAAAAATAAGTGTGTTTAGCTTATTACTACCCCATTTAGCACAGAAGCACATTGACCATTGACTATATCAAAAATATATGGGGAATATGCTCATCTCTCTCTCTCTCTCTCTTTTAAAGTTACATAATAGAGTACATAGAGAATGGTAATCAAAACATTAACCTGATCTAGACTGAGATACTTCTTTTTTTAATCATAACTATATTTTGTAAGCAGGCAATGTTGCTACTATATTGATGGAACACTGGAATCAGCTTCTGGTAACAAATTGCCAACATGCTCAAACATAAGGCTGCCTATTAAAAGGCAGCTAGACTTACAAGCAACTTCTGGTAGCTTTTTGCTTGTTAAAACAAAGCAAAACAGAAGCAAGCCATACCTTAGCTAATTATATTTCAGAATGTAAAAGCTGGTACTGTAAGCTGATTGACCCAATGCACAAGCCATGCAAAATACGTGCATACATCGATGTACATTCTTGATCCATATTTCATTAGAGTGAGCTCAACCTGTCAACTGCATTTTCCTTGCCGCCTTGAAAGGGATCAGATATTCTAATCAGTCTTCAAAATTCAAGAGCTTTAGACAGGTGATATACTCTATCTGGCCACCACCAATGATTTTGTCATCTTCTTCTCCACAGCCTAAAAGCTTTGTTTTGGGACATGGAGAGATGGTAGAAGGAATAATAGAAACTCCCAGGACCCACTGAAACAGATTTTTTCCACCAGATTTGGGGCTAGTAGTAGAATCCTTAGTTGAAAATGATGGTACCAAGTGGGGGGGGGCAGTGCCCCCCCCCCCCCATAAAGTGATGGGGGATAGAAGTCTGAAGAATGGGAACAATGTGAGTTTTAAGAATTCAGCTACCCCCAATCCTGCTGATGAGTAATTAAGCAGGTGTAGTTGTTTGGATGAGTACTCCTGCATGAATGTTTGAAATGCCTATAAGGTTGCTGCCATTGGTTCAGGATGGCTTAAGAGCCCTGATGGCACAGTGGTTATGAATGCAATACATACAGATTAACTTCCCACAGTTTGGAGTTCAATCCTGATGGGGCTCAAAGTTGATTCAGCCTTCCATCCTTCCGAGGTCGGTAAAATGAGGACCCCAGATTGTTGGAGGCAATATGCTGACATTGTAAATTGCTCAGAGAGGGCAGTAATGCACTGTGCTGTTGCTATTGGCTCATCCAAGCAAATTTGGCAAAGGACAGTTGAACACATCTTTATTCTACCCTGTTTCTCTAAGTCGCCTCTTTATCCAATGCTAAAACCAGAAGTGTGGGGGCTATAATTCCACCAGCCATAGGAACAAATAGTATTTCTGCAAAACACTGTTTTGATGAAGTCTTCCTGCTCTTGATCCCACTCACGAATGTCATCCCTATCTATTATTTTTTAATTAAAAGTTGGCCAACCTATTAAATTTAAGTAGAAATTGTAGTAACTCCGTTGGGAACAAACCGGGGTTTTTTACAGTAAATTTTCTTCTGGCATTTTGGTGGGCTTGGGTTATTATTATTTTAGTTTTTCATTATGTTGCCTTATTGTTTTTACCGGATGTCATCAGTATCACTGTAGAGTTCAGAGGTCCCTATTACAAGTGACGAGAATAAAATAAATACAGAAGAGGCTGCATGTTAGTATCTATTTTGCTATGTTTTTAGTGATGAAAACTTTCTTTGGGCTGCCTATTGATACACTGAACTGTAAACTTTGGAGGGCTTGATATAATGCAGAATCCCATAAATGATCATAGTAAATTAATAGTTTTTGGGGATATTTTTTTTGGGGGGGAGTGGGTAACCAAAGGCTTCTTGTAATACTTTCATTCTGCTAAAAACACTACCACCATGTTCCTGTTTTTCATCTCTTCCCCTGCTCTACTTTAGAATAATCTAATTCCAGAATGAGTATACTGTCATAATGTTTGGTCAGCATGATGGATGTTTCTATGTAGAATCAAGAGTCTGATGATAGTCTTTCATTGTACCAGTTCAGAGGTTATGCTCAGCAGCTCTTTGGTGTCAATGATAAAGAGGAACGGATGTTTTCAGGGTCATTGCCCAAGGGTCTTTGAGTGTTTTTGTAGCTCTGCAAGTCTACGTTTTTGGCATATGATGTGATGACTGATCAGGGAAGGGCTTATCTTTTCATATTACCTCTTTGCTGAATCTATGCATTTACCGGCATAAAGCCAGATGAGGTGCTAAAACTGCATGAGACATCTTTAGGTCTTCCTGGGTGGCCTTTGTGAGAGTTGATGTAGAGCTGCAGGGGAGTTCAGGCGAAATCAGCAGTTCTCAAAGGAACCATACTGCTTAGGGAGGAGTTGAGACAGCTATGCCAAGGACCAGCGTTCAAGGGGATATTTCCCTACAGATCCATTGTTTTACTATGTCTGTCTGTCTTCCATTAAAGCTATCCTCTTTTGGACTAAAGTGTCATTATGAAAGGCAACCAATCTTTTAGAAAGGGAAACGACAGAGATAGCACACAATTTCCATTCATTAGTTCCATTTTCAGAACCTGTTAAATGATGTTGGGGTATTCATTTTGGGGGTAGATAGAGTAATAGTCAGCTTTATTATTATTTTGATTTTTTGAGAGTCTGATCATTTTTTCTCTCTCCCCACCACCACCTCATACCTTTTTGTTTTAAAAACTGAATTACTCTGAGGAACCAGTTTGCAAATGGGGACATTTTTTGCTCTGATTTTGTTCGGAACATAAAATACCCTCTTTCTGGAATTTATTTAGAAATCTTTTTGCCTTCCTTTTTGTTCTTTGATTTTTAATGAAACTGCATTCAGTTTAATAAAATTTCAGAAAAACAATCTTTTCCACAGAGTTTTAAAGAACCATTTTAGGTAGTGTTGGCTCTAGCTGAGCTGTCAGTAATTGGGCCCAATTGGTGAACCATGTAATCAAATTCCACTCTCCTCAAATTGGTTTTATTGGATTTTTTTCCATTCAAAATTTCAGGGATTATTCACTGATGATAGAAATGACATTTGAGGATATGAATACTAGGAATTTGCCTGTCTTTTTCCATTTTTTCCTCCCCCTTGATATTTTGAATGGCCCTTTGTAGTTGTCACTGTCTTTTTTCTGTCATTTAATCTTGCAATCTTTTCCATTTATACAAAATGTCCATCTAGTGACTACAATGAATTTTTTTAAAAAAACACAATAATTATTTTTAAATAGGAATGAATGAATCAGCTATTTCCATCTTGGCTAGATTATTTTAATCATAACTATAAGTCACTTGATCAGTCTATCATGCTTTCAACTAAATATAAATAGTGGTTCCAGAATTTTGCTTTGACATCTATTTGCTAGGATCTAAATACTTTCTAAGATAAAGATAAGAGCTTCAATATTCCAGCAAAATGTTGGATTTATCCCAGGCTTTTAACTGTAAACCACCAATCTGAATCACATATTTTCTCCATTTCAACGTCATTTTGCCCTAAGACAAGAGGAATAGGACTGACATTTGAGAGACAGAACCCCACAAAAATTGATTGTTTTATGAATTCTGAAATGTCTTCACTAGGTTAAGGGAAAGGAGGAATCAGAATTTAGAATGAACATTTCCCAGATATATGCCTGCTATATTGATAACAAGCGACAACCCAAAAGCCTCATTATTCTTCACTGATGTGGAAGATACTGAAATCAGCCATACATCAAAAATGTTAACTGAAGTACAGTATATCCACTGAATGGCAAGCTGCAAATTGTGAAAGCACTCCCAATATTCTAGGAGTGCCAACCACCAAACATAATCCTTAGCTATGCAGAAACTTCCTGTAGCCTTGATTTGGGATTTTAAAGGAAGAAGGGAAATGTCTACTGCTAGGACATTGTGGCAAAGGAGTATATTAAATTTGGATGCCATGTTTTTCTAGTTATTTTCCCTTTGATTCATTTATACTCTAAATTCCCTGATACAGGGCAGATACGGCAAAGTTTAGAAAATTAATGCAGACATTTTTCTTGTAAAATACAACTTCATAGCATAAATAAGTCTGGTGAAGATCAAAATATTTTGCAGGGGTTTTTTACTGCAAGATTCTGAAGTCCTCAGATATTTGTGCTTGTAATCCTGGCAGATTTTCTTTTTTCTTTTCACATTTTCTTTCTTTCTTTCTTTCTTTCTTTCTTTCTTTCTTTCTTTCTTTCTTTCTTTCTTTCTTTCTTCATACTTTTATTTTTCCCCTCCCTTTTTTACCAACCCTCCTTCTTACTAATTTTGTACCTTTTTGTCTTTACTTTTCACATTTATAAAATATTCTCATTTATTTGCTATCACCTAACACATATAGATATATACGAATATTAGAAATTGATAGATTATTGAAACGAGATGTAAGATTCATTACTAAAATTTAAGATAACTTTGATAATAGTAAGGATATTGTTTATTTATTGTTTATTTACATTGTTTAAGAAATACAATAATGATATTAAGAAATATATGTGTCATGATTTACAATCTACAATGTACAATGTTATTACTTACTCCAAACTCTTGATTGTGTATTCCCCTTTCCCATCTTTCCCCCTTTTTTCCTTTTCTTCTGTTCATCCTTCCCTACCTCCTCTACTTCCCTTTTTCTTTTTCTTTATATTCATAAATAAAGTATATTTTTTTAAAAAAATATTTAATTAATTAAATTGATTAATTATATTGCTTGATTAGATTGATTGATTGATTGATTGATTGATATGTTGACCATCTTACTCTGCAAAGCAACTCAGGATGGCCTGAAATAAAAATCACAAATATTGAATATTAGTTCTTACTAAATTCTATGATTTAATTTTGATATTAAAAACCAAGGCAAGGACAGTATGGTGCTGACATAGTCTGCAAAAATCTATTGTATGGTGCACTTTTTTATCATATGCATTAAAACTGAAAGAACATCCTAATAATATTAACTATCATAGGCAAATGCCTTAAGATGCATGTAGGTAAGAATTTTATTTAAAACAGGACGTGCAGAAACAAGCAAAACCTGGATTAATGGTTTAAAACTTGAAACCAAGTTTGATATTCTTCACAACTGTTCTGTGGAATGTTTCTCTTTGGGAAAAAAATGCTTATATAATTTTTTCCCGTTGCTTTTTTTCTTTACCTTCCTTGGAAGCATTCTGCCACAATTTGGTGCTTCAAATGCAGTGCAGTGTATAATTTATCAAGGGCAAAGGCAAGCAACGTTTTGTTAGTGGAGACATAAAATAGTGCTGGAGAAAGACATTTCTTTCTTACTGTCTATACTACACAGCGATGGCTTTGCTGTTCATCTCTTAGTCTTGTTTTATCATGTCTCAGCTTTGGATGGCAAATCAATGATGGAGAAAAGACTATGGCAACAGTCAATGCATACCTGCTAGTGAATTTTAATTAACAACAGAGAATACTTATCCTCAAAATATGTGATGAGAAAGCAAGGTTCTCCAAGAAAATGCTGAAGTTCACAAAGCAGTTTTAAAGGTCAGATTGCAGGGGGATGTGTTCTTGGCAAGGAATGATGTCTAAGAGTTATGATCAGAACTGAATATTCATCCATAATTTGGAAGCCTCCCATAAGGAACTAAAAGGCTCCATGCAAATCTTGCGATCCTGTATTGGCTGAGTGTATCTTTCTTAGTGTAACAAGCAAAATATGAAATGATTAAATAAATAAAATATACATTTTGTGAAACGGAAATTGGGGATTTTCCCTAACAAAGATCTGACAGTAGAATTATTTTCCCTTCTTCCCAGAGATGGCTTATGGGGGCAGCAACAATAGCCATCTGATAGGACAAGGGGAAAAAAAGTAATCCACTTTGATCTTGGAGAGAGAGCTTCCTAAGAGGTTCTTCAATGCTAAGCAAGGGAGGGACACTTAAAACATTGCAAAGAAGTTGTTGGATGACATTAATTCTGTATTCAATGCAGCAAACTGCCTTGTTAAAAAATTAAAATACAAATCATAATTTTAGCCAATCTCCTAGTTCATTCAAACCTTGTGGACATGGAACTACAGTATTGTGGAGTTGAAAGGGCCATTTAAGTCATCAGTCAAATCTATTTTCTTGCTCTCTGCAGGCATCCAAATTAAATCATCTCAAAAAAACCCCTCTAGATAGCCTCTGCTTGATGGCACCTGTTGATAAGAGCTCATTACTTCCCTTGGCTGTCATTCACATTACCAATGCTTATGACTTTGTGGGTTCTTTTCAGCCTAACATTCAACTGGAATTTGACCTCTTGTAAATAAAGATGAATATTCCCTGGCTTTGGGGATCATAGAGATTAGATAACAATAATTAATAATAATAATAATAATAATAATAATAATAATAATAATCATCATCATCATCATCAATTAGATTTGTATGCCGCCTTTCTCCGAGGACTCAGAGCGGCTCACAACAAAAAAACAATACATAGTATACAAATCCAATAATTAAAAAACAGTTTAAAACCCTTATAAAAAGTAATCATACAGCCCAAACAAACCATACATAAATCATAATAGCTAAGAGGTATATTAATTTCCCCATGCCTGGCAACATAGGTGGGTTTTCAAACATTTACGAAAGGCAAGGAGGGTGGGGACAGTCCTAATCTCCGGAGGGAGTTGGTTCCAGAGGGTCGGGGCCGCCATAGAGAAGTCTCTTCCCCTGGGCCTGCCAGATGACATTGTTTGGTCGACGGGACCCGGAGAAGGTCAACTCTGTGGGACCTAATTGGTTGCTGGGATTTGTGCGGCAGAAGGTGGTCCCAGAGGTATTCTGCTCCGATGCCATGTAGGGTTTTATAGGTCATAACCAACACTTTGAATTGTGACTAGAAACTGATCAGCAGCCAGTGCAGGCCGCGGAGTGTTGACGAGACATGGGCATATCTGGGAAAGCCCATGATTGCTCGCGCGACTGCATTCTGTACGATCTGAGATTTCCGAACATTTTTCAAAGGTAGCCCCATGTAGAGAACATTGCAATAGTCGAACCTCGAAAGGATGAGGGCATGAGTGACTGTGAGCAGTGACTCCCTGTCCAAATAGGGCCGCAACTGGTGCACCAGGCGAACCTGGACAAATGCCCTCCCCGCCACAGCTGTAAGATGGTGCTGTGGGTTAGCTGTGGGTCGAAGAGGATGCCCAAGTTGCGGACCTTCTCTGAGGGGGTCAATAATTCCCCTCCCCAGGGTACACCAGTACATCACTTCCACTGCTTCACTGACTGGACATGGAGTAGAGATGTATAACTAGGTATCATCAGCGTACTGATGATACCTCACCCCATGCCCTTGGATGATCTCACCCTTGTGATATTCCTTCAGCAACTTCCTAGAGTGCTATGACATCCCTCCTGGTTCAGGTCTTCTCAACACTAAATATACCTTATTAGTTCAGATGTTCAACCCATGGAACATCCACATTTGCTTCTTTCAGTTTGTCTTAAATTATCAAGTTCGGATGCCACCTCTATTAATGCAGCCTTAAACTGTTCTGGGATTTTGTTTTTTCAGCCACATCTGATGGCTTATATCAGTGATAGCTAAACTTTTTGTTGCCAAGTGCCAAAAGTGTGTGTGCACACACCCATTATATAATGCACGCAGGATCTCCATGTTCATGTGGCCCCATGTGTACTGCCTCCTGCACACATGCATGTGCCATGCCCCGCAACATTACATACATGCACACATGACCCCCCACAGGCCATCTCCCACACATGTGTGCACAACCACCCTACGTGTGCCCTACCCCCCATCTCCTGCATGCACCCCACCGCTGTGCATGCGCCACAGATCTGAGCTGGGGTGGCGGCTCACATGTCTGTAGAGAGGGCTCCATATGCCACCTGTGGCAAGCATGCCATTGGTTCACCATCATGGGCTTATATCCACCTTGCAAATTAGTATGTAAGTGCATGCTAAGGCACCCACTGGACTATTCTTCAGAATTATTTTTCTCCTTACCAGGAATGGGTAGAAATCTCTCAGTTCAATAGAGATTTAATGATTAAATTATTAAATCATTAAATTAAGGTAGTATTACAGATTGTGTTTTTTATATTTATCCGCAAGAGCCACTTTTCAATATCTTACAGTATGGCTGTCCTTTCTAATTAAAGAGAAAGATTGAAAGAGAAAGATTGAATCCTAAGTTAAACTGAGAGAAACCAAATCAGTTAATGGCTTCTGTTATATTCTCTAACATGCTTCGATCTGGAGCACAACTGAGGAACAAAGAGGGTTTCATTTCATCCCTAACTTTGGGACCATCAAAGTAGGAAGGGGCAGGTTTATTTCCCTCTGTTGGTAGTCCTGCACTGTATTAGAAAACAAGTATCATTTTTCTCTTTGGATAAGTAATAGAAGAATATATATCAGACTTTCAAGGTAGATCAGACTATGAAACCAATGCCATGAAGTTCAAAATGACTTTTATTGTAACAGCTGTAATAATAGAATCTTGCAACTCTCCAGGTTTTTCCCTCATATGAATTATTTAGGATCCTTCTTGCAACATTTTCTCAAGTTATTTTCTTGACTTGGGTTCAGGCCCCTCTTATCTGACTACTGCTTTACTAGTGACTCTACCTCCTGTTCTTAAAAGTCATTCTGCCATCTCTCTGCTACATAAAATTGTATACATCCCTCTTCTTTCTAATACTGGGCAACTATACATTTTTAGTTGTGTGATTTTTAATAATGATTTTTAATATGTATTTATTGGTTCTATATTTTAATTAAGTGCTCTGTGCTGCCAAAGGCACACTCTTGTAAGACAAGTAGTCATACAAATAAGAGATAGATAGATAGTTAGTTAGATAGATGGATGGATAGGTAGGTAGATAGGTAGATAGATAAGCAAACAGACATACAGATAGATAATAGATATAGATGGGTGGATGGGTGGATGGATGGGTGGATGGATGGATGGATGGATAGAGGGATAGATAATGGACAGACCGGCAGACAGACTAAACTAGGAAGCATAAAAAAGCTCTTACCATTGACTTCCTTGCTCTTATGCTTGTGATGGCTCCCCTGGACACTTCCCCAGAAACTTTTCCAAATGTCAGCTCAGGAGGATAAAGCAATGCCAGGCACATCTGGAGGGGAGTTGGTCAATGGCTCCAAGTAGTCAATGGCTCTGAGAGAGATTTGGCTGAAGCACAGCTGCAGCAGGATAATACTGAGGCTTCAGATGAGGAAAGCATGCAGCTATCACTGGTCAGTGATGAGGAAGAGGAAAATCTTGACAGAGAAAAGGCAGGAGCAGAGAAGGTCAGCCAATTATACTCACAAAAGGATGCCTTTCCCTCCTTGATGGGTTGCACTGAAAGCTGCCAATTTATAATTGGTGCACCAGTTGCGGCCCTATTTGGACAGGGAGTCACTGCTCACAGTCGTCATGCCCTCATCACCTCGAGGTTCGATTACTACAACGCTCTCTACATGGGGCTACCTCTGAAAAGTGTTCGGAAACTTCAGATCGTGCAGAACGCGGCCGCGAGAGCCATCATGGGGCTTCCTAGATTCGCCCACGTTTCTGCAACACTCCGTGGCCTGCATTGGCTGCCAATCAGTTTCCGGTCACAATTCAAAGTGTTGGTTATGACCTTTAAAGCCCTGCATGGCATTGGACCACAGTACCTCTGGAACCACCTACCGCATGAATCCTAGCGACCAATAAGGTCCCACCGAGTTGGCCTTCTCTGGGTCCCGTTGACCAAACAATGTCGTTTGGCCGGCCCCAGGGGAAGAGCCTTCTCTGTGGCGGCCCTGGCTCTCTGGAATCAACTCCCCCCGGAGATTAGAACTGCCCCCACACTCCTTGTCTTTCGTAAATTACTCAAGACCCATCTATACCGCCAGGCATGGGGGAGTTGAGACACCTTTCCCCCAGGCTTTTTTATATTTATGTTTGAGTATGTATATGTTGTTTGCTTTTTAAAATATGCTTGGGTTTTATGTGCTTTTTAATATTAGATTTGTTTTCGCTGGAATATTGTTTTTATTATTGTTGTGAGCCGTCCCGAGTCTTCAGAGAGGGGCAGCATACAAATCTATTGAATTGAATTGAATTGAATTGAATTTAGCACAGCAGACAGATAGAGACACTGTTGGAAACAACATGTTCATTTCCTAACCATATGTTCTTGCCTTGAACTTTGGATTGTGTCTCTTCAGCTGTTGCCTTTGCTTGCCATGCTTAGCCTTTACCTGTGAATTTGCCTTTGTCTTTGCTTTGGAAACTTGCTTTTTTCTAGTGGGCTGGATTTGCCTTTGTCTTGAGGACTAGTGTTGGCTTCATTTGAGTAGCTGTGGAACTCATTGGGGTTGAGCTGGTGCTGGCGCAGGAAATTGCTGTGGAATACCAATTCAGGCTCAAAAGTCTTAATAAAGACTCCCTACACCAGGCATGGGTTCTACTGACCTTCGCTCCCAATTCAGGGTAGTGCTGGAAGTACAATTTTACACACATACATTGAGTCTGGTCCCGGTTCCGGTGGGGGAGCAGGAGGAAGCTGAAAAGCACTGCTCCGCTGGACTACGGCATAACATTTAGAATATAGATGGACTGAATTAGTTTATGGCAACATTTTTAATGTTGTCTGGCTGGCTAAGATTGCAGCTGAGCTTGGGATTGCTGGAGGCTTTGTCCCGGGCGACCTGAGGCATCAGCAAGGAGAAACGCAGTGAGAAAGATCAGCTGTAGGGTGGAAGATGGTGGCTGTCTTTGGGGGCCATCTCCGCCTCCGCCTCTGTCTCTAATGTCTCTAATATGTAGCCTGGGTTCAGCTTGAAAGAGAATCGAGGGAAATTTGGACTGAGTATTGGGACCACCAATCGAGAATTGAGGTTAAAGATTGTGGGAACTGAGGTGACCAGGCAGCCAAGCGATCCACAGCTAACATTAGAATATCATCTCTCGGCTTTGGCAAGGAGGGCATTTGTCCAGGTTTGCCTGGTGCACCAGTTGTGGTCCTATTTGGACAGGGAGTCTCTGCTCACAATCACTCATGCCCTCATCACCTCGAGGTTTGACTACTGCAACGCTCTCTACATGAGGCTACCTCTGAAGAGTGTTCGGAAACTTCAGATCATGCAGAATGTGGCCGCATGATCAACCATGAGCCTTCCTAGATATACCCATGTCTTGTCAACACTCCGCGGCCTGCACTGGTTGCCGATTAGTTTCTGGACACAATTCAAAGTGTTGGTAATGACCTATAAAGCCCAACATAGCATCAGACCAGAATACCTATGGGACCACCTTCTGCCGCATGAATCCCAGCGGCCGATTAGGTCCCACAAAGTTGGCCTTCTCTGGGTCCCGTCGACTAAACAATGTCTTCTGGTGAGCCCAGGGAAAGAGCCTTCCCTGTGGCGGCCCCGGCCCTCTGGAATCAACTCCCCCTGGAGATTCGAATTGCCTCCACCCTCCTTGCCTTCCGCAAGATGTTGAAGACCCATTTATGTCATCAGGCATGCGGGGGGGGGGGGGATGCCCCCTTTTGACTTGTAGAACCTGAGTGTGGTGTGATTGTGTAGCATTGATTGTTTTTAATGATAGTGGGTTTTTAACTTAGTTTTTTCTTAATATTAGATTTGTACTGTGTTGTTAGCCTTATTTAGGACCTCCATTCCTCACTTCTCCTTGTTGTCCGTCTCCACTCCATTAGCCTTCACTTTGTCCGCCTGCCGCGGACTTTCCTAATAGGTTTGGATTTTCCTAATAGGTTTGCACACATTACTTGCTTTTACTTTGATTCATATGGGAAACAATGTTTCATCTTACAAACTTTTCACCTTACGAAACTCATCCCAGAACCAATTAAGTTCGTAAGACAAGGTATCACTGTACATCACAAATGGCTGAAGATATTCCTTAAGGAACTTAAGGTTAGTCAGTAGAGAAGATTTTGTTTTGGTCAAGAATACTAGCATCATAAAGATTTGGGAATGAGGGAGAAGAAGAATTGTATTTATATCCTGCTTCTTTCTATCTAGATGATCTTAGACCATCCGTGATCATCCAGTTTTGTTGATAAATTATGGAGCCATTCACTTTGTGAAGTCAGAACATTGTTTTTATAGTTTATACTGACAATTTGGAGAACTTCAGTATCACCTTCAGGTGAATTATTATGAGCGACTGCTCTATGTTTGAAAATCACCTTTTTATGACTGTTAAATTAATCCATTATCGTAACAGTTACTGGACTCACTCAGAGATTGTTGAAATATATTGTCAAACTTTCTTGGGGACTAACCTCTTGGGATCTTTAGCACAGAGCATTAGCTTTAAATCATTCACTAAGGCAAAATGTACTTGTTCTCTCTCCCCTCTTCTTTAAAAAAAAAAAAAAAAAAAAAACTAAAACACAGTCCTATTGCAAGTTAAAATAGATAAAATTAAACGAAAAAACTACAGTTATTTTCCCAGGTCACAACAGTCCTACAATCAAATAATTAGTTTATTTCCATATGAAGTCATGGTAGTCAGCAAGTATTGTTAGTAAATGTCAGATAGCAGCTGTTGAGAAACAGTACATACAATATAAGCACAGTATCTGAAATAAAAATATAAGAAGGAAGAATTAAGATTGGAAAATCATAATGTTGTACAGATAAAGTCATTTTTTTAACCCCCAGAAAGCTAAAATCATTAACATTTGGCAATTGTGCAAAACATAGCTAATTTTCTGGATAATACTGGAGAAATATTTACCTTTTCCTTGGTTCATATTTATGTACCTGTGTAGGTAAACTATTTCCTTAATTGATATAACTGAACCATATCAAAAAGGAGACTGTGTTGTCCATTTCATGGGCTAATGTAATTTTTACATTTATTCCCTTTTCTTAATATCATATTTATTTATTTATTAGGTCATAAATATGACAGATATTTATTTATTGATTGATTGATAAATTTTATTGGCCACCCATTTTACCATAAGATAACTCTGGGCAGCTTACACTTATATAATAGCTAAAACATAAAAACTTAAAAGCGAACATTAAAATTATGAGTACATAAGCTGAAATTACTCTACAATCATAAAATATCCTTGTACCGAACATGTTTATCAGCATGTCTATTCCCTCAAGAAAACATATAAAATGATACTCCCAGTATTTGAGATATCTCTGCAGTGCTTTCTTTCACAGTTTCACTTTCTGCAAGTCTGTTTATTCAAGAACGAAATAAGGAATGTATGTCTTTAAACCAGTCATTTTATGCTTCTTCCTAGTTTTGAATTTCATTATTGAAAGATCAAAATTACCTTCTTGAAAGAAAGGAATTAGACTCTTTGATTTATCAGGGTAGTATTTGATGTCATATGATTAAGAGAATGAAGTATGAGAGTTTTGATACTAATCTCCAGAAAGGCTAATGTACAACTCTTTTTGAACATAAGAACATAAGAACCAAGCTGAATCAGGCCAAAGCCCATCGAGTCCAGCATTCTGTGTTACACTGTAGCCTACCAAATGTCCATGGGGATCTTGAGCAGAAAGAGAAGGCAAAACCCTGCCTTTCCCTTGACCCCCAACAAATGGTACCCAAGGGAATCCTGCCTGCCTCAATCAACATAGAGGCAGCACTTGGACATCTGTTTCAATAGCCACTGATACACTTGTTATCCATGAATCTGTCTAATCCTGCCTTATCTAGACTGACAGCTGACACGATCAATTCTGGAAGTGAATTCCATTAACCAATGATCCTCTGGGTGAAGAAATGTTTTCCTTTATTTGTCCTCACTTTCTTACCAATGAGCTTTAGGGAGTGCCCCCTCATCCTAGTATTGTGTAATAGAGGGGAAACAAATTCTATCCACCTTTCTATCCAATGCATGATTTTATACACTTTGATCAAGTCACCTCTTAAAAGCCATCTTTCAAAGCTGAAGAGACCAAAGCGTTGCAACCTGGTTTCATAAGGGAGGTGCTCCGTTTCCTTGAACATTCTTGTTGCCCTTTTTTGCACCTTTTCCAGTTCCATTATATGTTTCTTGAAGTGTGGTGATCAGAACTGTACACAGTACTCCAAGTGTGGTCTCACTATTGATTTGTACAGAGGCAATACAACACTTGCTGACCTATTTTCGATTTCCTTCCTAATCACACCAAGCATGGAATTTGCTTTTTTTAACTTTTGCTGCACACTGGGTTGACATCATCATTGATCTCTCCAACAAAACCCCAAGATCCCTTTCTTGGGTTGTCTCAGAAAGCTATACCTACCCCATCAGTTGGTAGGCATAATTAGGGTTCTTTGCCCCAATATGCATAATTGTGCACTTGTTTAGGTTAAAATGCATTTGCCACTTTGTTGTCCACTCACTCAATTTCGAGAGATTTTTCTGGAGCTCTCGACAATCAGTTTCACTTTTCACTACCCAGATCAATTGAGCATGATAGTGGTTTGTTTGGTAGGCCATTCTTCCCAGCCAATTACTTATCTAGCATTTTATCCATATAACATGGAAGTGCTGTTCTTCTGGCATCCGTGTTAATGGGGGGAGGTAGAAAAATATCCTGATGCATGACTTTTTATGATTTTGTCCACAGGGAGAAATTCAGTTAATCAAGATTATTTGCCCATATCATTACAGCGTGGACCTAATGATCTTTTTAGCATCCAATCTTTTTGGTATCTATTTCATATATAGATATCCGGAGGATAGGAAATGGGTAGTACATGGCAAAACATGTATGATGATATTATGACCTTCACTACATCTTATGTATTTGAGTCTGGCATTAAGAGATAAATTTGAAAGGCCAGTGTTTATATCATGATGTTAAAAGAACACAGAATAACAGAATTGGAATAAACCTTGGAGGCCTTCTAGTTCAATCCCCTGCCAAAGCAGGAGACCCTATATGTTCTAGACCAGCGTTTCCCAACCGGTGTGCCGCGGCACACTAGTGTGCCGCGAGACATGGCCAGGTGTGCCGCCAAGCTCCAGCTGGGCGGGGCGCTGCCGGTACTTCCGTCCTGGGGCTCCCGCTCGCAGCTGTCCCCCGGCTCCTGCTCGATGCTGCGGTTTTCGGCGCTCTCCTGCTGGGCCCCAAAGAAGGAAGGCAGGAAGAAGGAGAGCTCCATTCTTCGCGCCTTTTTCCCACCTTCCTTCTTTGGGGCCCAGCAGGAGAGCGCCGAAAACCGCGGCATCGAGCAGGAGCTGGTTGATAGCTGCGAGCGGGAGCCCCAGGACGGAAGTACCGGCAGCGCCCCACCCAGCTGGAGCTTCTCTGGCGTCAACGGCAAGTGTCCTTTGTGGCCCAGCGGGAGGGCACTGGCGATGGGAGCGGGGTGGTGGTGGCCGCAGCGGCCGCAGGCAGTCGCGGGGAGATGGAGCGCTCTGTCTCTCTCTCTCAGCTGACTGCAAGCGGGAGCCCTGACGGTGGCGGTTGGACGTGCTGCTTGACGTCGTACATGCTGGCGCTGCGGGCCTGGCATATACGGTGTCCAGCAGAACGTCCAGCTGCCCCCGTCAGGGCTCCCACTTGCAGTCAGCTGAGAGAGAGAGAGAGAAAGAAAGAGAGACATATAAGAGAGGCAGAGAGAGAGAGAAAGAGAGACATAGCAAGAGAGGCAGAGAAAGAGAGACAGAGCAAGAAAGAGAGGCAGAGAAAGAGAGATAGAGAAAGAGAGAGCGAAAGAGAGACATAGCAAGAGAGGCAGAGAGAGAGAAAAAGAAAGAGAGACATATAAGAGAGGCAGAGAAAGAGATACATAGCAAGAGAGACATAGCAAGAGAGGCAGAGAGAGACAGAGCAAGAAAGAGAGGCAGAGAAAGAGAGAGAGAGAAAGAGAGAGAGAAAGAGAGACATAGCAAGAGAGGCAGAGAGAGACAGAGCAAGAAAGAGAGGCAGAGAAAGAGAGAGAGAGAAAGAGAGAGAGAAAGAGAGACATAGCAAGAGAGGCAGAGAGAGAGAAAAAGAAAGAGAGACATAGCAAGAGAAAAAGAGAGACTTAGCAAGAGAGGCACAGAGAAAGAAAGAGACATATAGCAAGACAGTGAAAGAGAGAGAGAGAGCAAGAGAGAGAGAAAAAAGCAAGAAAGAGATAGCAAGAGAGAGAGATAGAGAAAGAGAGAAAAAAAGAGAGGAAGAAAGAAAGAAAGAGGGATGGAGAGAGAGAAAGAAGGGAAGGAAGGAAAAGAGAGAAAGAGGGAGAAATAGAGCGAAAGGGAGGAAGAGAGAGGGTTTTTTTGCCCAAACTTTTCTTTAGCCCCCCCCCCCCTTTCAGTGTTCCCCAGGATTTTGAAAATATGAATAATGTGCCGCGGCTCAAAAAAGGTTGGGAAACACTGTTCTAGACAAATGACTGTCCAACAGCTTCTTAAAAACCTCCACTGATGGAGCACCCACAACATTTGAAGACAAACCATTCCACTGCTTAATTGTTCTCTCTGTCAGGAAATTTCTCCTTAATCCTAAATTGGATCTGTCTTTGATATGTTTCCATCATTTACTTCTTGTCTTGCTCTCAAATACCTTAGAAAACAGGTTGTCCCCCTCTTCTTTGTGGCAGCCTCTTAAATATTAGAACATTTCTATCAAGTCACCCCAGACTTTCTCTTTGTTAAAGTAGACATACCCAGTTCCTGCAACCGTTCATCATATGGCTCAACTTCCAGCCCCCTAATCATCTTTGTTTCTCCTCTGTTCATTCTTTCCAGAGTACCAACATCCTTTTTGTATCACAATTTGCATGTGATACTTTTATATTTGTGTTTTTGGTCAGAAGTCTTCCAATCTAGGTCCTTCACCAAGCACAAAGAGAAAATACTCATTTTCTACTTGTTGATCAGCCACTGTAAACTTGGAGAAGGCATGCCAAATGATGTGCCTATCGTCCCCTGTCCAATTGTCTTTCCTTATCTCATATATCATATATATTCTCTCCATATGTATTCTCTCCTTATCTCTTATATCATATATATTCTCTCCCTCCCATCTACTTCTCTTCTTTTTACTTTCTATCGTTATATATATTACTTAATGTCTATTCTCTTCCATATGTATTGTATATTGGACAAAGAATAAATAAATAAATAAATAAATTCTGTTCTGTTTTTAGAGGTTCTTGGTACAGCTTTGCTCCCCCCAACTATATTCTTGTATGTTGGACCTGGGTTACAGAAACATCCTCACACTTCAGTTCTGCCTCTTTCTCACCTTTTATTTCTTTTCCTTCTTTCTCATTATTGTTATTGTTTGTAATATGAAATACAGAACTCATTGACTGTAAATAAAACTTATATTACATTGGATCAGAGGTACAGTAAGAAATGTGGAATGCTATCTATGACATTAGCTGTTCGATCTTTCTTCCCAGAATTCTTTTTGGGTTTTTTGGCCTAGAACCAAATGCTTTTTCTTGGAGATTTTCTGTATTCGATTCACTAATACTCTTTAGCCAAATTAAATGTGTTCCTTGGTTCCTGCCTCCATTTAATTATGCCTGCTCTTTTGGAGACTTAACTAATGTTGCTTGCTTTTAGTCCAATTGGATACAAATGGAAATAATTTTATTCTGTCCTGAATTTCATTCAAGCATTCCATTACAGACCCAAATTGGAGGCAATTGTTTGGACTGAAAGAAGACTTATATAATTTGAATAATATATCTTAGGTTTATGCTGGTTTAATTATTTATTTGTTGGCTACCGAAATACTACACAATTGGATGCTTTTAATAGTAGGAAGCATAAAAAGAGTGTACAGAGAAAATGCAAAATGTAAATCTGAAAAAAAATGTTGTGAAATGCAACAGGTATGATTTTTTAAAAGCAACCATATAATTCTGAAGTCAGAGAGCCTACAATCTAAATTGTTTAGTTAGGGGAATAGACTATAATGTGAAAAAAATGCATACCGAAAGTTCTCCCTGCTGTTCTCTCTCTACTGTTTGAATTAAAATTTAAGCCCTTTTTTATATTTGAAACACTAATCCAACAAACATATGCCAGATGTCTACTAATGAGTTATTTAATTGCAGCCGTTTTCAGTCAGCTGTTTTATTTTGAAACATGAAAGTAATAAAATAAATAAATAAGGAATATGTAGTTGTAGGGAGAGTGAAATTATTTATTAGAATTTGGATCTGTGTCCTATTAATGGAGAGTAAGCACCCACCTGTTAAAAAGTTTGGAGTAGGGGAAAGTACTTTACAGTATTTCACGCAATAACTTTCAGTTGGTTTTGGTACAATCTTGATGCTGGGAGTTGCTTCTCTCATAGATTCCAAAAATCCCCACACCTAAATTAGGAAATACAGGTTGTTTGCAAACAGATCAGATAGATTAGATTATCTTTCATTTCCTGCAATATGGTGATCAGCAAACAAAACAAAAAAGCCAGCTTTTAATGCTGACAGGTTAAAATAATATAAATGAAATATCCAAATGGAGACTGTACAAAATAAATGAAATGTAGCAAATGGTAGAATGCAGAATGTAAAAAAGCAATTACTTTATTCCTTTACTTTAGTTACTTTAGTTATTTTAGTTTAGTTACTTTAGTTTATTTTAGTTTACTTTACTTTAGTTACTTTAGTTCAAATAATAACTGAAATAATATAATCTGATTTCAATGTGTGGCCAAATTCCAGAAACAGGAGGAATTCTCCTGCGAAAGGTACATAAATAAAAGAAATCTTGAAAAGTAGCAAGTTTCAGAGATCCACAGTAGTGCTACATGCTTAACAGCAGATCTTTTGCAGAAGGCTTACAGCCTTGGAAAATGCAATTTCCCCCCTTATATCTAGGCCATTTAATCTATCTCAGAATGGAATATAGCTGCATATGTATATTTTGTGCACAGAATGATGAGAAATAATAGTTTTTGTTCTTGCCCGGAGCATTCTATGAACTATTTTTAAGCTTTTTTCCAATTTAAAAATGCTAGTTCAAGAGCACATTTTCTATTTCTGAATTTTATTTTGTTTAGGTCCTTTGAAGAATTGTTGAGTTTTAAATTACCCCTCTCCTATTCCTCTTATACCTAACTGCTATTTGTTACATTCAGGGTGGAAAGATATTTCTTCCCCAATTTATATACCTGCCCATTTTAAATTTGTTTGTTTGTTTGTTTTATATATCGCCCCTCTCCAAGAACTCAGGGAAGTTTACAACATATAAAAGAAACAATGTAAACATCCTAATCCAATTAATTTAAACTAATTAATCTAAAAACCCCAGTAACATTAAACAATATTTCCATTCACACAACAAACATACATGATATTTGTTGGCCAGGGGGCTAGAATCTAATGGTCCCAATATATGACTCTGGGGAGTCAATAGCAATTAAAAACAATATAAAGAACCAAAATCAACATCAGCAGATCTAAAAATGTGATCACATATCTGAAACTTCAAATTTCATGACTTTTCATCATTTCAGGGGTTCTCTCTATGAGAATTTTTTTGGGGGGGTGGGGGGCTTAGTTTTTGCTGGGCAAAAAAAGTTACAAATCTTCTGTTCCCGGGTCACCCTGACTCGGACCGAAAACTCTTCATTTGCAGTGCTTATGTTTGGTCTTTTTGAAAGCTTTTTTCACTTGGAAAGTAGTCTGAACATTTCTGCACACAATGATATGAAAATTGAAATGAAAAAAGTAAATCTTATTGGTTTATTTTGCGGATATAATGCACACACACCCGTTTTTGTGAATTTTTTTTCAATTTATGGATAGTTTTGCTTGCAAAATGCATTCTATTTTACTAAAGTTGGTGTGGGATTGGTAGCTTGAACATTTCTGAATATAAGAAAAATATAAAGGAACTGAAAAAAATGATTCTTATTGGTTTTTTAATATCAGAAATAAGGCCTCCCCCCCCCCCCTCGGCTGCTTGCAACCATTTTCACTTTTTATTTTTTTATGCTCCAAATCCGAAATATTCTTTAAAATCTTAGGCATTCATTTACTCAATTTAACAATGCTGATCATCAAAAAATATTTTTGGGGTGGTGGCTAATTGTTTTCTGGGCAAAAAAAAAATCATAACTTCGAGTCTGTTTCTGTTCGTATATGACCGGACCAAAAATAATTTTTTTAGGTACTTGAATTTGATCTTTTTGAAAACTTTTTCAATTGGAAAACTAGTTTGAACATTTATGAACATAATGATATGAAAATTGAACTGGAAAAATTGAGACTTATATTTTTTATTTTGATCAAAAAGCCCCTACCCCCATTCTTTTTTAATTTCGTGTCAATTTCTATTTTTTAAGGCTACAAATCCCTAAGGAATTTCCCCCCAAAAGGTTTGATATACTAAATTGAACATTTCTGAATATAAGAAAAATATAAATGAACTGAAAAAAATGGTTCTTATTGGTTTATTTTTGCCACAAAAGGGCCACCCCCCACCCCCCGGCCTTGCTATGTGCCATTATTGTCACTGTTTATACATATTTGTCTAGAAATATTTGGAATATCCTTTTGAAAATCAACCACATTGTAGCCAGAGAACTAATTTTATGAAACAAATCCATTTTACTAAAAAAAAGTATGTAAGTTTGAAATTAACAGCATAATTTTTATATAAATTGAAATAATTGAACACGGGGGGAGGCATACATTTATGTGCAAAATAAACCAATATGCATCAATTTTTCCAGTTCAATTTTCATATCATTATGTTCAGAAATGTTCAAGCTACCAATCCCACACCAACTTTAGTAAAATAGAATGTATTTTGCTAGCAAAACTATCCATAAAGTGAAGACTATTTTAAAAAAACGGGGGGGGCATGCATTTCATCAACAAAATAAACCAATATGCATCAATTTTTCCAGTTCAATTTTCATATCATTATGTTCAGAAATGTTCAAGCTACCAATCCCATACCAACTTTAGTAAAATAGAATGCATTTTGCAAGCAAAACTATCCATAAATTGAAAAAAAATTCACAAAAATGGGGGGGCATGCATTATATCCGCAAAATAAACCAATAAGATTTACTTTTTTCATTTCAATTTTCATATCATTGTGTGCAGAAATGTTCAGACTACTTTCCAAGTGAAAAAAGCTTTCAAAAAGACCAAACATAAGCACTGCAAATGAAGAGTTTTCGGTCCGGGTCAGGGTGACCCGGGAACAGAAGATTTGTTACTTTTCTTAAACAGAACAGCAGGGTTAAAAAGTTACCCTGGAGAACAGGCCTTAACCATCTGACCAGGAATAGCTGTGAGCAAGTGTCTAGCTGACTGTCCTCTTTTCTTTTTTATAAAATACATGTTTGTCAAAAGGGGAGGAAAAGTTACCCTGTTTGCAGGAGACGAATCCTGGGTATTATTTAGATTATTTATTTATTTATTTATTCATTTATTCATTTGTCCAATACACAATACATATGGAAGAGAATAGACATATATAAAGATAATATGTAAAAATAGAGGAGAAGATATATGAAAGGAAGAAAATATACATGATATATGAGATAAAGGAAAGACAATTGGACAGGGGACGAAAGGCACACTAGTGCACTTATGTACGCCCCTTACTAGCCTCTTAGGAACCTGGAGAGGTCAATCGTGGATAGTCTAAGGGAGAAATGTTGGGGGTTAGGGGTTGACACTATTGAGTCCAGTAATGAGTTCCACGCTTCGACAACTCGATTGTTAAAGTCATATTTTTTACAGTCAAGTTTGGAGCGGTTAATATTAAGTTTGAATCTGTTGCGTGCTCTTGTGTTGTTGCGGTTGAAGCTGAAGTAGTCATTGACCAGTAGGACGTTGCAGCATATGATCTTGTGGGGAATACTTAGATCGTGTTTTAGGCGATGTAGTTCTAAGCTTTCTGGACCCAGGATTGTTAGTCTATTTTCATAAGGTATTCTGTTTCGAGTGGAGGAGTGAAGGGCTCTTCTGGTGAAATATCTTTGGATGTTTTCAAGGGTGTTGATGTCCGAGATGTGGTATGGGTTCCAGACAGATGAGCTATATGGGGAATCTGCCTGGAAATTCCAGAACTGTTGACTGGGAGCTCATAAAAACAGTTCAGAAGAAGACAGTGTCAAAATTTCTTCCATAATATTCTCAAGATAATAGAATCATAGAATCATAGAGTTGGAAGGGACCTCCAGGGTCATCAGGTCCAACCCCCTGCTCAATGCAGGATTCATTAAACCATCCCAGAAAGGTGACTGTCCAGTCTCTGTTTGAAGATCTCCAGTGAAGGCAAGCCAACCACCTCCTGTGGCAAACTGTTCCACTGGTTTATCACCCTTGAAGCAATAAGATTGCAGTGCTTCAGCAGTCATTTGCCCTTCTGATTGACAGCAAGGATGCTGCAACATATGCCTGTCTCTTTCTCTCTCTCTCTCTCTCTCTCCCCACACACATCCTGCCCCAATGGGACCCCACAATGGTGTAGCCTGGTCTCCAGGTCTCCTGGAAGCAGCCACCATTTTCAGAGCTCCAACAATTCTTTGCAAAAATAGAGACCCTTTTTTGTTCTGAACCTCCAACCAGACTCTGCTGACTCTTGCCAAGCTTTGGGAACTCAAACCCTATATTGAAAAACAGCAGCTTCAGGAGGAGCTTCCGAAAACCATTTCCCTTGCTTAATTTATCTCCGTCTCCCAAAACCAATTCCAAATATTGTAATCATTTCTGGGGTACTATCCCCCCATATTTCCAATATTTGGAATGTAACTATTCCAACTATTGGAACACTGATATCAGAACACCTATAACAGTGCTCCAATATGTGGTAGGCTGCCACAAAGAAGCGGGGAGGGGCCAATGTATTTTCCAAAGCGCCAGAAGACAAGACAGAAACAATGGATGGAAATTAATCAAGGAGAGAAGCAACCTTGAAATAAGGAAAAATTTCTTAACAATTACAATGGATCAGTTGAACAGCTTGCCTTCAGAAGTTGTGGATGCTCCATCACTGGAAGCTTTTAAGAAGAGACATATCAGCTACTTGTGTGGAATGGTATAGAGAAGTGATGGTGAATCCTTTTTGGTTCACTTGCCAAAAGGGTGTGTATGGGTAGGCTATGATGTGTACACACCTCTTCCCTTCCCCCATGCATGTGCACCATAGGTTCGCTATCAGGGGGTATAGGGTCTCTTGCTTAGCAGAGAGTTAGACTAAAAAACCTCCAGAGTCCCTTAAACCTGTTTTTCTAAAGTCACATTTATTTCTTTTTAAATATATATATAAATCTTGATCTTCCTGCATACCCATTAGAAGCTGAAACAAAACTCTCTGCATTTGCCCTCCAGTCCCTATCCCTTTTAAAGAGCCTCATCTGCTAAATTTACTGTATTACTCCAAGTCATTCCCTTGAATTTTTTCTCTTGAATGGAGGAGATATTCTTGAGCTTCATGAAGGAATTGTAGAGGAGTACAGTGATCCCCCGCTCGTTGCGAGGGTTCCGTTCCAGGACCCCCCGCAACGAGCGGGTTTTCGCGAAGTAGCGCTGCGGAAGTAAAAACACCATCTGCGCATGTGCAGATGGTGTTTTTACTCCCACAGCACTAGCGAGGAGCCGAAGATTGGGGGCGGCGCGGCTGTTTGCCGCCGGCATGGAGGGCTTCCTAGCAGCCCCCCAAACCCGGGTTGGGGGTCCGGGGGGCGCTGGCTCTCGGCGCTTTCGAGCTGAGTCCGGGAGCGAATTCGCTCCCGGACTCAGCTCAAAAGCGCCGATAGCAAGCGGCAAGGAACGGCTTGTCTCGGCGCTTTCGAGCTGAGTCCGGGAGCGAATTCGCTCCCGGACTCAGCTCAAAAGCGCCGATAGCAAGCGGCAAGGAACGGCTTGTCTCGGCGCTTTCGAGCTGAGTCCGGGAGCGAATTCGCTTCCGGACTCAGCTCAAAAGCGGCGAGAATGAACGGCGTGGGCGGGCGAAGGGCGGGCGGCAGCGAGGAGTTTGCGTGGGCGGTGGGGAAACTCCTCGCTGACGCCAGCAAGAGGGGGAAGACTCAGGGAAGCCGCCCAGCAGCTGATCTCCCAGTTGCCATCTACGCATGCATGCCCCGGGCACGCATGCATAGATGGTATTTTGACTTCCGGGTTGAAAAATAGCGAAGTACCCTGTTCGCAATGGTTGGGGACGCAATAAACGGGGGATCACTGTAATAGAGAAAAAAATAGCATAAAGGTTTCCTTTACAGAGATTCAGATTCTTATTTTAGAAACAGAGTCTTACATATTATCTTAACAAAACAGGTAATTTATGCAAGTTTGTTTATTCATGTCAGAAGCATCACAATTAAAATAAGACATATTATATGACATAACATTTAAAATATAAAATACAAAATTAAAATATGTACAAACTAAACAGATCTTGCCCAGAAACTAGCAACATTAATTGGATTCTGTTGTGCTACTATGGCAGAAGTGTATACTGTACTGTGTACAATTGTGTAAGTGGAAAGATGTGACTATGACAAGAGCCAGTACCTGTTTTACTGAAGGACTACTGTAGTTTCCTTGCTTGTGCAACTCAATTATGTACAATTATGTAGTCTTACACCAGTGATAGATACAAATAGTTGCAACTTGCCATTACTAGGATCTTTATGTTGAAGTAAGCTGCTCTGGGTTTAATGGAATTGCAGTATTGTGTAGCAGAGCTACCAGCTGCTAATTTACATCTAATGTGACCAAAGAAAATAACACTCAGTTTGATGTGTGAAATGTCATTATTTGGAGCAGTTACTGTTTTGTAGATATTCTTCATGTGGGACAATCATCTCTTTTTAAAAAAAAATGTTTTATTTGTAGTTTTCCTTTAAACAACCAAAATATTTTGTGGACAATTTAATGGCAGTCGATTATTAACAAGACCAGTCCTCAAGGTGGGGTAATAAGAGGAGGACATATGGCTAGATATTATGCTTGCCAAAGTTCAAATCACAAGCAATTACTAGCATGTTGACATAATGGTTGCATAAAGCTGTGTCAATCTTCACCCATTCACTACTTGACTGCCTCTATGATTCACATATGCTATTTATTTATTTTTTTAAAATCAAGCTTTCTCTTATTTTATACATCATATCTACAGCGTTTGGACTGCTTTGAAATTATTTCTTTTGATGTGTAAAATCTATGCGAGCATGTAATTCCCCCCCCCCTTGTGGTGAATGAACCAGCTTTTAATGCTTTATCCTTTGATTACAATTACCTTTGCTAATTCTTAGTGTTTATTTCCAGGAAAACTTCACTACTTTAGAAGACTTGAAAGACGTTTTTAAAGAAATATTTTTATTTATATAGAATAATTACATCTAGATTGCTTCTGCAGAGAATAATTGGAACTTTTTCTAAATAATTGGAACTTTTCCTTACTCTGTAGAAAATTAAAGAAACTAGATATGCTTGGGAGTCTGGCAAGGAGAGAAGGTTATTCTCACTTTATACTCTATATCTTCTACAATTTTGAGCCTTCTAGATAGGACTGGGCTTTCAAAGAAAATATAAGGCAAACATGTAGCAAATCAAAGGTATAGAGGAAAAGAGCTATTATTTGCACAAAATGGTCAAATGTGAATAAAGTTCCAGGACCATTCACTTTCTCCTTAAAAAATAAGCAAACTTATTTTCAAATTTCAGAATTCTTGGGGAGCAGAATTCTTTACTTCTGTTGTGTGCAAAGTAAATCTTTTTACAGAGTAGACTGCTACTATATAAAAATAAATCATCCATGGCCTGAAACAGAAGAACCAATGTAAACCATATTTTATGTGTTGAAAGAACAACAGCAGCACTCAAACCTTCTATACCATAAGTTTTAAACCAATGTTTATTGCTTTTAAGTTAATAAGAAAAAGGTGCTTTAAGAAAAAAAAATGAAAGAAATACAACAGAGAAAAAACACATAGTATGATAAATCATATGAACAGTAAATAGTTACAATTCTACTGACTATATATAATCTCAATACCTAATGCTACTGGTAATATTATTCAAGTGGATATATATTTATAATATCCTTACATAACTATCATATTTTTAACCTAACTGTATTTTGTATAAATGAGTCCCATATTTCCTTATGCTTATCCATGCAAAGTCTACGTCTGTGCTACAGGCAAGTACAATCAGGTCTTTAATCCACTGAGTGAAAAAATAAAAGTAAAAGGTAAAAAATCCTTGTGGATTTTACTCCATTAGTCGTTACCGACTCTAGGGGGCAGTGCTCATATCTGCTTCAAAGCCATGGAAAAGCTACTTCTGTGATCATGTAACCAGTGTGTTGTCATGGAGCACTGTTACCTTCCCACCAAAGTGATACCTATTTATCTACATGCATTTGCATACAGCTTGTCCTTTTTTTATTTATTTTTCCTCAGGCCAGCCAGCCATAGAAAATGTTTATTTGCATGCAAGTGGCTATTTCAGTCATGCATGTGTTACCTTATGCAAGTGCATTTGCATGCTTATGAATGCTGATTGAAAAGCAGTCAAGCAACCTTGATCCACTCATCATTTTGTTCAGCATTTTCTGTGTCAATTACCTGTTTAATTGTCCTCATTTAATTTCACCTTAGCGAATCATTTTCTTTTCATTCAGTGTGTTTCATTCATCTCTGTGTGTGAATACTACATAGAAGCATAGAAGACTGACGGCAGAAAAAGACCTCATGGTCCATCTAGTCTGCCCTTATACTATTTCCTGTATTTTATCTTACAATGGATATATGTTTATCTCAGGCATGTTTAAATTCAGTTTCTGTGGATTTATCTACCACGTCTGCTGGAAGTTTGTTCCAAGGATCTACTACTCTTTCAGTGAAATAATATTTTCTCATGTTGCTTTTGATCTCCCCCCCAACTAACTTCAGATTGTGTCCCCTTGTTCTTGTGTTCACTTTCCTATTAAAAACACTTCCCTCCTGAACCTTATTTAACCCTTTAACATATTTAAATGTTTCGATCATGTCCCCCCTTTTCCTTCTGTCCTCCAGACTATACAGATTGAGTTCATTAAGTCTTTCCTGATACGTTTTATGCTTAAGACCTTCCACCATTCTTGTAGCCCGTCTTTGGACCCGTTCAATTTTGTCAATATCTTTTTGTAGGTGAGGTCTCCAGAACTGAACACAGTAGTATTCCAAATGTGGTCTCAGCACGCTCTATATAAGGGGATCACAATCTCCCTCTTCCTGCTTGTTATACCTCTAGCTATGCAGCCAAGCATCCTACTTTCTTTTCCTACTGCCCGACCACACTGCTCACCCATTTTGAGACTGTCAGAAATCACTACCCCTAAATCCTTCTCTTCTGAAGTTTTTGCTAACACAGAACTGCCAATGCAATACTCAGATTGAGGATTCCTTTTCCCCAAGTGCATTATTTTACATTTGGAAACATTAAACTGCAGTTTCCATTGCTTTGACCATTTATCTAGTAAAGCTAAATCATTTACCATATTACAGACCCCTCCAGGAATATCAACCCTATTGCACACTTTAGAGTCATCGGCAAATAGGCAAACCTTCCCTACCAAACCTTCCCCTATGTCACTCACAAACATATTAAAAAGAATAGGACCCAGAACAGACCCTTGTGGCACACCGCTTGTAACCTGTCTCTGCTCAGAATACTCGCCATTAACAATAACTCTCTGATGTCTATGCTTCAGCCAGCTTGAAATCCACTGAACTATCCAGAAATTAAGTCCAATCTTCACTAATTTATCTATCAGCTCTTTATGTGGAACCGTATCAAAGGCTTTGCTGAAATCCAGATAGGCAATATCCACGGCACCACCTTGATCCAACACCTTTGTGACATAGTCAAAGAAATCAATGAGATTAGTCTGACATGATTTGCCTTCAGTAAAGCCATGCTGATTTGGGTCCAATAAGTTATTGTTTTTTAGGTGCTGATTTATCCTCTTTTTGAGTAGAACTTAATTCATAATTTCATGACCAGGTTCTTAAGTAGAAAAGTTTGTAAGAAGAAGCAATTTTTCCCATAGGAATCAATATAAAAACAAATAATGTGTGCCATTGGGGAAACCACAGGGAGGGTGGAGGCCCTGTTTCCTCCCAGGAGATTCCTAGAGAGGCCCCACGGAGGCTTCTCCCTGCTTTTTCCAGCCCTGTTTCCTCCCAGGAGATTCCTAGAGAGGCACTATGGAGGCTTCTTTTCGGGTTACAGTTTCGGAGGCTCGGGTTTGTAAGTGGAAAATGGTTCTTGAGAAGAGGCGAAAAAATCTTGAATACCCCATTCTTATTTAGAAAAGTTCGTAAGTAGAGGCGTTTGTAGATAGAGGTACCACTGTATATTTAACTTTCCCTGCATTAAAGGAAAGTTGGAAGAATGAATATAAAATTTCTGTATAATACTTCTAGTAGATCCTCTCAGCCAAGATCCCTCCCAATGTTTTGACCTGCAGTACCTGCAATATTTTGGCGTGCCATACCTATCATTTCTGACTACGGACAATAGGCAGGAAGATAAAGGCTAAAAACAACAGAAGGAATTGGGAATGAGGAAAATTGGATTGTGAAGTGTTATGGCATTAGCCACAAAAAGAAGGATTCTCAAAGGCTGCAAATGTTCTTCATCTTTTAAGTGTAGACTAGCATATTTGTATGTATTACAGTGATCCCTCGATTTTTGCGATCTCGATCTTCGCGAAACGCTATATCGCGATTTTTCAAAAAATATTAATTAAAAATATTTTCCCACCTGATGACGTCACTCTCTTCCTTTCTCATCTTTCTTTCTCTCTCTCTTTCTCTATCTTGCTTCTTCCTCTCTCACACTCTCTTCCTCCCTCTCTCATCTCTTTCTTTCCTTCTCTCTCTTTCTCTATCTCTCCCCCTCTTGCTCTCGAGTGGCGCGTGGGTGGCGGGGAAGACCCAGGGAAGGTTCCTTTGGCCGCCCAGCAGCTGATCTGCTCGGCAGCGCCACAGCAGCGAGGAGCCGAAGATCAGGGTTTCCCCTTTGCGTGGGCGGCGGGGAAGACCCAGGGAAGGTTCCTTCGGCCGCCCAGCAGCTGATCTGCTCGGCAGCACTGCAGCAGCGAGGAGCCGAAGATCCGGGTTTCCCCTTTGCGTGGGAAAAAACGGGAGCGCATGCGCAGATGGTGTTTTTACTTCCGCACCACTATATCACGAAAAATCGATTATCGCGAGGGGTCTTGGAACGGAACCCTCGCAATAATCGAGGGATCACTGTATATCTATCTCTGAGGCATTAATCAGGCTTATCATTTATGTGCCACACTGTGGCCCTTGCAGATTCTAATCTTTATGTCAATCCTTAAGATAGGTTATTATTCCTCCTTCTCCTTCTCTTGTCCTGTCCTCTCCCCTTCCTTCCTCTTCATCCTTTGGGCTGATCCAATACTATTTATGGAGAGAGGCAGTGTATGTTGAAAGCCACCTATGCCCGGGGCAAGACTCAATCTGCAAAGATTGACTTAAAGTTTGGTCTCTTAGCAGCTGCTACTTATCAGGAAGAATCAGGACTCACCTACTGAGTGGTGTCAAAAAAGTGAGAGTTTGACATGGGCACTTACATATTTTGTCAGGTGGCAAGGGCCTGAAATATCCTTTCTTGCTCTGTGTGTACAACTTACTTTTCTGTCAGTTGGATCTCTATATCTTCAGAGTCTCCGGAGTCTTCGGAGAAGGGCAACATACAAATCTAACAAATAATAAATAATAATAATATATTGTCATTTATTTTGGAGCATTGTAAACTGGAAGACTCTTTCATTTTATGGCAATTAACTAGGCTTTCTCATTTATAGAAAATGTTTAGTTATCTTCTAAACACAGTGAAGAATGAAATTTCCTAGAGAGAAAGGAAGAAAAAATCTTAAACTTCTTTTAAGCACTGTATACGTTCATTAAAACCAAGCTCAATATGATAATGGTCATAGTATTTAATAATTATTTAATAAATAAAATAAATAATGGTTAGTTCCTAAGTGTGCTATTGTGCTAAAATTGCAATATTTCTAATATCAAACTAGAGAGTATCATTTAGAAATAACCTCTTTAAGAAAAATGGAAATTAATCACTATCATGTATGTTGGGTATTGATGTTCATGCAACATGTAGCTGGGTTACCCTTTAAAAAGATTTTCTTAAAAGATTGCTTTCCTTTTACAAAATATGTGTAATTTGGATAATTTTACCTTCTCTATGAAAACAAAACTGACGCAGGGTTTTAATTATGTACGTGCTGCAATGCCATTACTTTTTTTGTAATTGAAGGTCGCTACTGTGGAAAACTGCCCTTGTTTGTCAGTAATCTTGTCAATAATTGTAAGCAATCAAGATCTTTCCTATGTTCCATCAAACAGCATGGAAAACTGTAACACCTAAAATCATGCCTAGAGTATTCCTAAAAAATTAATCATTCCTGGTTAGGTGGGTGGAGCCTCCTGCCCCTAGGGGTTTGCCAAACTGGGCCGAACTGGGAGCAACCCACCGCTGGTCAATATGTCTGGTAATCATGCTGAAGACCATTTCAGACCTTTCCACTTATGGAGAGAGTAAGGATCATGTTTATAGAGCCATTCCAGGATTGGGTTCCTCCCAGTTCAGACCAGATCGCCCGAACCATTAGCGACCTGCTGGTGATGTAATTTTGGCAACATGGATCTGGTTCTGTCTGTGCCAGTCTGTGCTCGTCACCATCTTTTTCCCCTGAATTTTCATCATTACTATATTTGGACGGCTTCTCCTTGTTGTATGCTATTAAAAAAGCCCCTCCCCCCTTGTTCTGTCGGGTTCTCTGGTAGAATCCTCCCCAAAATTCACAAGTACAAATTTCACACACACACACGTTTGAAAATTCAAAACAATGTTCTTTATAATGAAAATTCACTTAAACTTAGCCCTCTTTTGGTATAGCAAAGAACACCAGTCTCCAAACAAACTGGTAATTTATACAAGTCCCTTATCAGTCCTGTGATACTTATCTTGCAGTTGTGAGGCAATTCACAGTCCTTCTTTCACAAAGTGAAACACACTTTGCTCTGGTTTAGTTTCAAAGCAGGGAAAAATCAGTACACACAAGTCAGTCAGTAAAGCAGTCATGAAACACAACGATCAGATAATCCTCCACAATGGCCAAACCCACAGGCTGCTCTTTATAGCAGCCTCACTAATTACCACAGCCCCACCCAACCACAGGTGGCCTCATTTTCTTTGATAATAATCTCTCAGTTGTTATTGCCTATGCATCACTCTCCACATGCGTGGCTGTATCATTAACTCTTGTTCTGAATCCAAGGAGGAGCTAGATAATTGATCTCCTTCTGAGCCACACTCTCCTCCTCCCTGTCACTCATGTCTTCTTGGTCAGAGGAGCCTTCATCATCAGATTCCACCGGGGGGCAAAACAGTCCTGCAGCATGTGGATGTCTCCCCCACACCCACAGTCCTTTGGGCAGGAGCTGGGCCAGAGCTAACCACAACACCCCTCAGGTTAATACTCATTTTATAATATCTAAACAGATATTTTGCTCTTGAGTTAAAATGGTATATACAAGAAACACCCCCGATCTGATGGTGGGGTGTAAATGTTTGTCTGGTTGTGGGCACTACTCACAGAGCACCTGTTTTATGTTGTGTGTGTGTTTAAAGTTTTAAAAAGTAATTAATTTTTTTTAAAAAAAGTTAAAATGGTATATAGAAAATACATCCTCATCTTGGTGGGGGGGTATGAATGTTGTTTGGTGGTGGGCACTTTGAACATTGAGCACATAGTTATGTGTTGAGTGAATGTTCTATTATTACTATAAAAGTTCAATTAATTTTTTTTATTAAAAATGTCGTGATGCAAACTGGTGGCGAAAGTAAGTAGAACCCACCCTTGAGCCATTTCTAATCCTAGCATGTTCAACCAAAGATATGAATCAAACTTTAAGTTGTACAAAGCAACATACTTTTTAAAAAAAATAGAGCAATATTAATTTCATCTCTTCATATTGTTCTCCACTTTTATAATAAAAACCACAATATGGGGTCCTAATATTAGAACTACAGTCTGTGGAAATACATTGGATATTTCTCTAATTTCAGCAGTGTATAAATTGCAGCAGTTTATTGAAAATTCCTGTTTGACTTAGAACTTTTCTGAATAACGAGCATTTTAGATTTTTAAGAACACCCTATTTGGTGGAGAAAAATGACAGGCTTCACAGGTGCTTCCTCTTTCTTTGTTTGACAACCTATCATATTTTCTCCTGATGCCTCTGAAGATCAGGACATACCTGGAAACCTGCATAGTAATTACCAGTTCAACAGATTCTTGTAGAGTTCTGCAAAGTTCTGCAAAAAAAAAAAAAAAAGCACCAACTATCACGGTCCCCAAGATAACACAATGTAGATACCATATTAATAAAATGTGGGATGATTGGCAAATAGATGAAGCATTAAGAAAGGTCAAGCACAAGAGCATGTAAAGAGCAGCCAGATGGAATGCAGCTGTAATGAATGACATTTAACAACATGGTGACTACAGATAATAACAATTAGTATGGAAAAAAAAATCTTTCAACATTTTAAATGATGGGATTGAGTAAAGACCCTTTTTTGAGATTAACCGTCCAGTGTAGTGGAAATGTAGCTGAGAATTCATACATGATAGTAGTAAAAACTGAAGCTGATCTAGGAAATTGATGAAGAAACTCACATTATAAAAGAACTGAAGATGTAATACTGTATGCATACAGAAAAGGGCAAGCAAATAATTGGTGCATTTGCAGATGGGAAACTATAGATTAGCCATACAGATTTAATTTTTAAAAAGATAGTCATGGAAAGATGTTGGAATATGAATACTTATAACTGCATTAAAAAGCCAAAATAAAAGCTTTGTTTGGTGAAATAAACTTGCTGTGATGGTGCCTACTGTGGAAACAAGACCCCATATGAAGATCTGACAAGACTGGGACATACCAGTAGATGGAATATATTAGTAACCCTCTGGAATTAAAAGTATCATTTTTGTGTATGTATATTCACACATAGACACACAAATACTTTGGCAAAATATAAAGCAATAAAGGCCAGGGAAAAAACCCTATTCAATTTATAAATACTTTCAGGATACTTATATGGTTAGTAAACCGAATAGATGTATTCTTCGGAGAGGGGCGGCATACAAATCTAAATAATAAATAAATAAATAAAATGTATGTAGGTGTGGAAAAATGAAAGAGGGAGAAGAAAGTTATCTGTATTTCTAGAATGCACACACACACATACACACATAAAGACTTCCAACCTTTTGTGTGAGAGGGAGAGAGAGAGGGAGAGAGAGATTTTAACATTTGTTATCTTGGGTTGCACCAGAGATTTTGACTGTAAACCCCGCACAGTTTTTCTTAAGTTTGGTCAGCAGCAGTGAAGGTTTGCAAAAAATGTTACTACCATACTGTAGGCATGGCTTATTGTGGGTGTGGCTTGATGGTCATGGGAGTGGTAGGAGTGGCTTTCTAGCCATGTGGCCATGTGGGAGTGGCTTGACAATCATGTGACTGGGGGTGGCTTAAAGGTTGTGTGACTGGGTGGGAGTGGCTTACTGACCAAGATACGTTTTCAAATAGGTGCTTCGACTCTTTTTCAGTTGATTAAGTCCCATTATTTGAATAGCCACAAAAAAGACAAATGATAGACAGCATTATTTGTTGAGGAGCACAGTAACATTTTAAGGTTTAGTACTGAGCTCACAATATTCAGTATGATAACAGATTAGGCAAGTAGCTCAATTTTCTTTAATTGCTATAAAAGTTCAATTCTAGATAATGATTAAAATGAATAAAGCATTTAGGGGTAAAAACATACTATTTAATTATTTTTTATTCTAAAAGTAATTAAGGATCATACTAAGGTATAGAGAAGGAAGAACAATAAAAACGATTAAGTATTCAATAAATACTGCATAAACTTACTACCACCACTGTGCCCCCCTGTACCCGTGGGGGCAGCAGCCCATCACTGCTCAGTGCATAATAGTAGCACTGACAGTGTAGGAATGTTAAAGTTGCATTACTTAAATGAACAGGCTGCGTGCCTTTTGGTTTGGTGCTGTAAATGTTAGGAAATGTGGATTTGCGTAGGTTAAAAGTGAATTTTATTGGGAAGCTTTTCATATGTTCACAATTTTTTTGCAAGAGGTCTGTGAAGTTACGTCAAGGATCTCTCCTAGGTGGAAAGGCTGAGAAAGGCTGATCTACAGAGGCATCCTAGGAGCAGTGGACAAGATTTGGAACAGAGTGGAGGCACAAAAAGAATGTGGCCCATCACGCACAATAAGCAAGATTGCAGCACCAACCACTAATAATTCTCAAAAAGAAAAGTGACATTAGTACTTGCAGAAAAGAAATTGGTTGAGAAACATTTCTAAAGAAAAAGTATAGAATTATTAAGTTCTATCCATTTCCTCCTGTAGGTTTACAAGGTTGTATGTTTATCAGTTGGTGTAGTGGTTAAAGTGCTGGCCTAGAAACCAGGAGATGGTGAATACTAGTACCACCTGAGGTATGGAAATTAGTACCACTTGCTCTCAGCCCAACCCACCTCACAGGGTGGTTGTTGTGGGGAAAATAGGACTTTAAGTATGTTTTCCACCTTAAGCCGCCCTGAGTCTACGGAGAGGGGTAGCATACAAATCTAATTAATAATAATAATAATAATAATAATAATAATAATAATAATAATAATAATAAGTTACTTATCAAGTAATAAAGGCTGGATTAAAAAAATGAATACAATGATAAATAAATGGGTAATAGTTTATAAAATTCAACTAGGCATAGTGTATATTGCTTAAATTTAGGAAATAGTATACCATACATAACAAATTGTTAACAGTGCCATCAAAATTAAGATTCATTATTAAATATAAATCAAATCATTTTCTTTTATTGGTTGATTTGGATTCATAAACATGTAACATAGGGTCCTCCTTTCCCTGTGCAGCTCACTCTTCATTTCTTTCTCCAGCTGGCTCTAAAGCATGTTGCAATAGCAAAGGGATTTTTTTTTTTAAATTACAGGGCTGTTTTATTTATTTGTTAATTATCTCTTTAGTTACAGTCACTGTAACTAACAAGGCTGCCCAGTCGGGATCCATTGGCAGTCTTACTACTTGAACAAGACTCTCTGGTTCTGAATTGCTCTAAGAGTTTGTGATAGAATCTGCTCCCAAAAAGAAAGGTGCACACTAGCAAACATCTTCCGCAAATCCCTATAGTTCTTGAAATAGGACATTAAAAACAAAGTGGTCTGGAAAATTTTCCCTCTGCAGTACTGTATTCTATTATCCAGATTGCATTGGAGTGAGTGACCAATCATGTTTTTCTAGGGCCACTCTGCCTCTCATTTTAAAAATAATTCCAGATTTCAAGCATGCACGGTGAACATTTCTTTCATCAATTTTTGCTCTTCTGTACTGCTAATACGGGCCTATGGTTTGGTGAAACACCGGGAATCTTTATTGAATTGTTCTTATTGATAAACTCAGATCAAGATTCTTTGGGACTGATACTTTAGTAAAGCATGAACATTCTCTTAAACATTATTAAATAAATCAATAACTTTGATTTTCAAACTTACAGAATTACACCAGTTTAGTTTTCTCTACCGAGATTTCTTAATACACAGTATTAAAACCACAAAAAACTTTGATGCAATAAAGTGCTTTTCCTGCAATATTGATCCTGCACTGTTTTATCAATAAACACACCTACGTTATTAATATTGTTAGAAAAGGGATTAATTGAAAACTGTGACAAGCTGATTAGACAAATGCTCTACAAAAACGTTAAAAGAAAAAGAAATGGTATTTAATTAAAATGAATCAATTCTGTTTTGGATATAAAAAAGGCTACTTGGAATTCAAACTTGGGGATAACAAATATAATTTTGAATGTTTCTTTAGGGAATCGGGGGACTGATTTATTAGAAAACTTCTTTTACATTGGAGATATATTTCTGCCAACTGATCCAAGCAAAGAACTTTGAAATTCATCAACAGTGTATCTTGAAGAATGGTGTGAACATATTCTATTGATGTACTATCTTTAGCTCTCTTTCTGACAGATATAGAACATTGTTATTGATTGAATTTGCTTGATAGGATTTTCTTTCTCCCAGAAAGAATACAATGTGTAAAAAGCAGCACTGTGAAATGAAACAACAGCACGAGGCTTTCATCAGTTAAAAAATATTTGCTGATGTCTTACCTTTGAATTGCTAACTGTACACATCCATTCATACATTTGGTTTTGAAATACGGCAGATTAGAATAAGTGATGGAGCTGTAATAAGTGTGTACAAGGTAAAATCTAAATAGCAAGTTAAAATTGTATTGAAGAGGTAGAAGGTATTGACCATCTGAAACAGGAGTGTCAATTTGGTGGCCCGTGGGCGGGTGCGTCATGCGCAAGCCACACCCACCCCAGCTTCACGAAGGGGGGAAATGTTGCGAAATGTCATGTGATGACAAGTCTGATCTAAGACATTGGAAGGCAATTTCCTCTGGCTTGGACTGAAATTTATTATTTAGATTTGTGGGAATTTTAATATTGATCTAATTAGAAAGGGCCAGGGATCCTGAAATATTCAGCATCTAAATTAGTGGTTCTTAAATCGGGCATGATTTAGGTATATTCTGAGGATAATGAATCAGTTTGTAAGTGGAGGATCCAGTTTGGGGCTGCTGTCCCCGAGATACTTGTGTAAGAGATTAACACTAAGATTAATAATAGATTAAAATTAAGAAGTGATGAAAATGCCAATCAAAGAACTACCAACTTGTTCTGTCCCTTAATTACACAGATTGCAATGTTCATCAAGGTCTTCTTTAACAACTTTATTCATAACATTTTTTATCCAAATTATCTCATTTCCAGCTAAGTTTATTTGTTCTCCAATGCACTTGCAAGGAGAGTCCAACATGGGTAATTCTACAGTCTGATTGGTAGGGACTGAGTTTAATTTAAATATTAGCCAGGCACCGCCCCCTAGCCCTCCAGTCTAACAAACTCAGTCGCAGTAATGGGACTTAGAGTTTTTTCTCTCTGATGTTAAACCAATGGTTTAGTATATCACTTTAGTAAAATTATTTGTTCTGAATATGTATTTGTATTAACGATTTTCTCTCCCTTTCTTTTCCCTTACAGGCACCTTGGGGGCAGCTCCTTGGCAGCATAGGGTTCCTACCCTCCGTGGGGCGAACCCTTTGAGCTGCGGCCCCTTCTCTCTTGCCCACTCTCAAGCCTCTGTGTGGGTTAAGAAGGGGCCCCCGGGTTGCTTACCTCCGTGGTAGCGCCCGGTGTCAGATAACGCGGCTGCCGCTATGGGGGGCCTGCTCCCTATGGCGGGCACGCTGCAGGGGTATCCGGAGCTGGAAGCGCCCCCCCAGAGCCCCCAGGATCACTTGGCTGCCTTGGTTTGCCTCAGAAAAGCCCTCGATTCAGGGCGGCGGCCATTTTGGAAACAAAGTTGGGCAGGAACTAAGGGTTGTTTCCCGCCCGTTTCCATGGTAACGTTGCGGCGGCCATTACTGAAGCCAGAGCCACAGGGCCTGTTTGTTGACTCGGGTGGTTGCTATGGCAACCGGAAGTCATCCTATTGGAGGCCTCAGTCAGCGTGACTCACGTTCTGAAGGCTTGCTTGACTCTCCTAATCTGCCCTGATACTCGCAGCCGTACTAGAGGCCAAAGGAAAAAAAAAAAAAAAAAAAGACACTTGGCAAACGGTTTTTTTCCTTCTGTCGTGTCTGGCTGAGAGGTCTGCATTTGTCTCTATTCTGAATCGTGAGTGTTCAAATATAGAATTAATGATGGCAGAAACACCGGCCCAGACAGTGGAGGAGGCTGTAGGCTTATCTAAGCCAAGTACCCCCAAGGAGAGAAGCCAGAAGTCCAAGGGTTCCCAGGGGGCTTCGCTGAGGGAGGTAGAGAGGCGTATCAAGGCCCTTGAAAAACAATTAGAGGCCACTCAGAAACAGGCCTCCCTAGCCACCTTCTCTTCTGGACCTGATCCCTTGCCAGCCTCCCCCGCGATCCCATCAGGGGTAGCAGGCTTGGCTTCTGAGAGGGACTGGTCCCCGGAGCGCCCTTTGCAGTTTGGCCCTGGCCCTTCTCTTGAGGCCTACTCCTCTGCACGACAACTTTCTGTGTGGCCTGGCTCCTTCCCTCCTCAGACCTCTGCTCACTCAGCCTATGGCCCAACGCAGGCTACCTTCACGCCTACAGCAGCTGGCCTACGCAGCGCCCAAGATAGCTGGCAAAGCATGCCTCCTGCCCTGCAGGATCTGATTACCAGTGCGTTTTCCCAGTGCGTTACAATGGGTGCACACCAACAACGCCAACCAGCGGGGCCACCACCGTTGAGGTTCCGAGATCCATGGACAGCCCCAGCCACACGGTCGCTGGCTGATTCCATGGAGGAGGAGGGATCTCCCGAAGATGTCTTCAGTGACCAAGATGATGAGCTCTCGGGCGATGAGCAACCACCAGAGCAGCCCGCGGTCACTGGTTTATTCAAGCCTTCCCTGTACAAGATTTTGCTTAATAAAGCAAAATGGACTATTGATCAGGCAGGGGAGGGACCCCAATCGGAGGCCACAGCTGCAGCTCCTACCACTGGACGCCTCTTTGTTTTACCAAAGCAAGAGACGGTAAGCATACCGTCTTCTCAGGTCTTCCTAGAGACTATTCAACGGCCTTGGGAGAACCCGGCGGCTGCTCAGGGTCCATCAGTCCTGGACCGGAAATTTTATTCCTTCGATCAGGCGATGGAGGACTTGCTGAATTTTCCACCTGTCGACAAGCCCATCACAAGCCTTGTTTCCAATGCTCTGGTGCCTTCAGAGTCCCAAGAAGGTCTGAAGGCTGAGGACAAACGGGCTGAAAATGTCGTCAGGAAGACCCACCAGATGGCAGCATGGGCCATTCGGGCCGCTTCGGCAGCCTCATTTTTTAATAGGGCCACGCTGCTGTGGATCAGGGACATCCAATCTAGGGTCAATCCGGAGGATGGTCGCCTCAGGCAGGACCTCAATAAGCTGCTGGCGGCCACGGAGTTCTCGGCAGATGCCACAGCAAACGCGGCTAAGTTCGCTTCCAGGGCCAGGGCCTCCTCAGTGGCCTCCCACCGCCTTATCTGGCTCCGCCACTGGCAAGCGGACGTAAAGTCAAAGTGGTCCTTGGCATCTTCTCCCTTTACGGGAAAAAAGCTATTTGGTGAAGCCCTCGACGAAGTCTTAATCGAGGACAAGGATAAGAAGAAGGTGATGCCCAAGTCAAATCGGGGTCAGAATAGGCGATTTACGCCATATCAACGACGCCAGCCCTTTCGGTCTGAGCCCGCCTCCGCCTCTACCCAGGCTCCGAGGCCCTTTTACCAGGGCTCGTCCAACCACTGGTTTTTTAGGTCAGACCGGGCTTTCAGTGACCGTTACAGATCCTCGCAAGGACGCCGACCTTTCAGGGGAGCCAATCGTGGCTTCCGAAAGAATAAGTGACTCTCAGGATTCGCTTCAGCTGGGAGGCAGGTTGGCGCTTTTCGCACACCGTTGGCAGTGCACATCAACAGACGCCTGGGCGATGGCGACGGTGACTCACGGTCTATCACTAGAATTCACTCGACCACCGCCGCAGCGCTTTCTTCACTGCCCTGTCCCTTCAGACCCCCACAAACGGTCCCTTTTACATCAGGAAGTATTGCATTTACTGGAAATCGGAGCCATAGAGCCGGTCCCCACAGACCAAAGAGGCAAGGGGTTTTATTCCGTAGTGTTCCTTGTCCCGAAGTCGTCCGGGGGAGTCCGTCTCATCTTGAATCTTCGGCAACTGAACCTGTACATCAAGTACCGAAGATTCAAGATGCATTCGCTCCGGTCAATTCTTGCTTCGGTTCGGCTCAACGATGTGATGACTTCAATCGACCTCAAGGAGGCTTATCTCCACGTTCCTATTTGTCCACACCGCCAGTTTCTGCGTTTCAGTCTGCAGGACGATCATTTCCAATACCGGGCTATGCCCTTCGGACTGTCTTCAGCTCCGCGAACATTCACGAAGTTGCTGGACGTCCTCACGGCCTGGCTACGACAACGGTCGGTACGCCTCATGGCGTACCTAGACGATATCGTCATTCTGGCCAGGACAACAGAGCAAGCGGACAACCATCTCCGCCTAACCATCAGGACGCTCCAGGCTCACGGTTTCTCAGTAAATTGGGAAAAGAGCCACCTGACCGCTACCACACGTCTGGCGCATCTGGGCACAACTATTGACTCGACCAGGGGGATGGTTTTTCTGTCCCAGGACAGGCAATCCTCCATCCGAAAGCTGCTTCGAGAACTGGACAGACAACGATACCCCCGCCTGTCCTTCCTGTCGAAGGTCTTAGGAACGTTAGTATCCTGCATAGACATTTTACCATGGGCTCGTCACCATCTACGCCCGCTGCAGTGGTTCCTGCTCCCCTTTCAGCGGACAAAATGCAGTCATCTTCATCGGAAAGTACTCCTTACCACCAGGGTACGCAGGTCTCTCCAATGGTGGGTTACCCCGGCGTTAGGGAGGGGTTCCTCCTTCCTCCAGAAGGACCCTCTCCTAGTAACAACGGACGCCAGCCTACCTGGGTGGGGGGCTCACATGTCCTCCCACATGGCCCAGGGCCTTTGGGGGTCAGAGGATTTAAGAGACTGCAACATCAATCTGTTAGAGCTACGGGCGGTCTCGCTAGCCCTCCGGAGATTCGCCAGTTTAGTGAGGGGTCACGACGTTTTGATTATGACGGACAATGTTTCCACACGGTCGCACATAAACAGGCAGGGCGGGACACGGTCCGGGAGATTGATGCAGGAGACCGAGTCCCTGATGTCTTGGGCCGAGGCCAATCTCACTTCCCTTTCTGCGGAGCACATTTCAGGAGTGGACAATGTGTGTGCAGACTGGTTAAGTCGAGAGACGTTGGATCCAGGGGAATGGTGTCTCGACCCCTCGCTGTTCCAGGAGATTGTGGGGAGGTTCGGGACTCCGGTGATGGATCTTTTTGCCACATGTTCCAATGCCCAACTCCCACGGTTTCTTTCTCGTTTCCCCTCCCCGGGAGCGGAGGGGGTGAATGCGCTGCGCCAAGGGTGGCCTCCCAGTCTGCTCTACGCCTTTCCACCGGTCATCTTAATACCAAGGTTGATCAGGAAATTAATACAGGAAAGAGCGGAGGTGCTGCTGGTGGCCCCCTTTTGGCCTCGACGCAGTTGGTTTGCCGATCTCACAGAGCTGTCAGTCTCCCCCCACTGGAGGATTCCCAGTCATCGGCTTTCCCTCCACCAGGGGACAATTTTCCATCCAGAGCCCCAGTGGTGGCAACTAACCGTCTGGCACTTGAGCGGCTCCATCTGAAACATCAGCTCGTGCCTGACAGGGTTATAGACACAATGTTAGCTGCCCGTAGACCCTCTACTAGGAGGGTCTATCAAGCCACTTGGGGAGCCTTCTGTTCATTTTGCGAACGTCAACAGTTAGACCCTCAGGGAGCGTCAGTTCTCGTAGTCTTAGCATTCCTACAAGCTGGACTGGAAAAGGGCCTTGCACCTAATACTCTTAGGTGTCATGTGGCGGCGTTATCGACTGTTCTGGGTAAGAATTACTACCAACCCCTGGCGAGACATCCTTGGGTCAGGGATTTCCTGAAAGGAGCCGCCAGCGTTAGTCCTCCCACTGTACATCGATTCCCATCGTGGGATTTAGCCCTGGTCTTGGATGCCCTCACAGGTCCTCCCTTTGAGCCCGTTCGCCAAATCTCTCTAAGGTTCTTGACACTTAAGACTGCCTTCTTAGTAGCCATTACATCGGCTAGGAGGGTGTCGGAAATTGCGGCACTATCAACCAGACCAGACCTTTGCCAATTTTATCCTAATAAGGTTGTACTACGCTTGGACCCAACCTTTCTGCCCAAGGTTAATTCTGACTTCCATAGGTCGCAGGACATTGTAGTCCCTGATTTTTGTGCCCGTGGGACTCATCCCTTGGAGTTGAGGTGGCACAAGCTGGACGTCAGACGGGCCTTAAAAATATATGTTCGTCGAACCCAGGCATTTAGGGTTTCCGAGGCCCTGTTTGTGTCTTTTTCCAACAAAAATATGGGACGTAAGGTATCCTCTCAGACTATCAGTAGGTGGCTGAGGATCTGCATATCGGAGGCATATGCAGCCAAGAACACACCTATTCCTCAAGGGATTACGGCCCATTCCACGCGTAGTGCTGCCACTTCTTCGGCCTGGCGGACGCAAGCCCCGTTAGAGGACATCTGCCGGGCGTCAACGTGGGCGACTCCGTCTACGTTTATAAAGCACTACAAGATCGACTCCTTTGCTTCAGCGGAGGCAGCCTTTGGGAGGAGGGTTTTGCAAGGGGTTTGTTCCTTTTCGATGCCCCTGGTCCAGCCTTCTCCCTCCCTTGGATGAGTAACTTGGGTATATCCCATGTTGGACTCTCCTTGCAAGTGCATTGGAGAAGGACCGTTGAACTTACCTGAACGGTCTTCTCGATGCACTGCAAGGAGAGTCCAAACCCTCCCGCTTGGGACCAGGGTCTTGGTTACTTATGTTTCTTGTTGAAGTTCTTTGAAGTTATTGTTCAATAAATTATGTTTGTTTACATTACTGCTCCTTCGTTCATATTAGACTGGAGGGCTAGGGGGCGGTGCCTGGCTAATATTTAAATTAAACTCAGTCCCTACCAATCAGACTGTAGAATTACCCATGTTGGACTCTCCTTGCAGTGCATCGAGAAGACCGTTCAGGTAAGTTCAACGGTCCTTCTCAGCAACTCTGCATTCCAATCTCACTTCAACTTTAATGGCTCTGGGAGCCATGCCAAAGGCTAAATCATTACTGTCCCAGATAGATAATATTCCTCATACATCACAAACTTTGACAGCTTCCCCCACAGATTCAGATACGTTGTATCTTGTTCTTGGTTAATAGTTCTGAATAGCTAGAAGCTGTGTTTACTGAGATTTTATCAGGGCACCCTGGAAGAAACAGCTTGTATGAGAATAGTAGTGCTCCACAAAGAATTTACCCAGACTCCCATTCTTTTATAGCTCTCTAAACTACAGCCCTCTAAACTACACATAATACAGCCCTCTAAACTACACATAATCCAGAATCATTTCCTTTTCCCATACAATTTCTGCTCTCTGCTATGGAATCTTCTGAATCTAGGATCTAACAGAGGTTCCTTTTCCATAAGATCTCCCTCCTCCGACTCAGAAATAGTCTGCATTAACATCACTCCACTTTCATTTTCCTCCCCTCCACTTTCTGGCAAGGCCATGGGGTCAGTGCATCCAGACGGCCCTGGTTCTTCCTCGTCCTCATCATCCGACATTATCAAAGTTGATCTAGGCTCACTCACAACGCAAATCAGACGAACAACCAAGCAGTAAACAATAGCTTAATCAAGGAACCACTACCCAGTAACACTGACTAGACAAGTCACTGGTATATAAAAAGAGATTAAAACTTGGGGGTGGGCTACTAGGCGGAACACCTAATCGGGCTTGCCTCCATGTCCCTGGAGGTCCTGTGAGTTTCAGCAGAGTTATGCTGCTGTGCCCATGCAGATAGCGAAATTGGGCATGGAGACACAGGTGTGCCCGTGTTCCGGTAAGATTTTTTGCTTCAGCACATGTTTATGAAACAGTGGGACAACAAGGGAAAATATATATTTTGCTTATCTTTGGAAGATGTTTCGAAAGAAAACAAATTATGATTATAGTATTGCTGCCTACAATTTGAAAATAAGAATCCTGTACTAAAGATGAAATACTCTATAAGTCTGCAGAGAACTTGTGCAAATACTAAGAAAACAATTTGATTGTATGTCTAATTTGGAAATAGATAATGCTAATATAGACAGCCAATTTGGTCTAGTGGTGAAGCAGCAGACTAGAAACTAGGAGACTGGATGACTTTTGCCCAATCAGCAGGAGATTGTGAGTTCTAGTTCCGCCTAGACAGCAATCTGGGTGACTTTGGGCCATTCAGCATGAATGCCTCAGGCATGAAAGCCAGCTGAGTGACCTTGGGCCAGGCGTGGGTTCCTCCTGGTTTGGACCTGATCACCCGAAACATTAGAGGCCTGCTGGTTACATGACATTGGTGTCACAGATACAGTTCTATCAGTACTGGTACATGTGGCGCACAAGGATCTCTGGCAGGCCTGGGATAGGGGTTTATCCTCTGTCCTGGTGCTTCTTGATCTCTCAGGGGCTTTCGATACCATGGTATCCTTCTGCGCTGGCTGGAGGGGTTGGGAGTGGGAGGCACTGTTCTTCAGTGGTTCTCCTCCTACCTCTCCGGTCGGTCGCAGTCGGTGTTAGTGGGGAGTCAGAAGTCGACTTCAAGGTTACTCCCTTGTGGGGTACCTCAGAGGTTGGTCCTCTCCCCCCTGCTATTTAATATCTACATGAAACCACTGGGTGAGATTATCCAGAGGCATGGGGTGAGGTATCATTAGTACGCAGATGATACCCAGTTGTACATCTCCACCCCATGTCCAGTCAACGAAGCAATAGAAGTGATGTGCCAGTGCCTGGAGGCTGTTGGGGTCTGGATGGGTCTCATCAGAATCAAACTCAACCCAGATAAGATGGAGTGGCTGTGGGTTCTGCCGCCCAAGGACAATTCCATCTGTCCGTCCATAACCCTGGGGGGGACTATTGACCCCCTCAGAGAGGGTCCGCAACTTGGGCGTCCTCCTTGCTCCACAGCTCACATTAGAGAACCATCTTTCAGCTGTGGCAAGGGGGACGTTTGCCCAGGTTTGCCTGGTGCATCAGTTGCGGCCCTATCTGGACCGGGACTCACTGCTCACAGTCACTCATGCGCTCATCACCTCGAGATTTGACTACTGTAATGCTCTCTACATGGGGCTACCTTTGAAAAGTGTTCGGAAACTTCAGATCATGCAGAATGCAGCTGCGAGAGCAATCATGGGCTTCCCAAGGTATGCCCATGTTTTATTATTATTATTATTATTATTATTATTATTATTATTATTATTATTATTATTATTATTATTATTTGGATTTGTATGCCGCCCCTCTCCGAAGACTCCACCAACACTCCGCAGTCTGCATTGATTGCTGATCAATTTCCGGTCACAATTCAAAGTGTTGGTTATGACCTATAAAGCCCTTCATGACATTGGATCAGAATATCTCCAGGACCGCCTTCTGCTGCAGAATCCCAATGACCGATTAGGTCCCACAGAGTTGGCCTTCTCCAGGTCCCGTCGACTAAACAATGTTGTTTGGCGGGTCCCAGGGGAAGAGCCTTCTCTGTGGCGGCCCCAACTCTATGGAACCAGCTCCCCCCGGAGATTAGAACTGCCCCCACCTTCCCTGCCTTTCGTAAACTCCTTAAAACCCACCTCTGCCATCAGGCATGGGGGAATTGAGACATCCCCCCAGGGCCTATACAATTTATGTATGGTATGTTTGTGTGTATGTCTGCTTTAATAACATTTTTTTAAATGTTTTTAAATTATTAGATTTGTCATGAATTGTTTTATTGCTGTTGTGAGCCGCCCCGAGTCTACGGAGAGGAGTGGCATACAAATCTAATAAATAAATAAATGTGAACCACCATCTTTTTTTTCTGTATTTTCAGCAATTTTTTGTGTGTTTGGATTTTATTTTTATTTATTTATTTATTATTTGGATTTGTATGCCGCCCCTCTCCGAAAACTCGGGGATGGCTTATCATTCTCTTGGGAAAAAAACCCTCCTGCCTGCCCACGGATTAACCTTTATCGCTGTCAGATTCGAGCTCGCGTATCCCTCTCCAGGGTCCTGATTGGCCGCATAAGCATAGTTACTGTTAAAGCGGGAACCTTCCTTTGTATGTGATTGGTAGTTGCCTCAGAAGGCGTCCTGTATATAAGTCTGTGTACTCTGTGTATTTTCTTAAGCCTGTACCTGCCCTGTTGGCACGTTCTGATTAAACTCACCTGTTCTGGTTAAAAGGCCTCAGTTATTATACTGGCGACGAGATTTCAGCCCTGCATTTCCATCTCGCATCTGTGTCTGCAGTAAGTGAACATGTCTGTACAGCTTACTTTTCCCCCTTTCAACCCACAAGGGGAGACCTGGGATTCCTACGTTGCCCGCTTCGACTGTTTTCTAATTTCAAATGGGTATACCGAGATTTCTGGGGACCGGAAAAGATCTTATTTTCTCGGTTTCTGCGGCCCCGAAATGTTCGAGACAGCCAGAGCTTTATTCGCTCCCGTCTCTATCCACGATGTGCCTTGGGAGACTTTCCTGTCAACTCTCCAAGATCACTATGCCCCAGCCCCGTCCCGTTGTGCCCGGCGCTACGTTTTTTATCAGAGAAACCAGGCAGAGGGTGAATCCATTAATGAGTTTGTGGCCGCTCTCCGCCGGGCTGCATTATATTGCGAGTTTACGGATTTAAATGATTACTTGCTGGACAGGCTAGTGTTCGGAGTCCGGGATGGCCGCCTTAAACGCCGTTTGCTGGCCACCCGGGATTTGACCTTTCAGACAGCTTTAGCTGAAGCTCGTGCTTTTGAGCTTTCCACACTATCTCTGGCAGCCATGGATAGCTCGGTGAACGTGACAGCTAAAGTGCCAGCGGTGCCAGAGAACCCGAAAGCCGCTACAGAAAAGGAGGGCGGCAGCGAAGTTGAGGAGGAGGAGGTATGCCGGCTGGGTGCTTCGAGGGGTCGTGAGCCTCCTGCCAGCCGCCCCCGGGCCCCTCTGTCCCCATGCAGGGGTTGCGGGGGAAACCATTATAGGTCAAATTGCTCGTTTAAAGAAGCGGCTTGCCGGCGTTGCGGGGCCAGGGGCCACATTGCGAGAGTCTGCCGTTCCCGGAGATCCCCTCCAGCCGCCCCTAGAGAGCAGAGGGAGTTCCAAGGCTTCAATCCCCGTTGGCAGAGGAGATTTTCTTCCACTAAGAGGGATGACTGCAATGCCATCTATAGCTGCCCGCGCCCAGCGTCTACGTTTGTGAGGAAAACCTCAGGCTCTTCTGACAAGATCTCCGTGACAGTTCGTTTGGGAGGCGTGAATTGCTCCATGCAAGTGGACACGGGCTCCGCGCATTCATTGGTTTCCTGGGCCACCATCAAGAAATGCATGCCCGGATTGAGCAGGAATCGGTTGCAGCCATGTACTGTGACTTTACGGGACTACCAAGGGGCGCCCATTCCGGTGTTGGGGGAAGGGAGATTCCCTGTCATATTCAAATCGTTCATGGGCAGGTTGCCTCTGATGGTGGTGGACGGGCCATTTTCCAGCCTCCTGGGTTTAGACTGGTTTAAGGCTTTGGGTTTTTCTGTGGCGGGGGTGAACGCTGTGAGAGGGGAATCAGTATTTCAAGGGCTTACTAAGGAATTCCCCTCCGTCTTTGATGACAAGCTGGGTTGCTACACGGGAACCCCGATTACTTTTAGCCTTGATCCCAAAGTGCCAGCAGTGAGGCTGAAGCCCCGCAGGGTGCCCATTCCCCTCAGGCCAAAAGTTGATGCCGAATTGGACCGTCTGATTGCACAAGGGGTGTTAGAGCCGGTTGACCAGGCTGTCTGGGAGACCCCACTGGTCATCGCTTTCAAAGGGGATGGGGGATTGAGACTGTGCGGGGATTATAAGTGCACTGTTAATAAGGCCCTGGCTCACCACTCATACCCGCTCCCAGTGGTGCAGCAGTTACTTCACACTCTGGGTAATGGTAAGATCTTTGCCAAGCTTGATTTATCCCAGGCTTACCAACAGCTCCCCGTAGACCCCTTGACAGCAGAAGCCCAGGCGATCATAACACATAGGGGGGTATTCAGGTGCCACAGGCTACAATTTGGGGTCTCTATTGCACCGGGGTTGTTCCAGGGGTTGATGGAACGGTTGCTGTATGGGCTGGAAGGCATGGTGCCCTACTTTGACGACGTCCTGGTCTCGGGGAGTTCCGAGGACGAACTTCTTCGCAGGGTTAAGAAGGTATTGCTCAAATTCCAAGAAGCGGGACTGAAGCTCAAATCGAAAAAGTGTGTCTTTGGGGTTCCAGAGGTTGATTTCCTGGGATTCAGGGTGGATGAAAAGGGAATCCATCCCACCCCTGAAAAGACTAGGGCCATTTGGGAGGCCCCCAGACCCCAGTCGAAGGAGGAGCTGCAGGCTTTCCTGGGTCTCTTGAACTTTTATGCGGTGTTTATCCCGCACAAGGCTTCGGTGGCAGAGCCGTTGCATAGGCTTCTGGACAAGCGGTCCGTTTGGCACTGGGGGGAGCGGGAGGAAGCTTCTTTCAGAGGGGTCAAAGGAATACTCACCTCAAACAGTGTCCTGGCTCAGTATTCCCCTAGTCTGCCATTAGTTCTCACCTGTGACGCTTCCAGGTACGGAGTGGGTGCAGTCCTCAGCCACAGATTGCCAAATGGCTCGGAAGCCCCTTTGGCGTTTTTTTCTCGGACTTTGGCCGCAGCAGAAAGGAACTATGGCCAAATAGATAAGGAGGCATTGGCCCTAGTGGCGGGAGTTCGCCGTTTCCACGAGTATTTGTATGGCAGAAGGTTCGAGTTAGTGACGGACCACCAGCCCTTGCTAGGGTTACTCTCAGGTAACCGCCAGAGCCCAGCTGTCTTGTCTCCACGTATGACACGCTGGATTGTCTTTTTGGCCAATTACACCTACACGTTAACATACAAACCGGGTCGTCACATTGCACATGCAGACGCACTCAGCAGGTGCCCAGTACATGAAGAATTAACAGACCCTGCACCGGCCAGCTCCGTTTTTGCTTTGACAGACGGGCCAGTTGTACTGGCTGCCCCCGAGGTATCTAGAGAGACAGGGAAAGACCGCATTCTGGCCCAGGTAAGGCAATGGGTTTTGAGGGGGTGGCCACTCTCCACCCCAGCTGACCAGTTCATTCCGTTTTTCCACTGTCGCACGGAGTTCTCAGTAGAGAAAGGGGTTCTGTTAAGGGGTGGCAGAGTGGTTATACCAGGCAAGCTGAGGAACCAGGTGTTGTCCCTGCTGCACAAGGGGCACCCTGGAATAGTTAGAATGAAGGGTCTGGCCAGGGATTACGTGTGGTGGCCAGCATTAGATAAGGAAGTGGAGCAATGCGTGGCTAACTGTGCTGTTTGCCAGGAGAGCAGGTCTTTACCCCCACGAGCGGAACCTTTAACATGGGAACCACCAGCTAGCCCCTGGACACGCTTGCACATAGATTTGGCCGGTCCCTTCATGGGGCAAACATTTTTAATCACTGTGGATGCATACTCCAAGTGGGTAGAGGTGGCCCAGATGCAGTCCACTCAGTCACAGGCCATCATAGAATCCTTGATGACCCTATTTGCCACGCATGGGTTCCCGGACCTGCTAGTCTCGGATAACGGCCCGCAGTTCACATCAGTCCTCTTTGAATCCTTTTTAGCTACTGCTGGCATTAGACATGCCTTAACCTCGCCTTGGCATCCGGCCAGTAATGGCCAGGCGGAACGGGCAGTTAGGTCAATTAAAGAGTCCCTCAAAAGGTTGCCCCAGAACTCTTGGAAGGCTAGATTGGCTGATGTGCTCATGGCCCAACATACCACCCCATGTGTAACCACGGGAAAGACGCCAGCGGAGCTTTTAATGGGTCGCAAATTGCGGATCATACTTGACAGGTTGCACCCAGGGTATGCGGGAACAGTACAGTGGCCAGAAGCTGCCAGACGGGAGGTGTCTGTAGGAGACGCGGTATTTGCCCGTGCCTATTCAGGCCAAAAGAATTGGGAGAAAGGTATAGTATGCAGGGAACTGGGGCCTCGTTCGTTCGAGGTAGAGCTAAGAGACGGGCGAATTTGGAAAAGACACCTGGATCAGATTAGACTTAATAGGGAGGATCGGCATGAAGATCGGGAAGCCAATGAGTTCCAGGGGGTGTGTCTTCAGGAACCACCCACAGCTGCAGGAAATTCAGGAAGCCCTTCCTCAGCGTATAACAGGGAAGAGGAGGTGGGCCAGGCTCCCATACCAATCCATCCGGCCGAAATCGAGAGATCAGAACATTCCACAGAGCCCCGGCGCTCCGAGAGAATCTGTCGCAGACCTGTGTATTTGAAAGATTATGTCTGTGTCAGCCGAAGGGGCAGGAGTGCTGTGTCTGCATAGCAATAGCCGGCTGTCAGATTCGAGCTCGCGTATCCCTCTCCAGGGTCCTGATTGGCCGCATAAGCATAGTTACTGTTAAAGCGGGAACCTTCCTTTGTATGTGATTGGTAGTTGCCTCAGAAGGCGTCCTGTATATAAGTCTGTGTACTCTGTGTATTTTCTTAAGCCTGTACCTGCCCTGTTGGCACGTTCTGATTAAACTCACCTGTTCTGGTTAAAAGGCCTCAGTTATTATACAAAGCACATCTGATCAGCTCTTCAGCTATGTTTCGGATGGAATCCACTACCTTCTGAACATTTGTGCAAGTGAAATCACACAGGGAATGCATGGGCATGTGCAGTGAGGGGCTACCAAATTTTTTACTACCACACTGTGGGCGTGGCTTATGCAGGATGCATTTTCTTTCAGCATCTTTCAGTACAAATTGGGTGCTCTGGGGTGGAGCTCCATTTTTGTTATTCCAATGCGTTCCCCCCATCCAGGCAGCAGCCCACCCCTGGATGTGTGCAAATGGAGTGACTGTAAATGTAAAATGTCACAATGCGAACCAATGATGAAGGTAAGTGGAATCCACCCCTGCCTTTGGCCGGTCACTCTCTCAGCCCTACCCACCTCTTAGGGTTATTGTTGTGGAAAAAATAGGAGGAGGAAGAAGTAGATTTGATTTGATTTGATTTGATTTGATTTGATTTGATTTGTATGCCGCCCCTCTCCGTGGACTCGGGGCGGCTAACAACAGTGATAAAAACAATCCAATAATAAAACAACTAAAAACCCTTATTATAAAAACCAGACATACATACTGACATACCATGCATAAACTGTAGAGGCCCATGGGGAAAGAACATCTCAGTTCCCCCATGCCTGATGGCAGAGGTGGGTTCACCATCTTGGGTTGTTTATTAAAAAAAATAAAGGTGGGATATACAGTACTGGTAAATTAAATTAATAAATATTGTAAAGATAATTTTTACATGCATTATGTTTTCAGTTTAGCAAGGAATGTAAAATTAACTATGTAATATTTCCACATCTCTTCTTGGGGGTCCTCTGAGATATGATGGTGTTTCCCTCCACTTTTACCCCATCCCCTTTCTTTTTGTTCTGATTTATTCATGCTACATTTGATTTCTGTCTCAGGTTTTCTTTACTCTTTTTTCTTTATGCAATTTTTTTCTGCTTCCTTTAGGTTTCTCTATAGACAGTTTGTTATTTTAATTTTTAACTTCTTTTTATTCTCACTTTATTCTTTTCTATTTTATTTTGCTTATTTTATTAATATAATTTATTAATTCATTTGTTCTGCTTTTTTGAATTTTTAATCTGGGTGAATGAGAATGTGCTTCAATGCTTTGAATATGATTATTATTTATTTTTTCAGCTGTGACCCAGAATTATGCAGGGTCTTTATCAAATAAGTGTTCCTTCGTGAAAGAAATCATAATTTGCACCATAGAAACTTAAAAGCCTGAGTTCAAATCCAAGAGGAGAATAAACTGAATATATTGAAACCTGACAACAGATATTTTTTCTTGACCAAAGATATTAGATTGGAATTTGATTGGTCAGATATATTGTGCCCTGTCAAAAAGAGTTGCTATATTAATTAAGAAATATCCAAAAATTATGAACAATGTATTGAATGTTTGATGTTAAAAATGATGATGGCCAGATATTCTATATAGTTATTTAGCTGGTTTTTTTAGTTTACTTGCAAATCAGGTAATGCTGAGAATTTATATTTCTTATTAGACAATTGAATTTATTATAGCATTATTTCAAAGTCAAACACCTGAAGATAAACATTTAATTTAATTTGATGGACATATGAAGGAAAGTGTATGTGATTCAAAGAAAACACAGGTTTTTGTTGTTGTTTTTAAATTTGCTGATATACATCTTTTGATTACTTTCCATCATTGCAATCCATTGTTTATCAGATCAAGAAGCATTTTATTGGTTCCGTTATAATTTCATGCTGTGACTAAGCGGGGCTCAAGCAGATGCTAATGGTATTTTAATACATTATAATTAAAAGAATACAGTTTGTTGATCAACAAAACAGATTTTGAGGGTTTTCTTTTTCAAATAAGCAAACCATTAACAGGACGTTTTTAAAGCTCATATACTGGGTAGGACTAGAGCATATTTTTCATGGAAGGAAAAAAAATATGGCTCTAATAATTTGGGAAGGAAAATTTGAATTCAACACTAAGAGAGTCAATGAGATCTATGCACTTTGTAGAATTGTAGAGTTCCTTTTAATATACTAGAATGCTAAAGATGAAAAGCAGTTTGGTGTAAAGGTTACGATGCTGGAGTTCAAAATCAGGAGATTGTGAGTTCCACTCTCTCTTAAACATCAAAGTTGAGTTACTTTGAACTGGTATTCGCTAACAGCCCAGAGCAGTGATGGCAAACCTATGGCACGGATGCCAAAGGTGCTACGCAGAGCCATATCTGCTGGCACATGAGCCATTGCCCTAGCTCAGCTCCAGCGTGCATGTGTGTGCTGGCCAGTTGATTTTTGGCTTGCATAGAAGCTCTGGGTGGGCATTTTTGGCTTCCAGGGAGCCTCTGGGGGATGGAGGAAGGCATTTTTACCCTCCCTCAGCTCCAAGGAAATCTTTGGAGCCTGGGGAGGGCAAAAAATAAGCCTACTGGGTGCACTAGAAGTTGAAAAACAGGCCATTTCTGGCCTTCAGAGGGCCTTTGGGGAGCGGGGGAAGCTGTTTTCGTCCTCCCCAGGCATTGAATTATGTGTGTGGGAATTTGCGCATGCGCAATAGCATACACCCACTCTCTTTCGGCATCCAAGAAAAAAAAGGTTTGCCATCACTGTCCCGAACTATCAAAACAGGATTTGGGGCGTTAGATATGTAGACTGCCTTTGCTGATCAAAATATTCCAGCAGAGATAAACAGCTAATAAATAAAATAAACATTAAAGTTTCTATCATGGAGTATTTATTAAAATGGATTAAACATACATTCTATAAACATTGGTTTTGTGATTGAAATAACTGGAACATGTTACATAACCACTATAATAAGAGTCTATAGATATACTGTACAGTACATAAAGATGTAATTGCAAGTTTCAATTTTTATATATCTCTACCATACAAATATGGAGACAGCTGCAGTCAGATTGAAAGTGTTTTAAATGAATTTTTTACTGTCTTTTGTTTTTATTTCGTTTTTGCCCAGGGTTTCTTTTGATACTGTAGATCGGGGTCCCCAACCTTTTGGACCTCAGGGACCACCAAGGTCATAATTTCAAATCCTGCAGACCACCAAATTCATAATTTTAAATCCCACGCACCCTAATTCATAACTTTAACACCACTGATATGTTTCCTTAAAGATAAATACATTTGTAAAATAATGATCAGAGAACTTCTATTTAATTAATATGAAATGCATCTATTTAATATAACAAAATTATAAATGCTTATTTAATTATAACAAAATGATTAAATGCTCATTTAATCATAACAAAATATTTAATCGTAACAAAATTATTAAAGTTAGTGTAATTATTACAAAATAATTGAAGCTTCTTTGACGGTGGCTTGCTGATGTTGGTGGGAAAGTCAGTCCCATATTCCAGAGCTGTAACTGTAGTCCCTTCCTCTCCTCTCCTCTCTTTTCTTTTCCTTTCTTCTTCCTTTCCTGTTCTTCCTTCATTTTCCTTCTTTCTTTTCTTTTCCTTTCCTTTTCTTCTTCCCTTTCCTTTCTTTTTCTTCCTTTCTGTCTTTCCTTTCCTCATCTACCTTTTCTTCTCTTTCCTTTTTCCTTTTCCTTTCCTTCTTTCCTTCCATTTGCGTGGCATCAGTATTCCACCTTGGGATATTTGCGCCAGCCTATGGCACAAAGCAGTCCCTTGTCTCCTGCGGCTTGGGACTCAGAGTGCTAAATGGCATCCAGTCCGGGGAGCAGCTGAAGTTTGCTGTCCATTGCAGATGCTACTTTGGCCCCCTGCAAACTCTCATCTCTCGAGGAGCCTGGCCGAAGTTTCCCACGCTGCTTCAGTGAGTTCTCAAGAGATCCGTTTGTAGGGGGCCAAGGTAGCATTCGAAATGGACAGCGAACTCCAGCTGCTTTTCTCTGCTGTAATGTGACATCAGCGTTTGTAGTATGGCATCAGCATCAATATTCTGCCTTGGTATAGTTGCATCAGCCAGTGGTACTAGGCGACTCTTGCCGCTTGGGACTCAGAGTGATAAATGACATCAGGTCTGGGGAGCAGCCAAAATTGCTGTCCATTGTTGATGCTAGCTTGCAACCTCACAACTCTCAAAGAACACTGACTGAAGCAGCATGGGAACCTTTGGCCGGGCTCCTAAAGAGATGAGAGTTTGCAGGAGGTCAAGCTAGCATCCACAATTGACAGCAAACTGGATGCTCCCTGGACTGGTTGCCATTTATTGCTCCAAATCCCAAGTGGCAGGAGAACGAGGGCTGCCTTGAGCCACTGGCTGGCACAAATATACCAAGGTGGAATTCTGATGCTATGCAAATGCAAGTAGCGCTTTGTTCCCACACTTCCAGCCATCACGACCCCTGCTTTGTCCCACTTGTGCAGTGCCCCCCACAACAGCACCATTATTTCATTCCAGGCAGCGAGGGCTGTGCTCCTTTTTGCACATTTTACCACCTGCAAAGTTGCACATTGCAAATGCAACCCCAGGCAGAGATTTCCAGTCCCACCATAGCCAGTCCCATATTTTAGAGCTGTAGTAGTCACACTCACAGGACTGGTCCATTGCGGCTCCTCCACCCAGGTGTACTGTCTATTCTGGATGCTAGTTCGTCCCCTTACAAACTCATCTCTCGTGCCCAGGTTCGCCTGGTGCACCAGTTGCGGCCCTATCTGGACCGGGACTCACTGCTCACAGTCACTCATGCCCTCATCACCTCGAGGTTCGACTACTGTAATGCTCTCTACATGGGGCTACCTTTGAAAAGTGTTCGGAAACTCCAGATCGTGCAGAATGCAGCTGCGAGAGCAGTCACGGGCTTACCCAGGTATGCCCATGTTTCACCATCACTCCGCAGTCTGCACTGGCTGCCGATCAGTTTCCGGTCACAATTCAAAGTGTTGGTTATGACCTTTAAAGCCCTTCATGGCACTGGACCAGAATATCTCCGAGACCGCCTCCTGCCGCACGAATCCCAGCGACCAATTAGGTCCCACAGAGTGGGCCTTCTCCGGGTCCCGTCTATAATAACTGAGGCCTTTTACCAGAACATGTGAGTTTAATCAGAACATGCCAACAGGGCAGGTACAGGCTTAAGAAATTACACAAGAGAACACAGACTTATATACAGGACGCCTTCTGAGGCAACTACCAATCACATACAAAGGAGGGTTCCCGCTTTAACAGTAACTATGCCTATGCGGCCAATCAGGACCCTGGAGAGGGATACGCGAGCTCGAATCTGACAGCCGGCTTATTGCTATGCAGACACAGCACTCCTGCCCCTTCGGCTGACACAAACATAATCTTTTAAATACCCAGGTCTGCGACAGATTCTCTCGGAGCGCCGGGGCTCTGTGGGATGTTCAGACCTCTCGATCTCGGCCGGATGGATTGGACTGGGAGCCTGGCCCACTTCTTCTTCCCTGTGACACGCTGAGGAAAAGTTTCCTGAAGTTCCTGCAGCTGTGGGTGGGTCCTGAAGACACACCCCCTGGAACTCATTGGCTTCCCGATCTTCCTGCCGATCCTCCCTATTAAGTCTAATCTGATCCAGGTGTCTTTTCCAAATTCGTCCGTCTCTTAGTTCTACCTCGAACGAACGAGGCCCCAGTTCCCTGCAAACTATACCTTTCTCCCAATTCTTATGTCCTGAAAAGGCACGGGCAAATACCGCGTCTCCTACAGACACCTCACGTCTGGCAGCTTCTGGCCACTGTACTGTTCCCGCATACCCTGGGTGCAACCTGTCAAGTATGATTCGCAATTTGCGACCCATTAAAAGCTCTGCTGGCGTCTTCCCTGTGGTTACACATGGGGTGGTATGTTGAGCCATGAGCACATCAGCCAATCTAGCCTTCCAAGAGTTCTGGGGCAGCCGCTTGAGGGACTCTTTAACTGACCTAACTGCCCGTTCCGCCTGGCCATTACTGGCCGGATGCCAAGGCGAAGTCAAGGCATGTCTAATGCCAGCTGTGGCCAAAAAGGATTCAAAGAGGACTGATGTGAACTGCGGGCCGTTATCCGAGACCAGTAGATCCGGGAACCCATGCGTGGCAAATAGGGTCATTAAGGATTCTATGATGGCCTGTGACTGAGTGGACTGCATCTGGGCCACCTCTACCCACTTGGAGTATGCATCCACGGTGATTAAAAATGTTTGCCCCATGAAGGGACCGGCCAAATCTATGTGCAAGCGTGTCCAGGGGCTAGCTGGTGGTTCCCATGTTAAAGGTTCCGCTCGTGGGGGTAAAGACCTGCTCTCCTGGCAAACAGCACAGTTAGCCACACATTGCTCCACTTCCTTATCTAATGCTGGCCACCACACGTAATCCCTGGCCAGACCCTTCATTCTAACTATTCCAGGGTGCCCCTTGTGCAGCAGGGACAACACCTGGTTCCTCAGCTTGCCAGGTATAACCACTCTGCCCCCCCTTAATAGAACTCCTTTCTCTACGGAGAACTCCGTGCGACAGCGGAAAAACGGAATGAACTGGTCAGCTGGGGAAGAGTGTGGCCACCCCCTCAAAACCCATTGCCTTACCTGGGCCAGAATGCGGTCTTTTCCTGTCTCCCTAGATACCTCGGGGGCAGCCAGTACAACTGGCCCGTCTGTCAAAGCAAAAACGGAGCTGGCCGGTGCAGGGTCTGTTACTTCTTCATGTACTGGGCACCTGCTGAGTGCGTCTGCATGTGCAATGTGACGACCCGGTTTGTACATTAACGTGTAAGTGTAATTGGCCATAAAGACAATCCAGCGTGTCATACGTGGAGACAAGACAGCTGGGCTCTGGCGGTTACCTGAGAGTAACCCTAGCAAGGGCTGGTGGTCCGTCACTAACTCGAACCTTCTGCCATACAAATACTCGTGGAAACGGCGAACTCCCGCCACTAGGGCCAATGCCTCCTTATCTATTTGGCCATAGTTTCTTTCTGCTGCGGCCAAAGTCCGGGAAAAAAACGCCAAAGGGGCTTCCGAGCCGTTTGGCAATCTGTGGCTGAGGACAGCACCCACTCCGTACCTGGAAGCGTCACAGGTGAGAACTAATGGCAGACTCTTGCAATGTGGCCCCTGGCCCCGCAACGCCGGCAAGCCGCTTCTCTAAACGAGCAATTTGACCTATAGTGGTTTCCCCCGCAACCCCTGCAAGGGGACAGAGGGGCCCGGGGGCGGCTGGCAGGAGGCTCACGACCCCTGGAAGCACCCAGCCGGCATACCTCCTCCTCCTCAACTTCGCTGCCGCCCTCCTTTTCTGTAGCGGCTTTCGGGTTCTCTGGCACCGCTGGCACTTTAGCTGTTGCGTTCACCGAGCTGTCCATGGCTGCCAGGGATAGCGTGGAAAGCTCAAAAGCACGAGCTTCAGCTAAAGCTGTCTGAAAGGTCAAATCCCGGGTGGCCAGCAAACGGCGTTTAAGGCGGCCATCCCGGACTCCGAACACTAGCCTGTCCAGCAAGTAATCATTTAAATCTGTGAACTCGCAATATAATGCAGCCCGGCGGAGAGCGGCCACAAACTCATTAATGGATTCACCCTCTGCCTGGTTTCTCTGATAAAAAACGTAGCGCCGGGCACACCGTGACGGGGCAGGGGCATAGTGGTCTTGGAGAGTTGATAGGAAAGTCTCCCAAGGCACATCATGGATAGAGACGGGAGCGAATAAAGCTCTGGCAGTCTCGAACATCTCGGGGCCGCAGAAACCGAGAAAATAAGATCTTTTGCGGTCCCCAGAAATCTCGGTATACCCATTTGAAATTAGAAAGCAGTCGAAGCGGGCAACGTAGGAATCCCAGGTCTCCCCTTGTGGGTTGAAAGGGGGAAAAGTAAGCTGTACAGACATTGTCACTTACTGCAGATACAGATGCTGGATGGAAATGCAGGGCTGAAATCTCGTCGCCAGTATAATAACTGAGGCCTTTTACCAGAACATGTGAGTTTAATCAGAACATGCCAACAGGGCAGGTACAGGCTTAAGAAATTACACAAGAGAACACAGACTTATATACAGGACGCCTTCTGAGGCAACTACCAATCACATACAAAGGAGGGTTCCCGCTTTAACAGTAACTATGCCTATGCGGCCAATCAGGACCCTGGAGAGGGATACGCGAGCTCGAATCTGACAGCCGGCTTATTGCTATGCAGACACAGCACCGTCAACTAAGCAATGTCGGTTGGCGGGCCCCAGGGGAAGAGCCTTCTCTGTGGCGGCACCGGCCCTCTGGAACCAACTCCCCCCGGAGATTAGAACTGCCCCTACTCTTCCTGCCTTCCGTAAACTTCTTAAAACCCACCTTTGCCGTCAGGCATGGGGGAATTGAAACATCCCCCCCCCTTGGCACGTTGAATTTATATATGGTATGCTTGTGTGTGAGTCTGTTAGTTTGTGGGTTTTTTTTTTTTTTTTTTAAATCTTTAAAATTTTAAATTGTTGATTACTTATGATTTGTCTTTTTACATGTTGTGAGCCGCCCCGAGTCTTCGGAGAGGGGCGGCATACAAATCCAAGTAATAAAATAAATAATAAATAAGAGTGCTCGCTGAAGTGGCATGGGAAATTTCAGCCAGGAGCCTCGAGAGATGAGAATTTGCAGGGGGCCAATCTAGCAGGTGCTTTATCTCAGGCCTCCCACCTGGAGGCCTTGCAGAAGGAGAGATGTAGGCCTGAATTATTATTATTATATATATATTGTTAGAGCTTTTTAATAAGTCTTTTGGAAAAGGCCTTCCTCACATCATTCTGTGAGGCATGCATAATAGTTATCATTAATGAGTAAATTGTGTGAGCTATCACCTAATTTTCCTTTGAAGTGTGGAAGCAAAATTCTCCATAGTAGGTTGAGATGGCATCCATGAATGGGTTAACTGTTGCCTTCAGATGATTGAACCGAGTTTGTCAGAGCTGAAAAACCCTGTTGCTGTTGTTGGGGCTTCCAGCTTTTGACTCAGTCTTCAGCATGGACAGACGTGCAAGAGTGCCATTTCAACCTTCATTGTTACTAGTGATTGGTAGAACTTTGAGGTTTTTAGTTGGCTCCACCTGTCATCTCAGTGAGTGACTCATCGCTACTATTAATTTGTCTTTGAAAATGTGATTTCTGACTTGAAGCCAATCACTTTGCTGACTGGGTGCCTCCCTTTAAAAGCCTGCTTCTCAGGCTTCCTCCTCTCTACCGAGATCCTTTATATTGATTGCTTCTATCCCCTTGTGCATATATGGAGAGGTCTTCTGAACAATTGGGAGCAAAGAAAGCAGTTGTGGTGGCCATTTTGAAGGCCCTACTTTTAAAACAGTTTTTCCTTTTGTCACTCCAGTCTCAGTCAGTTCACTTTTGCCTGATGATATTGATATCTGAGGGTGCCTGCCTGATCAAGGAGCGTAGGCAGCATGGGTCAAGCACTCCACATTGCTTCACCAGCTTGCCACCATTATCAGGAGCATCGTGCTCCACTTAGCGGTGAATTAGTCATTGTGGCCATTAAAGTGCAAGAGTGCCTTGAAGTGCCATTAAAGTGCAAACTCCAACCAGGGTTGTCACAAGGAGTTTCATGCTCCTCTTCACATCAGGAGTCTGGCATTCTGTTTATGAGTGGCAAAGCCAGAGTTACGGCACTTTCTGACCTACAGGGCTCTGAGATTGGTGCTCTCTGCTAGCTGCCATTTTGTACTGCAGCTACTATTCTGGCCTGAAGCCATTCTGAGCAGGAATCTTGGCAGGGCCTCTATCCTATCCCCTCTTTCATCAAGAGTCTTGTACTCCACTTAACGATGGCCATACAGCTCCCTGAATGAAGGGAAATAATTTAGCCAAGAGTCTAGCACTCTATTTTATGACAACAGCTCTGTCACTTCCCTAACCAGCTCTGATCAGGAGTCTCACACTGCAGTTTCACTATTAGGCTGTGGTGACCAGGCATGTCCAGAGCCAATTGCCAGAACTACAGAAGGAGCAACCGGAGATTCGGATCCTTTTTTCTCCCAAGCCATAGTCCAGGCGGATGTTATTCCTGCCCCACTGTTTTTTATATTGTGGTTCAAAGCAATGGTCTTCTCCAACAGCTGGACCAAACCCAATGAATTATGACAAGAAGCACTATAATGTCTTGCTGGTACACATGCATCTCCTACAGTGGATGCCTTAATCATGACATTACATCAGTCAGCGGCCATACCTGGGAACTGGAGGAGCTCCTACATCCTGAAGATCAATGGACTGAGTAGGCATTGCACGTGTCTGCAGCACGGGTAGTTAAGGTTGCCACCTCGACCTCGTTCTTCACCCCCACTTCCCTCCTCTAGCTGTGCCAGCTCCAGGCCAGACTACCAGTGTTGGATGTCAAAGCACAACAGGATGTCAACAAACTTATAGTGGTGGCCCAATTTTTGGCTGATGCTATGCTGAGTTCAGTAAACTTTACAGCTAAAGCCATTACCTCATCTGTTGTAGCTCACCGCATTCTCTGGCTTTGGAACTGGCACCACAGATGGTGCCTTGCCATTGCTCCCTTCTCAGGACAGCACTTGTTCAGGGCAGCTTTAGACCACAGCTTAGTAGAATCAAAATACAAGTGTAAGATGCTTCCCTCCTTGTCCAGGAAGGGCAGGTTTTGGCCCCAGCAACTCATCACCAAAGGTCCTTGCCCCCAGGGAGATTCTTTATTGTTTGAATTGGTGAAGGTCTCTTGCAACATTGAAGAGATGTCTGTTTTAGGAACCACAAAAATTCGTGATTACTACAGACGCCAGCCTACTCGGGTGACAAGCAGTGTCCCAGTCATCCATAAGTCAAGGCCAATGATCACCAGCTGAATTCTGGTACAGTATCAACTTATCATGAACCTGACCCTTTGCTGCCCTCAACACCAGACATCAGGCAAGCAAATTCTAGAGCTTATCGACAACGTATTAGTGAAAGCGCATATCAACAGATGGGGGCATCAGGTCCAGGACTCTCATGATGAAGGCCAAGAGACTGGGTCTCTGGGCAGAGCAGCACCTCATGTTAATCTCAGCAGACCATTTCTGAGGTATCCAACATGCAGACGGACTTCCTGAGTTGACAGACAATCGACCACACCAAGTGGCGCCTACAGCTGGTCATTTTTCACCAACTGATGAGTCACTTCATATGTCTGGAGGTCAATCTATTCGCCACATTGGAGAGCACTCAGCTACTGAGATTCTTCTCCAGGTTCAAAACTCTGCATGCGGAGGGAGTGGAAGCCTTGCATTGCCAGTGGCCTCCTGGGTTACTATATTTCTTTCCCCCTCCTCCTTATCTCCGAAGGTCATCTGGAAGATTCTGGAACAGAAGGTGGAGATAGTTCTGTTGGCCCCACACTGACCCAGAAGGGACTGGTTTGCGGATCTATTGTCCTTGTCTGTGTCCCAGCCCTGGAGAATCCCTCATCATGAGGCCTCTCTAAGCCAAGGGGACATTGGTCTACCCAGACTGCTGATGGTTCCAATTGACAGCCTGGCACAGGAGTGGAGTGCATTCAGGAATGACAACATTCCTTCCAATCTTCATGCCAACCTTCCACCCAGCAAATTTATGCAGCTACATGGAAGACTTATTACACCTAGTGTGCTAAGGCTGGCTTCTCATCTCTGAGGGCCTGCATTGGACAAATCCTGGATTTCCTAGGCAAGGGGTTATAGCACAATACAATCCGGAGGTGGTAGCAGACCTGTCCTCTGTCACCCAGATTTAGTATGTCCCATTCATGGATGCTATCTCAAGAGAAGGGCCATTGGTCTTAACTGATATGCCTCTTCTTGTATGGTTGAGATATTATCCAGCCCACTCTAGGACTTGTCTGGTTTTGACCTTTTGTTTTATTTGAAGGTGGCACTAGAGAATGGCACCTTAGGTCTGTACTTCATTCTTCATTGAAAGCTGGAAGCCCTAGCAACAGCAGCAGGGTTTTTCAGCTCTGATAGACTCGGTCCAATCAGCTGAAGGCAAGAGTTAACCCATTCATGGATGCTATTTCAACTCTACAAGAAGAGGCATATTAGGTAAGACCAACGGCCCTTTCCACCCCAACTTTAGCATGTAGATTGCACCATCTGGTGTTAATTAAAGGATGCCAAACTTCTGATCGTAATATAGCTGATTGGAGGATATTCTAACAATTCAATTCTGTTATCTTGAAATCACAGGAGCATCTGGGCTAAATGCAGTGGTAAAAAATCCTCTGATATGGTACAAATTAAAATTAAATGTATTGAATTAAAAGGCATTCTTGAAGGCCTTGTGCACAAATCATTACAAATGAGATTATTGCTTTCCTCCACATCCAAAATGCATTATAGGTCTAGTCAAAGATGTATGTTACTGCCCCTTATAGTTAATTTAGTTTTATCTTTGACTCAATTTATTAGATTATATGGTGTCACTTCAGATAAAGATAATCCTCAACTGACAATTGTTCTTTTAGTGACTATTTAAAGTTAAAACAGCACTGAAAAAGTGACTTATGATCAATCCTAGTACTCATGACCATCACAGCACACCCCACAAACAAATGATCAGAATTCAGACTCTTGGCAACCAACATGTATTTACAATGGTTGCAACATCCCAGGGTCATGTGATATCTATTTGAGATCTTTCCATCTATCTTCTGACAAGCAGTGTGAAGTTGACACAGTGACAATGGGAGAAACTGGGTTTGCTTAAAGACCATGTGATTCACTTAAGTAATTCAGTGATTTTCTTAACAACTATGACAAAAAAGACATAAAATTGGGCATGACTTAATTAAACATCTTACTTAGCAATGGAAATTCTGATCTCTAATTGTGGTCAAGAACTATCTGTACTCGACTTTGACTGAAAATCAAATCAATATAATATTTGGCACTTCATTAATGTCAAACGTTTTTACCTATCATATTTTTCGGAGTATAAGATGCACCTTAGTTTTGGGGGAGGAAAATAGGGTGGGGAGGGAAATCTACCTACCAGATATTCATCTGGCTAGTGTCCTTAGTATGGTCAGCTTCAGCACATTATTTTATCCCCTGGTTAGGGCTTAAAAAAACCTTATTTGAAGAGAGTAATAATGAGAGAATTTGCAAACTGTTAACAGCTGGGAACATCATTAGCACCTGGTTAGGGCTGGAAATAAACATTCAGAGCAAGTAGAGCAATGAAAAAAACCCTGCAAAGACTTAGGGCTGGAAAAACATTCTTCGCAGAGAGCAACAATGAAAAAGCCTGCAAGGTAAAAGCTGGGAAGATCATTAACACCTAGTTAAGGCTGAAAAAAAGCTTTGAAAAAAGCTACATTCAGAGTATAAGTCACATCCAAATTTTCAGCCTCTTTTAGGGATGAAAAATGTGTGTCCTATATTCTGAAAAATACAGTAATTTAACTAGAGAATAGAGCTCCCAGGAAATTATGTACAAAATGACATTTCATAATTTCTGTTATCTTTATTAAATATTTGGGAATAATTATTGCTTGCAAAATACTTTTGTCACAGTGAATATTTCAAGTTATGTCACATGAATAAACTGAAAATATAGATAGAACAAAAAATGTGAAAAAGTAAGATAATCTCAGAATTGGCATATATTTTAAGAAGGATATGGATATTAAAATACTCAAGTACTTCATTTTTTTAAAGAATAATGAGATTCCAATGTTCTCTCTATGAATTATATGAATGTTTATTTATTAATATTCTGTATTTCCTAACCACCCATCTCTTTAGCAAAATATTGAAATCTATATCTCAGAATTTTTCCTTTTTTAATGGGCAATTCAGTCAATAATTGATTGAAAATGGAATAGGGTTATTTTTTAATGTTTAGTTGTATCATTGGGCATATTTTCAAATCTCTTTTTTAAAAATGAAAATAAGATTGAAAATGTACCACTATGGGCACAGTTGCTGCAATTATTTGGAATCTTTGAAAACTTTCCTTGGTTTTAAATGCATTGTATTTTCAAGACTGAAGTCAATTAGACTTATCTTAAAGTACTGATGATGTTTTCATCCATACTTCCCACTGATGGCCATGGTCGAAAGAAGAGAAGATTCTAGGGAACCACTGACTCAAGAGATGACATCATTGAGAAAACTTTGGATTCCTAGACCATAATCTTTATCTACAAGAAGAGCTTCTGGAAGATATGGGTTGCATCTCACAAAGACTAGAAAAAGTGTCTTTGGGAGACACCTAAGGTCATATTAAAAAAAATTAAGTAAATCTGGAGGAGAAATTCTGGGGGGGGGAAGAGACTTAATTCGGTCCCAAATAAATAACATTTTTTTAAAGGGAAGATTCCTGATGAAAACAGTATAGTTGTGTTCCGATAAATTGATTAAAGAAAAGGACAATGGAAAGATCGGGGAATATAACAAAAGCAGAATATCAGGAAGTAGGTCCTGAATATTTAGGTTCAGAATATTTAGGAAAGATAAGGTTCAACATGAGCCAAGGTTCATTATGAGTGTCAAAAGTAAGGGGGTAAAAAGGGGGGTTGGGGGCTGTATTTGGAACAAAAAGAAAGTCAAGGAAAAATTGGCCTGTTGGTTGAAGAAGATGACATGATGCTGACAGGCAATAGGGAGAAAACTGAACTGCTTAATTCTTTCCTCGTGTCTGTCTCCTCGCAAAAGGAAAAAGGCAGTGCAACTTGTCAGAAGTGTCACAGTGAGGAGCAGAAGAGAAACGTAGATCAAAATAGATGAAAGAACATCTGGTTGCCCTGAATGAATAAGTCTCTTGGACCAGATGTATGACATCCCAGCGTGTAAAAGCAACCGGAAGGTGCCATTTCATATTTGAGAAATTCCCAAGTAAAAAGAAAAGTGCCAAAAGACTGAAAGAGAGTCTGTGTATTCCAATATTTAAAAAGGAAGGAAAAAAAGTAGACCCAGGGAAACCACTGGCCAATCAGCTTGACATCAATAAGAAAATCCTAGGAAAAAATATATATCCAAGCAATGGCCTTGCAGAGAAACCCTTAGAATAACAATAGCAATATCATTTAGACTTATATACTGCTTCATAGTACTTTTACAGCCCTCTCTAAGCGGTTTATAGAACCAGCATATTGCCTCCAACAATCTGGGTTTTACCCACCTCGGAAGAATGGAAGGCTGAGTCAACCTTGAGCTGGTGGTGAGATTTGAACTGCTGAACTACAGCTAGCAGTTAGCTGAAGTAGCCTGCAGTGCTGCACTCTAACCACTGTGCCACCTGGCTCTAAACACGCAGGGTGGCCACTAAAAGTTAACGTGAATTTGTTAAGAACTAGTTGTGCCAAAGAATCTCACTTTTTTCTTTGACAACTTGACTGCAGGTAGTTCTCAACTTATGATCACAATTGAGTCCAAAATTTATGTTTCTAAGTGAGGGATCTGTGTGGTGCGAAGTGCAAGAAGTTCCTGAAAAGGAGGTCATATCTCCTTAAGGGTGGATGAGGATGGATGAGGAGGTCATATCTCCTTAAGGGTGGATGAGGATGGATGAGGTTTTGTTCTCTCTTGCAGTCAAAAGAGAAGTTTCCCCGGAGCTCCAAGGTCCCTGCCTTCCTGCAGGCTTCTCCTGTGTGCTGATCAGAATATTTGAGCAAAGGAGGGTTTATGGCACTTCAGACAGGAAAATGCTTGCTTCCTGCAGGCTCGCTTTGATCAGACGGAGGCATAGATGTCCTCTGATGAGCACTAAGCAGGTCATCTGAAACCTTGGGCAAGAAGAACACGGGGACAATTGCTAACTCAAAATAAAAGGAATGCTATTGAAATGATACCTTGTATAAGGATTGTGTGTGTGCACACCTGCCTTCAAGTAACAATTGCATATCCCTGTAGTTTTCTTGCCAAGATTTTTTTTGTCCCTTTCCTAAAACTGAGAGTGAGTGACTGGCCCAAAGTTACCCAGCTGGCTTTATGTCTAAAATGAGATTGGAACTCATGGTATCCTGTTTTATAGCCTACTGTCTTTAACCAATATGCAAAACTGTCTGTCTGTCCAACTCTGCCTCTCTCTCTCTCTCTCTCTCTGCCTTTCTTTCTCTGCCTCCCTCCCTCCCTTCATCCCTCTCTTTCCATACACACACACAAATTAGAATGTAGTATAAAGTATGTAGTGGGCAGTATATAGTACACATGTATATGTTTATGTATGTAAGATTGCACAATGTTATTTATTTGTCACTATAAAATTTCTCAATCCAATTCTAAATCTTGGTGTGTTTGTGTGTGTGTGTGTGTGTGTGTGCGTGTGCCTTTGAGTCAATATTGACTCCTAGCAACTCCCTGGACAAGCATTTGAGGCTTTCTTAGCAAGATTTTAAAAATAGTTTGCCGCTGCCTCATTCCTTGAGCTGTGAGAAAGGGCTGAGAGGGCTGTCCTGATAGCTGAAGCTAATGATGCTGTCAAGTCCTTGGTTTTACTGTGGAAATGTGAAATATTATGGGTCATTGGCCCAATCACTGCTGAGTGTTCCCTCTGATGCGCCGGAGGATAAGCTGTTCCCTAGTTTATCATAAAGCTCCAAGCAGTGAAACAGATAAGAAAGTAGCTTGTACACCAGTGATGGGCAACCTGATGTGAAGCCAATTGAACACTCATAATCTCACCACCTGAATGGCAGTGAGAGCAGCAGAAGACTTACTTTCCTGCTTCAATTTTATCCTTGAGTAGCTGCTCAGAGTGCTTTTTTGAGTTGTGTAGGTTTTAATGTCATCTAGAGCAGAAAGTCTGGTGTCATCCATCTGTCAAATACCTTGATGATACAATTGTTCACCTCCCTAGCAGCCCAGGTACAGCCACTGTTAAAATTCATGAGATGTCCAATACACCATGTTGATGAGGTTCGTGTCTTGTGGTGTGAGGATATCGGTGAAACGGAGCAATTTGCTTTAACTCTTATTCCTCTGCTCCATGCCAATCATAGCTAATTCAAGATAATCCAGAGAGTAGGGGTATAAAGGAATGTCGTGAAATATTCCTGGCAGCTATAGAGGATTTCTAAATGAATAAAATATTAAAGTGAAGAATGTATCATAACATGAGGCGGTTCATTAAGATAGCAATAATAAAAGTCTGATTATTCAAAAAAAAAAATCAAGCCATAAAGTTTATCACAACTATTTGCCTAGTTGCAAAATCCAGATTTCCCTCAAACAATTGAAATTGGTGGTTGTTCAGTTATAAAAATTCTTGGAGCACAGGAATTATCCATTTTAGACTAGGTTCTGGTCTAGTTATGGATTGAACCCATCCTTTAGTAACCAGCTAACAGTAGAAGATATACAGTTTCGGTTAGGTAACCTACTTCTTTATAGACAAACAGCCATATATAAACAGAATATCTATGAAATGCCTACAGAAATCAAGCCCAGTGCACTCTGCCCCAAGGTTTAAATCCTAGGCTAGTGATGGCGAACCTATGGCATGGGTGCCACAGGTGGTACATGGAGCCATATCTACTGGCACATGAGCCATTGCCCTAGCTCAGTTCCAATGTGCATGTGTGTGTTGGCCAGTTGTTTTTTGGCTCACACAGAAGTTCTGCAAGGGTCTTTTTGGCTTCTAGAGAGCCTCTGGGGGGGGATGGGGATGGTGTTTTTATTCCCCCCCCCCCCGGCTCCAGGGAAGCCTTTGGAGCCTGGAGAGGGCAAAACATGAGCCTACTGGGCCCTCCAGAAGTTGGGAAACAGGCTGTTTCTGGCCTCCAGGGCCTCCAGGTCATGGGGGAAGATGTTTTCACCCTCCCCAGGCATTGAACTATACCTGGGGAGCGATAACACACAAACACGCTTTCAGCACCCAAGGGAAAAAAAGGTTTGCCATTACTGTTCTAGGCCTTGCTCCTGCTTTTTGAATATAGAAAAAAAAAGGACCCCTCTCTTACCAGGAGTTAATTTCAGACAGTAAACAGGGCATAAAGGGGTAGTCTTGTAGATTTGGTAAAATGATGCTATTTAAATAAAATATTAATTATTATCTCTTCTAGTTTTACTAGTATTTTAATTAAACCATTTGGATCAGGAAAAAATTCATAGAAGCAACTTTGAGCCCATGGAATATGGCAGGGAGGATATGAATCAAATGAGTAAGGAAAATAATTGACTACCTTTCACCAAATGACAACCTATGCATGACTCTTCTGTCTTCCGGTACCTTAATTGGCAAATGGGGGCCCAGAGCAGCAACATATGCACCAATTCGTTAGAAAGCCTCTCCAGAGAGCGGGCAGTTTTGCTGAGGAAGTACATCAAGAGTGAGCTAATTATATCCAGAGCAGAGACTTGGCAGAATTGCTAGCTTCCATAGGGATATGATTGGAATGGATGGAGAGAAGGCCAGAAGTGTGAATCATAGATAGATAGATAGATGGATGGATGGATGGATGGATGGATGGATGGATGGATGGATGGATGGATGGATAGATAGATAGATAGATAGATAGATAGATAGATAGATAGATAGATAGATAGACAGATAGATACCTTATTGTGAATCAGACTATCAGTCCATCTAATTCAGTGTTGTTATACTAACTTAGAAGTGGATCTCAGCAGTTTCAGGAAAGAGTATTTACTAGCTCTATCTGGAGATAGGAATTGATGCTACAACTATATGTCTTCCACTCACCTGTAGCTTTTCCTCAGCATACATCGTGGCGGGCAGTGAAGGATGTAATTAATGGCTTGGGAATGTTGTGGACCATTTATTTATTGGCTTGGCATTTGATTCTGATGCATAAATTAAGATTCACTGCTGTATATATTGTCATCTCTTTTTGACTAGATTGAGAGAACAAGAGACCCCAGGAGGAGGCTTAGGCTCAGGGCGGGTTGTCTCATTTGACTCTCCATATTATGTTAAATATTCTTCTTCAATCAAGAAGAGGTGTGCTTTAGCTCAGTGATCACATACGTTATCTCAGTGTATTCTACAAGAACTTTGTATTGTAAGAATAAAAATGGGATAGTAGTTCTGTACCCAGATTTGGAAAGGAGAATCTAAAAGCTGTTCATTTGCTGGGACTTTATAAGGATGTGATGGGAGAGTTAAATGTTGATTCTAGAACAGTGGTGAACCTTTCTTTCCTTGGGTGCTGAAAGAGCGGGTGTGCATGCTATTGCATATGTGTGAGTACCCACACCCATAATTCAATGCCTGGGGAGAACGAAAACAGCTTCCCTTGCCCCCTGGAGGCCTTCTGGAGGCCAGAAACAGCCTGTTTCCCAACTTCTGGTGAGCTCAGTAGGCTCATGTTTCACACTCCCCAGGCTCCAAAGGCTTCCCTGGAGTTGGGGGAGGGTAAAAACGGCCTCCCCCCCACAAAGGCTCCCTGGAAGCCAAAAACACCCTCCTAGACCCTCTGTGTGAGCCAAAAATCAGCTGGCTGGCACACACATGCATGTTGGAGCTAGGTCAACGGCTCATGTGCTAGCAGATATGGCTTCGCATGTCACCTGTGGCACCCGTGCCATAGGTTTACCATCACAATTCTAGACTTTCTGGCCCCTCTTGGGGTTCACACCCCCATGCTTCTGGTTTCAAGCACAATTTGTTTTTATTGTCTGTGAAAACCATAGAGCAACAGTATCTTGAAAAGTTCAACATATCAATTTAATTGTTACTTGAACTTGAAAGAAGGATTTCCCCCATCCCCGAAAAATAGGTTGGTTTATATTTTTATGACCATCTCAAGCTCCCATCTAGATGATACATAGTTGACACTATACAACGAACACCATTAGAAGAAAAATTAGAGATTATAAAACGGCTTTAGTGAATAGTGTTTTCATGATACTCAGAAAACAAAAATGTGGAACAGATCGAGCAAGAATCTGACTGAAGTAATCCAGCTTTTTACCCACTTACTTCTGAGGCAAATCAACAACTATTGTTGTATCTAAGTCACTAGAACTAGCAAGTATCTTGAACTATCCTAGGTCTTGAAAGCTTAGAATTGCGGCGCCTAAAACACGATTTAAGTATTGCCCACAAGATCATATGCTGCAATGTCCTTCCGGTCAACGACTACTTCACCTTCAACCGCAACAACACAAGAGCATGCAACAGATTCAAACTTAATATTAACCGCTCCAAACTTGACTGTAAAAAATATGACTTTAACAATCGAGTCGTCGACGCGTGGAACTCATTACCGGACTCTATACTGTCTACTCCCAACCCCCAACATTTCTCCCTTAGACTCTCCACGATTGACTTCTCCAGGTTCCTAAGAGGCCAGTAAGGGGCGTACATAAGTGCACTGATGTGCCTAACTTCCCCTGTCCAATTACCTTTCCTTTTCTCATATATCCTATATATTCTCTCCCTCTCATCCACTCCTCTTCTTTTTTACTTACTATCCCTATACATACTACTTAATGTCTATTTCATTCCATATGTATTGTATATTGGACAAAGAATAAAATAAAATAAAATAAATAAAATGTAGAAGAAAGGGGAGAGAGGAAAGCAAATAGGCGAGATCAATTTTGCATGCCTGAGCAAACTTTGAGTAGAGATCCTTTGAATAGGTAGAATTTATGTTCATGTAGGTTTGAAAAAATATGATTAACTTCTTCTAGTTAAATGTGCACTGTTCATGGTTATTTATTTAAACCATTTAAAAAAGCTGGAGGAGAAAAAATGGCAAACCTACATTTTTTGTGCGCAGTTCATCTAGCATGGCAGAAAAATAGTCTCAAATCTTAGCTGCAAAAACACAGTGAACATGTTCACAGTAAACACTAAATGGAAATAAGGTTGTTTTAATCCAGTTGGATGGATAGAAACAAAGCTACAAAACAGATGTGAGCAAGATGATATTAGAATCATTTCATGGGCATTGATGCGCGACAGCTTGCAGGACTTAAGATGCATGCTAAAAAAATTATACATTTATTTATTATTTGGATTTACTGTACAGCCTGCAAATGTTCTTCGTGTTGTGTTAGTTGTGAATATTTATTGGGAGATACTGATAAATAATACGCAATAATTTGTCATCATTCAATCATAGTAAAATTGTAACCAATATATTATAGGTATGAATGCCTGAATAAACAAATGTCTCCAGAAGAAAAATAGGCAAAGTTACCTGAATATCAGGCTGAGCTGTGCTTATCTTCTGTTTCTGTTGTGATGGGTAAAGATGAAATGTCTCCCTTTCTTAGATATCTGGATTTAACTTAGATGGATGGTCCAAATTCAAAATACTATTGGCAGAGATCTTCCAGAAGATGGCTTATCTGCATTCACTCCAGAAGATGGCTTATCTGCATGCTGAAGGCTTTATGTAGAGTGAAGGCTATATTCCATTATTAGGATTTTAGCACTAAAGTTAGCATGACCGTGTTGATATTTGGTGTAGACTTCTAAATATATTAAAGAAACTTACATTATTTTTACTTTCAGATTTGAGTAAAAAAAAACCCACCGTCTATGCCGACTGAGGAATTCTGGAAATTGAAGTTCATAGGTCTTAAAATTGCCAAGATTGGACATCCCTGGTCTAGATATTTATCCTGACTATGAGGCATTTTTGCTTTAAGCTTTCTTCTTGTTGCTTAAGCAAAAGAAAAGTGAGCATACATGGGTTTCTTCTTGATCAAGAAGCTTATTAGGAAGATTAAATAGTTGTCAGTAGAAGTTAGTATTTTTGATTTTAGAGCAGGGTTTATACAGAGTGGTTGCTACAGAGGTGGGATTAACTTCCCTTCCCTACTGGTTTGCAAATGTGAGCATGCTCGCGAGCACGCGCAGTGCCTCTACCCATGCATAGTGCTCACACATTACAAGGGGCAGGTGGGCGGAACCCCCCATAGTCGCCACTACAAGTTTGCGCAATCTGGAGAGAGCCGGCTGAATACCACCACTGGGTTGCAAAAACAACTTCAGGTTGTAACCTAGTGCTATGATAGCAAAATACTATTACTGCTTGGTTGTTTTTGTATCACATCTAGCACAATCTTAAATTTGGGTATCAGGGATGACAGTGACAGATTCTAAACAGCCTTGTCTTATCTTAAAAATAATTTGATTTTTAATTATGGGAATGAAGGATGAAGCTCAGTGTACCTAAAGCCTCTCTGAAGGATTTTTTCAGTTCAACCCTCTGATCCATGCAGAAACCCAAATTAATGCAACCATGAATAAGTTCTGCTCCTTTTGCTGTTTCCACACATTTAGTGAAAGAGAATATACTGTTTTCTTGGGTAATTGGTTCCACTACTGAACTGCTCTTATTGTTAAGAATTTTTTCCCTAACTTGCAACTAGAATTTATCTTCATTTAACTTATCTGTGTCATGCCCTGTGGGACAATAAAGGATATATCTTGGCTTTCGTCTATGTGACATTCTTTCAAATACAGTCCTCTCCTCCCGGAGGTTTTCTTCTGAGGACTAATCATTCCTAGCTCCTTCAGTAGCTCTTCACAGAGCCTCATTTTCAGTCTCCAGATTTTTTTACTGTTGCTAAGTCTGATATCTCCTTCTGTTTTTGTTTTTAAATTTGTGCATTTGATTCTGATTTTCTAGCTGAACAGCTTTGTCTCAGTTAATGACAGAATGAAATGGACCCACCTATTTCTGCAACATATCACAATAATTTTGTATTTCTGCCTTTTAAATGATAGCAGTGTTTGTTTGTTTGTTTAGTCAAGTACATATATATTGGAGGTGTGTAAAGATATAATAATATTCATATACATGATACTAGTAAAAAAATAAGAAGAAACATTAGGACAGGAAATGGAAGGCACGCTGGTGCACGTCCCTTACTGACCTCTTAGGAATTGGGAGAGGTCAACAATAGATAGTCTAAGGGTAAAGTTTTTGGGGTTAGGAGATGCTACTACATAGTCTGTTAATGAGTTTCATGCATCAAGTACAATCGAGTAGTTGATGTGTTCAACCCAGTGTTGAATCCTCAACCCATCTGATAAGTACCCTTACTACTTTTTCATCCCAAACATTATTAAAAATGTTTCAGAAGCGAAGGCTGGACTTTATGTTAACCTCACTGGGCAAATCCTTTCAGTTTTCTCTGAACAGAAAAGATAAAAAGACTCCTGGTGAAGGAGTGAGTTTTTCCAGACCCAGTTACTGATGATCTTTGAAGGCTGTGAGGGAAGGGACTTGAGGAGGGGAGGAGTAAGTAAATGCAAACTCAGGCCAGAGAAAGCAAAAGGAAGCTGTTCCTGCTTAACTACTACAATTTAAGTTGTATTTCTTTTTTTAGAATAATGAAAGCAACTCAAGCTACTCTGTTTGGCATCGCTTATTAATGTCATATTGAGCATTATGGTATAACCTCAATAATTTTCTGTGCATCTATAAATATATGAGAAATTTTCAGACAATGAGAACAATTAATCAGTGGAATGGTTTTATCCATCACTGGAGCTTTTCAAGAAGACATTGGACAACCATTTGTCCAGAATGGTATAAAGATCTACTACTCAAGCTGGGGGTTGGATTAGAAGACATCTAGGGTCACTTCCAACTTTGTTATTATATGTTCTGTACTCTAATTGCTAAAACATATATTGATTGACACGGCCTGATGAATTAATTCTAATTAAACATATTAGCAGAGTTGGAATGGACTTTGTAGGTCATCTAGTCTAACCTCCAGTGGTGGGTTATGAGCCAGAATACTAAATTGTGCTCGCTGCTGCGGCTCGTAAGTTCTTGTGGGGTCAGAGTGATTTTGCTTCCACACCTATGGAGATAGAAAAATTGTGCACAGAGCCACAGGTGTGCCTGTATTTTGACATGCACAGAAGCAAAAAAAACCTCACTGAAACATGGAGCACCTGCGCGATTTTGCTATCTCCACAGGTGTGGAAGCAAATTCGTACTGGTCCCACAAGAACATACGAGCCGTGGCAGCGAGTGCAATTTAGCGTCCTGGCTCATAAACCCCCTGCTCAAACAGGAGATCCTACACCATTTCTGATAAATTGCAGTCCAATCTCTTCCTGAGTGATGAAGCTTCCACAACTTCCAAGGGCAAGCTGCTCCATTGGTTGATTGTTCTCATGGTCAGAAAGTTCCTCCTTATTTTTAGGTTGAATCCACCGTTCCCTGTAGGCTGCGCGCATGAGCGCGCGCGCACCCCAAAATACCGGCCCGCACGCCCTTTTCCATGGGCGCACAGTCCCCATCCCCCTGCCAGACCGCGGGGGGCGGGGAGGCGCCGGCAGCAGAAGGGAAGGGAGCCGCGGCCGCCCCTGCCTCCCCACGGTGCCTCCAGCCCCCTTGGCCTTTCCGTGCTGCCCACCGCCAGCCCGATCTGCCCCCTCTGCTCCTCCGCCACCTCCTGCCTTTCAGCGCAGCTCCTCCTGCACCTGGAATGCACGCCCTGCCTGTCTCACCTTTGCCGAGAGCACTTTCGTCCCTGGCTCTCAGCAAGGGGGGCAGCCGTTCTCTCAGCGGAGGCCGGCGAAGGTGATATTCAATGTCGGGGGCGCGCGTGCGGTTGCGCGTGCTCCCTATCTCCCTGATAGCCCACTCAGGATATTCAAAATAAGAAAAACCTTCGCCGGCAAAGGCTTTTCTTATTTTGAATATTCCGAGTGGGCTAGCAGGGGGATACGGAGCGCGCGCAACCGCCCGTGTGCCCCCGACATTGAATATCACCTTCGCCGGCCTCCGCTGAGAGAACGGCTGCCCCGTCTCTCCTGCAACCCCCTTGCTGAGAGCCCGGGACGAAAGTGCTCTCGGCAAAGGTGATACAGGCAGGGCGTGCGCGTGTCACCGCTGAGAAGAACGGAGAGAGAACGAGAGTGAGTGAGTGAGAGCAACAGACAGCAAGATAGAGAGAAAGTGAGAAAGAGAGAGAGAGAGAAAGGGGGGAGAGAAAGATAGCAAGAGAGAGAGAACAAGAGAGAGAAAGAGTGTGAGAAAGAAAACAAGAGAGAAAGAGTGAGAGAGAGAGAAAGCAAGAGAGAGAGAAAGAAAACAAGAGAGAGAAAGTGAGAAAAAGAGAGAGAAAGAGGGGGAGAGAGAAAGAAAGAGAGAGAGATGAGAGAGGAAGGAAGAGAGTGAGAGAGAGGAAGAAAGCAAGAAAGAGAGAGACAGAGAAAACAAGAGAGAGAGAAGAGTGGAAGGAAGAGATAGAGAGAAATAATAGAAAAAAGTTGAGATAAGAGAAATGAGAAAATGATTGAGGCAGAGAATGACAGGAAAGAGAGAGAAACAGAGAGAGAAGTGACTCTTGATTTAAAGCATATGGTAAAAGCACTTAAATAATAACAGAGAAAAAAACCCAGTCCTCACCTGTTTTTATTAATAGTTATGTTTTTGGTTTTGCTGGTTGATTTACCGTATATACTCGAGTATAAGCCGAGTTTTTCAGCCCAAAAAATGGGCTGAAAAACACAGCCTCGGCTTATACTCGGGTCATTGACAAAGTCACCACACGAGGGCGCCATTGCTTGAGCCAGAGCGAGGAAGCACCAGCTTTTGTCTCCTCTCGCACGTAGTTCCTCTCCCTAGCTCAAGCAAGGGAGGCAGCCATTTGCTCCAACCCAGAGGGGAAAAAAGCAATGGTGAGTAACTATTCCTTGCTCTCTCTACATTGCCCTTAGTCGGATTAAAAAGGCCCCCTGCTGTCAGATTCTCCTCCCCCTCCTTTGAAAGGATTTAAACTGTTTAAAAAATGGTATTTTGTGATAGTTGCTGTCCTTGCTTGGATAGGATCTAATAATGTGTTATGAGGCAGAGCTAGACAGGAATTCTTTTTCTATCTGTCTATCTTTCTATCTATCTATTTTTCTATCTATTTTTCTTTCTATCTATCTATCTATCTATCTATCTGTATCTATTTCTATCTATCTATCTATCTATCTATCTATCTATCTATCTATCTATCTATCTATCTATTTTTCTATCTGTCTGTCTGTCTATCTATCTTTCTATCTATATCTATCTGTCTATCTATCTATCTATCATCTATCTATCTGTATCTATTTCTATCTATCTATTTTTCTATCTTTCTATCTATCTATTTTTCTATCTATCTATTTTTCTTTCTTTCTATCTATCTATCTATATCTATTTCTATCTATCTATCTATCTATCTATCTATCTATTTTTCTATCTGTCTGTCTGTCTATCTGTCTATCTATCTTTATATCTATATCTATCTATCTATCTATCTATCTATCTATCTATCTGTATCTATTTCTATCTATCTATCTATCATCTATCTATCTATCTATCTATCTATCTATCTATCTATCTATTTTTCTGTCTGTCTGTCTGTCTATCTATCTTTCTATATCTATCTATCTATCTATCTATCTATCTATCTATCTATTTTTCTATCTGTCTGTCTGTCTATCTGTCTATCTATCTTTATATCTATATCTATCTATCTATCTATCTATCTATCTATCTATCTGTATCTATTTCTATCTATCTATCTATCTATCTATCTATCTATCTATCTATCTATCTATCTATCTATCTATCTATTTTTCTGTCTGTCTGTCTATCTATCTTTCTATATCTATCTATCTATCTATCTATCTATCTATCTATCTATCTATCTATCTATCTATCTATCTATCTATCTATCTATTTGGTTTTCTATGCTGATAACCTCACAGCAGCTAATGCTGAAGCTCTTCTTTGGATACACTTATTTATTTGTTTGTTTGTTTATTTATTTAATTGGATTTGTATGCAATCCCTCTCCAAGGACTCAGGGTGGCTCACAGCATATATAAAAACAGAACAATAATGTAAATCCAATTAATGATGAGAAGGAATCCAGTTTTGAAGGATTTTAACTCTTAGGTTTTAGCTTTGTTCCTGATCGAGCTACTTTTTTTACTTTTTAATTTATTGTTAATATTGTTAATTTGTTTACCCTCTTTTAAATTTACAGAGCTAGTTTACTGGTTTTCTTTAAAATAAATATTCTAAAACATGTCTCAATTAATGTAATTTTATTGTTTTCCATTTTTATAAGTTACCAGTAGCCACTGCATTTTCTAACCTCGGCTTATACTCGGGTCAATACGTTTTCCCAGTTTTTGTGGCAAAAATTGGTGCCTCGGCTTATACTCGGGTCGGCTTATACTCGAGTATATACGGTAATTTTAATAGTAATGGATTTTGGGTTTTTTAATTATTAATTTCTTTTAATAAAAAGGAAGGGATTTTTTTTCTTATTTATTTATTTATTTATTTATTATTCTATGCCGCCCAGTCCCAAAGGGACTGTCGCTCAGACACTATACTTTTCCGCCCACACCGAAAAAAAATTAGAGGGTACATTGGTTGAATCTAGGGGTTTTTCAGAGTCTCTTTCTTTGCCCATTATACAGCTGTTGATTATCTCATCTTTTATCTCTCCATTCCCTAGGCAGCATGTCTTTGACCTGTTGCTCAAAAGTCTTTCTCACATGCCATTATACATACCCGAGAAAGAAAAAAAATTGAACTTCTTTGTTGGATAACCAAATAAGCCTTAATAGGAGTTCTCATTTTAGATTCCTCCTACTTAATAGTTCATATTTCATATTTAAAATATATTTATAGCCAAATGACCTGAGATAGTACTTTCTTCTCTCCCAAATTATAAAAGACATTTGTGACAAATATCTTTATCGAAGTGTATGTTCCTAAGGTAAAATTATACTCCCAATTTTCTGCTACCTCTGATTTTACAGATTTCTTTCTCTTTTTCAGAGGTCTATTATCTGAAATATAAACAAGGAATCTACGACTAACCCTCTTTATATAACAATACTGGCTAATTCTGATTTCTACCAATGCAATATGACCCATTTCAGAGTTTCTTTTCAGAAGCTTTTTTTACAAATTTAATATTTAATATTTAATATTTAAAATTTAATATGGCCTCTATGACCAAATATATTTTCTTTTTCCTTTTTTGATCCCTTATTATTCTCACCAAAATTAAAATATGCAGTTAATTTTTGTCTTGACTATAGTAGTCAAGACTGGTGCTTATTTTAACATACTAATTTTGGAACTCCTTGAATTACAACAAGCAGTCATTAAATGAGACACAAAGTGACTGCTTTGCTCAACAACCACAAACCTGGTTGTAGTCATTAAGTGAAGTCATTTGTAGTCATTAGTCCTGATTGTAGTCACTAAGTGATCCTGTAAGTCATTAAGAGGATGGAATCCCGAGGAAGAAGCAGAGGTACATCTGGGTGGGTGGGAGAGACCTATAGACGCCCAGTGCAGTTAGGGTGTGATTGTCTCTCTGTTCATGAGCTGAAAAAGCTGGCTGCTGAAGGATTTCAGCTCTATGCCCACTTTGTGTTCTGTCTGGGTCACTCTGGAAGCTATGACCCACTCAAAAATATAAGCCAGACACACCGGTTGAATCCAAACACAGTTTTATAATGGTAAAGAGAAAAGAAACCAACAGAAAATGTCCTTACAGATCAGGAAAACAGTGGAACTCCAAATAGATACACAAAGGCAATTATTCATACAGAAACACAGGATCCTTAATGCCAAACGAGGCTGTTGCTAACAGACACAAACCTCCCACGGGTCTTCAAGACTGCTGGGCCACGAGCCAGGTACAAAAACGCTGAGAGAAAATGCAGATAACACCAACTTCACTTTGATAACACTCCACGCTGCCGGAATGGTTCTCATGCCTTATAAACCCTTCCCTGCTAATGAGGACCACACCCAACCCCCTGGTGTTCCTCATTCAATGCTGATAATATCTATGCAGCTGATTTCTCCTTTGAGCTATGTGTTTCTGCCGCATACTAATGATAGCTTGTGCGTCATCATCCAGAGACTCCAGGGAATCACAGCTACTTGCTTGAGATAGCCCTTCCCCAGGGCTCCCAGGTCTTGCATCACCTTCACTTTCGTGACTGCTGTCTGCACTGTCTGACTGCAAAGAACTCTCCTCTTCACTCTCAGCCTCCCCCGGGCATGGAGCCAGCAGAGACGCAGCTGGTCTTTGATCTGACTCAGACTGAACCACAACAGTTTGGATTTTGGTAAAGGTGAAAATCTCCCTAGCCAGTCTTAACTTCTGCATTAGGAGGAAAATGTTGCCAAAAAACTCATAATATTTTATTGATGCTAGTGAAAATATTTGAATGATTGATCATGTATGATCAGCTTGATGTCAGCTCTTACTGACCAGATAGATAGCTTACTCTCCATGACAATCTGTTTCTAACCTGGTTCTTCAGGTCTTCTAACAGTGTACCTACTGCCACTATAACTGATTCCAGTTACTGTTTGTCCTCTTCCTCTCTTTCCTGCCACATTTCCTAACATTAGAAGTTCTCCAGAGAATTAGGTATTTGCATAATGTGTCCTAAGGAGAATAATTTGAGCCTGGTCATATATGCCTGGAGCGAGAACTGTGGGTTAATTTGTTAATGAACCATTTGTTTGGTTTTTTGGCTTTGCAGTGTATGCCCTTGGAGTCTTCCAGCATCAAGGTTCAAAGATGTCAATACATTTTCTATCTTGTATCTTCAAAGTGCAGTTTTTGCTTCCACAGAATACCAACAGGAATGCATGATTCTGATCTTTGTAGGTATAGGCCAATGGTGAAATCCAATTTGTTTTTTACTGCCAGTTCTGTGGGCATGGCTTGGTGGATGTGCTGTGATTTGATGGGCATGTCAGGGGAAAGAGACTGCAAAATCTCCATTCCCACTCCATTCTGGGGTCAGACAGAGGTATTTGCTAGTTCTCTGAACTACTCAAAATTTTCACTACTGGTTCTCCAGAACCTGTCAGAACCTGCTGGATTTCACCCTTGATATAGACATATCCCGGCATCTTCATGGCTGCTCTACCAAGTGCTAGTCAATGGCATATTTCTTGACTGCTTGTATCTTTACTTTTAATGATTGGTCCCAAAGGGCAGGCATGATCCAACAATCATGTTTAGAATATTTAGTGACTTCATTGACAGTTCTAAAGCTGGTTGTTTTATTTGTTGTCATGAGTTTACTTTTTTTATATTTAATTTAAGTCCCGTTTTTTTTACTTTGCTCTTTGTTTTTGTTTTTTACTAGTCTTTATAGATTCTTTGCATTTTTGCTTCAAATTTTAAAACTATGATCATCTTCTTCTAGTTCAGTTTCCTATGTAGGCTGAATAAATAAGGGGAAAATATGGAGTTTTGACTCACTCTTTTACCAATCTAAAACCAGTCTGTTTCACAGTATTCTGCCTGTGCTGTAAATTCCTCACCTACTGTATATATAGATTTATCATGAAGACAGAGCCATTCAGGGATTCTCATTGTTCTAACTGCATTCTGGAGCTTGACAAAAAACATTTAATTCTATTTTAAATGCAGCTCAGTAATAATTTTGCCATATGGATATGCTTGAGCAAAATCTTAGGAAAATAGTTCATTTAAGGATTTACACTTCAGCTGAATTACATGCAATTTACAAAATTAAATACCTTTATAAGTTTTCCAGAGATTGCATTTGTAACTGACGTCCAAGGAAAAGACCAAATATGTGGAAATCAGGTTTTCACTTTTAAATGGAATGTTTATTTTAAAAGGCATTAAAGTTAGATTCAGTAAAAATGAATGAGATATAGAATACCATGCATGCAAAACCTAAAGGAACATGATAGAGTAAAGCAACATTCCCATTTGACAAAGCAATGGTTATATTTTTATTGCTATAGGCAAATGTAGTTTTCATTATTCTCTATTTTCAGTCTCTTTGGATTGAGTAGAAGGAGAAAATCTATAAATAAATGTCTAATGTCTGTGAGATTCCATTGTAATTGAGACCATTATATAGGCTCCCAATACTGTCTCTATATAATGAAATACTGCTGTGTAGAATAATTCTTAATGCAGGTGCTTCTTTTAAAATTTAATGGGAGACATTGTCGAATGTATCTCATTTTTTTAAATAACTATATCTTAATGGGCTTTTACATTTTATTCAGCCCTTTCATTCAATCAGAATGAGATGGCATCCAGGAAGAGAATCTGAATGGCAATAACAGAGTGACTTGGATAGTGAAATTCGCCGTTCCTTTGGTGAATTTCCCAAGTTCTCTTTTACCTTGCACCTCTCTGTGCCCTAAATATCCACTTTGGATGGTTGAAGGATTATCTGGAATGACAAACAGATAACACACAAAACTCTGATGGGAAAACAACATTTAAACCAACTTTCCTCTGCATCTCTTACAGGGGCACCCTACCCCCTCTAACTCATTCCCTTCTGTTCAAGGAATAACAGCTGTTTGGATCCAGCCCGAAGCTCTGTGAAATGTACTATAATGATGCTGATTAGTCTTTATTCTCTTTTCTCATGGGAATTGACAGACAGCATGTCTTGATGAACCTGGTCTTTCTCTCATTCAAATTAGCAACATGGTTCTTAGATCAGGCTGGAGCATCTCATATGTGATATAGCATAGAATGTTGGGCTTGCCTCTCCTAGTTGGAGCCTTTAATGAATACAGTGGTACCTGTGGTACTCCTCCTTAATTGGTTCCAGGAAGTTCAATGAGTACTAAAAATGATTAGAACCAAACACATTTTTCCATAAGGAATAATATAGTAAATCACAAGGCAGCCAACACCCACAAATTCCAGTTTGTGCATTGAGTACCAAACAAACTATGAGTAACGGGACAAAATATTTGTGTCAAAAATGTCAAGTACCAAATTCAATGTGTTTCAAAGCAGTTGAGTACCAAGGTATTGCTGCATTTTTATAAATACTTCTTGAATATTTCTGTACAAAAAGCCAGATATCTACAAGAGTCATGCCTTAGGGCACCTGGCATCTCAGAAGTTGCCGTGGTAGAATTTGATACCTTGCGAGGAAACAACTATGTGTATGAGTGCATCTCTGTGTATGGAGGGAAGGAGGAAGGGAAATTACACATACACACACACACACACACACACACACACACACACAACCAAATAAAGAAAACATGAGTAGGCAGGACTAATGGGAAATAATTTTACAGTTCATCTGTAAAACTTCACCCGGAATAAAATGTAGGGTGTCCCAACGTATTTGGAACAAGTCAATGAGTTATCAAACAATATTAATAACTACTGGAAATATGTTAAATAGATTTCTGGCTTAGATATTTGACTTTCTGGGAGCACATCTTTTCTTATGTTGAGAACTAAATAAATTTCATGGCCATTCCAACTGGATCTATAACATCAGTGGGGAGAAGGCAGTAGCAATGTTGATCTTATTACAGTACATCGTTTGTAGAGAAGCAAGACTCGTTGTTTGTTCCTAATATCTCTACTTCTCAGCCTACATGGTCCATCTCTCTCTTCTTTGCAAGGTGGAATAAAAGGAAAATGTTGAATTACTAAAGATGACAGACTCAATAATTCCTCTGTAGAACTGTATCAGCAGCTCCTTGGACAGTTTGAGCTTTCTGAGTTGGCTTTTTTCATGATGTTTTTGGTGTTAGGTGTCCATTTTAGATCTTGCAATATGGTCGAACCTAGAAATTTGAAGGTCTTTATTGTTGATACTGTATTGTCTAGTATTGTAAGAAGTGGAAGTATGGGAAAATTTATCCTGAAGTCTACCACCACTTCTAAAGTTTTTAGTGTATTCAGTTCCAGATTGTTCTGGTCGCACCATAAGGCTACTTGTTCAATCTCCTGCCTGTATGATGATTCATCATTGTCTCAAATTAGTCCAATCACTGTTGTATCATTTGCAAACTTCAGTAGTTTAACAGACAGTTTAACAATAGTTTCTAGACAGTATACAGTACTTGGTAAAAATTATATTTTTCAATCTGACTCACTTTCAATGTTCCAAATCTTTTTGGCATAGTAGTGTCGGTTGGCGGGTCCACAAGGGAGAGCCTTCTCTGTGGTTGCCCTGATTCTCTGGAATCAGCTACCTCTTGAGATTCGCACTGATCCACCTTATTGGCTTTCTGGAAAGCCATAAAGACCTGGCTTTTCCAACAGGCCTAGGGCCATTAACTTTGGGGGTGGGTGGGTTACTAGCGAGGTTGGCCCATGTGTGTATGGATGGGTGCAATTATTTAAAATTAAAATGTTTTTATATTGATCCATGTTTATTTTTGTTGTGAGCTGCTCTGAGTCCCTAGGAAGCAGGGTGACATAGAAATGTAAACAAACAAATGAACAAACAAACAAACAAATAGATAAATGTATTTGACACTTGAAGTAGATTAGAGCTAAGCAGCTGCTGCAGGAGCCAAGCTGGTCCCCTTATCTTCCAAGCTGCGTTGCTCCATTTTTATGGCTGCCTTCACTAGTGACCACCAGTAGCTGATCTGCATTCTGGCAGTAGCTCCCAGTAGCCTGCTGTGGCTCCTATTATTGCCTGCAGTTGGGATGGATCACTCCCAGGATACACCACTGTTGTGGTTGTTATTTTCTCTTACACTTTAATGTTAGCTTTACCACTAAAGTAAATTTGTGAACTTCTTTCTTTGTCCCTGACCATTTCCAGATCTGAACTGCTTAACATGGCAAGAGTGGAAAGAGAAACATTCCTAAATGAGCTTATTTAAATGTCAAGTCAAGAGGCAGCTCTAAATAAAATTCCAAACTTGAGAAAAGATATGAATTAATTTGGTTATTGTGAAAACAAAGAGTAATTTTTAGGCTAGAAATAGTTTCTTTAGAACTTGTCATATTTAAGAATCCTCTTACTGCAGCCATCTTATTGTTTCCTCTTTGAGAAATTGTTCTTACTTCATTCTAATATATAACCATGTTTTTCTCAAAAAAAAAAAAAGTAATTCAGAATAAACTTATCGATATTAGAGCAAAAACGGCAGATGCTGAGCCAAGGCCTACTTGATCGCATCCTCGGGAGAAAACATGTTAATAGATGTTCCAATAAGAAAAGAAAACTGGTCAGCTGTGAAGGAAGCCATAAATAAAGCATTCCTTTTATGTCTTCAATGCAACCTTCTAGTAAATTACTGCGATATCTTCTGCACAAGTCCAGAACATATTTTTTGTGTAGGATGATCACGATCAGCTAATGAAACTTAATATTGTGAGAGAACATAAACATCTTAAGTCCATCAAAGATGGTGGTAAAGACAAAAATGCCCACAAAATGGGTGAGATCATAGTTTTGTAAATAGAAGCAGAGCAAAGGCTCTCCATACCAGTTTAACCATTCCATGTTTATCCATTGTGTAACAGAACAAACATTGGGAGAAAGCCTCTGTGAAGTCTTAGGAACTATCAAATGGTTTAAAATAAGAGGTGTCTGACCTTGACAATTTTAAGACTTGTGGATTTTGAGACCTCAGTCTTTCTGGCTAGAGAATTCTGGGAGTTGAAGTCCATAAGTCTTAAAGTTTCCAAGGTTGGATGCCCCTGCTTTAAAGTGTACTTTATGGTACATTGTAAAGACATTATTCTAGTTGTTACTAGAGAAAGGATTCTTTGAGGGTTATGTAGAGTAATGTGTCTCTAGGGATATAGAATTACAGTGTAGAAACAGTAGGACTATATGTATAAAATGGTACTCTCTCCGATTAATCTGTAAAGCTATTAGCATGCAGGTTTTAAAAGGCTTCCCCCATGGTTTAATTGTACTAAGTCTGTTTGCTTAGCTTTGGGGGGGAAATCTCTTTACAAAATTTGACTGCGTTTTTGATATAGGACATTGGAATAAAATATAATTATAGAACATAAATATAACAGACACAATAAAAAAAAGACCACAAACATTTGTAAATGATGTATAGATCTGGATGATGAACTAGTATAGAAAAACCAATATAAAACCCCTAATCCATTAAAACAGTACAGTAGGGGGGGGAAACCCAAGCAAATCAAGCACCATAAATTGCACACATCAGATTAAAAATACAAAAAGGATGGAGTGGAAGTATGAAATGAAGTATGAGAGAAATATGTATGGAAGATAAGCAGTAGCAATTAAATTGGAAGAAGTTGGAAAATTAAAAGTACTAGACCCAGGTGACAAAAATAGGTAGTAAGAAGGCAGCATTATGATAGTAGTAATAATATATCTAGAAAAAATACAATATTTGAATAAATGTGGGATAATGTAAATCCAAGAGTAGAACCAATGATTAAACGAAGTTAGGGATTTGAGCCACTAGTCTGTTAATCATAAAATGAATTATGATTAGATTTACTCACTGCAGGGAAAGAGAGGAAGAGGAAGTAGAGAAGGAAGGGGAGAGGAAGTGGAGGGAAGTAGGAAAGAGGAAAAGAAGGAAAAACAAGACAGAGGGAAGAGATGAAGATAGAGGGTGGGGAGTATTATGAAATATTGGGAAAAAACAGACGGGTGATAAAAGTACAAAAGTTGCAAAATTAGGATGCTTGTTCATGGTTTATTGGTAAGAAATGTATAACTACCGTATTTTCCGGCGTATAAGACGACTGGGTGTATAAGACGACCCCCTAACTTTTCCAGTTAAAATATAGAATTTGAGATATACTCGCCGTATAAGACTACCCCTCTTCTGTACATCATAGACCTGACTGAGTCTAGGTCTATGATGTACTTGCATTGAGAAAAAAATCATTTCTGAACATGATAACACAATATTTTAATTACTAATGATGAAGATCTTATTGTTAAAATTATGAATGAATTATTTAGAGAGAGAGAGCCAAGTGGGAGCACTCTTCTGTCTATCTCTCCATATGTCTCTGTCTATCTGTCTTGTCTGCCTCTCATATTTCTCCTCACCACAATTAAGTTTATTATTATAACTCATCATAATTTGTCAACACAAAAAGGTGAACCTGGCTATTTTCCTTTCTCCTACCATCTATTCTGCAGGTATCTTTCAGTCTAACATGCAGCATGCTGACACCTATGTGAGAATCTATTATGGAATGAGAATCTGTATGTGATATCATGATATCGCAATCCAAACAGCCCATCCATTTTTTCCTCTTTCCGCACTTTCTGTCTTTATCCTCTTGCAATGTCACTTAAACAGATTTTAACTTGTCGGGTTTAATTAGTGACCCTGCCAATTTTCAGTACTGTGCAGTGTGCTATGATACAGAGCAGGGTGAATAATATGACCTCAGCTTTTAAAGTTATTTTAAAATGTTGCCTAAGAAATATGAAAAGATGATTCTTTTTGGAGGAAAAGTACATTTTCAATAGTTAAACATAAGAACAAATACAAACAGGCAGAAATAAATGCATCCAGTTTAACATTCAATCATTTCCCTGGCTCTTTTTATTGAAATGAACAAGTTCATACATTCAATTTTGCAACCACTAATAATGTTGGTCAAGTAGGTACAAAAATACCTGGGGAAATGATCAAAGTCTTTCTCTCTCCCCCTCTCTCTCCCTCTCTTTCTCTCTTGCTATCTCTCTTTCTCTCTTTTTTTTGCTTTCTCTCTTTCTCTCCCCCTCTCTCTCCTTCTCTTACTATCTCTTTCTCTCTCTTTCTGTCTCCCCTCTCTCCCTCTCTCTCTCCCTCTCTTGCCATCTCTTTCTCTCCCTCTCTCTTTCTCTCTCTCCCTCTCTTGCTATCTCTTTCTCTCTTTCTTTCCCCCCTCTCTCCCTCTCTCTTTCTCTCTCTCCCTCTGTTGTTATCCCCCTTCTATCTTTCTCTCTCTCCCTCTCTTGCCATCTCTTTCTCTCCCTCTCTCTTTCTCTCTCTCCCTCTCTTGCTATCTCTTTCTCTCTTTCTTTCTTTTTTTTTAATAATTTTTTTATTATTAAAATGTAGACATGTACATCATATATACAACGTGTGGTACATTGCAGAGCATATCACATAAATATTTCTTTCTTTCCCCCCTCTCTCCCTCTCTCTTTCTCTCTCTCCCTCTGTTGCTATCCCCCCTCTATCTTTCTCTCTCTCCCTCTCTTGCTATCTCTTTCTTTCTCTTTCTGCCCCCTCTCCCTCTCTCTTTCTCCTTCTCTTTCTCCCTCTGTTGCTATCCCCCCTCTCTCTTTCTCTCTGTCCCTCTGTTGCTAACCCCCCCTCTCTCTCCCTCTCTTGCTATCTCTTTCTCTCCCCCCCTCTCTCCATCTTTTTTTCTCTCAGCAGCGGCAGCAGGGTGATCAGCTGTGAGGCGGAGCTACGGAACTGACGCACGGACGGCGGCGTGTGGGCGAGCCTGCGCTTTGCGCAGGCTCGCCCAGCTGGGAGGCGGTGTTCGCGCCCCCCCAGCTGAAACTGACGTCCGGCCGGGGCGATTCTTCCCCGGCCGGACAGGCACGCTTGTGCTGCCAAAGGCAGCGTGTGGGCGGGCCTGCGCTCGGCTCAGGCTCGCCCAGCTGGGAGGCGGTATTCTCGCCCCCCCCCCCCAGCTGAAACTGAGGTCCGGCCGGGGCGATTCTTCCCTGGCCGGACAGGCACGCTTGTGCTGCCAAAGGCAGCGTGTGGGCGGGCCTGCGCTCGGCTCAGGCTCGCCCAGCTGGGAGGCGGTATTCTCGCCCCCCCCCCCCAGCTGAAACTGAGGTCCGGCCGGGGCAATTCTTCCCCGGCCGGACAGGCACGCTTGTGCTGCCAAAGGCAGCGTGTGGGCGGGCCTGCGCTCGGCTCAGGCTCGCCCAGCTGGGAGGTGGTATTCTCGCCCCCTCCAGCTGAAACTGAGGTCCAGCCAGGGCGATTCTTCCCCAGCCGGACAGGCACGCTTGTGCTGCCAAAGGCAGCGTGTGGGCGGGCCTGCGCTCGGCTCAGGCTCGCCCAGCTGGGAGGCGGTATTCTCGGCCCCCCCCAGCTGAAACTGAGGTCCGGCCGGGGCAATTCTTCCCCGGCCGGACAGGCACGCTTGTGCTGCCAAAGGCAGCGTGTGGGCGGGCCTGCGCTCGGCTCAGGCTCGCCCAGCTGGGAGGTGGTATTCTCGCCCCCTCCAGCTGAAACTGAGGTCCAGCCGGGGCGATTCTTCCCCAGCCGGACAGGCACGCTTGTGCTGCCAAAGGCAGCGTGTGGGCGGGCCTGCGCTCGGCTCAGGCTCGCCCAGCTGGGAGGCGGTATTCTCGCCCCCTCCAGCTGAAACTGAGGTCCGGCCGGGGCAATTCTTCCCCGGCCGGACAGGCACGCTTGTGCTGCCAAAGGCAGCGTGTGGGCGGGCCTGCGCTCGGCTCAGGCTCGCCCAGCTGGGAGGCGGTGTTCTCGCCCCTCTCAGCCATCGCAAATAGGCGCCACTGTCCTATATCCGGCGTACAAGACGACCCCCCACTTTGGAAAAGATTTTCAGGGGTTAAAAAGTCATCTTATACGCCGGAAAATACGGTATATACATTTTGAGATGATTTATGGTATATGCATGGATGTTCATGTGGATATGTTGGAAAAAAATAATATTAAAATTTTAAAAATGCACATGTATGGAGGTTCTCCTGGCATGCTGGACCTAATACCTAAGGGGAAAACCAAGTTTTAACACCTTTTGGGAAAGCCAAGAGGATTAGGGCCATACAAAGCTCAGTTTAGGAAAGGTTGAGTTAAAGGATACTTAACTTATTTGTTCTGCTCTTTTCAAGGGAAACTGTCAGACAATTACATTGATTGACAAGTCAAACTGTCTTTTAATAATAATAATAATAATAATAATAATAATAATAATAATAATAATAATAATAATAATAATAATAATAAGCCCCGAGTCTACAGAGAGGGGCGACATACAAATCTAATAAATAAATAAATAAATAATAAATAGATAAATAGATAAATAGATAAATAGATAAATAGATAAATAAAAAAATAAAATAAAATAATAATAATAATAATAATAATAATAATAATAATAATAATAATAATAATAATGTATTAGATTTGTATGCCACCCCTCTCCGAGAACTGGATTATGGATTTTTAAAAAAATCTATAATTAATCCTAGAAATAAAAGTAGGCATACTGAGTGTATTGTTCACTTTCTGAACTTACCTCATCCACACGCATCCCTCTGTTATTATCTAATAACTAGTTCCATTGGTGCTCCATCAGGCTCCATTGCTGTTCCTAACACATCTTGGCAAATCTAGTGTGTGCAGGACTTCCTTTTGTGTCAACAATTCCCATACATTTTTATATTAACCAATAGCCTTGAACATGTTTATGAATAGTTGATATAAAATATATATGTTAGTCTTATAGCATGGCAACTTACTGATTGACATTTGATGCTGGTATTGGGACATTGAACACATGGTTTTCTGATAAATTTACATAGCACTTCAAAGTAAAGGCCCACAGTAAAGGCCAACAGAGTTGGCCTTCTCCAGGTCCCATCCACCAAACAATGTCGGTTGGCGGGACCTCTGTGAAGAGTCTTCTTTGTGGTGGCTCCGACCCTGTGGAATCAACTGCCCCCAGAGATCCTCCCTATTGGTCTTCCAGAAAGTTGTTAAGATCTGGCTTTTCCGGCAGGCCTGTAATTATTTATTTATTTTATTTATTTATTTATTTATTAATTAGTTCGATTTCTAGGCCGCTCTTCTCCAAGGCCTCTGGGAGTCTTGCAACATAAATAATACATAAATAATACATAAAAGTGCGTTAGAAATTGAAAATTCTAACAGGTCGCTGGAATGCATGAGGCAAGAGACAGTCCCACAGGTAATCAGATTGACTGCAAGTATGTATGGTTTTTATGATATTACTGTTTTCATTGCATTGTTGATTTTATTGTTGGATTTTAATTGCTTTTTTACTATTGTTGTATTTAAGACTGTTGTTAGCTGCTCTGAGTTTGTTTTGGAGTGAGCGGCATATAAATACAATACAATACAATACAATACAGTATACATAAATAGATAAACAAACAAACAAATAAATCTTTGACTCTTAATTTCTGATTTCAACTAAAAAGTTCATTTCCTGGTTATAATTTTGGTGAGATTACACTTAGCATCTTAGTTTTTAACTTCAGTCACATCACACCTATCAGTTTATGGCTTTAGCTAGCTTAGAACTACGTCGCCTAAAACACAATCTAAGTATTGCCCACAAGATCATATGCTGCAACGTTCTACCTGTCAATGACTATTTCAGCTTCAATCGCAACAACACAAGAGCACGCAACAGATTCAAACTTAATATTAACCGCTCCAAACTTGACTGTAAAAAATATGACATTAACAATCGAGTTGTCGAAGCGTGGAGCTCATTACCTGACTCAGTAGTGTCAACCCCTAACCCCCAACATTTTTCCCTTAGACTATCCACGATTGACCTCTCCAGGTTCCTAGAGGTCTTCAATGTGTATTATGTATTGGACAAAATAAATAAATAAATAAATAAAAAATACTAGGGAACAAGAAGCCATCATAGATGAAAGGGCTAATGCTGACATGCAAAACAGCACTAAGCCCTGTATGTGACAGACCCTTGAACGGTTTCTGTGTGAAAACTGGACCCTTTATTTTAACCTTGTTGAAGGGAGCCCTGTAAACATATCAGCAGCAAAAGCCACACTATGGTTTTTCGAAGGAGAAGAGGAGGAGGAGGAGGAGGAGAGGGAGAGAAGGGAAGGCACCATTCCCAGTATTCATTTGACTTAAGATGCTTTTAAATGGACTGAAATGTTTGTTTTGATTTTATTCCTAGCATGGCTCTTGTCTCTGACACCAGCTACTAGATGGTTAATTACTAGATAGTTCCAGGCAAGCCTTTCCCTCTGAACTTCATGCTCCTGTGTGCAAAATGTGACCCAAAGGATGTACAGTGGTACCTCGAGATACGAGTTTAATTCGTTCCGGACCTGGGCTCTTAAGTCGAGCAGCTCTTATCTCGAACGACTTTTCCCCATAGGAATTAATGTAAATAATTTTAATTGGTTCCAGCCCTCAAAAAACTCACAAAGTTAGTCTAAATTATGCAGAAAGACATGTTTTTAATGAAGAAATGTACATGTACATATAAATGAATAATGAAGTTTCTTTCACTTAACTTGTAAACTTTCTTAAACTTTTAAATTTACATATGTTCAACTTCTCTGCCACCCAATCCTGTAGGACAGAGGTCCCCAACCCTTTTTGCACCAGGGACCGGCTTTAAGCGATCAAGAGAGGAATGGGTGAATGAATGGACGGAGGGTGGGAAGGAAGGAAGGAAAGAGGGAAGGGACAGGAACAGAGGAAGGAAGCAAGGAAACTTATGAAAGGGGAGAGTAAGAGAGGAATGAGTGAAGGGAGGGAGGGAGGGAAGAAGGTGGGAAGGAGAAAGAAAAGAAGAAATAGAGGAAGGGAAGGTAAAAGAGAGAAAGAAAAAGAGCAAGAAAGAAAGCTGCAAGCACCCCCCCGAGCCCCCCAGGCCGGCTGCAACCTTTTAAAACATGCGCGCCACTTCGCAGCTGTCTCCTGAAGCTGAACGCGGAAGTTAGCGTTTGGCTTCAGGAGACAGCTCCTTGGCGCTTGTATCTCGAATTTGGGCTTGTAAGTAGAACAAAAATATCTCTCCCCTCCCAGCTCTTATCTCGAGTTGCTCTTAAGTAGAGCAGCTCTTATGTCGGGGTTCCACTGTAATTTGGTTCTTGAAAGGATTACAAACGCATGGTTATAAAACACATTGAACTCATAAAAAGTGCTACCCAGTTTCTAAACTTAATTTTATTTATCCTCTCAAACTGAAGTTGTTTTTCAACAGCTGGGATTTGGAGATATATGCTCTTGAGTTTGGAAATAGCATACAAACATCATGGTGTGCCACTGGCCTTATTGCTATCATAATTTAACTGGAAAAAAGATAACATGATTGCTCAAAAGATTCACATGTAAACAATTTAGGAAAAATAAGACCTGAAAATCAAAGTTTTTGTTCTGTGCCTTTCAGCAGCTTCATTGGAATTATTTTTACTACAAATTGACTCTAGTTTCTTTCAGTCTTGTTTTGAGCTCTGTTGGCATAGTGGTTAGAATGCAATATACCGTGTTTCCCCGAAAATAAGACACTGTCTTATATTAATTTTTGCTCCAAAAGTTGTCTTATTTTTGAGGGGTGCTTTATATTTCTCAAATAAGACAAATTCACAGGCAGAAAAGCTGACACCCCCAAAGAAAGTGTACCGTACGGTACACTGAATACGGTACGGTACCTGTCAGTATGGCACCCACACACACAAATGACGGCACTTATATGGTACAACAGTATACTCCCGCTATTGCAGCTTCCGGCCACCAGAGGAACTACAGTCTACGCACTGTAGTGGAGACTGTAATGGTGGTGAGAGAGCAGCAGACTGTGTCTGCTGTACTGGACGGTACAAAGCGATGGAAGGGGCCAGCAGGGGATGTCACATTATTACGGTACCGCTATGAACAGCTTTGAATGGTACCGTATGTTTTTCCACCGTACCGTATGTAAACTTGACTAAGCCTTATTTTCGGGGGGTGTCTTATATTAGCAAATTCTGCAAAACCTCTGACATGCCTTACTTTTGGGATATGTCTTATTTTTGGGGAAACAGGGTAGTAGGCTAGCTCACTGCACCCAGCCAGGAGTTCGATTCTGAATGGCTCAAGTTTGACTCAACCTTTCATCCTTCTGAGGTGGGTAAAATGAGGAGCCAGGTTGTTGGGGGAAATATGCTGACTCTGTAAAACTCTTAGAGATGGTTATAAAGCATTATGAAGTGATATATAAGCCTAAGTGCTATTGCTATTACTATGACAACACTTTCCTTAGACAGGCTCGACTTGTCCTGTATATTTTCTTTTGGAGAGGCCAGGAGGATGAGGAAAAAAATATTATCAGTGTCAGCCTCCTCATTTTGGAATAAATTACCTCATAAAATCATGACACATACACCCCCCCGCGCGTATGGACATCGGGCTGGTGGGGCCGGCGGATCCGCAACCCCCAAATGGTAAGGGACTTACCCACCCTAGCCGGAAGGAGAAAGGGTTAAAGGGGTGGAAGGAAAGTGGAACTGCATTTGGCCCCTTTCTTTCCCGCCTTTCCACCTTTACTGTGTGCTGTAGCACGGGAATTTAAAATCTTATTACAGTTTGCCAGTTCTAGCACAGAGGTTGGTCCTCTGCGCTATAATTGCAATCTTCTGGGCTGAGATTTTAAATCTCCTGCACTACAGCGCACAACTCAGCTTAGAGGAAACACTGACCTCTGTCATAAAACATGTACTTCCATTGCAATGCAGACCAGTAGGGAAGGTAAGTAGTACACACCCCTGCCCCTAGTCCTTCTTTTCATAAGACTAGAGATACCCAATTTCAGTAACCATTCCTTACACTGTATGAGGTGCCATATAAATTAAGTGAATGAATGAATGAATGAACAAACTTGATTATTTGTTAATTTCTTAATGAATGCCTAAACTTAAATTTAAAAATTGACCTTCCAACTTAATGAGTACTGTTTGCAAAAGTTATACTTGTACAATTCTAATTTCCATCAATTAGACAAAGAAAGGCTGCCCAGGTAGTCCTTGACGTATGACCACAATTCAGCTGAAAATTTTTGTTGCGATGCGAGACCTTTCTTAAGAGAATTTTGCCCCATTTTATGAACCATTTTATGAACCTGACGCTCGAGAGGCGGGAGGGGATGGGGCACCGATCTCTGGGGTGGCAGAGGGTCGGAATATTCCAGTGTTGCTTGGGAGAGGCAGATATGGCGGGGGCCACGGAGTTAGCCGTTCCAGGGGAATGAGGGATCGTTGCTTAATAACGATCCCTTGTTCTGGCTCCGTGAGCCCAATCTTGGGTACTGGTGACGAGTGTAACTCTGGCCCTGGGCTCAGGTTGCTGCTGCTTAATGCCAGGTCAGTGGTAAATAAAGCTCTCCTCATCCGGGATCTGATCCTGGATGAGGAGGCCGACCTGGCATGTATTACTGAAACCTGGCTGGGCCCAGAGGGAGGTGTTCCTCTCTCTGAAATTTGCCCAGCCGGGTTTCAGATATGGCATCAACCTCGACCCCAGGGAAGGGGGGGAGGAGTGGCTATTATAGCCAGGGAGAGCCTTTGCCTACGTAGACTCATTGCTCCGGAAATTGCAGGTTGCGAGTCACTCTTGATGAAGTTGGACTTAGGGGTTCAGGTGGGCTTATTTCTCACGTACCTGCCACCCAGCTGCGTGTCAAAAGCCCTGCCTGTGCTACTGGAGGAGGTAGCCGGGTTGGCGGTGGAGTTCCCTGGACTTATTGTCCTGGGGGACTTCAACCTGCCGTCACTCGGCGAAACCTCTGGGCTGGCACAGGAGTTCATGGCCACCATGACAGCCATGGACCTGACTCAAGTAGTTCGGGGTCCGACTCACGAGGGAGGGCACGCACCTGACATGGTATTCCTTTCCGAGCAATTGAGTAATGGTCTGAGACTAAGGGGCTTAGAAGCACTGCCTTTGTCATGGTCAGACCATTTTCTACTATGGCTTGACTTCCTGGCTCCAATCCTTCCCCGCAGGGAGGCGGAACCAATTAAGATGTTCCGCCCCAGATGCCTGATGGACCCAGAGGGCTTTCAGACGGCGCTTGAGGTTATACCAGAGGCACTTGTCCACAGTTCGGCAGAGTCTCTTGCGGAAGCCTGGAACAAGGCTGCAGCGGAGGCTCTTGACCGGATTGCGCCTTTGCGACCTCCCCGTGGCGCTAGACCCCCTAGAGCCCCATGGTTCAACGAGGAGCTCCGGGAGTTGAAACGCCAAAAGAGACGTCTAGAGAAGCGATGGAGGAAGAGTAGGTCTGAATCTGATCGAACACTTGTAAGAGCTTTTATTAAGACTTACAAAGTGGCACTCAAGGCGGCAAGATGTGCGTACCATGCCGCCTTGATTGCATCAGCGGAATCCCACTCGGCCGCTCTGTTTAGGGTGACCTGCTCCCTTCTTAATCAGGGGGGAGTTGGGGAGCCCTTGCAGTGTAGTGCCGAGGACTTTAACACGTTTTTCGCTGATAAAGTCGCTCAGATCCGGGCCGACCTCGACTCCAATTGTAAAACAGAGTCGGCTGACAACGAGTCAACTTAACTCCCAAACATGTTTATTAATGAAAATAATTCACAACTACAATATGTATATAGGATAGGAATAATAATAATAATAATAATAATAATAATAATAATAATAACTACTACTACTACTACTATTACTACTACTACTACTACTACTACTACTACTACTACTACTACTTCTACTATTTGCATTTACATGCCACCTACTCCAAAGAGGATTCAGGACGACTTACATCAGGAATGCAAAATGCTTCACATAGGAAATATTTGAACTTGACTGATGTAAGAGATAAAGCTGAATATAAATAGAAAAATAAAATTCTGAGTTACATTGAAATTGATAGACTCTCCTTATCACTGCTTCAAAATAAATGTGTCAAGGGAGCAAGATATAAAGGTATTTCTAGGTTTCCATCATTCCAGCTCTGCAACTTAATAAGAGCTGGACCTCAGAACTCTTAAGTTGCTATCAGCAGGTCGTTTATTCACAGACTATCTCTTAATCTTGGAAGAGGTTATAACATTTTAAAGAGCTAGACTGACCTCATTTTACATAAAGGGCAAAGGGGTGTCTCATTTTAACATATCTTAATTTTTAAGCAAGAGGAAGAAGTTCAGTTAGGCTTCTTTTTAACAAAAAAACAACAGCAAACCAATAATATATAGTGGTTTCCCATATATGCAACACAAAAGCTCCTCCATTAGTTTAAAAGAAAAATCTAAATTGGGGAGGTCAAACTCAAGGCCATGGGGCCGGATCCAACCCATAGGTGCTTAGATCTAGCCTGCTGAGCCACCCTGGAAACGGCAAAGGATCAGCCCGTAGTGTCACTGCCAGCGAAAACGGAGCTCATAATGGCTCTGGGTGGTCTTCTTGAGCTCTGTTTTCTCTAGTGGAGGGTTACAGAAGGCCACAGGCAAAAACGGAGCTTGGGAGCCTGTTTTTGCTGGCAGAGTACTCAGGCTGCCGTGGCCATCCCTGGCACGAGTGATGTTGAACTAGCTATGCCCCACCCCCAAGATCAAAGTCAACGCTGATGCAGCCTTAAGTGAAATTGAGTTTGACATCCCTGATCTAAATTGTCCAGCATTGTTATTAAATTAAAATACAATAAACAGTTGTCACAGTTTAAGTTCTTGAAAATGCATACAAAAAGTATTGGGCAGGGGGAGATACGTTTATAAAATACTCAAAAGTATTTGATGGTGAAGGCCTGTTTAATAGGAAAAAATGTACAGTTTCAGGGCATTATGACATGAAGATTCCAAAATACCTTGATCTCCACCCATAAATTCTTACCAGATGCTTTAATGACGAAAGCTCATGCAGAAATTTTGTTTGCTAGGAATGCACATGTCAGGGTGAAATGCTTCTGGTTAACTCATGCTTGTCAGTCATTGGAGAGCTGTTTGCAAAGGGAGTGTGAGGCTCTGCTCATCTGCCCAGACACCACCATTTGTTTTTGTTTTTACCATTTGTGCATGCACAAAGTATTCTGTGCATGCACAGAGGGTAAAAGAGCCCAAATTGCGACTTCTGGGTGAGTGGGCGAAGCCCATCTGATGGGCCACAAGTTCATCATTCCATGCTAAACTTTGCTTAATGCTATCTGAATGGATAGAAACTGACATATTTTTTTCAATCAAATGATATATGTACAGTATGTATAGTGGTACCTCTACTTAAGAACACCTCTACTTAAAAACTTTTCTAGATAAGAATCGGCTGTTCAATATTTCTTGCCTCTACTTAAGAACCATTTTCTACTTAAGAACACGAGCCCGGAAAAATGTCCCAGGAAATTTGAGAGCGGCATGAAGGCCTGGTCAGTTTCCTGCCATTCCCCCTTTAATCCTGGCCATCTGGGTTGCCAGAGGAGTCTTTTGGTGGCGCTTAAGGAGGCCTTGGCAGTCCAGAGAGAATGGAGCGTTTTCCTTTTTCTGGGCACTTGGACAGGGAATAAACCTCTGCCAGTGCCCGGAGAAAAGAAATGCCCCCTTCGCTCTGGGCAGCCGAGGAGTCACCACAGCGAAGGAAAGGCGCCGGCTACAAAGCGAGTGAGCAAGAAGAGAGGGGAGCCCTTCAGCATGGGAAGGAAGAGGCAGCAGGTAGCAGCAGCAGCCAGTGTTTGGGAGGCAACCTCGCGCCGGGTGTATTGGATGTGCGTCCTCCTCCTCGCCGCCCCAGAGTCCCTCTTTTCTTTTTTAAGCCTTAAAGTTTTGGATTTTTAAAATTCCCCTCCCCTCACCTTCTTCCTTCAGCAGCGACTGTCCTCCTCCTCTTCTTCCTCCTCCTCCCACCCAAATTCCGAGCTTTTATTTTTTTTTCCTAATGGGTTTGCACGCATTATTTGCTTTTACATTGATTCCTATGGGAAAAATTGCTTCTACTTAAGAACGTTTCTACTTAAGAACCTGGTCACGGAACAAATTAAGTTCTTAAGTAGAGGTACCACTGTACTTGACTTACAATCACAACAGAACCCACAATTTATGTAGCTAAGCGAAACAGTTGTTAAATGAGGCTTGCTCTGTTTTATGACATTTCTGGCCGCAGTTGTTAAGTGAACACTGCAGTTAAGTTAGTAACACAATCATTAAGTGATTCTGGCTTCTCCATTGCATATCAGGAGGTCACATAACCCCCTGGACACTGCAACCATCATAAATATGAACCAGTTGCCAAGCATCCAAATTTGGATCATGTGACCATGAGGATGCTGCAGTGGTCAAGTGAAAAACAATCATAAGTAACTTCAGTCGGTCAAATGGTTATAAGTCAAGGACTACCCATAGTCATTTTCTTAAGAATTATAATGAACTGGCCTTCCCATCTGTAGAATTTAGTACTCTAATGAAAACCGCTTCCAGCATTTCTCACGACTAGTGATGTTGATAAATGCCTCTCACAGTTGTTGTTCGGCATCACCCCGAGAGCCAAAAGTTCCCTGCTTTTAAAATTGTTCCATAGATTGAAAGGGAAGAGCACATAATTGAAACTGGCAGCTGCTTTCAGAGGCAACCTGACACCGTTTGACACTTTTTTTTATTTAAGAGGATCAAAAATAATAGTTGAGATGGGGAAATCTACTGTGCAAATCTTTCAAAAGACGATGTGGTCTGGAACATGCAGAGATGATTTGGAAATGTTGAGTCATTGCTGCGAGTATTTTAGAAGCTTTTGGTGACTTCCTCTGCATTGATATATTTGCACAAGCTCTTTTTTCTTCCGTAAGGAAGTCTACGTTGCAGGTTTCCTTGTTGGGGGGACTTACAGTATACAGTGATACCTCGTCTTACAAACCCCTCGTCATACAAACTTTTTGAGATACAAACCCGGGGTTTAAGATTTTTTTGCCTCTTCTTACAAACTATTTTCATCTTACAAACCCACCGCCACTGCTGGGATGCCCCACCTCCGGACTTCCGTTGCTAGCGAAGCACCCGTTTTTGCACTGTTGGGATTCCCCTGAGGCTCCCCTCCATGGGAAACACCACCTCCGGACTTCCATGTTTTTATGATGCTGCAGGGGAATCCCAGCAGGGGAATCCCAGCAGCACAAAAATGAGCGCTTCGCTGGCAAGGGAAGTCCAGAGGTGGGGTTTCCCAGCAAGGGGAGCCTCAGTGAAATTGCAGCATCACAAAAACACAGAGTTCCGGAGGTGGGGTTTCGAGGACTTCGGTATTTTTGCGACCAGACATCCCGTTTTTGGCGGGACAGTCCCGATTTTTAACAATTTGTCCCGTGTCCCATTAAATTTTTAAAAAGTCCCGACTTATGCTTAATGGCAAAGAAAAGGTAATGGATGATGCGAAAGAGAAAGGAGGGGAGAGGGGCCGAGATGCTGTTGTGGATTGGTTCTCCCTCATGTCAGACAGACCCATATGAACCAAACACTCATTATAGGAAATGCTGCAACTCGCACAGGCAAGCCCAAGCCAGGATCTCAGCCCCTCCTTCATTGCTGGGGGCGGGTGTCCATGTGGGGGAGACAAACACATCCCTGTTGCTCCCCCCTTCAAAGGAACTGGAGGAAAGATCTAGGCGGGAGGATCCCACCTCCTTCTGCTGTCCGTCTCTCAGAGGCAGCCAATAGGGTGCAGCGACACATTGGCCTATCTGGGAATGCTTGTGATTTCTATGGCAGTGCCTCTGCAGGACCGAGTGGACTAGCTTCTTGGTGAGACTTGGAGGAAGAGAAAAAGAGGTGAAGTGAAGCGGAGGGAGCGGTGGAGGAGATGGGTTCCCTGCGAAGCTCACTGGTAGGACAGGAAGCGATCTCTGGGCTTTGCAGGTAGGGTTTATCGAGCAGAAAGGCTCTCCCTGGGGCTAAACAGCGACGGCAACTGTAGCTGTTAGTTTCCCATCTTTCTTTCTCTCCCTTTCCTCATTGCTGGTGGAAAAGGAACTGTGTTGCCTTTATTTCCCCTGCTTCGGATATCGCCTATGCATCGGGGAAGGAAAAGCTCTGATTTCATTATTTCTGCGCACAGAGAGGAACTACCCCACCAAAAGCGGGTCATCTGGTCACTTAACTTTAAAAGAATTCACCATTCTCAACAAAGGAATCTAAGTTCAAACCATTAGCAGCATTTTAACATCTTCTCCAAAAAAAAAGAAAACCCTTCCCACAACTATTCAAAGATTATTATTATGATTATAAACCTTGTCTAACTCTGTACCACAAATGTATAATTTGTTATAGAAGAAAGGGCTATGTAGGTAGTCCCTGGCTTACAACAGTTTGTTTAGTGAGCATTCAAAGTTACAAAGGCACTGAAAAAAGTAACTTATGAGCACTCAGTTGAGGTTGTAAGTCAAGGGCTACCCCACACCCCCATCAATGGTGTCCTGCTTTACCAGTATTAAAATCTGATCACCTTACATTACAGCTGTTACATTATCCTTGTGATCATGTGATCAAAATCCAGACCCTTAGCAACTGAGTCATATTTATGGTGGTTGCAGTGTCTCGGGCCACATGATCCCCTTTTGTGACCTTCTGACAAACAAAATCAATGGGGAAGGCAGATTCACTTAACAACTCTGTTACAGATTTAACAACTGCAGTGATTCACTTAACAATCGTGGCAAGAAAGGTCATAAAATGGAGTAAAACTCACAAGTGGTTCACTTAGCCATCGGAAATTTTGGGATCAATTGTGGTCATAAGTTGAGGACTACCTGTAATCCTCTTATGATATTGGACCTTAAACTATAACGCTGAAGGTGTTGAACTCAGTCAGTCTGATTAAAGAATACTCTTAACCATGGAAGCTCACAGGAGTATTTAATTTGTGGTAGAAGTACTGGTGTGTGTTCTTTCTGGGTTCCCCCAGACCTCAACACCAACTGGAAAAAACAGCCAGACACTCTGGTAAAAGCCAAAAGTATTTTATAGCTGGAAAAAATAAACACAGAGGAAAACCTGTTCTTCCCAACAGACAGGCTATAATACGTGACAGCAGAGTCCTGATGTCCAGACAATACAGCAAGCTTCTTGCTGGCACCCCCCCCCCCCCCCCCAAGGTTTCAATAGTCAAAGGCACAAACCAGGATTCCAAGACGCCAAAGTTCACAGCCAGGTCCCAAGACTCTCAAAGATAAAACTCCACAAGCCAGGAAGGGTGGGTCTGCCTTTTAGCCTTTCCAAAGAGCACCACACCCAAACCCAGCTGTTGCCTCTTTAATGCTGAAAGTACTTAGCCAATTGATTCCTTCTCTGAGTAGCTCTTCTCTGTCGCAGATCAATTATGGCTTGTGCATTTTCCTCTAAGGAATCCAGGCTGCTTGCTGGGGAGAGCTCCCTCTGGTGGAACTCTGGCTGTCCTCCCTCTTCTTCAGCCTGGGATTCCTCCTCCTCGTCTGCCTGAACCTCCTGTTCCTCAGCCTCTCCCTCTGAGCTGGAAACCGACAGAAGATCAGCCGTTCCCTGAGGGGCCTCAGACGGAACCACAACAGTGTGGAGATGAAATAAAATACCTCATAGAAGAAAGGCATTTGAATAATAAAAACAAATTGCCTACTCCCAATTCCTGTCATCTTCAGACTTATTTTTCAGTCTTCTTATTCTCTACCGTGATACCTGTTTGGGAAAGAATTGGTTTTTTTTTTAATGCATTCCTGCATAATACTGCTTGCACAACCTTTTTGCTTTGCTGCAGAAAGAGCTGGCTCCACATATAAAGCAGTTGTGCAAACCTAAAAAAAGATGCAGAGAAAGGGGCTTCGAGCATACGCTCGTGTGTTGTGGTTGGGAAAGACTTGTGAAGCTTTATTGTTTTCAGTTTCTTCTCTGATGAACTCACATTGCATTTTTCAGAGTGTAAGATCCATTTTTTACTATTATTTGATTATTCAAAGAAGCCTTTTTTATAGGAAATATTCAAACAAAGTTTAGAGACCAACCCTAGGCATGAAATGCATAGGCATGCCATGATGTTCCATATAAACCAATACTTCTTCGAATAATATTGATTCTTAATTCATTTTTTAAAAAAATAAAACAACCAATTGGACTTCTGAGAATTATTTCTGAAACAACCTCTGTGTGATTAGAATTCCAAAAGACTTTGTTTCAGGAAATGGGATATGCCTAGTTATATTTTTGTCAATGGACAGACTTTCAGATATTATTTATTTGTTTGTTTGTTTGTTTATTTATTTATTTATTTACTTATTTATTTATTCATTCATTTATTCATTTATTCATTTGTCCAATACACAAATACATAGGAAGAAAAATAGACATGTGGTAATATATATGAGGGTAAAAGTGAACTTAGAGGAGAGGATATATGAAAGGAAGAGAATACATATGATAAGTGAGAGAAAGGAAAGACAATTGGACAGGGGATGAAAGGCACACTAGTGCACTTATGTACGCCCCTTACTGGCCTCTTAGGAACCTGGAGAGGTCAATCGTGGAGAGTCTAAGGGAGAAATGTTGGGGGTTATGGGGTTGACACAATTGAGTCCGGTAATCATTCCACGCTTCAATAACTCGATTATTGAAATCATATTTTTTACAGTCAAGTTTGGAGAGGTTCGTATTAAGTTTGAATCTGCTTTGTGCTCTTGTGTTATTGCGGTTGAAGCTGAAGTAGTCATTGACCGGTCGGACGTTGCAGCATATGATCTTGTGGGCAATACTCAAATCGTGTTTTAGGCGCTGTAGTTCTAGGCTTTCTAGGCCCAGGATTGTTAGTCTCTCTTCGTAGGATATTCTGTATATTCTGTATATTTCGTAGGATGTTCTGTATATATTGGTGAACAGGGGCTGATAGTAAGAATGTGAGGAATTAGTGTGCTTAAGGACACTGTATGGCAAAATGGAAGCAAGTTGGTTTCTTGGTCTTCTTTTATGGGACCAATGCTGTTGATATTGGTAGTGTCCTTAACTCCCCGTGAGAAAACAGATCTCCTGAAGAGAAGACGCAAGAACCATCTGAAATGATATCATGATGGCTTTATAAATACTGCAGTGTTAAAGACAGCATCTAACAAATATTGCCACGTTCTCTCTTTTGACTTCCTATGGGCATAATTGGTCTCTGTGGAGATAGAGCGCTGGTCTGACCCATCAGCATATTTTTTTTCCTTCTAGCCTTCCTTCCCTTTCACTGTAGTGCTGATCAGACTTCTTGGATCTTATGTTCTGTGACTCACAGAAGCTTCTTTCTATTTTTATATTCCTTTCTCCCAATGTTTTACTGTATAAAATCATGTTACATAAAATGCGGATGATCAAGGAGCCTGATTTCTCAATGAACCCAGTTTCTAAATAGTTGGGTGGCCATTTAGGAGAAATGTAGGATTAATACACTAACAAGGAAAATGCAAAAGGAGCATGATTAATTGTAATTGCCAAAACTCTAGGATAGTGATGGAGAAACTTTTTTTTTGCATGAGCACACACACCCATAACGCAATGCCCTCCCTCTGTGCGTTTACACAGAGCCCCCGTGTGTTGCCCTCCTGCATATGCACAGGGGGGTCACTGCAGACTTTGGACTACTGGTAGATCCATTGGGTCATTTTTCATCCTCCCCAGGCTCGGAGACTTTCCTGAATCCTGGGCATGGCAAAAAAAGAACTTCCCCTGCCCTCCAGAAGGCCAAAAATCAGCTGACCAGCATGCACATATGCACTGGATTTGACATAGGGCAATGCCTTGCGTGCCCTTAGATATGGCTCCACGTGCTACCTTTGGCAAGCCTGCTATAAGTTCGCCATCACTGCTTTAGGGAATAGAGCAGAACCCACACTTAAAGTCTTAGATGGCTTCTAAAGCTGTAGATGTGGCCCATAGAGACATACCAGACTTTGTAATGGGAGAGAAAATTTCTGAATACTTGACCAATAAGTAAGTATATTCACTACAGAGCCAACATGTTGTAGTATAGGTAGTCTTCGACTTACAACCACAATTGAGTCCCAAATTTCTAAACTAAGTGAGACAGTTGTTAACTGAGTTTTATCCCATTTTATTACCCCCCTTTTTTGGCTACAATTGTTAAATGAATCGCTGCAGTTGTCAAGTGGATCTAGTTTCCCCATTGACTTTGCTTATCAGAATGTCATAAAAGTGATTACATGGCTCTAGAACACTGCAGCCATCATAAATGTCAGCCCAGTTACCAAGCATCCAAATTGTGATCACGTGATCAAAATTTGATCACATGATCACAAAGGTAGCGTACTGGGACCAACACTCTTCATTCTCTTCTTGGTCTAACATATGGCAACTCCAAATCTCAACCAGCAAATGCTCTGTCCTATACATCGGCAAAAAGAATCAGAACTCCAAATATAAACTGAATAAACAAATTCTCACAGATAACCCCAACTCGGTAAAAGACCTTGGAATACTAATAACAAAAGACCTAAGTGGTAAAGCCCACTGCAACAACATCTCCAAAAAGGCTTCAAGAGTTATAAACCTAATCTTACGTAGCTTCTGCTCTGGCAATCTTACACTACTCACCAGAACTTACAAAACTTTCACCAGACCCATCCTCAAATACAGCTCATCTGCTTGGAACTCATACCGCATCTCTGACATTAACACCCTTGAAAATGTCCAAAGATACTTTACCAGAAGAGCCCTTCACTCCTCCACTCGAAATAGAATACCCTATGAAACTAGACTTACAATCCTAGGTCTTGAAAGCTTAGAACTACGATGCCTTAAACATGACCTAAGCATTGCCCACAAGATTTATTTATTTATTTATTCTATTTTTATGCCACCCTTCTCTTTAGACTCAGGGTGGCTCACAACATGTTAGCAATAGCACTTTTTAACAGAGCCAGAATATTGCCCCCACAATCCGGGTCCTCATTTTACCTACCTCGGAAAGATGGAAGGTTGAGTCAACCTTGAGCCGGTGATGAGATCTGAACCGCTGACCTTCAGATCTGCAGTCAGCTTCAGTGGCCTGCAGTATAGCACTCTACCTGCTGCGCCACCCTGGCTCTAAGATAATTTGCTACAACATCCTCCCTGTCAACGACTACTTCAGCTTTAATCACAACAACACAAGAGCAAACAACAGATTCAAACTTAATACTAACCATTCCAAACTTGACTGTAAAAAATATGATTTTAGTAATCGAGTTGTTGAAGCATGGAACTCATTACCAGACTCTGTAGTGTCCTTCCCTAACCCCCAAAATTTTACCCTTAGACTATCCACAGTTGACCTCTCCCGATTACTAAGAGGTCAGTAAGGGTGTGCATAAGTGAACCAGCGTGCCTTCCATCCCCTGTCCTGATACTTCTCTTATATCTCTACTAACTACATGTATATGTTTATGAACTCTAGTATTTCTTCCATATTATTCCTATATCTCTCTTCTAATCTCCCATTGATATATTTTACTGTTTATATCCTCTGGAACCTACATTATGTATTGGACAAAATGAATGAATGAATGAATGAATGAATGAATGAATGAATGAATGAATGAATGAATGATAGTTATGCCACAGTGGTTATAAGTGTGAAAAAAGTATTATACAGTGGTACCTCTACCTATAAACGCCTCTACTTATGAACTTTTCTAGATAAGAACCGGGTGTTCAAGATTTTTTTGCCTCTTCTCAAGAACCATTCTCCACTTACAAACCCGAGTCTCCGAAACTGTAACCGAAAAAGGCAGGGAGAAGCCTCCATGGGGCCTCTCTAGGAATCTCCTCGGAGGAAACAGGGCCTCCACCCTTCATGTGGTTTCCCCAATCACACACATTATTTGCTTTTACATTGATTCCTATGGTAAAATTGCTTCTTACAAACTTTTCTACTTAAGAACCTCATCACAGAACGAATTAAGTTTGTAAGTAGAAGTACCACTGTAAATCCTTTTTTCCCAATGCTGTTGTGATTTTGATCATTCACTAAAGGAATGGTTGGAAACTGAGGACTACCTATATTAGGAGGCAAAAATAGGCTAAAGATTCAAGTTCATATGATGAAAAGTCATTGGATAATTTTGGGTCACCCAGTGGCTGTCAGCCTAGTCTAACCTAGTCTAGCCTTTCAACATTATTATTGTAGGAATAAAATAGAGATCCACATGTAAGTTGCTTTGATCACCTGGAAGAAATCTATAAATAATCATCACTTGACATCCCTGGTGCAAGGAAAAAACTAGATTTCATTTTATTATATAATTAAAATTACATTGTTTGTACTGGCATGCATGGGGTGGATCTAAAAACCAAAATGACAGTTGCAACAATACAACTGAACCCCTTCCCATTTGTACATGTACTAACGCTGTATGGAGACTTTGCCTGTACTGTACTTCTGCAATCACCATCTTGCATTTTTGACCACTTCTGCAGACATAAGTGTACGTAGAATTTAATTATATTTAATACTTAATGAAATAAGAGCAAGCTTCATTTTTCTCCCTGCTCCACTCACAGTTATTTTGAGCCCATGGAGACTCCTTCTGCTTCCATACCACTCTAAAGTCAAATCCAGTTTTCAACCCAGAAAAAAGAGCAAAACCCTAGTATATATAATAAAGACTATTTTTTTCTTCTTTGCACTGTTTTCCACAAAGCATATTTCCTTTATTACTGACTGTGCCATCAATGCAATGTTTCAAACAAAAGAAGAGAGCAGAATAGTGCTAAACTACTTATGTTTCAAACAAACCTTCCAAAGCAACAGCTTCTTAATGTTATTTCAACACAATTAATAGTTGTGGCGTAAGAAAAAACTGTCACTTAGTGGACTATAAGCACATGGAGAGAATAAAGGCCCAGCTAATAGACACTCAAAAGTAGTCCAAAGCACACGTAAAATATATTTACGGTACTATATTTGTATCCAGAAAATTAAAAAGTACTCATACAATTATTAGGGCAGATTATACTGACTTTGTCATTGTTTTTTTCTGTATTGTGCAAGCTTGAACATTATAATTAAACTTCCTGTAGCTCGGTGGTCGCACAGAGTCTACATAGAGGTTTGTTAAAGCAGCATGGTTGCCAAAGAAATTAGGTTGGAAATCTTTGTGTTCAGCACTCCCTCTTCTACATTGCACTGCACACCAAGACAACTAGACACAATAACAGTTTTTTTTCCAAACGCCATCACTCTACTAAACAAATAATTCCCTCAACACTGTCAGACTTTCTACTAAATCTGCACTTCTATTGTACTAGTTTTTCTCATCATTCCTTTCACCCATTTCCTCCCATGTTGACTGTATGACTGTAACTTGTTGCTTATATCCTAAGATTTTTATTAATATTGCTTCTTCATTGATTATTTGACCCCTATGACAATAATTAAGTGTTGTACCACATGATTCTTGACAAATGTATATTTTATTTTATGTACACTGAGAGCATATGCACCAAGACAAATTCCTTGTGTGTCCAATCACACTTGGCCAATAAAAATTGTATTGTATTGTATTCTATTCTATTCTATAAACTGGAAAATTGCAAAGAGAAATTTCAGGCTCTGAGAGTAAAGGAAAATTACATCAAAAATGTGACTTGAAGTTCAGGGCTTCAGTTGTGGCTGAGGACTGTGTAAGCTACAATTTCAAGAACTGAAATCATGAGACGTAAAATTTTGTAGGCCAAGGGAACGTTCACCATTTTCAAAATAGGTTGAACAAGAAGCCTGGGGTTTTTTTAGTAAGCAATTAAAATGGGTTGCCGCAGCCATTATTGACAAACTCTTATCTAGGTCAAAACTATCTCTGTGGTCTCACTGTAAATAATTTTCAGTCTCCTATTTTGCTTCTTGCAACTTGTTTCCTAAGAGAGAGATGGAAAACCATTTAATTAGATGGACTTGCGTAGGGAAATAACTGAACTCTTTTACATGGTCTAGTACCATTGCTGATCAATTACGGTTGCTATGAAAATAGGGGACAAAGGACTGCAATTAGTTGTATATATTTAGTTAACCCTCGGCTGTATAATGTTTGTCTAAGTATGCGGATACCATGCTGATTAGTGTTAATTTGTGTCAGATTTTGCAGCAAAAATTCAGACAAATCCCATTTCCCCCCGGAAGCAGAGTAAAGACGCTGAGACGTATTGTGGATTAAATAAGGGTCATTTTATTAAACTAGCAAAAATTTAAATAAATTTGAATACGTAAATTTAAATATTTAAATTCAAACTTAACTAAGGACCTGCAGAGGCCAAAACTAACGGGACGGAAATTCCTACCAAAAACTTCCTTGGCAACATTGGGCAAAAACTCCTTGCTGAACCAGGTGAAGGTAGCCACCTTCACCTGGATCCAAGCCACGCCCCTTCGTCATGTGGGAGGAGTTCACCCTCCAATCCCTGTGGGAAATTGGATCCAGTGATTCCCATGGACATCCTCTCTCCAATCCCCGAAGTTGTTCCAACCTCTAGTTCCTGGAGAGAGGCGGTCCATCACCCTTTAAGGATGCCCAAAGGAGCATGCGCAGTTGCTTCTAATTGCCCATTTCTGCCCCTAACCTGCCAAACCCCAATGACCAAAGGGAGGACAACTAAGTGCGCCGCACCCCCTAACCAATTCAGTCTGTACCGTCAGTGTGGAATAGGCGAAAAAACGGCCGCCCCTAAAGGGGAGGCCACAAAAAATTCCTATTCGGCCCCGAGGCGACCTCCTTAGGACACACTGTTAATAGCGGAGGGTGGGCGGGTGTTCGCTTTCGGGAGCCAGGAAAGCAAGGAGGAGGTCCTATTCGGATTGCCCTTAAATAGGGCGATCTAGGACCTCCTCCTGTGACCACTAGATGGCGCGCCTCACTTGGTGCGCACCAGAAGCCGAATTTCCGGGTTCCAAGGAACCTGGAAATTCGAAGCTCACTGAACTGCCGGCAGCGTTCCCTTGCTCCGTGGGGAATTTCGACCAGCGTTTTAATCCGCCGGTCGTGCATTTGTGAGTAAACATATTCTTCTATAGGGTGCAAAGGAAACCAATGATGGGGTGTAAGGAGAAGGTTGTCTCTTCCCTCTTTCGCCTCTTTCCCCAAGGCAGAATTATAGAACTTAATGCCTACAAACTTAATGTCCTTCTTAAAACTATTATCAAGCAGATTTTTTTTTTTGAAAGATTGTTCAGCAAATAAAGATTTTAAGCTTCATTTGCCATGCCCTGAGAAATTAATTTTCAAACCTGAGTAGAGCCAGGATCCTTAATCATCTTTAAAATGAAATGAGTGAAAGGAAAGGAAGCTTGAGTTAAGAAGCAAAAAAATTGGCAGAGGAGAAAAATTGTCAGATGTTCTAGTCCTTGGATGAAACATGCTGAAAATGTAAAAAGCCTTTTTTTAAAAAAAAAACAACAACCCACAAGCGCACATACAATCTGCAACATGTTAATAACTGCACTGTGAAGGGCTTATTTAAAAATGTCTGCACATAAAGAAGAAAGTTCACAATATCTTTTAATTACTGTGAAAAAATCCATGCCTTATAACATTTCAACTGAAAGATGGCACTTTCCAGCAGCAGGGAAATATTGGAAATCATGCTGAGATAATGCCGATTTAAAATAAACTTTGCCATATTTGAATTAGCAACAAGGAAACATTTTTATAAGAAATTGTTTGCTACTCATGAGGTTTACCCAGGATTGAGATTTAATTGGATGCTTCCATTCAAGAGCTGATCAGGCCCTTTATTATTGCAGCTTCTGTTTCTCTTTGCAATATACCATAGAAACATAGAAGACTGACGGCAGAAAAAGACCTCATGGTCCATCTAGTCTGCCCTTATACTATTTCCTATACTATACTATTTTATCTTAGGATGGATATATGTTTATCCCAGGCATGTTTAAATTCAGTTACTGTGGATTTACCAACCACGTTTGCTGGAAGTTTGTTCCAAGGATCTACTACTCTTTCAGTGAAATAATATTTTCTCATGTTGCTTTTGATCTTTCCCCCAGCTAACCTCAGATTGTGTCCCCTTGTTCTTGTGTTCACTTTCTCATTAAAAACACTTCCCTCCTGAACCTTATTTAACCCTTTAACATATTTAAATGTTTCGATCATGTCCCCCCTTTCCCTTCTGTCCTCCAGACTATACAGATTGAGTTCATTAAGTCTTTCCTGATATGTTTTATGCTTAAGACCTTCCACCATTCTTGTAGCCCGTCTTTGGACCCGTTCAATTTTGTCAACATCTTTTTGTATCATCGCCCATTTCTCCTCTAAGCTGATGGAATGCTAAAGCATATAGTTTGAAAGTTTCAGATGCAAAACCATTTCATTACTTTTAAGCTTTCAAAGTGAAGCTTATACTAGGAATGCAAGTATTTTATTTACAAACCCTTTAAGTTAATTTGTTTATATACATATGTCCTGACTGACTCAAGGTTGACTTAGCCTTCCATCCTTCCGAGATCGGTAAAATTAAGACCCAGATTGTTGGGGGGCAATATGCTGACTCTGTAAACCACTTTAAAAGGGCTGTGGAGCACTATGAAGTGCTGTGTAGGTCTAAATGCTATTGCTATTGCTATATTGTTTCTGGAATCAACATTAATAGTCCTGTAGAGTTGATTTTTTAAAACCCCTAATCATGACAGTCTAATAGAGATAAATCTTCATACATAAAAGTATATGGTCAATACGTGGTGGTTAAATGGCAATAAATAAATATTTATTTACTTAAATTTATTGACTGCCCAACTCCAGTGTAGCCAGGAAATATACAAAACTGGGAAAATCATGAAAACAACTAAATGCATTGAATCATACAGACAGTCCAAGTTAAAATAACTTAAGAGATCACAAAAACAACAATGCCAAATTGGGGACATTGAAAAAAATGATAAATACCAGCCCCAGGTGTTGTGTTCGAATCCTGGAATAACAAGGTGAGGCGAGTGTCATTTATTTATTTATTTATTGGATTTGTATGCCGCCCCTCTCCGCAGACTCGGGGCGGCTAACAACAATGATAAAAAACAACATGTAACAATCCAATTTAATAAAACAACTAAAAACCCTTATTATAAAAACCAAGCATACACACAAACATACCATACATAACTTGTAATGGCCTAGGGGAAGGAATATCCTAACTCCCCCATGCCTGGCGACAAAGGTGGGTCTTGAGTAATTTGCGAAAGACAAGGAGGGTGGGGGCCGTTCTAATCTCTGGGGGGAGTTGATTCCAGAGGGCCGGGGCCGCCACAGAGAAGGCTCTTCCCTTGTGGCCCGCCAAACGACAACTTGAAGCCTTTAATGAAAGCTCGAACAAAGCACAGCACAACAGAAACCCAAACGGAGCCACTCAGAACAGAATCACCTCAGCCAAATCTGACAGTGCAATTTATATGCAGTTGTCAATGCGGCAGCCAATGAGAGGCCAAGGTTTTCGCTCAACAGCTGAGTTGGTTTAACCAATTAGCAGCTGCAGTGGCAGCTAGCAATGTCATGAAGGGACGTAACACCGGGCTTGAGACCTGAGTCAGCTTTCCAGAATCCCAGGAATGAAAGTGTTGTCCTTATCAAAGGATAGTTGTCCTAAATGTTGGAGGCTGCAATAGAAAAAGCACACTTCTAGGTCCCACAAAATGACAGTGTTTAATGGAGGGGACTTAGAGTACACCCATTCTGCTGAATCATAATGGCCAAGCAGAACTTGTTGGAGATCAGCAGGCACTCAGAAATCCAGGCTCTATGCTAGTGATGGTGAACCTTTTTTAACTTGGGTGCCAAAAGGGTGTGTGAAAGCACGTGGAATAGCATGTGTGCACGTGTCCATAGCCATAATGCAATACCCTCTCCCTACACATGCACACAACTCCTATGCTACCCCATACATGTGCAAAACCTCCCATGCTGCCCTTCCATGCGTGTGCAGAAGCATGTGTAGAAGCCTCTGGACTTTTGGTAGGCCCCTTGGGCTGTTGTTTGCTGTCCCCTGGGCTCAGGAAATGGGGACGGCAAAAAATGAGAAAAAAGAAGGCTGAAAATCAGCTCGCCATCACATGCATGCACACTGGGGTTGACATAGGGCAACTCAGATATACTGTAGTTCCATGTGCCACCTGTGCCATAGGTGAATCATCACTGCCTTATGCCATGCATTTGCTTTATAGGCAATAACCAGTACCTTGAATTGTACTCATCAGCAAAGTGACAGCCGATGTAGCTACTGTAACTGTTGTAACACATGGGCACATCAATAGGCACCTATTATAGCTCATGGCACTGAATTTTGAACCATCTGTAGATTCTGGTGGTCTTCCAAGGCAGTCCCATGAAGATTACATTGCAATAATCTAATTGTGAGGTGGCCAGAATGGGATTGTTTGAAGACCTCCTGATTAAAGAAAGCTTATTTTGTCTTCCAGAGCACATGGATCTCCTTTACCATGGCCGTGGAGATAATCCTATGGCCTGGATTCTCCAGAATGGAGAGGGAGTGGTGACTCTGGACAGGGCCATTACATAATAAGGGTGAAGAAAAAGCAGCATGTCTTATCATGAAACCAATTAGGTCCCACAGAGTTGGCCTTCTCCGGGTCCCGTCAACTAAACAATGTCGTTTGGCGGGACCCAGGGGAAGAGCCTTCTCTGTTGCGGCCCCGGCCCTCTGGAACCAACTCCCCCCAGAGATTAGAATAGCCCCCACCCTTCTTGCCTTTCGCAAGCTTCTTAAAACCCACCTCTGTCATCAGGCATGGGGGAATTAAGATATTCTTTCCCCCCAGGCTTCCACAATTTATGTATGGTACGTTCATATGTATGACTGGTTTTAAAATAAGGATTTTTAGCTTCTTTAGTATTGGATTGTCGCATGTTGTTTTTACTACTGTTGTTAGCCGCCCCGAGTCTACGGAGAGGGGCGGCATACAAATCCAATAAAATGAAATGAAAAAATGAAATGAAAAATTTGCCGTAGGTAGAGATGCAACCAGAAGCTTTTATCAAATTAAATAAACCTTCATGCAACTTGGCCATTTTTGAATTAAAGGCCTGATAGAGCTATAATAGGACAATTTTATGTTTTATGACAACCTTGAGAGCCATCAGCTAAAGTTTGCGAAACAATAACTCAGGCTGATGGATAAACAGAGCAGGATACCTCTGAGGATATGCTCACCCCAGGAATTTGTAATCAGTATTTGTCTCAAACTCACAAAACTGCTGTGGTTTTTCTTCAACCGATATTTTTCATAAACTAACACTGAGAAGAGGAGAAGGAATGTATTGCTCGGCTATTAGGTGTCAGAAACCTTGACAGTTTGTTCCAAAACATCTAAAGATCTACTCCTACCTATCCCCGATATAGCCTCTTCTGTTCACATGTGTATAATATTCCTTGGAAGAGAATCAGGGTTGGGTTCTTTTCCTACTGGTGTGCATTGCAATGTTTCGTGCATGCGTATGTCCCCTTGCATGATTTCACTTCTGCGCAAGCTCAGAGAGCCAAAAAATCACCGAAAATTACAAAACAATTATGGCTGGATGTACAGACAGCAGCGGAGCCATCACGCCAAAATTGGATCATCGGTGGGCCACTACCAGAGCGCCAGCACCGGACTGCACCCATGGAGAGAATGCACAAATGAGTATATCAGTAGACTTCCAATATACACCTGAATGGTCCCTCAAACTGTAGGTTATGTATTGAAAAATGATTAAATGATTAAAGGATCCATCAGGCAATCCACTTTGCTGAGTAGAAAGGGAGAGTCCTCTAAGTAGCAGTTACTTGATCGAGGGTTAAGTTCAAAAGACATGCTCTTTCAAAAACACAGAAGATGAATCTGCCAATTTTAATAGATGGAAATATGAGGATTGTTTTTTTTTACAAAGCTGTTCACCTAATTTAAGTAATTACAATTATAATTACAAAAACAGTAGGCAACGAAAAGAAGAAAAATATGAGAATCTAATATATCTCCCTATGAAATAATAGAAAATACTTGTAGCTCAGGATTTGTTTGTTTGTTTGTTTATTCATTTATTTGTTTGTTTGTTTACTTACTTACTTACTTACTTACTTACTTACTTACTTACTTACTTACTTACTTACTGTTGTGGTTCAGCCTGGGACCCCTCCGGGAATGGCTGATTTGCTGTCGGTGTCCGGCTCAGAGGCTGAGGACCAGGAGGGGCAGACTGATGAAGAAGCTGAATCCCAGGCTGAAGATGAAGGACAGCCAGAGTTCCACCAGGGGGAGCTCTCCCCAGCAAGCAGCCTGGATTCCCTGGGGGAAGATGCTAGTGACTTCATAGATATGCGACAGAGGAGAGCTAACGAGAGAAGAACGCAATTGGCCAGATATTTCCAGCATTAGGGGTCGCAGCTGGGTTTGGGTGTGGTGCTTGGGAAAGGATAAAAGGCGGCCCCACCCTTCCTGGCTTGTGGAGTTTTATCTTGGAGATTCGTGAGACCTGTTTGTGAACTTTGGTGGCTACAATCCTGGTTTGTGCCTTGGACTCTTGAAACCTTGGGGGGGGGGGTGCCAGCAAGAAGCTTTTGGAATTGACTGGACATCAGGACCCTGTTGTAAAGTATTGTAACCTGTCTGCTGTGAAGACAGGTTTTCCTTTGTGCTTATTTTTTCCTGCTATAAATTACTTTTGGATTTTACCAGAGTGTCTGGCTATTTTTCAGTGGGTGTGGAGGTCTGGGAAAACCCAGACAGAACACTTACTTACTTACTTACTTACTTGTATGCCTCCCCTCTCCGTAGACTTGGGGCGGCTAACAGCAGCAATAAAACAGCATATAACAATAATCCAATACTAAAAACAGTTAAAAAACCATTATTGTAAAAAACCAATCATACATACATACATACCATGCATACAATTGTAAAGGCCTAGGGGGAAAGCGTATCTGAATTCCCCCATGCCTGGTGGCAGAGGTGGGTTTTAAGTAGCTTACGAAAGGCAAGGAGGGTGGGGGCAATTCTAATCTCTGGGGGGAGTTGGTTCCAGAGGGCCAAGGCCGCCACAGCGAAGGCTCTTCCCCTGGGCCCCGCCAAGTGACATTGTTTAGTTAACGGGACCCAGAGAAGACCCACTCTGTGGGACCTAACTGGTCGCTGGGATTCATGCAGCAGAAGGCGGTCCCTGAGGTAATCTGGTCTGGTGCCATGAAGGGCTTTATAGGTCATAACCAACACTTTGAATTGTGACTGGAAACTGATCGGCAATCAATGCAGAGTGTGGAGTGTTGGTGTAACATGGGCATACCTAGGGAAGCCCATGATTGCTCTCGCAGCTGCATTCTGCACGATCTGAAGTTTCCGAACACTTTTCAAAGGTAGCCCCATGTAGAGAGTGTTACAGTAGTCGAGCCTCGAGGTGATGAGGGTATGAGTGACTGTGAGCAGTGACTCCCGGTCCAAATAGGGCCGCAACTGGTGCACCAGTTTATATTTTGGCAGTGGCTTGCTCTCCAAGCTTGTTTCAATTTAGTTTCCAAAGGACTAAGTAACATAACCAGCAGGATTTTCTTGTCCTATTCTCCTTAGCTTATAAATGTCTTGTTTGGTAGTTTGGTCAGTTAGTCATGTGATTGGTTGTTCGTTTGGAGACATATTTAAATTCTGAGCAGCTGATTGGTTCCCTCGTTGATAGGTCATTCAAATGATCTCATTTCTTATGTATTCATATGCTGTACCTACTCACCATTTACTCAACAACTTATTCACTGGGGTCAGTCTTACACAAAGAAGAAAAAGAACATCCACTCCCCTTCTTAGATATTGACATAAGGAGACAAGATAATGGTGAATTATCAACTTGAGTATACCAAAATCCACAAGCAGAGTCCAGATTTTAAATTTCACAAGCAACCACCCACTGCACATAAGCAGAATTGCATACAGACCCTTTTCAAAAGAGCCAAAACATACTCCAACACCAAGTCATTAAGAAAAGCAAAAAAAGAAACACCTTTTCAATGTTTTTCTCTGCAATGGCTATCCAAAAAATTTCATAATTCAATGCTTGTCATCCAAACCTGACAAAATACACAGCCAAACAAAACACAAAAGCAAGTCCTGCCATACATCAAAGAAACATCTGAAATGACTGACAGAATACTGCAACCCCTAGGAATAATGATAACTTGCAAATCCACATTTACACTCAGAAAAGAGCTATCTAAAGTCAGAGATTTTAAAGTATGGAAGAGAAAAAACAGCAAACACAGTATACAGAATCAATTGCAACAATTGTAACTAATTCTATGTGGGACAAACAGGAACGCAATTGAAAACAAGAGTTCATGAACATCAATGAGCACTTAAATGGCACAACAAAACCCACTGATTTCAAACCATGTTGATAATAAACAACACCAGGTTGACTAGAAAGGAATAAAAATCATTGGCGATGTCAGCACTTACCACACATGTGAATTTATTGAAGCCTGATATTCTACCAAAGGAACAATTAAGAAGCATATTGATCAAGGTTGGTGTGTCAAAGTCAAGGTCCGTGAGCCAAATATGGCCCACAGGGTGCTTAGATCTGGCCCACAGGGCTACTCTGGAAACAGTGAAAGACTGGCCCATGGTGCCTCTGGCACTGAAAATGGAAGGACCACCTGGGTTCCATTTTTGGCCACAACAGCCTTTTGCAGCCCTCTGGTAGTGAAAATGGAACCCAGGGTGTGACATCAAACTGGCCATGCCGATCCCAGCCATGCCCAACCTCAAAATCAAGCACAAGCCTGATGTGGCCCTCAATGAAATTGAGTTTGACACATCTGATCTAGATCCAGTGCATGAATATGTAAGAAACAAGATTATTCGAATGACCAATCAACAAGAAAACCAATCAGCTGCTCAGAATTTAATTATAGCTCTAAACTAGGGGCATCAAACTCAATGTCTGAGGGCTGGATCCAGGCCACGGGGTGGTTAATTCTGGCCTGTGGGGCCCCTGGAAACAGTGAGCAAAAATGTAGCTTGGACGGCTGCATGCAGCCCTTGTGAGCTCCATTTTTGGCCATGATTGTCTCCTGCAGCCCTCTGCCAGAAAAAAAAAAGAGGTTGGAGGGCACTCCTTTTTTTATTGGCAAAGGATTGCAGGAGGCTGCCATGGCCAAAAATGGAGCTTGGGGACTCATTTTCACTGGCAGAGGTGCCTCTGACACAAGTGATATATCCACTTTGGCCATGCTGGTCAAGCTGGATATGCCCACTCTAGCCATGCCCCTCCCCATGAGCTCAAACAGAACCGTAATGTAGCTCTCAATGAAATTGAATTTGACACCCCTGCTCTAAATGAACAACCAATCAGATGACCCACTGACCAAACTAACACATAAGGCATTTATAAGCTAAAGAGACTAGGACAAGAAAATCCTGATTATGTCACTTACCGTAGTCTGGTAACAGAACATGCAATAACTAAATTGAAACAAGCTTGGAGAGCAAACCGCTGCCAACATTTCACTATACTACTTCTTGAGGGCAATAGGCTGCCTGTTAACCAGTCAGAGAGGATTGTGAAGTGGTATATAAGTCTAAGTACTATGTCTATTGTTGTTATGCAGTCTTATGAATGAGAGAATGGGAGTTGGAGAAAACAGATTATTTCATCCTGTATATGGTGGGTTGTTTAGAGTTACTCAGCACTTAAAATAAATTTTACAAAATCAGAAGTGAAGGTAATTGAAAGGAAGCCTAAATAGTTTCTTGTATGCTCATCATTTTCTGATGGAACTGTTTCTAAAAGAGAAAAAAAATGGCACTAAGGTATAAGAGGTGACTCTCTGAATTCCTCCAAAAAATGGCTTCCATAAATCCAATTCAATTCAATTTATTAGATTGGTATGCCGTCGCTCTCCGAAGACTCAGGGCGGCTCACAACAACAATAAAAACAATATTCTAGCAAAACAAATCTAATATTAAAAAGCACATAAAACCCCTATCATTTTTAAAAAGCAAACAACACATACATATCCAAACATAAATATAAAAAAACCACGGGAGAAAGGTGTCTCAACTCCCCCATGCCTGGCGGTATAGATGGGTCTTGAGTAATGAGAAAATTGATTAAATACCTTGATATGATTAAATTAACTACATCTAATATATTATGCAATCTCTCCAGAAGGGGAGCTTTCGAACTTAAGGGAAATCACTTGCCTTTGACTCATTAAAGCAACTCTATTGTTTCTTGGATTGTTTGCAGCTGCTTCATAAGTTGCTCTCCATTGACTTAGTGCCCATGCATTGCCACTTGGCTTTCTCAGGAAGGGGTGGTAGTGAGAAGCAGATTGGCTAGGCCAGGAATCAGCAACCTGTGGCTCTGGAGCCGCATGTGGCTCTTTCATCCCTCTGCTCTCTGTCGCTCAAAATATATGTCACAACAGACATATATTTGACCTTCAGGTGGCCCCCATCTGCCTCATACGAAAGCATGTTCCTTTCACTTTATGCCCTAAGGTAAATGCTGAGCTCAAAAAGCTCTTGGCCCAGGGAGTGTCGGAGCTCACTGACCACGCCAAGTGGGAGACATGGAGCCGGAGGTTCATTGAAAGTGATGCCATGTATGCCAAGAATTTTGGGGGAGAACCTCATTGGCTGACAAGTCACATCAGCGGCATTACAGGTCCCTGTTCTTACAGGGTCAACGTAGACCTATGCAAGGGTTCTCTTTGTAGACTTTAGTTCAGTATTCAATACCATCATAGCAGACATTCATCTTACTAAACTAAATCAGCTAGTGATAACTGAAAACACTTGTAAGTGGATCATAAGCTTCCTAAAAAACAGGAAGCATCTGGTGAAGCTAAGCAGAATCACATCAAATACCTGTACAATCAACACCCCCCCCCAAGGCTGTGTGTTCTCTCCACTTCTCTCTATATACCAATGACTGCATCTCTAACAAGCTATATGTTAAACTACTGAAGTTTGCAGGTGACATAACAGTGATTGGTGTCATTCGAGACAATGATGAATGATACAGATGGGAGATTGAACAACTAATCTTGTGGTGGAACCGGAACAATCTGGAACTGAACACACTCAAAACCATAGAAATGGTGGTAGACTTTAGGAGAAACCGACCCATACTTCCCCCTCTTACAATACTAGACAACACAATATCAACAGAAGAGACATTCAAATTTCTAGGTTCAACCATATCTCAAGATCTAAAATGGACACCTAACATCAAAAACGTCATCAAAAAAGCACAACAAAGAATGTTCTTTCTGCACCAGCTCAGGAAGCTCAAACTTCACAAGGAGCTGCTGATAAAGTTCTACAGAGGAATCATTGAATTTGTCATCTGCACCTCTATAACTGTCTGGCTTGGTGCTGCAACCCAACAAGACCGACACAGACTTCAGAGGAGAATCAGAACTGCAGAAAAAACAATTGCTACCAACCTGCCTTCCATTGAGGACCTGTATATTGCACGAGTCACAAAAAGGGCTGTGAAAATATTTACAGATCCCTCACATCCTAGATACAAACCTGTTCTGTTCTGTCCTGTTTTATTCCATTCTAAAAAGAGTTTAAATGTAATATGCTTGGCTTATATTAGATGCAGCATTTATGGTGATGGATAAACTTTATAGAGTTTCCTCTTTTCCTGTATCTTTCGTTGTGTAGATGACAATATTTTTGACAGCAGCATTTAGTTTTCAGAATTCCTGCTGCTATCTCAATTAAACAATATTTTGGAATTCTCTTTTGTCTGTCATTATGAAAAGTGCAGAAGATTTCATATGGACAGGCTGGCGATTCTTGTATTAAAGCCTTTCCTAACTAAGGGTGTCTACAAGATTTGGTGGATGGAAATTAAATAAATCATGATGGTAGATGCATTTGAAACTTGGCCTCTTTTTAACAAGGGTCTCATCCACATAAAAATGGTATGGATGTTCTTGAAAGAAAACTAGATTGCTAGCCCTTGGAAGTCAATTGGGTTTATCTAACTGTTTGCAGATTTTGTGTGTGTGTGGGCATGGGGGAACGGTGTAACATTTACAGAGGAACTAGCTCACTTTTGCATTTTAACCAGAGAAATATGCTATAAATAACAAATTGGATACAATGTCAATTCTATTATAATCTCTGTTGTAGTTGGAACTCACATGCATAAGCATAATTAAGCATGGGTTTATGTGAGGAATAGACAGTTGGCCAGAACTGTCCATGTGAATCATGCTGCCCTTTTTTACATATGCATAAACAATGCTTGCATGAGGTTGGTGATGATGATGATGATGATAATGATGATGATGACAGTATCCATTCAGTCATGTCTGCCTCTTGGTGATTCTATGGGTTGGGTCTCTCCACTTCTCTTGATATGCTTGCCTGAACTTTGTCATAATCTCATCTCTTTGTACTTCTTCTCAGATTTCCACTGTCTATAAATCAAGATAGCTTGTGATTATAGACTTTTTTTAGAAAAAGGAAGCAAGGAAGGGAGGGAGGAAAGAAAAGATATGCCATTTGATATAGTCGGTATTAATTGTCTGATATATAATACATCAGAGAACTTGTTCTGTTGAGCTCTCTGGTAGAATCCTCCCAAAATTGCACAGATACAATTTCAGACACACACACGTTTGAAAATTCAAAACAATGTTCTTTATAATGAAAATTCACTTAAACCAAGCCCTCTTTTGGGATAGCAAAGAGCACTTGTCTCCAAACAAACTGGTAATTTGTACAAGTCCCTTATCAGTTTTGTGATACTTAGCTTGCAGCTGTGAGGCAATTCACAGTCCTTTTTTCACAAATTGAAACACACTTTGCCCTGGTTTAGTTTCAAAGTGGGGAAAAATCAGCACACAAAAGGTCCAAGTCAGTAAAGCAGTCACGAAACACAACGATCAAATAATCCTCCATGATGGCCAAACCCACAGGCTGCTCTTTATAGCAGCCTCACTAATTACCACAGCCCCACCCAACCACAGGTGGCCTCATTTTCTTTGGTAATAATCTCTCAGTTGTTGTTGCCTATGCATCGCTCTCCGCATGCGTGGCTGTATCATTAACTCTTGTTCTGAATCCAAGGAGGAGCTAGATAATTGATCTCCTTCTGAGCTGTCTGCCACACTCTCCTCCTCCCTGTCACTCTTGTCTTCTTGGTCAGAGGAGCCTTCATCAGCAGATTCCACCGGGGGCAAAACAGGCCTGCAGCATGTGGATGTCTCCCCCACATCCACAGTCCTTGGGGCAGGAGCTGGGCCAGAGCTAACCACAACAGAACTACTGCATCAAATTTGGGGAACTTGAAAAAGATAGCAACAGCACTTAGCACTGGCACTTAGACTTATATAGCACTGACACTTCATAGTGCTTTACGGTCCACCCTAAGCGATTTACATAATTAGCATATTGCCCCCATCAATCTAGGTCCTCCTTTTATCGACTTGGGAAGGATGGAAAGCTGAGACAAACCTTGAGCTGGTGAGTCTTGAACTGGCAAATTTCTGGCAACCAGCAGTCAGCAGAATTAGCCTACAATACTGCATTCTAATCACTGTGCCAAAAGGGCTTGGTGGTTAGATAAGATAAGGAGACATTTCCAGCTGAACAAGGATGCTCCCTTTTATAGGAAAATTGGTATTGACTGCATTCTTTCTTCTTTTTTACAGAGTCACAGTGCACACTCTGTGGTGAACCTGAAGGTGAGTCCTGTAATTGCATCATTTCCAAAGTTAGTTGTGTTGCCTAATTTATATGAACTGCTTAACCTGTTAGCATGTGTTGTCTGGTGGAAATAGATTGGACATGGCATTAGACGTCACATTCTTTATAATAGCGTAGGTATGGAAAATGTTAAGGGAGTTGTTAGATGTCATCAAATGAACTTAACTGAATTAAATGAATACTAAGGTTGTTGTTTTTTATATAAAAACACTTTATTTGTCTATTTTTCTGAGCCCTTTACAACATTAAAAATTACAACATTAAAACCACCTCTAATTTTCATTCTCCATTATTCAGTAGACATATTGGCTATTGTGCTCCACAATTCTGGAGAAACACAAGTTTCCCATCTCTTGAATTCATTATTCCACTCATTTTTCTTTATCTCAATCCACTCTCTATGGATGCAACCTATCTCATAACTAAAAGGAAATGGTCAAAATCTATTATGAGCAGTGTATTTCATTAAAAGTACTGAATATAGTCTTAAATTTAGAGGTGATAATATAATCTCAAATTGTGGAATATCTAACTACAGTACATATATTTGTGATACTATATTTTGATAAATGTAGAATTTTATATTATATAGAATATTACTGTAATATTGATTAGTGCCGATAGTCTGTTCAAAACATATAAGAAACCTGTGATAATAGAAGTCCCATTGCATGATCTGACATAAAATACAGGTGTGGGTGAAGTAAAGGAATCTGAGATGTGAAGCAGATACATAAACTCACATATTATATTCTTGTTTCCATGTATTTTTATGCTGGTTTTTAAATAGTTTGATGGAAACTAACACTATACTATTTCAGGTAACATCATTTTCTGTGCCATCTGTGTATAGCATTATCCTGATGTTTCTGAAAAACTTCATTATCTGGTTCTTTAAATAAAGAATATGGGCAGAGATTCAAGGAAAGCCTGTCATATATGCCATAGGTTGTACTTAGTAGGACTTGATTTCCACATGAGTGGCTTTAAACTGCTCTAGTGTTTTAGCATTACCTCCAAGATTAAAAGAAGCCAAGCAGAAGCACATAAGGAGCATAGAAGTAGCCCCACCAAAGTCATTCAGCCCTTACTGAAGCATGGATTAACAGTTCATAACTCTTGGCAATTTATTGACTAATTTTATCTGCTCTAAGAAGGTACAGTATTCCAACTCAATATAAAATGAGTTAAAAATGGGATTTTGGAAAAGAAAGTGCAATTTTTGTGAAATAAATATTTTACAATATTTACCCAGATTTGCTAGCTATGAATTGATATGCTGTTTTAATTCACAGAGAAATTGATAATTAAAAAATAAAGAGAAAAAAGGAAAAATTACTGGATGCCAATCTCTTTGCTGATATAACCAAATTCCACTAATAACTCATTCTGCTTTACTTTTCTGCCCTGGCTTTTGAACCTTCACTGGTTCAAAACTAGCAGGGATTGCCAACATAATATAAATCACAATTGTTATACTAAAGCCAAAATAGGAGGGGAAGGAAGGACTGAAGGGATAAAGGAAATTAGAGAATTAGCTTAATGTCTATTGTGTGTAAATTGATGGGAATATCAAACAAAAAATAATCAAGCCAATAGCAGAGCAACCTTTGTGGGAGAAGAAATCAGTCCAGTTTCTGCAAAGGTACGCTTTGTGTTATCAATACTCTTGACATGTTTATGGTGGCTATAGATAATAAGTTAGGGTGACTCGAGAGAGGTACCGGTACTTTGCAGCTTTCAGAAAGCTCTTGACTAAAGGACAATGCTTTTACACTAATCGACATAGAGATAATACTTTGGTTCCACCATCAAGGCTTGGCATGAAGGAGAAGAGAGAGCATGAGAGGTTTCATTCTATAGGCTGGTACCCCCAAGAAACTAAATGTTTGTTTGTTGGTTTGTTTGTTTGTTTGTTTGTAGCCCCAAGAAACTAAATGTTTGTTTGTTTGTTTGTAGCCCCAAGAAACTAAATGTTTGTTTGTTTGTTTGTTTGTTTGTTTGTAGCCCCAAGAAACTAAATGTTTGTTTGTTTGTTTGTAGCCCCAAGAAACTAAATGTTTGTTTGTTTGTTTGTTTGTTTGTAGCCCCAAGAAACTAAATGTTTGTTTGTTTGTTTGTAGCCCCAAGAAACTAAATGTTTGTTTGTTTGTTTGTTTGTTTGTTTGTTTGTTTGTATTCTAGCCCACCCTTCTCCAAAGGGACTCAGGGCGGCTTACATAATAAAAACAATACAAAGTACAATTTTTTTAAAACCCAAATATCAACCAAGACTAAACCCCGAACAATTTAAAAACCATTCAATGAGACTCATTCAAAACACAATCATATCATCAGCCAGAGCAAGATATCAATGCTCATCAGCTCCAGGCTTGCGGGCAAAGGTGCATTTTCAAAACCTTTTGAAAAGCCAGGAGAGATAGGGCGGTGAATATCTCCGGGTGGAGTTGGTTCCAAAGATTGGTTCCAAAACAAATATGCTTAGTTGCTGTTGCCAGAGGATCCATAAAAGCAAAGGCTGCAGCCATGATGGAAGAAAAGAAAACAAGTGGTCCATTTCCTTCCTACTCTATAACCTGCTGTTTTGCTGTGTCTTTCAAATAAACCTGTAAGATGCAAGAGCTCTTCATTGTCAAGAATCAATCAAATCAGAGTAGGGTAAAGTAGAGTAGAGTAGAATAATAGATTAGAATATTAGAGTAGAACAGGATAGAATAGAGCAGAACAAAGAAGAGCGGACACCAATCTCTTTATGAAAACTTCAAATGCTGGTCCATTCACAACTTCGGTAGGCTGATTAATTGTTCTGTCAGGAAATTTCTCTTTAGTTCTAGGTTGCCTCTCTCCTTGATTAGTTTCCATCCATTGCTTCTACATTCAGGTGCTCTGGAGAATAGTTTGACTCCATCTTCTTTCGGAAGACCCTGGGATATTGGAACACTGCTATTTTATCATCCCTAGTCCTTCTTTTCATTGAAAACTAAACCTACCCAATTCCACTTACCGTTCTTTATATGTTTTAGCTTCCAGTCTCCTAATCATCTTCGTTGCTCTTCTCTGCAGTCTGTACATCTCAACATCTTTTTTACATCATGGCAACCAAACCTGGATGCAGTATTCCAAGTCATTATAAAATGGTCTTAATACTTCATGTGATCTTGATTCTATCCCTCTGCAAATGCAGCCTAGAACTGTGTTGGCTTGTTTGACAGCTGTATCACACTGCTGGCTCATATTTAAGTGATTGTCCACTGGGATTCCAAGATCCCTCTCACAGTTACTGCTATTAAGCCAGGTACCACTTATACTATCCCTGTGCATTTATTTTTCTTGCCTAAATGTAGAACTTTCACAATTGAATTTCATTTTCTTTGATAGTGCCCAATGTTCAAGTCTATCAAGTTCCTTCTGTCTGTATCTTAAGCCTATCTTCTGGAGTGTTGTCTAGTCCTGCCAAATTTGATGAGTTTCCCATCTATCCTCTCATTTAAATCATTAATAAATATTTGAGGAGTACTGGGCCTAAAACAGAACTGCATACTTCCCTCCATGTAGCTACAGCTCCATTGAGAACTACATGTTAAGTGTGGTTAATCAGCCAGTTATAACTCCATCTAATAATGATACTATTTATTTATTTGTTTGTTTGTTTGTTTGTTTGTTTGTTTATTTATTTATTTATTCAATTTTTATGCCGCCCTTCTCCTTAGACTCAGGGCGGCTTACAACATGTTAGCAATAGCACTTTTTTTAAACTATGTAACCCACATTTTTCTATCTTATCAAATAGTAAGTTGTGGTCTACTTTATCAAATGCCTTATTAAAGTCCGTTTAATTTATATCCGTAACATACGTTTGATCCACCAATTTTGTCACTTTGTCAAAGAATGCAATAGGATTTGTCTGGCATGATCAGTGTTTACTTTGATTATGACTTTGTTTGCCTCTAGGTGTCCATTGATTCGTTGCTTGATTATCTTTTCCAGAATCTTCCTAGGTATTGTGATAGGTTTATAGGTTCCTGGATCTATTTTTTTCCTTTTTTTAAAGATGGGGATTACATCAGCTCTTTTCCAGACCTCTGGCAGTTTCCCAATGCTCCAAGATCTTTGAAAGATATAGTTCAGTGGTTCTGAGATAATATGTGCCAGTTCCTTCAGAACCCTGGGGTGTAATTCATCTGGTCCTGGTGATTTGAACTCATCTAGAGTAGACAGGTGCTCATTTACCATTTTCTTCCCTGTTTTAATTTGTGTTCTTAATCAGTTTTTTTGTGGTGCTGTTTTTCATAGGTTGGGTTTTTCCCCCCTTTTGTGTAAAGACAGATGCAAAAAAATGAGTTAAGCAGTTTTGTTTTCTCCCGGTTCCTTGTCATGAGTAGGTAATTCCCCCCTTTTTTTCTTGCCACTTTTCTCCAGCTCTGACTCAACATCAGTAAAGAATAGATGAACATATAATATTATATTCATCTTTGTAAGCATAGTCTGGAAAAGCATTCAGTAAATGTACTCACAACAAGGAAAAATCTACACTTTTATGATCTATGCTAGTTCAAGGGAAAGTAGGTTTCTTATGCAATGAAATTGAGAAATACAGGGCATAGCAATTGAATGAAAATACTTTTATAATTCACTGTTTGAAACAAAGTCATATCTCTGGACTCTTTGTTAAGAAACAGCTCTAGGTATTCTGTGTATTAAATCTTAGATCTTGGAGCTATTCATGGATCTTTCCTCCCTGATAGAGATATTAGATTCATTTCAACCTTAATGCACATTTTATTATTATGCAGATTGAAACGAACCTGGCACTCTGGGCTAGGAAGATGCTGTTCAGAAAATATTTTTATATATTTTTTACATTTTATATAGTTTTTATATTTCATCCATAATCACTTTTGTTTCTTTCAAATATGATTCTTTAAAATTCCTTTATTAACAAGTCAGGCAGAGTGACATGTAAAGCTCCCTTGTACCCCTGGAATGAAAAAAGACTGTTAGAGATTATATGCAATGGCTTGCCTCCAGGAGTTGTAGATGATCCATCTTTGGAGGTTCTCAAGAAAATGTTGGAAATTATTTGTCCAGAATGATATGGGGCAGTGATGGAAAACCTTTTTTACTCCGGGTGCCAACACCAATAATTCAATGCCCGGGGAGGGTGAAAATGGTCTTCCCCCATTCCCACCTGGAGGCCCTCTGGAGGCCAGAAATGGCCTGTTTCCTAACTTCTGGTGGGCTCAGTAGGCCTGTTTTTCACCCTCCCCAGGCTCCAGAGGCTTTCCTGGAGCCTGGGGAGGATGGAAATGTCCTCCTCCGACTCCCAGAGGCCCTCTGGAAGCTGAAAATGTGAGCCAAAAACCAGCTGGCCGGCGTGCACATGTGCACTGAAGCTGAACCAGGGCAATGGCTCATGTGCCAGCAGATATAGCTCCATGAGCCACCTGTGGCACCCGTGTCATAGGTTCACCATCACTGATATAGTGCCTCCTGCTTGAGCAGAGGGTTGAACTGGAAGACCTCTTCTAACTCTGTTATTTTGATGTTCAAATAAATATTATTTATTTCCATCCATTCGCTTCTCTTCAAGGAAGCAACTCAGAACTGTAATAACCACATTATAAGTTGAAAAGAACATTGTTAGGTGCTGACTTTAAACCTGGGAATTGCCTAAATTCAATATGTCAACGGAAATCAAGCAGTCCTAGAACTTAATTATTTTTGGCTCTTCCTTCCTACTTGGACATTTTAAAATCTGCAACTTGCTGTTACAAAAATGCGGAGTAAAATGTTTATGTGTGTTGTGCATCCATTGTTAACAAAAAGAAAAATAGGACCTGGAGTTACTAGTACAGTATTTCATTTTTATGTTGTCTGCCCAGAAAGATTCTAAAATCCTGAATAGAATAGCGGAAGTACTCTGTAAGAATAGAAAAGTGGAAGTACTCAGTCAACTGAAGTACAGTATAATTGCCCACAAAAGGTCAACATACTTGGCTGGTAGTACCTCTACCACAATATTTGACATTTCAAGAGTAGAAACTCATCAGTTTGTTTTTATTTTTATAGTTCTGTGTTCTCAGGCACACAAATGTCTTTTGGGCACTTAACTCTATTGCTATTAATGGAGTATAATCAAGAAATCTCTAAAACAATTCTAAAGCACTCTAATTCTGCTAAAGTCAAGAGGAATCTTTATGGTTTGACAGATTATTTTGCAGCTAAATCACTTGCTTACAATCACTATGTAGTCATTATTTAACCTTTAAAAATGTGTGATTCTTAAAATAATTACCGGTATTTGAAAGAGGGTTGTCCTGTCATTATGTAACATTCTAAAGGGTGACATTGGTAGCAGCGGCAATGCTAATTGTGGAAAAACAGGATTGGGAATGAAAACTCATATGAATTATTTTGTTAAAGTTTTGGAGCCAGAACCAAACATGAATCTTTGCTAAATAGCCACCCTGGTTTTCTTTGAAATGCAGAACAGTAGTTTTTCATGTATATTCATCTTTTGAAGCAGAGGCGGAGTAATGACATGGACACAAGAGCTGGATTTAAAATGGGTCATTTTTATTAATTAAATTTGCATAATTTATTTAAATAAATTAGCATAAATTAACTATAACCCTAAACAAGGACCCGCAGGGTCAAACAATTACTTCCGGGGCAGAAAATGACGTCAGAAAAACTCCCGGGTAACATATGGGCATAGCTCCATGCTGATCCAAGTGAGGGGCCACCCCCTCACCTGACTCACTGCCATGCACTTGAATGTGGGAGGTCCCGCCGTCTATCCCATACAAGGGGAAAGAAATGGGCGGGACCCAAAGACAGTTTCCCCCCAATTGCTCAGGTTGTTTCCACCATGAGCCTTTGGAGAGAACCTGTCAATCATCCCCAAAGATGCCCAACGGAGAACACGCAGTTGCTAAACCACCACCCAGTTTTCCGCCCCTAGCCTGCCTACCCAAATGACCAAAGGTAAGCCAATTAGCCTAAACAGGGGGCAAAGCACCCCCTAACCGCCTATCCGTCACCGCAGTGTGGAATAGGCAAAAAAACAGTCGCAGAAAAAATACCGCAACCGCCAAAAATTCCTATTCAGCCCCCCTAAGGGCGAACCCCACTGGCACACTGAAGGGTGGGTGGGTGTTCGCTTTGTCGTTCATCCAGGGCAAAAAGGAGGCCCTGGAGCCTGTCCAGCCCTTTTATAGGGCTGCAGGCTCCGCCCCTGGATGACAACACTGGGCAGGCCGAAGCCTCCCAGGAGCTGGCCGAGATCTCGCAAGATCTCATGAGATCTCGGCCAAAAACAAGATGGTGGCTGCACCGAAGGCCGTGTCTCCCTGGCCCTGCCGCAAAACGGGCCGGGGATCAGTCACCGGCCAGGTATTCTTGGATGAAGCTACAAAACAACTTCATGAATTTAAGCGTTTTTGGTAAGATACTTCTTTCCTAGTATCTTGATTTAAGATTTTAAAAATTGCCATCTTCATGAGTCTGCGAACAGCTGTTGCATACCACCGACTTGCATATCAGCACATGCAAATGATGGATCATTTAATAATTAGAACTGCATTTTGAATTTTTATCCTTGCTATGTTCAAACATGTTTGATATTTCCAGGACAATCTTGAGAAAAAGTTAAAAGATGCTCTCAGTAAATAAAATTAATTTATCTTTCCTTGTCAACACTGAATAAAAGCTATTCAAAAGGATGATGGACTTTTTTTAAAGAAAGGCTTGTTCAGAATTGCTAAGATGTTCCCACTAAGATGTTCCCACAATGGCTGAATGGCTGATAAAAATGATGGAACTAACCGAGACACCTACATTGATTACTTTGATTAAATAAAAGAACACATCCAACTTTGTTTCTACTTGGAAACTACTTCTGGATTTTACCCTACAGTTCAGGGATGGGTTCCGGCTTAATTCTCTGCTGGTTCTCTTCCTCGTGCGTCTCGTAGGTGTGTGAGCTTTTTTACGCACTGCATGGGTGCGCAAACTTCATGCATGTGGATGCATGCACAGTGCTAAAAACCCAGCTTCTGTGCATGCTCAGAAACAAAAAACAAGATGGCAGGCACCTATAGTGCTTCCAAGAGAACTGGTTCAGGGGCATGTCCAGCCAGCCACTGCTGCTGTTTCAGTGAGCGGGAGAAAATTCTATCCAAATCAAACCAGCAGGAATCTACTTCTGCTGCAGTTCTTTCTTTTCTCTTTTCTGTTCCCCATTTTTCTACCATTTTCTCTTTCTTTTGTATTTTATACCCTGATAAACTTAATATATAAGCTAAGATGTTCATGTGCATCTTATTTACACTCATCAAATGCTTTGACTCTTAAGAGTCTTCGGAGAAGGCGGCATACAAATCTAATAAATACTTAAAATACTTAAAATACCAATTTTTTTACATCATAATTGTTCACACGAGCAAGATACAAATACACGTTTTACCGGACTAATTGACATTTGTTTTCAGGTTTGTTCTGATGAAAAAAAAAAGTACTTCCATATCATGATTAGAATCTTACAGGAGCAGAATAAAAATATTGGGAAAAGTTATTTCATCCAGGCATTTTCTATTAGAGTTTCATCTTGGGGATGGCCATAAATCTCTCTCTTGGAATGAAAACACTACCTCAGCAAGTTTAATAGCCGAAAAATTCAAGGATGAAGCTATAATAAGTTGCCTTTTCTGCAGATACAAAAGAAGTTCTTAGAATGACAAAGGTCAGCTATTGCAGGTTACAAACACAAGGAAACCTTGATTTAACAAATATTCCTATTCCCAGTTTAGTGGATTTCAGCTGCAACAGACCAGATTTCCATTGCTGCCTTGGAGTACACCATTGTTAATTATTGGCTGGGCTTTGCTGGGCTCTCACTCAATTATACAATGGCTCTAGGCACATGCATGGAAGGGGTGGGGGCAATCCCTTGCTGGGGCTGGACTAGCTGGGCTCCGGAGATGGGGAGATTCTTTCACTGGGGCAGTCAGCTTTTAGTCGCTTCTCTGGGGGATTGCTCACTGGTACCAAGGGGTTCTGTTCTGGGGTCTTTTCGGTTAGTTTACAAGACTGCAGTAGTCATACTTACTATGAGGAGTCTAGTTCTCTGATCTGTCTTCTTCGTTGCAGAGTATCGGGCCTCTGGCACTTGGGGGGATGGCAGCAGGGTAGTTTTGAGCTTTGCTAAGCATCGTGGGGCTTTTCAGTGCTGTTCTTGCAAGGTAGGAGTTGGTGAGCGCCTCTTACTCTCTCTATCTTTTACTCTCTGCTCAGAATCTTTTGGTTTTAATTTGCAGCCACCTGAGTGTTCCTCCGGCTATTCCTGGCTCTAAGTGGTTGGATGTTTTCTTCTCTTTTTTCGGTTAAGCTGGTCCCAGCATTTAGATGTTGATACATTTAATATTTAGAACTAATTTGTGTCTGTTGTCTTATTTTGATAGCTTCTACTCTATATCTAACACTAGGTTTTGGGGTCTTTTCTCTACTCTTTGTCTACAGACTACGCATCTTGATCCATCGCCATCTTAGAAAATTTTTTAAAAAATATTTGTACTTTGAAGTTATATATTTTACCGCACCTATAGCTTTGAGATCACAGGATCTTCTATTGAAAGCGTCAGGAGAAAAGTATTTGAAAGGTCACATATTATACATTAGATGTTGACCAAGAAACTGGCAATTACCAAACTCATTGTTTTATTCTTTTAGTTATGCTTTGGAGAGCCCTTTCATGATGATTTTCAGTACCTCTGTCAGACAATTATATCAAAGAATAATATAGAAGAATATAGTTAAACAAGAAGCACCAATTTCCTTAAATAGTCCCTGCCATCAAATTCATTTCCATTTGAAAATGAACATGAGAGAAAGGCATAACATTTTACCAGTCCTTTGCACTATGCATTATATTCCTGGGATTTCATTATTATAAGTACTGTACACCAGTGTATACCAGCAGTTTAATACTGTACACATGGGATAGATTGAAAACAGGGTTTTATATGGCACGAGAGGTCTTAAAATGGGATTTTGACAATGAGGGCCAGTTCTTTCCTTCCCCTATCAGATTTTACAACTATTCATGATGATTTTAAATACCAGCTTCCTCTGAAGTTATTTCTCTTTTAAAATGTCATTTAATTTCAGTTCTGTATGCATTCACACTGATTATTGCCAGTTTTTATTAAATTTATTAAATGGTTGCATCTTCTTTCTTACTCTCAACAAAGTTTAATCAAACAAAAACCGAAATGACAATGGAAGACAGAGGGCGTGTCATGCTGTCATCCAGGGTGTCACAAAGAGATGGTCACAACTTAGCAACTGAAGAAGTGATAGGTGCACTTTTTAAAGAGAATAATGGTGACTCTAGAAATTGAGATAGGTTGATTTCAGATTAAATTATACAGAGATATTTATTCGGTGGAGAAATAGAGTAAAGCCATGATGGCGAACCTGTAGTTCGTGTGTCACAGGTGGCACGCAGAGCCATATCTGCTGGTACGTGAGCTGTTGCCCTAGTTCAGCTCCAGCTGATTTTTGGCTTGTGGTGAGGCTCTGAGAGGCCCTTTTTGGTCTCTGGAAAACTTCCAGGGGGTCAGGGAGGCTGTTTTCACCCTCCCTAAGATCCAAGAAAGCTCTGGTGCCTAGGGAGGGTAAAAAATGGGCCTACCAGGCACATTAGAAGTCAGGAAGCAGGAAGCAGGGGACATCATGTGTGAGGGCAGGGCAGTGTGTGTGTGTGTGTGTTTGTGTGTAGGGTGTCATGTGCCTACCTATCTATCTATCTATCTATCTATCTATCTATCTATCTATCTATCTATCTATCCATCCATCTATCTATTTGATTGATTGATTGATATGCTGCCACTCTCAGGGTGGTTTACAACATATAAAAGAAAACAATAAAAATGTCCTAAATTCAATTAATTTAGACTAGCTAATCTAAAAACTCCCATAACATTAAAGTCAATCATTCCCATTCAAACAGCAAACATACATTGCATTCATAAGCCAGGGGGCTAGAGTCTAATAGCCCCAAGCCTGATGGCATAGATGAGTCTTCAGATTCTTGCTGAAGCTGAGGGGGTGGGAGCAGTATGAATCTTTGGGGGGAGCTGATTCCAGAGGGCTGGAGCCCCCACAGAGAAACTGGTCACTGGGACTCATGCGGCAGGAAATGGTCCCGCAAGTAATCTGGTTCAATGCCATGGAAGGCTTTATATGTCATAACCAACACTTTGAATATGGAGGATGGGGAGTGGGAGCATTGAATTATGGGTGTGGGCATGCACGCACATGTGATAGCTTTCGGCACCCTTGGAAAAAATGGTTTGCCATCACTGGAGTAAAGCATAGGAAAGTTTTGGTGGGAATTCAATGGATAAACAGGACACTTGTAGGACTAAAAGAAAGGAATGGAATGGAATACACAGGAAGAAGGAAAATAAGAATATTTATTTTGTCGAATACACAATGAGGGTTTTAGTGGGTATATATCTATATACGCATACTAAAATACATGATGAAGGTTATAGAGAAGATACTCATAGTAAAATATATCTAAGAAAGAATAGAAAAGAAGATATAGGAATAGAACATATCAATGAAAGAATAGAAGAAGAGATATAGGAATAGAAGAAAGGTATAGGAGAGCAATAGGACAGGGGACAGAAGGCACTCTAGTGTACTTGTACTTGCCCCTTACTGACCTCTTAGGAATCTGGATAGGTCAACCGTATATAATTGGTGGAACGGCAACAGTGGCATAGTCAGGGAGCTCAGGTTAGCCTTTCGGAACTTGTGAATTGAACCCAGCAGTCTGGTGCCCTTAAAGAGATTTGTAATAGGGAAAAGATGGCTCCATCAAAGCTAAGAATGAAAATGACTGAAAGGTGGTAAAAACTGACTGGCTAGCAGAATATCCCTCAGAAGTCAGTGGCAGTCAGAGAATAGAAGGGTTTCAAAGGTGTTATAAATTTGCCGTCATGTTAATGAAAAAAAAACTCACAAGAAGGTTGAACAAGAGGAATCAAGGGATGAAGCCACATCTGTCCTCACTGAGGACTGAGTCGTAACTAGGGATCCAAGCAAGACAGAGACTTTAATTTAAAATTAACAGACTCCGCCCTCAGATGATTGGATGAGGTCAACCCATCCTGGATGATAACTCCGCCCACTATGGAGAATGGATTTGGAATCTGAAATTCTGCCTAGATGGCTACTGGATGGATATTATGGAAAAACAGATTGTGATGATGGAGGAAGCATCTCCTGTTTAGGGAGATCAGTAATGATAGGCATTACTTGAACTGCTGGAGAGGGGTCACCCAGTAAAGAGTGCTGTCCAAAGTGTGGCGGATGAAATTTTTGAATTGAGTCTAATGTGCCTGGCAAAAGTACCTGAAAATGGCAGACAGAGAGTGGGAAAGAAGATTTGCTTCACATTAACAATGTAGAATTAAATATGCAGACTTTGGGAAGCAGCATCACCCTTGATAACATCAAGTAGAGTTGCATCCAACTCTTTGTGACTCCTGAATGACAGCATGCCAGGCTCCCCTATTCTCCTCTGTCTCCTTTGCCCAAATTCATATGCAGTGCAGTGATGATGCTATGCAACCATCACATCCTCTACCATTCACTTCTACTTTGGCCTTCAATCTTTCCCAACATTTGGGCCTTTTCCAAGGAGTCCTCTCTTCTTGTTTGGTGGCCAAAATGCTTGAGCTTGAGCTTCAACTTGAGTATGTGTCCTGTATTTTTGAGTATCAAAAATGTTTGAGCTTCAACTTGAGTATCTGTCCTGTCCAAAGAACAGTCAGAGTTTATTTCCTTTAATATTACTGACTTGAATACTTTACAGAATACAAAGTCAAATTGAGGGGGGAAACTACAAGTTATTCCCTCCTGCTTTGACATGGCATAAGTTTTTACAAGATGTTTATTATTCTAGGCTCCTGGAATCAAATCAACTAGGATAGGCTATGCCAATCTTTCCAGAATGTAACTAGAGGGCATTGTGTGCTGCTAAAGTTTCTTGTTAAATATGTCATAGTTCCCTTCAGTAGGTGATCTTGAATAAAAGTCACAAGGCAAAAGATCTTTTTCCAAGTCATCAGTAGCCTGAAGGAGAATAATTCCCAGAGCAAAGTCAAAAGCATATTTTGAACACTAAATGAGACTGGAAAAGGATGCTACCTTTGATGCCATGAATATTTCTTGGGCCTCATGACTCCCCTGGAATAGTGCGTCTTCCATACGATTCAGGTCAGAATTCTGGTGCACTCAATAAAGCAGATATGAAAAGCCTGAAAATGTTAAAATACTATAAAGTGCTTTAATGACTTTGACATTCCTTGAAGGTTCCCAAGACAGATAAAGTCTATTTTCACAAGGTCCATTTGGATATCACCTGAATTATAGCCAAACTAGTCTAAGGGAGCAAATCAAAGTCACATTTCTCTAGCTTAGCATACAGCGTGTATTTGAGAAGCATTTGCGGTACATTCCAAACATTTAGTATGACATCTGGGAGCCCCAGAAAAAGAAATTAGAATGTCATTTAAATATACAACCATATAAAGCAGTTAAAGCTAATTCATTCCAGTTGACATCTTCTGAATAAAATCAAAAAAATATTTCTACATACCCACACTGAACTGCACAGTTACATGTCTATGGAGATTCTTAGTCATCTAGGTCACTGTTGTCCCAAAGGTGCTTTTTCAGGATGCAACTGGACTTTTTTTTTTCCTTTGAAGACATTTCCTTCTCATTCGAGAGGTTTCTTCAGCTCTGTCTGGATGGTGGGAAATGGAAGGATTTATATTCCTTTCAGACAGCTACTCATTTGCAGATTAAGAAAGTTTATTAGAAAAAAGCTGAAAATGAGAACCCAAACTTTTTGGCAAATGAATTAATTTTCAAAAAGAGAATTTATATATATATTACTTAAAGCTTTTGGGTTTTGGATCTTTTTCTCCAACAATTTAAATTAATCTCTTCTAAGAAAGTAAATTGGTCTGCAGCTAACCTTCCTTTGTTTGCATGATACCAGTTACATTAATTGGTATAATAATTAATTGGTGTAATTGCTAAGTCCATTTATAACAAGACCTGATTTATCCAAAGCTATAAAAATTCATAGGAAGTATGAAGTTTGTTCCTTTCTTGGTGGGTGATTCCAGTTGATGACTATGGTGGGGGAAAGAAGTTGATCTGGTGGCTACTTTTTCTTGTATCTTTCCTCTTTAACTGTGAAGTGTTAGAAGGGGTCATACTTTGTGGTATTATGTAGTCAGAGTGTACAGTGTTCAATTGTACATCAATGCTCCATGCTCTGCTTGAAGTATTGTTGAAAAATAACAGAGTTGGAAGGGTTCTTGGAAGTCATCTAGTCCAGCCATCTGCTTGAGCAGAAGATCCTATGCCATTCGGAGAAATGGCTGTCCAGTCTCTTTTTGAAAGCCTCCAGTTATGAAGCATCCACAACTTCTGAAGGCAAGCTACTTCCTTGGTTAATTGCTTTTACCATTAGGAAAATTTTCCTTTAGTTCTAGGTTTCTTCTCCTTTTAGTTATTTTCCATCCCTGGTTTCTTGTCTTGCCTTTTTGGTTGTCCCAAAGGTGCTTTTTTTGGGAGGCAACTAGACTTTCTTGTTTTTTCCAAGAAGCTTCTTCAACTCTGATTGGATGGTGGAAATGGAAGGAAAAAAGCATCTTTGGAACAACCATGACTTGGATGATTGAGATTCTTCATAAAGTCTTTTGATGTTTGGAAAATAATACCCACCCACCCGCAATCATCTATTGGAACACTGCTATCATATCTCTCCTATTCATGAATTGAAGCCATGTGGAAGAGAGCTGTTTATCATAACTTTTCTGTCATTATGTGTTCTCATTTGAGTGGGGGGGAGGAGTGTCCTCTTGCATACTTGTAATGAGAAGATCTTGCCAACATCTGTGGGCCCATCTAGTAACATATTATTACTGCATCTTGAAAAATAAGAAGAATTAATAGTGATAAGTATTAACCAAAAACGAAAGGAAAATAAATCTGCCATGAATTGGTGAAAGTATGAGAAAGAGGAAAAATGCAATATAGCTGAACTAGAACAAATATTTAAATTTGTATGCCTTGGCAGCATGTTTATTAAAGATGGAGAAATGGTTGAAAAAAATTAAAACAGAAGGAAAGAGTTTGCTCTGTAGCAAACCCTCCCCCCCAAATATTTCTCAGAAAAGCAAACATTGTTATATATAAGAGCATACCTCTGCCCATTTGTCATAAGGAACTGAGAATTGAGTATATGTTGGAGAAATATAAAGGCAAACTGAATGAGAGGAAATTTATTTTATTTATTTATTTATTTATTGGATTTGTATGCCGCCCCTCTCCTTAGACTTGGGGCTACTTAAATACTGCATGCTTATTAAAATGAAAGGACAAACTCGTAAATTAATAGATATTGATTAAATACAAAAGAGAATAAAATGTATATTGAGATGGTTAGAGCTCTGTTAATTATCTTTGAAGAGTCCTGGAGAATTAGGCAAGTACCAGAGAACTCCAGGGAAGAAACAAACAAACAAGTGTGATCCCTGTCTTCAACAAAGAGGAGGGGGGAAAAACCCTAATCCCAGTCATTATTGACTAGTGGCCTGAAATCAATAGCTGAAAATATAGTACGGAGCTAATAAATCAGAGAATTTATAAGCAACTTGAAGACAATGCTGTGGATTTTTGAGAGTTGGCTGGCTTTGTCAAAAATAGGTCAGGTGAGACAAATCTGGTCTGCTTTGACAAGGTAAACTGCTTTAGTGGACAAGGAAAATGCTGCTTCAATTTCTGTAAATCTTTTGACAAGGTTCCACCTGACATTTTCATTGACAAGCTGTTAAAATGTGGGTTTGATGGCATTACAGTATGATGAATCCACAACTGGATCATTTGGAAAGAGTCAGCACCATTATTGGCTCTTTAACAAATTGGACAGCAGTAATCAGTGGAGGCTACTAAACCTGCATCCAGCAGTAACCTCCTCAATGACAGGGATAACTGCTGGACTGCAGTTGATGCAAAATTTGAAGATCGGAATAATAACCAGGAAGGTAAAATGAGATTTTTAATCTAAATCTGGATGGTTTGGAAGATCAGGCTAAGAGGAGCAAGATGTCTTTTCAAAAATGAAAAATGCAAGGTATTACATTTAGGGAGGAACAATATGGACATATGGATAGATGGGAAATTAATTACTTTGAAGCAGCGCCCCAGAGAAAGACATGGTGTGGTCATTGACCACAGTTTGACCACAAGTCAGCAATGTGAGCAGCTGCTAGAATGGCTAACACAGTTCAGAAGCAGCTTTTCATACCTCATCCCATCTCATTCCTTTATGGTTAGTTACTGTCAGCTTAGAATAAGGATTAGGAGATAGTCACAAAGATCATATCAGAGTTTGAGAATACCAGTATGTCCTGTGAGGACAGACTAAAGTCATGGGGTTGTTCAGTCCAAGAAAAGAACTCAGAGGGAGAGGCATTGTATCACAGGATGCCACAGGGGATATGTTCAAGAGCTGTTTTCCATCGACACATAAACTAGAACCAGAATTAATGGATATAAATTGCAGCTTGTTGTTGTTGTTTACTTGATAAGTCATGTCCAATTCTTCATGACCACACGGACCATAGCATGCCAGGCCTCCTGTCTTCCACTGTCTCCCAGAGCTTACCCAAATTCATGTTCATTTCATTGATGACACTATCAAATTACAAGCTATCTAGATTTCATTTAAATCGGAGGAAAAACTTCCTGATGGCAACTTCTATACATCAGTGAAGCAATCTGTCTGTGCAGATTGTAGATTCTTCAACTTTGCAGGATTTTTGGGGTAGGGGGAGTGGGGTAGGGCGGATATTAGGTAGCTGCCTACTGGGAAATCTTTGTTTTTCCTACATATTGCAGAACATTGGACTAGATGACCCCTGCGGTTGACTCCTTCCATGTTCACTATGTTCTGATTCTGATTCTTTGCTTTTGTTATAAAAAGATTGAAACATTTCAAAACAAACATTTGAAGGAAGCATAATAGTGTTGGGAGGAATGAGAAGACAAAGGGTCATGCTTGCTTAGAACTGAAGATACCTTGAAAAAGAGATACATGAGACATTTAAAGAATAAAAAACAGGGTATGGATCGATACATAGATGTGACGGGACAAGGATCTTTTGATGCTTAAGAAGCTGTAGAAATGTGCACTTAATGGTACTGGTTGGGTTTAACTACGTTTCTCTTATTTGTTTTTATCTCATGCTTTTAACTTAGCTACAACTGAGTGTTGCCTTTACATTTATGTTTTGTCTTCAAATAATTGGATTGGTGGAAAAAAGAAAAATATGTCCTTCACTTTGTAGGGCAATTTGGATGACAGAAAAATCATATTAAAAGATTAATGCTGGGGAAACTCTGAAATATCTTGTTCTAGATGCCTTTTCCCAGCAGACATTCTTCTGTCCTATGAGAAATGAATAACTTATGTGAAATGTTATTACATGAATTTATTTTGGGTGTGATGCTGTCAAACCACAAAATTGCAGCGGATGGCTCTGAATTATAGAATAGTGACTATTTTGCAAATTGAGTCCTGCTCTTTACATGAATGCAGATACAAGCATTTTAAAAACAGGGCTTGGATGTATCTAGGAAATGTGAAAACCCTCCTTTTAGAATAGAATAGAATAGAATTTTATTGGCCAAGTGTGATTGGACACACAAGGAATTTGTCTTGGTGCATATGCTCTCAGCGTACATAAAATAAAATATACATTTGTCAAGAATCATGTGGTACGACACTTAATGATTGTCATAGGGGTCAAATAAGCAATGAAGAAGCAATATTAATAAAAATCTTAGGATATAAGCAACAAGTTACAGTCATACAGTCAACATGGGAGGAAATGTGTGATAGGAATGATGAGAAAAACTAGTAGAATAGAAATGCAGATTTAGTAGAAAGTCTGACAGTGTTGAGGGAATTATTTGTTTAGTAGAGTGATGGCGTTCGGAAAAAAACTGTTCTTGTGTCTAGTTGTCTTGGTGTGCAGTGCTCTGTAGCGACGTTTGAGGGTAGGAGTTGAAACAGTTTGTATCCAGGATGTGAGGGGTCAGTAAATATTTTCCCCGCCCTCTTTTTGACTCGTGCAGTATACAGGTCCTCAATGGAAGGCAGGTTGGCAGCGATTGCTTTTTCTGCAGTTCTGATTATCCTCTGAAGTCTGTGTCGGTCCTGTTGGGTTGCAGCACCAAACCAGACAGTTATAGAGGTGCAGATGACAGACTTAATGATTCCTCTGTAGAACTGTATCAGCAGCTCCTTGGGCAGTTTGAGCTTCCTGAGCTGGCACAGAAAGAACATTCTTTGTTGCGCTTTTTTGATGAGGTTTTTGATGTTAGGTGACCATTTTAGGTCTTGAGATATGATAGAACCTAGAAATTTGAAGGTCTCTACTGTTGATGCTGTGTTGTCTAGTATTGTGAGAGGTGGGAGGGTGGAAGGGTTTCTCCTAAAGTCTAACACCATTTCTACGGTTTTGAGTGTGTTCAGTTCTAGATTGTTCTGGTCACACCACAAGGATAGCTGTTCAGATAGTTTTCTGGCTTATAATACAAAGGAGTTAATAAATTTAAAGTGAAAAGATATGAATGCCTGCCAGGATGTTGGTTGAGAATCTGGGTGACCATCAAAGGTCATGCAATAAACAGTAGAATTGATCTATTTCATGTTTTATTTAAAAAATAGAATAACTAGATATCCTCCACTATGACCACCAAGCCGAATACCTGAACAATTGACCTTTCAGCGTGACTGTTTTGAAATATCTGCATTAATTCATAATTTATTCATCATTTCTTTACAAAATAGTTTATTCATCCTTGTTGTATTTTTCTGACTGTTATAATCTCCCAGATAATAAGTTTGCATTTTTATGATGCCAGTTCCTGATGTGGAGGAAGTCTGGAAGCAAATGTCTGGCCTGTGATTTAAAAAGGAAATTAGCCTTATTGTAACCTTATTTTGAGGCAGATGCTGCACATAAATCATTTGGTATTTTGTTCATGGTTGCCTAGTATTTCAATTCATCTTACTGGAATTTATTTCTGAGTAGATCTGCAAACTATTTGTACTGCCCTATTTGTTCCAAAGGTGCTTTTTCAAGAGTCAACTAGACTTTCTGGTTTTTCTTTGAAGACATTTTGCTTCTCGTCCAAGAAGCTTCTTCATCTGAGAGTCAGTCAAAATAACAAATACGGTAAATATTTTGACTGCATTTTACCATTAAAAGAGGAAGTTGTACTTGCTCATTTCTTCTTCTTCCTCTTCCTCTTCTTCTTCTTCTTCTTCTTCCTCCTCTTCTTTCAGTATTATGTGTATTTGCAGATTCTGAAGCATCCAGGTAATGGTTGTCCCAAAGGTGCTTATTTTAAAAAGCAGCTGGCCTTTTTTCCCCTTTTTCTTGAAGATACAGTGATACCTCGTCTTGCAAACGCCTCGTCATACAAACTTTTCGAGATACAAACCCGGGGTTTAAGATTTATATTGCCTCTTCTTACAAACTATTTTCACCTTACAAACCCGCCGCCACCGCTGGGATGCCCCGCCTCCGGACTTCTGTTGCCAGTGAAGCGCCCATTTTTGCACTGCTGGGATTACCCTGAGGCTCCCCTTCATGGGAAACCCCACCTCCAGACTTCTGTGTTTTTGTGATGCTGCAGGGGAATCCCAGCAGAGGAATCCCAGCAGCACAAAAATGGGCGCTTTGCTGGCAACAGAAGTCCAGAGATGGGGTTTCCCAGCGAGGGGAGCCTCAGTGAAATTGCAGAATCGCAAAAACACAGAGGTCCAGAGGTGGGGTTTCAAGGACTTCGGTGTTTTTGTGATGCTGGGATTCCCTGCAGCATTGCAAAAACACAGAAGTCCAGAGGTGGTGTTTCCCATGAAGGGGAACCTCAGGGGATTCCCAGCAGCACAAAAACAGCTGGCAAAAGGGGTGAATTTTGGGCTTGCACGCATTAATTGCTTTTCCATTGATTCCTATGGGAAACATTGTTTCATCTTACAAACTTTTCACGTTAAGAACCTCGTCCCAGAACCAATTAAGTTTGTAAGACAAGGTATCACTGTATTTCAGTTTTTCAGAATTGAAGAAGCTTCTTGAATGAGAAGTGACACATTTTCAACAGAAACAATGAAAGTCAATTTCCTCTTGAAAAGAGCACATTTGGGGTTTTAGTATTATAGTTTATTTTGTTGTAAGGTGACTCACAACAAGTATGTTTTTGAAGGACCTCTTGTTCCAGGAAAGTGTGCAACTGGCACACCAGATGGTGGTGTGCACATGCTGCCATAAATTGCACATCTGTCTTAAATGGCAAAGAGATATTCTATTTAAGATTAAAAATTGATTACAAATAGAATATTCCCAGATTTGGGCAGCCTCAACACCCATAGCTATTTAATCTTGGTAGGAATCAGTTCTTCTCCATTCTAATTTACATAACCTTCAAGCCCCGAGGAAGCCACATATAAAGTCATTTTCGCACATGTGAAAGATTTTTTTGCTGTCTTATATAATTATACTTTTCAGCTAATCTGCATTTGTAAAATGCCTGCTGTCCTAAAACATTAGTCCCCAGAACTGAACTTGCTTCTCCAAGTAAAACAAAGTACAAATAAATATAATCATAATTGTATACAGAAATATTTACAAAATGGCATTACAAAGCAAGAATTATTTAGGAGACGTAAAACAATTAATAAAATTAAGGATGGCAAGAGGGAGAAAAATCACTCCCATTGAATTTTGCTTGAAAGGGTTGAATCAAATGCCCGTCAAGTTCATTTGGTTGAGTATTTGAGCAGTCTCTCAGAGATTAACTGGATACAGTGGCATTTGTACAATAAAAACTGGTAATTGCTAATGCCATCATAATCAATACAAGATCAAACTCTGATGATAAGGGGATCAATGTTAAGTACATATATAGGTAGTCCTTGACTTATAATCATTCATTTTGCATTTGTAATTGTGACTTACTACTGGTCCTCAAACTTACAACCATCACAGTCTTCCCAGGATTACATGATCAAAACTTGGATGCTTGGCAACCAGCATGTATTTATGAAGGTTGCTAGCGGCTGAAGTCATGTGTTTACCTTTTGCAAACTTCAAGAACTACATTCAACAACTTCAGTGATTCTTAGATTATGCTCACAGTCAGAAGCCTATATCTCTTGTAACATTTCTTGTTGATTCGGCATATTCTGGAATTGTTTTTAGTTAAAATATGTATTTTCATTTCAAATTAAATTTCCAGAACCTTCTGAATGATACTTTGGAGACCTTTCTAATACTTTTGAAGTATTTTTGCAGGTATGCCACATGTGTTAAAACATTCCTTCTGTTTTATTTTATTTCCAAGATTTGTTAGTCCATGATTTACTGTTGCTATATTAGAAATTGACAGAGTTGTATAATGTCTATTTTGTACCAGTTTTCTTTTGGATTATAAATTGAAGTAGATTTTATGGATTTTGTGTATAATTCTTCCCATTTTCACATCCATTTTATCGTGCATTTTTATTTGTATATATATGGCTGGGAATTTATATATACATCCAAGCAGATGGTATTGATTTGGTATGAGCATTTCAAATTCTGATATATATATATATATATATATATATGTATGTATGTATGTATGTATGTATGTATGTATCACATGTTTTTGCTGAATTTTTAAAATTAACATACACAAACACACACACGCACGCACACACACATACACACACACACATACATAAATATATATATAGACACACACACAGAGTACCGTTCTCTCATCTTTAAGATCAGGGTTTTTTCCTTACAGCAATTTATAAAATACATTAACTGTAGTATATTCCAGCCTTTCACTAAGTAATTCTTGCATTTAATCTGCTCATGGAGACTGAGTCAATCATGACTGCATATGTAAACTACATTTTCCTTACTATAGTTGTTTCCAGCATGAAAAGCATGTAAAAGAAGCTAATTGGAAAATTGTTGAATGTATTATTTTCTTGTGGAATTCTATGATTTTAATCAAACTATACCTGATAATATACCGTTACAGATATTTGTCCTCTGTGAAGTCCATTAGTTAGGCTCGCTCCTACCAAAATTGACATTCTGCTATTTGGCATTTTAGGGGTGGAAGGGTTTTTTTGTTCTAATTTTTTATTGTTTTTCTTAAAATAGTGACCCCAAAAACAGAACAAAATCACAAAAATAAAAATGCAAACATTATCAAGAAAAGGGGGCTTTTGGAAATGAAAAAATACAAAGAAAAAAGCTATAAATCATTTTAGCAATAGTTACAATATAACATATGGTTATCTAATTTTATTATTATTCAAATACATATATATATTTCAAATAAAGATAAAGGTTCCCCTTGCACATATGTACTAATCAGCCCCGACTCTAAGGGGCAGTATTCATCTCTGTTTCAAAGCCAAAGAAACAGTGCTGTTCGAAGATGTCTCCATGGTCATGTGGCCTGCATGACTAAACACCAAAGGTGCACAGAACACTGTTACCATCCCACCAAAGGAGGTCCCTACATCATTAACCTTTTAACCTTTGCAGTTTATATGAAAGAGTCCCATTTTCCTTCATAAAAAGGTAAGGGTTCCCCTTGCACATTTGTGTAGTCATTCCCGATTCTAGGGATGATATATAATATTATATATATTTCATTATATTTGTCCATAAAAAGGCTACAATTATAGGCAATCCGCTCATAGGCAGCAAGTGCAATCAAGTCTTCAATATACTGAGTGAAAAGAGACATGCATATTTTTTTTCAATATTGCAGTGTCTTTGGCCATTATATGGGCACAGGTAATCTATTTAATTTATTAAAGGCACAGGTAATCTATTATCTAGTTGTCAAATTCCAAATACTAAGTATGTAGTTCAAAAAAATGTTATCATTGGAAAATTTACCTTTTGACTTACAATTATATTGAAATAATCCAGTACAGTCATACCTCGTCTTACGAACCTAATTGGTTCCAGGGGGAGGTTCGTAAGACGAAAGGTTCGTAAGACGAAACATTGTTTCCCATAGGAAACAATGTAAAGTCAATTAATCCGTGCAACCAAAAAAAAAACCCGCAAAAAAAACGCTGCCGCCCGGCTGTCACCTTTTAAAACAGCCTGGGGGCTTCTCAGCGACCTCCCGAACACCGAACGCCAAACCTGAACTTCCGGGTTCGGCGTTCGGGAGGCCGCCAAGAAGCCCCCAGGCTGTTTTAAAAGGTGACAGCCGGGCGGCGGGGCTTCCCAGCAGCCTCCGAACGCCGAACTTTTGCCGAACTTCCGGGTTCGGGGTTCAGGAGGTTGCTGGGAAGCCCCCCAGCCCGGCTGTCACCTTTTAAAACAGCCACGCGGCTTCCCAGCAGTCTCCGAACGGTTCAGAAAAAATTTGCCTCTTCTTACGAACTTTTTTCGTGTTACGAACGCCAAACCCGAACTTCCAGGTTCGGCGTTCGGAGGCTGCTGGGAAGCCCCGCCGCTCGGCTGTGACCTTTTAAAACAGCCGGGGGGCTTCCCAGCAGCCTCCGAACGCCGAACCCGGAAGTTCGGGTTTGGCATTCGTAACACGAAAAAAGTTCGTAAGAAGAGACAATTTTTTTCTGAACCCCGGGTTCGTATCTCGAGTTGTTCGTGAGACGAGGGGTTCGTATCTTGAGGTACCACTGTACTTTCTTCCAAAACTTAAGTGTAAGTGTAAGACATTGTAAAAATAGATGTTTTAAAGAAGCACTATCCTTATTATATCTCCAACAAAATATTTCTGACATTCCCTTTCTGCACAAAAATAAAGGAAATTCTATAAATTCTAAATACTAGAGGGTTTTTTTTTGTTGTTGTATAAGTCATAGTTTATACTCGTAATTTCAGGTTCAATGACACTCTTGCCATAGATGTTAAAACAGTTAAAACAGTTCCAGGCAACAGAGTAACTTCTAATTCATTAGTCCACTCATTTCTTAGCAGCTGCATATCAAATTGATATATTGATAACAAATATCTAATAGTAGGTTTTTCAGCTTTAAAGAATTTAACAAGTTATTTTAGTGTCTCAGATGTCTCAGGAGCTGAAAATATCATTGCTTCAAACAATGTAATTTGAAACAATTCAAACTTAATGTAAACCACTCCATACTCAACTGCAGAAAATACAACTTCAGCCGGGAAACAACCTAGATGCCTTCCAGAAGGCTTCTTATTGGCATTAATCACTACTTGGAAGTCCTTGTGGCCCTTAGGAATAGAATCAACAGCAGCCTTAAGTTCCAGAATATAATTATTGTGTTCGTGCAACAACTTCTGCAGTTGGCTAACCAGTTGCGGATTAACACCTTGGTAGATTCCACAACAGATGTCCCTCTCATTGTCATCATCACCAACAAACTATATCTGGCTTAGATGAAGAAAAGAATATTATTTACAAATAAAACTAATTTGTGTTCAACTGAGTTATGTACCACTCCATAGATCTCCCTATATTGCTGAATAACCAAAGCCCAAGCTTTGCTACAGAAATGAAAACAAATTAAACTTACTACCCCCAATGCATCCCCCCCCTGGCCCTTCTAATCCTGCCACTTTAGAGCATGACACCAGGCACAGGGTAACCAGGGCCCGGCATCAACAATCTTGTCCCTGGAGTAATCAACTTGAGGTTCATATTAAAAGCAGGCAAATACTTATTAGTCCAAGACATTGATCCAGGGTGGTGCATTGCAGGCTACTTCAGCTAACTGCTAGCTGTATTTCAGCAGTTCAAATCTCAAGGTTGACTCAGCCTTCTAACCTTCTGAGGTGGGTAAAATCAGGACCCAGGTTGCTGGAGGCAATATGCTGATTCTGTAAACCGCTTAGAGAGGGCTGTAAAAGCACTATGAAGCAGTATATAAGTCTAAATGCTGTTGCTATTGCTATCTCACTTGTGACCGATTAATGTAGGGCAGTGGTTCTTAACCGGGGTTTTATTAAACCCTAGGGGTTTGGTGAGTCAGTCTCAGGAGTTCAGCGGAGCCTCCGCCACGGAGGTTGACACACCCGACTCATTGTGTAAATTTGTGATGACACACCCCGCTTGGTCATCACTTACTACAGATGATCACGTTACATTAATTGGCCAATCAGTGCTGCGGGGAATTTAGTGTGCTTAGTAGTCACCGTGTGACTGCCGTAGTCGTAAGTTGTGTGGTCGAGCAAAAAAAGAAAGTGATCGGACGAATATGTACAACATGGATTCACATGTATCACGGAACGTGATGGGAGTCAGCGTCCTATCTGCATTATTTGCAATGCCAAGTTGAGCAACACTAGTCTCGCACCGGCAAAACTGAAGGAACACTTCTTGAAGCTGCATGGAGATGGGGAATACAAGAACACAACGCTTGCTGAATTCAAGGTGAAAAGAGCCAGATTCGATGAAAGGGCCACTCTGCCTGCTCTTGGATTTGTACCCGTGAACAAACCGATCCTCACCACATCGTACGAAGTTGCTTACCTGATTGCAAAGCAGGGCAAGCTGCACACCATCGGTGAAACACTCATAAAACCAGCAGCGTTAAAGATGGAAAATCTGATACTCGGAACAGCGGCCGAAGGTAAATTATCCCAAATTCCTCTTTCAAATGACACCATCAGTGACAGAATAGAGTGCATGAGTAAAGACATCTTGGCTCAAGTAGTCGCAGATCTAATTTCAAGTCCGGCAAAATTCAGCCTCCAACTCGATGAGACCACAGACATTTCTAATCTAAGCCAGCTTGCTGTTTTTGTGCGCTATGTGAAAGACAACATGATAAAAGAAGAGTTTTTATTTTGTAAGCCTCTTACAACAACAACGAAGGCAGCTGATGTGAAGAAGCTTGTGGATGACTTCCTCAGAGACAACAACCTTTCATGGGATATGGTTTCTGCAGTTTGTACGGACGGAGCTCCAGTCATGCTAGGAAGAAAGTCTGGTTTTGGTGCGCTAGTAAAAGCTGATGCACCACACATCATTGTTACGCATTGTTTTCTGCACAGGCATGCATTGGCAACAAAAACCTTGCCTCCAAAAATGGCAGAAGAATTAAAAACTGTAGTGGAATGTGAGAACTATGTGCGAAATAGTGCTCTGAGGCACCGCATCTACAGTGAGCTGTGTAAAGAAATGGGCTCTGAATTCGAGATACTCCTGTACCATTCTAATGTTCGGTGGTTATCCCGGGGACAGGTGCTGAATGGTGTTTTTGCCATGCATGTGGAATTAGCCCTGTTTTTGCAAGAGCACCAACATTGTCATGCAGATTTTATTTTATTTATTTATTTATTCATTTGTCCAATACACAAATACATAGGAAGAAAAATAGACATGTAGTAATATATATAAGGGTAAAAGTGAACTTAGAGGAGAGGATATATGAAAGAAAGAAAATATATATGATAAGTGAGAGAAAGGAAAGACAATTGGACAGGGGATGAAAGGCACACTAGTGCACTTATGTACGCCCCTTACTGGCCTCTTAGGAACCTGGAGAGGTCAATCGTGGAGAGTCTAAGGGAGAAATGTTGGGGGTTAGGGGTTGACACAATTGAGTCCGGTAATGAGTTCCATGCTTCGATAACTCGATTGTTGAAATCATATTTTTTACAGTCAGGTTTGGAGCGGTTCGTATTAAGTTTGAATCTGTTGCGTGCTCTTGTGTTGTTGCGGTTGAAGCTGAAGTAGTCATTGACCGGTAGGACATTGCAGCATATGATCTTGTGGGCTTCAAAAATCCTGAGTTCTTTCTCATTTTAGCGTACATAGCTGATATATTCGCAGCTCTAAATCATCTCAATCAGCAGATGCAGGGTGGTGGAGTCAACATCATGGAAGCAGAAGACCTGAAGGCTTTTAAAAAAAACCTACTGTTATGGAAACGATGAACAGAGAACAATAACTTCACAAACTTTCCCCTTCTGGATGACTATGTAAGTAAGATCGAAGATGTGTCTGGATCGGAGACATTTCTGTATCCATGGAACTGAGGCAAACAATTGCCACGCACTTAAATCAGCTTGCAAAGTCTCTTGATGGCTATTTCCCTACAAGAGAGTCATATCCAGCATGGGTGAGACAGCCGTTCACATTTGCTATTGAGACAGCAGATGTCAATTATGAATACCTCAATGAAATCATTGAAATTCAGCAGAGCCAGGTTCAACAGCAACTCTTCAGAACAACAGCACTCTCAACGTTTTGGTGTCAACAATTGGAAAAGTACCCAATTATTGCTAAGAAAACCCTGGAATTTTTTATACCATTTTTTACAACATATCTCTGCGGACAATCCTTTTCAAGGATGCCGGACATAAAAACAAAGAAAAGGAACAGACTTTGCTGTGAAAATGACATGAGAGTAGCACTTGCCAAGGTGAAGCCATGCGTATCTGAACTGGTCTCTCCAAAACAACAGCAGAAGTCACACTGATTTGCAGTATGTAATTTGTTGTGAGTTCCTGCACTGTGTTGGTTTTGTTCTTTGATCAAGGTGATCTTCATGCACGGTTTATTTTGTGTACCAGTAAAAAAACATATACCTATTGTCTGTCTGGGTTCCCCCAGACGTCAACACCAACTAAAAAGAGTATCCAGACACGCTGGTAAAAAGCAAAGTCATTTTATATCTTTGAAAACAAACACAGATAACAAAAACTGTTCTTACAAACTGGAATGCTATGAAGCTTCACAGAAGAGTCACGACGGCCAGACAATACAACAGGCTTCTTGCTGGCACACACACCACTGTAGATAATAAAACCCACGCCTCCCGCAAGTTTTCAGCCTTCGAGGCCACAAGCCAGAATCAGAGATGCCAAGGATCGAAGCAAGGTCACAGGACTCCCAAAAGATAACTCTCCACAATACAGGAAGGGCGGGCCTGCCTTTTCAACCTTTCTGAGGAGAACCACACCCAAACCCAGCTGTTGCCTATCAGGGATGGAAATACCTGGCTAATTGTCCCCTTCTTTGTACTGCCCTTCTCTGCCTCATATCTATGATGGCTTGTGCATTCTCATCTAATGACTCCAGGCTACTCGCTGGGGAGAGCTCCCCCCCGGGGGTCTCAGGCTGTTCTCCCTCCTCCTCGTCCTGACATTCCTCTTCCCCGTCTGCCTGGTCCTCCTCCTCCTCCTGTTCCTCGTCCTCCCCCTCTGAGCATGGAGCCGGCAGAGTTCCAGCCGTTCCCTGAGGAGCCTCAGACTGAATCACAACACCTATGTCTTGAATTTGGAAAAAAAATCATATTTGATTTATCACTAAAGAAGGGTTCTATGAATGTGCATATGAAATTGGTGGGTTCGGTACTTCAAACAAGGTTAAGAGCCACTGATGTAGGGGCTATTAGATGTATATTTTTTTACAGCATGTCTACTGAGTAAGTTTAGATTACTCCCGTCTTTTAATAGCTGAAGGAACCAAGGTACTAATGGAGTTGTATAGACTCCATTTGGTATAGATACACCTAGATATTTAATGGATTCAATACAAATACAGAATTGATATCTTTTAAATGGATAGGTATTTTTTCATACAGGAATCAGTTCTAATGTGGAACAGTTAATAACAGTATAATAATAATAACAGTATATAACAGTATCCAGCTATTTTACTAAAAGCATATATCTTTTGCATCAACATTCATAGTATGAAATTTGAAAATAAACAAAAGAATGTCATCTCAGGGTGCTAATTATCATCCAATCTTGTTGATTGATGTTGATATAAAGATTTTAACAGCAGTGTTAGCAGATAGATTACAGCAGATGATATTGTTTGTCATTAAAAATGATCAAGCAGGGTTTACAAAAATTAGGCAAGCCGCAGACAACAGTAGGTTACTTGTAAATCTAATAGACTTGAATAAAACTAAGGATCAATCTGTAATTTTATCATTAGATGCTGAAAAAGCCTTTGACAGAATACATACATAGTACATGTTTGCCATACTAAATAGATTTAGATTTCCTTTAGAATTCATAAAATGGATTATATGAGTTTAAAATGAAGGTTAATGGCATCTTTTCTCCTACTTTCCCACTATGTAGAGTAGGGCAGTGATGGGGGTAGTAAGTTTAATTTTTTTTTCCATCTCTGTAGCAAAGCTTGTGCTTTAGTTATTCAGCAATATAGGGAGATCTATGGAGTGGTACATAGCTCAGTTGAACACAAATTAGTTTTATTTGTAAATAATATTCTTTTCTTCATCTAAACCTCACAATACTAGCCAAGTGTTGATGCAAAAAAAAAAATCATTTATTTTGTTAACCATGATAGGAAGTTTGCCTTATAATACCATTTTAATATTTGAAAGAGCAAGGCTACCTCTTTTTCTTGTTTTACATTCCCCCACCCCATTTAACTCTACACCTTTTCTGGCTCTATGTACATTTTCTGACAATTTCTTGCCATTCGTGTTAAGTGGGTCCCCCCCCAACGAAATTAGATTTGTGCCATTTGAAACATGTAATTTATCTTTGGCAAAGCGTTCCTTTTGATCAATTCAATTAATTCTAACCAAAATGGCTATAGATTTCTCTAACTTTTGAAATCTTTTTGGATTTCTTGCCATACTTTAGCATATTTATTGTTGTATTGTTGTATTTATTGTTGTATATATTTTAACCTGCCAAATGCATATCACATTTGTTTGGTTTGTTTGACAGCCAGATTCTTCTTCCAAGAGATTAATTTCTCCTTGTGTTAAATATCTTATAATTAGTTTTGGTTTTAGGGCATTGATTCTGGTATTCTCCAAAGCTGTAAACTGTTTTCATTAGCTCTTTTATTGCTCTTTGTAGTTTTGTGGTGACTGACACTGCTTCATCTGGATTACATTAAATTATATTCCTCTCCACTGATTTTAAGATCTGATAAGACCTCAGACCTTTTCTGCCAATATTTCTAGAACAGAGATAAATATTAAAGGACAAGGTAGATACCCTTACCTATCTTGTATCTTTGCTACTTTGAAAGTCTGCAGAGGATGTTCCATTAGCCGTAGTCTTTGCTGCTTGCTATTGAGATAGTGATTTAGTTGCAAGAATATTTATTTAATATTCTTTTTTAGTAAATTTTTAGCATTTAATTTCTTATGTGTGTGTATTTATGTATGTAACAACAACAGAGTGCAGGTTTGCAGTCAGAGTTTCCCTTCTCCTAGTGGTTGACCAGGGAGTCTTTCATGTCTTGTCATGCTCTTAGCATACTACATCACTTGAAGAGACCACCTTCATGACCGTTGACCTATTCTAGTAGGTTTTACCTGCTCAGTTCACCAGAATCTTCACATGCTTAGGATAGACAAGTCCCTATCTCACCAAAAGTCAATGACCCATCGGTTACTCTCAGCCTGGTTTGGCCAGCCTGTCGAAGCTGTTTGTTTATTTTATTTTATTTTATTTATTTTGTTTTGTTTTGTTTTGTTTTGTTTTGTTTTGTTTTATTTTATTTTATTTATTTATTTATTTATTTATTTATTTATTTATTTTATTTATTTTATTTTATTTTATTTTATTTTATTTTATTTTATTATTTATTTATTTATTTATTGTTTGATTGATTGATTGATTGATTGATTGGATTTGTATGCGGCCCCTCTCCGCAGACTCGGGGCGGCTAACAACAGCAATAAAACATTATATAACAAAATCCAATACTAAAACAGTTAAAAACCCATTATATAAAAACCAATCATACATACAGACATACCATACATAAAATTGTAAAGGCCTAGGGAGAAGTGTATCTCAGTTCCCCCATGTCTGGCGGCAGAGGTGGGTTTTAAGCAGCTTTCGAAAGGCAAGGAGGGTGGGGGCAATTCTAATCTCTGGGGGGAGTTGGTTCCAGAGGGCTGGGGCCGCCACAAAGAAGGCTCTTCTTCTGGGTCCCGCCAAGTGACATTGTTTGGTTGATGGGACCCAGAGAAGACCCACTCCGTGGGACCTAACTGGTCGCTGGGATTCGTGCAGCAGAAGGCGGTCCCGGGATGTGGCCTGCTGCACATGCTACAGCTACTAGGAGCTGAGTGACAGATAGGGACCAAAGGTGAACAAGCCACCCTAAAAGCTGCCTTAAATAAGCTGCCTTAAAAGGATGTGACATGCCCCTACACCAGAGGTGCTACCCCTCCCTGAGTACGCCATACATCCCAAATCTTATGGAATACCTTTTGTCGTATCTACCCAACTTTATTTACAGAAGGTTTTTAGGCTTTCCCATATCTGAGCTTCAGAAGCAGAATCATTTTCATCTTTGCCCCCGTGAGCATCAGAGACTGAATGGCATCGTCTCTGATGGCCCTTCCTTTTTTTTAAACATTTCTTTGCACAAAGCTGGCAAAATAGCCCGCAACTCAGGCTTCCAATTCATCTTCTCCTTGTGATGTAAAGAAGGAGAGAAAAAAGAGCAAGGAGTTTTTCAGGACAGGAAAAGATAGCTGAAAATTGGATGTGTTTTTATGTAGCTGGAAGTGGTGCTACCTTGAAGGCAGGTGCCACGAGGAAGAATCAAGAACCACTGCAGAACAATGTGCACAAGACCCAATCTTGCTGGATGGCACTAAAAGATAATAAAATCAAAGGGACTGAAAACTTCTAAGAGGTCCAAGGTAACAAGCAGTGTCACAGTCTGGCATTGGTCATCCACCACCAAGCTGGTCACAGCAGACAAAGACTTTAGTGCAGGCTGGCTGGAATAAATCCAAGAAATCAGTTTCATCCATATGCATCTGGACCTGGGAGGCCACACTTTCCCAATTACCTTAATGAAGATTAGAATATTTGAAGATTAGCTTATAATTAGACATTTCTTCCACTCCAGGGAGAGGTACAGTAAAGCCCATGGAGGTCAATAAAGGACTTACAACTGCTCCCTTTAAGCATGCATTTAACGAAGCATTGCTTTCAAAAAAAACATTGATTACCTCTCTTAACTATGAAGCCACTCTCATCCAGTTAATCAGCTAGATAGGGCTAGGATTAAGGAAATAAGCAGTAACCTTCATCTCTCTAACCACAATGACTTCCAAAGATCTTTCAGTTGAAAATAACCTAGAAGAATGTCACAGAGAGTTATCAGGTTTAACTTTGTATGACCTGTCACAATATTGGTACCCAAAGTAAGGTGAACCTAATTAATTGTAAAGAATGATTAAAAAAAAATAACCTATAGCTATCCTTTGGCTGTTCCAGCTCCCTCCCCCCCAAAAAAACAAACCTTAATGGAGGAGGTAAGGCAGTATGTGAAAAAGTATTCCCTACACCAGTGATGGCGAACCTTTTTTGCTTCGGTTGCAAGTGAAGGGCTACCAATTTTTTTACTACCACACTGTGGGCGTGGCTTATGCAGGATGCCCTGCATTTTCTTTCAACATCTTTCAGTGCAAATTGGGTACTCTGGGGTGGAGCTCCATTTTCACTACCCCACTGCGATCCCGCCTGTCCAGGTAATAGCCACCCCTGTTTTCATGCCAAAAGGGTGTTTGTGGGTGTACTAGCATGTGTGCATGTTCCCACACCCCTTCCCTCCCCCTATGCATGCACATACCCCGGCTGCTCCCATGCATGTGCACAACCCACCTCCCCGCGCATGCACACAGGCCTCAGTGAAGCCTGAGACGTGAAAAAACAGCCAAATGGGCAAACTTCAAATTCAGAAAAAGAAACTTTCGGTTTGTTCCATTGTGCTGTTTTTTGCACTCTGGAGGGTTTAGGGAAGCTTCCTGAAGCCCCGGAGTGCAAAAAACAGCCCAATGGTCAAACCGGAAGTTCAGAAAATGCACTTTTTTAACCCTTTGGGTGGTTTTTTTACACTCCGGGGCTTCAGAGAAGCTTCCCTGAACATGCAGAGGGCAAAATGGCCTTTCCCAAGGCTATAAATTAGTTGGCCAGCGTGCACATGTGTGGCTTTGTGCCAGTGTTTCATTGGGATAGAACATTTTTATTGGAAATTTATCTCTACAGTACGTAATCAAATTCCTAACATACCAAGTATACCATTTAAAGATCATTATCATCTTAGGGCAGTGGTTCTCAACCTGTGGTGCATGGACCCCTGGGTACAGGGATGGGCCACATGCCAGAATTTATTTATTTATTTATTTATTTATTTATTTATTTATTTATTTATTTATTTATTTATTTATTTATTTATTTATTTATTTATTTATTTATTTATTTATTTATTTATTTTTTGATTTGATTTGATTTGATTTGATTTGTATGCCACCCCTCTCTGGAGACTCGGGGCGGCCAACAATAGTAATAAAACAATGTACAATAATAATCCAATAAATACTAAAAATGATTAAAAAACCCATTAATATAAAAAACATACATACAGACATACCATACATGAAATTGTAAAGGCCCAAGGGGAAAGAGCATCTCAATTCCCCCATGCCTGGTGGCAGAGGTGGGTTTTAAGTAGCTTACGAAAGGCAAGGAGGGTGGGGGCAATTCTAATCTCTGGGGGGAGTTGGTTCCAGAGGGCCGGGGCCACCACAGAGAAGGCTCTTCCCTTGGGTCCTGCCAAGCGGCATTGTTTAGTTGACGGGACGCGGAGAAGACCCACTCAGTTGGACCTAACTGGTCGCTGGGATTCGTGCAGCAGAAGGCGGTCCCTGAGATAATCTGGTCCAGTGTCATGAAGGGCTTTATAGGTCATAACCAACACTTTGAATTGTGACCGGAAACTGATCGGCAACCAATGCAGACTGCGGAGTGTTGGTGTAACATGGGCATATTTGGGAAAGCCCATGATTGCTCTCGCAGCTGCATTCTGCACGATCTGAAGTTTCCGAACTCTTTTCAAAGGTAGCCCCATGTAGAGAGCATTACAGTAGTCGAGCCTCGAGGTGATGAGGGCATGAGTGACTGTGAGAAGTGACTCCCGGTCCAAATAGGGTCACAACTGGTGCACCAGGCAAACCTGGGCAAACGCCCCCCTTGCCACAGCTGAAAGGTGTTTCTCTAATGTGAGCTGTGGGTCGAGGAGGATGCCCAAGGTGCTGGAAATGCCGTTCTGGCAGCAGAAGCAGAGCACGTAGACTCACTCCATTGCCACTGGGCGTGCATGCGCAACCAGTACATTCTGGTAAAAAAAAAAAGCCCCGAAAATTACACACACGTGCATCATCTTGTGATTTTAAGCTTCTGTGCATGTGCAGAAGCCAAATCCTGCACTGGGCATGTGCATGCAATGGGCACGTGTGTATTCCCGGCCCATTCCAGGAGCCCTGGGAATGGTGGCCTGCTGCTGCCTGGGAGGGTACAATGTCAACACGGGGTCCACAAAGGCTTGAAGAAATGTTATGATTTAAATCTTAAGTCTTGGAGGTCCGTAGCCATGGTCTATGGCTTCAAAGGAGGTCCGTGGTGAAGAAAAGGCTGATTACCACTGTCTTAAGGTAATTCCTCCGCATGATATGTTCAACCACACGGAGTAGTTTGTTGCTATTCATCTTCCCCATAACTCTTTCAAGTAAGATTGTAAGTAAACAAATAAAGAAAAACATGAGGGAGAGATTTAAAAATGAGCTGCTTTAAACTGGAAGTGTAAAGTCAACATTTCATTGCAGTCTTAAAATGAAATTAGCCAATATTTCTTAGGTGGTACCAGATCATTAATGAATTTTGTATCCTGATCTACTGTAGAAACAAGTAAAAGTACTCCTGGAAAAGAGAAGAAGGAAATTAAAAGGATGTTTTGTAGAAGATCATTACGTTATGGCAAAGAGCACTTTGCTGATGAATTCTTTTAAAGTGGGTAGCCCGTGACTTAGTCAAAGGATCATTATCATAAACCATTTTAACGGCATCCTTGTGACTGACGGAGCCAAGATAAGAGCATGAGGGGAAAAAATGAAAGAAATCTTTCAATAAAATCTCTGGAGGCTTTCTGAAGCACCTGGCTGTCAGCATTTCTGGATCAAAAGGGAATAATCATGCTACTGAAAAGAAAATAAACTGTGAGAAACTCATGTTTGCCATTATTGCAAAAAGATTGACTGGTGATTTAACAACCCAATCTACAAATAGGTAATTTTGTTTTTTTCCTGAAAAGGGAGCCCTGTGTGTTAAAAGCTCTGCATCCATTATGGTAGCTGCTGGGAACAGATTATTTTTTTCTCTTTCTCCTGAAGCAGATGTAAGATTGTTTTATATTGTCTTGGGTAATATAAGTGTCCCTTCAGCCAATGAGGATTAGGTCTCTCAAATTGTATATCTTCGTCCTCCTGACTCTTTGACCCAGTCGGCCTGAGTAGGACACATGATTTCCTGCTCCCATTCTTCCAAGGTGTTTTTCCACCACATTGGTCATCGAGTTTCTGCCATCTGTGAGATTTCCTCAACTGACTTTCATTTCATTGGAGTCGCTGGGTGGAGGGTGCTGAGGGCTTTGGCTCTTCCCACTTGCCAAACTGAGAGCCATTGACAAACAGGGGGAGTTTCCCTTCCGATTTTGGCCTTAGAGCTTCCTGTACTCTGTTCTTTCTGGCTTTGACAACCTTTTGAATGCTTACTATCACTGATTGTGCTTAATTGTGACTGGAGCACTCATGTACATGTGACCAATGGCCAGGGTCAACGGACGGAGCCGTTTGCTCTGTTGCCGCTTGGATGGACTTGAACTATCGCCACATGAGCTATCATGCTCAAGCAGCTGGCTTCCATCTGCTCTCCAGCAGAGGGATTTTGGCCCCACAGGCCGGTATTCACCACCCATATTTTGGCCGATTATCTTGCCACCAGATTCGTCCCAATTGTCAGCCTTGCAACAGGAGCTACACTCCTGGATTCAGCCTGTCTTCCCTTGTGCCCTTTCTGCAACAGGTGCACTCAAGTTAGCAAAAGCCATTTTCAGTTGGTCACATTATGAGGCAACAACTATCGTTCTCTACAGAAGGCCATTCTGCGGAGTGATGGCCATCTTAACTGCACCGGTGGCCATTTGCGGTATGGCGGTGGCCATTTTACACATGCCTAAACAGTCTAGTTATAGTGGCCATTTTGAGTGAGGTGGCAACCATTTTATGCCACCTAGGCAAATTAAGTGTAGCGGCAGCCATTTTCTGATGGACATTGGCCATTTTAAAGCTGCCTAAGCCAGTTTTTAATTATTTTCTGCCATCTTTTCCTTGTGGCCCAGAAATGGCAGAGGGCGGCAAGAGCAAATACAAAAGCCACTTTGCCAAGAGCCAGCATAAGCTGCCAGCAGTCTCAGTCCAGGAGACCTCTCCTGACATGGCCAGGTCATCTTCTCATAAGGAGAGGACCCACCAACAGCATTCGTCTGCTTCTGTTGACCCTACCAAGATCTCTAGGGCCACCCAAAGGGATGACAGTTGGAGGGCTAGGGCACTGGATAAGATTTGTGCCAAGTCCAGCCACAACAGCCAGGAGCCTCATCATGCTCACCCAGGCCATCCTGCCTCCATGGTCAGGAGTGACCAGGATGTTAGCCAAGCTGAGGTGGCCTCTCTACATCCCTAGGAAGCTATGTCATTGGGCAATCTGGACCTAACCATGGTGGACAATGACAACTGAGAGTTTCCTACCCACCACAATAACTCGGGGCTTCGGCTTCACAGGCCACTGTGACCTTTATTCCATCTCCCATAGCAACACTTGACCCCAATGTACAGGTGCTGATAGTAGCTGCTGTAAAGCTCCCATTCACTGTAAAGCAAGTATTGATCAAGGGCAGGGGTTTTATTCCCTTTTGTTTGTGATCCCCAAATCCTTGGGTAGGTGGAGAGCGATTCTTGATTTGAAATGCTTAAATCGCTACATCATATACAAGTGGTTTTAAATGGACACTCTTCACTCTATCTTAAGTAGCATACAGAAAGGGGACCTCCTCAGTTCAATCGATCTCACTGAGTCCTACCTGCACATACCAATTCGGGATCCCCAAACTTTTTATGATTCTGTTGTGCAGGCTTCCAGTATGAGTATAGAGCCCTTCTATTTGGATCCAGGACTCCAGCCAACTCTTTGAACATCCAGACAGAGGCTCCAAAATTCTTCCCACCCAAAATCTGGCAGATCCCCCTTCTTTTCACTTATTGACTCTTGGGGATCAAGTAATTTCCTGTGGCACATCAGGCTGCTTAGTTTTTTAAAAGGCGAACCACTCCCCAATATTTCTAGCCATTTTGAAATGTGTGGAATTGTGCTAAATACATTGCAATACATAAATTGAATCATAGCTTTAGTACATTATTGTTTACCTTGACAGAAAATCAAAATACCTCTTTCAATGTCTAAAATCCCCTTTTGAAAGTATTCCTTCCAATGGGAATTACTTTTTTAAATGTTTTGGCTAAAAACATTGTATAGAACCAACAGAAGTCTATGTATACTATTTTGATTATTTCAAGAACACCACGAACTTTGAATTGAATTGTAATAAATTACAATTGAATTGCCCTGCTCTATTTAAAAAAAATATTTTGAATTGAGTCAGACATTTATTTATATCTTGCCTTTTTATTTTTACAAATAACTCAAGGCAGCAAACATATCGAACACACCTTCCTCCTTGTATTTTCTCACAATAACTACTCTTTGAGGTGGGCTGAGAGAGAGTGTTTGGCCCAAAGTCACCCAGCCTACTTTTATGTGTAAGACAGAACTAGAACTCACACTTTTAGAGAATACACAAGTGAGCAAAGAGGCACTACAGCCAGTGTTCCCTCTAATTTTTTTTTGGGGGTGGGCGGAAAAGTATAGTGTCTGAGCGGCAGTCCCTTCGGGACTGGGCGGCACAGAAATAACAAACAAACAAATAAATAAATAAATAAATAAATAAATAAATAAATAAATGGACAAACAAACAAACAAACAAACAAATAAAAAACCCACCCTGTTTTGCCTCAGAGAATTTCAAAATAAAATACTGTACTGTGTGTCTATAACAGTGAGCTCATAATAGGGCAACTCTATCAATATCAAAATGGCACTTAAATAGTTGAGCTAGTTTCAAACTAAATTTTGATTTTCTTTCTCTCTTCCTTACTCCCATTCTTTTTCTTTCTCTTTTCCTTCCTCTCTTTTTTCTATCTGTTTCTCTCTCTTCCTCTCTCTCTCCTTCCCTCTCTCTCTCTCCTCTTGGCTTCTGGGCAGGTTTGGAAAACTCTGAGTTGATGATGATTTTTAAGTGAGCGATTGCTCACTGCTCAGCTTAGAGGGAACTATGACTACAGCAGTGTTTTCCAACCTTGATTTAAACTTTATGTCATGTCCTTGGCAACAACAGGGGGCGCTAGTTTGGCAGGAACAAGGTTGGTTCCCATTGGTTGTTCAAAAAGTATAAATAACCTGTCAGTGTATATTGTTCTCAGTTCTCCGTCTGAGGTTCTATTGTGTTAATAAAGTTGTGTTGCTGCATCAGCCGTATCTTGGGGTCATTTACTATACAGTACTTTACATATCTGGAAATTGTCATGGTTGGGAAACACTGCACTGTAGGATAGATAGTCAAGGAGTCCTTGGAAAAAATAGGACACTGCCTAAGATTTTTTGTAAACTGCATATTTATAACTGAGGTAATGTGTGAATCATAAGCATCATTCAAACATCATAGCAAGCCATAGTTATATGTGTGAGTAATCCTTCAAAGGTCACATTCTGGCAGAAGTCATCTTCAAGAAAGCGGATGTGCTACTGGGTTCCAATAGATCCGAAACACGCAGTGTGCAAGGCTACAGCCAAAAGTGAATTGGCAGAGTTCTTTTTATCACCTTCCATTTTTTATTTAACATTTCTACGGTTATTTTAAAATTAGACCATTGCTGCTATCATGGAATCAAGAGAACAAGCTATCTCCTGCAATTTGACATCTGTTTCTTTAGAACAGTTCAGAGCAGACCATTATTCCATGTGCTAAAGTTGCTTTTCCTTTAAATTATTTTATTGCTTATCAACTTGAAGTCCTAGCCTCCTCTCTATTCTGTTCTTTTTGCAACCCAATCAAGTAACTAATTATCACCTTCTGCAGTACTACATGCCAACACTTTATAACTCTCCTGTTTTTTGTAGTTTGTATTTTATTATAAGCTGATGAAACTGCCCACCAGAGAGTTGGACACATTCTTCTTTCTAGCTTTCCTGCTAATTATGGTCATATTTTACTCATTTTTCATCATTTAACCCCATTCATCTTCAAGTTTAAATTTTGTTCTTAGATTTACTACTTTTTGTGGATTATGTAATATTTATGTGGGAAAAAGTTTGAACACAGTTTGAACACAGTTTATTTCACAATTGGCTTCTTATGCTACACCCTCCCACTGATAATAGTTATGTCACATTATTTCTGCCAACACATGCAAAATAAGAGGTAACTTTATATCTTTGGGTGAAAAAGAAGTTCTACTTATGAAAGCTGCGTATTGATTAAACTGAAGTCATTGTTTTGAAAATAAAGGTATACAGGAATGTCCAAACTCATGGAATGTATGTATGTATGTATGTATGTATGTATGTATGTATGTATGTATTATTTATTTATTTATTCATTCATTCATTCATTCATTCATTCATTCATTCATTTGTTTATTTATTTATTAGATTTGTATGCTGCCCCTCTCCGGAGACTCGGAGCGGCTCACAATAATGTAGCATTATTTAATGCTATAAACAAATATCGTCTTGCCATAGATTTAAAGAAATCTGTCAACAATATCATTTAGGATGTGCCAGTTAAGATACTGTTAAGATGCTGGGTTTTTCAGCTAGAAAATCAACAGCCCAGGCTCTTGAGCCGAGACACCTAGTAGTTCAAAAGCATGCAAATGCTTATACCACTCCATGATGTCATGCTAGCCACATGATCAGGGAAGTGTCTTCAGACAGCACTAGCTCGTGACCTTGAAATAGAAAGGAGTGCTACCCCCTATAGTCGCCAATGACTAGCGGAGTAAAATCTTCAGGGACTCCTTTCGTTTCCTACTTCCTAACTTTTTACAACTACTTTTTCTGACGTGGGGAAGCCACATCATTCCAGTGATAGTAGTATCGACTACTATCTTTCATGTGACATCATTGCATCGCAAGATTCTCAGCTCTTTGATTGTAATTAATAAAGACAATGGTGTACAAAATATATGAAAGAGGACCATATGACAACAGGATGTCACATATATTGTTGTAATATGTTACAGAGAAGAGAGCAACAAAGAGACAAAGCTGTTGATAAGAATAGCAATGAACTAGTATGAAATGTCAATTGCATATATTAGATGCATTTTGGATACTGTATCATATCACATTTATCTTAACCGTCTGTACTTCTTTTAGAGAGAAATCACCAGTTGAGGTTACACAATAAAATTGGATCTGAACATTATGGTTCCACCCACTTCTCAAATGGATTATTCATATCATAAATCTCCCCATTCAACCACCTAATACCAAGAGCAGGAGGGGGAGGGGGATACTATGACAATATGGATGTCATCAAGAACTTTAAAAATGGGGAAAATGAACTTCTACAGCAGCTCCTCAAAAATTTGCTTTTCTGCACACTCGTCCTGAATTTGCCCCTCTCTTTCTGAAAAGCTAGAGTTCAGATTTTATTTATTTGTTTGTTTGTTTGTTTGTTTATTTATTTATTTATTTATTTAGTCCAATACACAATGAGGGTTTTAGTGGGTATATATCTATATACACATAGTAAAATATATCTAAGAAATAATAGAAAAGAATATATAGTAATAGAACATATCAATGAAAGAATAGAAGAAAGATAGGAATAGAAGAAAGGTATAGGAGATATAGGAGAGCAATAGGACAGGGGACGGAAGGCACTCTAGTACAGTTGTACTCGCCCCTTACTGACCTCTTAGGAATCTGGATAGGTCAACCGTAGATAATCTAAGGGTAAAGTGTTGGGGGTTTGGGGATGACACTATGGAGTCCGGTAATGAGTTCCATGCTTCGACACCTCGGTTACTGAAGTCATATTTTTTACAGTCAAGTTTGGAGCGGTTAATGTTAAGTTTAAATCTGTTGTGTGCTCTTTTGTTGTTGTGGTTACAGCTCTTGATCATTGCAAGGTCAGGATGATTTTGTACAAGAACACAAAACTGGGGCAAAACATTCTGAATTCTAGCTTTCCTGTTGTGAAGTGAGAAAGTTGTTAAATGAATTTTGGCTCATTCACAAAATGCCCCCATTATTCTTTCTCCCATTAAGCATGTCCCTGGGACATTGCAACCTGCATAAAGATGAGTCAGTTGCCAAGCAATCAGATTTTGGTCATGTGTTGCTGCAATGGTCGTAAATGTGGGAAACAGTCACGTCACTGTTATAAGGCAAGAACTACCCGTACAAAAGATTAGCTTAAAGAATATTGTATTTCTCAAGTTAAGGCATATTTTGAATTATATTTACTATACTGTACTATATTGTATTCTACGTATATCTTTTGTTCTAAATGTGAAAAATACTTTACTACTACTGTACATTTAAATGGGAAAACCATATAAAGACTACACAAATTGGACAGCTCAACATGCAAAAAGGCATTCATATAAAACTATATGAGTTTGGTAGTTGACTTGCTCTGTACTTTTATTGTTCCTTTTATTACAGTGAGTATTTTTGAAATACTGCATTCGGAATGAGTCCATTATTTTTAATGTGAGCTCATAACGCTTCTATGCATGCAAGTCAATGAAAATGGTTGTATTGAATGCTGATGCATCATTTATTGAATACAGATGAATACTTCTGATGTATCTCTCTTGGAGTGTCAAGAGTAATGTTGGATTTGAGAGATTTTGCATTACTGGTGCTCAAAATTCCTACACTATACAGTATTTCTCGGTTAGATAGCAAAAATGGTCTGTGCAAATTGTGGAGTTGTGGAAGCTAAAATGAAGATGACCCTCTATTCTCTCTTCCCTGCTCAAAAAAACAACTCATTGTTTTTGGACTTTTATAATTGTTTAGAAAAGTCCTTCCTCCCTTTCTTGAAAAATCATCTGCTTGAGTTATCGCCTACAGCCTCAAGTTACCAAGTCCACATACATATTTTCTGTCTCAACTGAATTAGGTCAGTGCCCAATTACAGTATATCCATTGCCAGCCCTTTCAGCTGTTTAACAGAATATTCCTGTTTACAGGATGAGTCAGTTGTGGAACCCACTCGCTTGCAGATATATGAAACACTGTTTCCAATTATTTCCCCATTTCCTTGAACATTTCCTTAAGAATTTGATTATGTGCTATAAAGTCGATGTCAGCTCTTAGAACTTAGAATAACTTTATTGTCACTTTGAATGTACACTAATTGTCATACATTAAAATGAAATTTCATTGCATAAAGCTCTCAGAGGGTCACCATTTCCAATATACACTACATAAACATGACAAAATAAATGAATACAAAATTATGCATATACCCATGTATATTATATGACACAGAGAAACAACATAGTTTAGTTCAAATGTATACATGTACATGGCAAGAAAAACAAATCTTGTGAGTTTACCAGATGGACGGCTTAGAGAACAAAGCTGTTATAGAATCTGGTAGTCCTGCTAGAAATACTTCAAAACCTCCTCCCAGAGGGGAACAACAGAAACATACCATAAAGTGGGTTTGTGGGGTCTCTAACAATTCTTTGTGCTCTAAGCATGTAGTGCTTATAAGCAGTATCCTGAATAATGGGAAGTGAGCTTACTATAATCTTCTCAGCATTCCTTACCACTCTCTGTATGGACTTTCTATCTAAGGCACCGCTGCCACCAAGCCAAACAGCGATGCAGTTTGTTAAAATGCTCTCAATTGTGACTCTGTAAAAAGTGGTCAGGACAGAAGGAGAAAGATGTGATTTCCTCATCTGACACAAGAAATGCAGAAGCTGGTTTGGACACTTCATTAACGATGATGTGTGGAGACAACAGTTCATATTTTTAATTATCTTCCTCTCCCCCAATACTTAATGCTGTTGACCACAGTGCAACAGTACTCTACAGCTGTAACCTTCATACTGAATGGACTATGACCATTCTGGCTCTTTCTAAAATCTACAATGATATCTCTTTTGTTTTAACAGCTACGTACTGTAGGTAGTGTGGGAACCCATCCTCAGGGAGTGTCTCAATCTCTAGGATATGTGCACTAGGCTGTTCTGTGCATAGTATTCATGTTGTCCCTGTTTTTGTGTGTCTTTTAGTTGTTGATTGGAGTGTTGACGGCCATCTATTAAGCCATTGATTGTTGTTTCCTTGTGTTGCTGTGCCCTGGGCCTCTAAGTACAGGGAAAGCTGATGGTAAATCAGCACTTCTGTTGAGTGATAAAGGGCCCTGAAAGCTTAGAAGAACAAACTTCTGAGATTGGATCGCACAACTTTACCTGGGACACACACATTTGCCTTCATTCACTGTAGATATGATTTGCTGGGTGATTTGTTTCCAACCTGGCTCTTCAGGTTTGCCAATGGTGCATCTTTCACTGCTATAATCAAGTTCACCCATCTTCCTACAGGTCATCCTCCTCTCCTCTTTTCTCCCACCTTTTGCAGCATGTTGTGTTTCTCAAGAGGGATGGGTCTCTTGTCCAAAATATGATCACTTGAGCCTGGTTACTTGTGTCTTGATTGAAACTTTTAATTGATTTGTTTTGTGATTTATTTTTGTCTTTTCTTGGCTATCCAAGGTATTTTCAAGTCTCTTCTCTAACATCACAGTTAAAAATCATCACATTCTTTCTATCCTGTGTCTTCCAAAGTCCAACTTTGAATTCTGTGAATTGTCTCAGGGAAAGCCATTTCCTGCATGATTTTATCTTTATAATTATGGAGACATCGTTTCTACATATCTTTTCCAAGGCTTTCGTTGCTAGTCTGTAGAGCAGTGATGTGAAACCTATGGAACACGTTCCACAGGTGGTACGTGGAATTATATCTAAGGGCCCACGAGGCATTGCCCTATGGCAGCTCCAGCATTCATGTGCACACTGGCCAGCTGATTTTCACCCTTCTTTTTAGCCATTTTCACTCTTCAAAAGCTTCAGGACAGAGACTACAAAAAATGGCCCAATGGGCCAACCGGAAGTTAAAACTTCCAGTTGTCCTGCTTGGCTGTTTTTGCCATCCCCAAGATTCAGGAGGCTTCACTGAACCCCGAGGATGGTGAAAAATGCCCCAACAGGCCAACTGATGCATTGGGTGTGGGCTATTGCATGCACTTTGGCATCCAAGTCAAAAAAGATTCGCTATCACTGCTGTAGAGTAATTTCTCGAGTTTGTTGCTATTTTGTTGATAGTTGATCTTAAAATGCAAAAAAAGAAAAAAGAAAATCCCTATCCCTCATTTCAGTATCTTCACAGTCAATTCTGGTTGCTGCACCTGTGATCATTACTGTAGTTTATATTTAATCTTAGACTATTATTTGATTTAATGCATATTTAATGTTTATATATATTTAAATTGCATATTTACCATTTAATTAAATTTATAGCTAAACTATATTTATTTGCAAATTAGAGATAATTTAAATAAAATAACTGGAACTATAAGTTATAAATATCAGTGTATTAAGTGTTTCAGGGGAGTAAAAGAAAAAGAATTTCCTCTTCAGATTTTTACAAGATGATTTAGCACAGAATGGTATGATTTTCAATATTACAGAAACAGTTTCATCTCAGATAGAATTATTTTAAAAAACTGAAAAGATTGGAGTAGGGGATATGTTACTACACTTTCTTCTGTTTAATCTAATCATATGATGATAGAAATAATCTATTAAATTGGTATGCTTGTACACTTCCCAACCTTCGATGATTAGATTGCTTACAACAAACAAATTACAATGAAATCAATGAAAAATAAAAGGTGTAAAGGTCAAAGATGGCAACTAAGGGATCTCCCTCTCTCTTACCAAAGGCCTGGTGGTTCTTCAAAACAGAAGTAGAGTAGTGCAGGACTTCCAGAGGGAAGGCCCTGCTACAGATAAGCCATGCTTCTGTGGTTCTGATTGATGGCATTGTTTAATTGAAGGAATCAATTTATTTATTTATTTATTTATTTATTTTGTCCAATGCACAATACATATTGAAGAGGATAGACATGAGTTATTATATATAAAGAAAGGATATAAAAGTCCAATACACAATGAGGGTTTTAGTGGGTATATATCAATATACACATAGTAAAATACATGATGAAGGTTATAGAGGAGATACTCATAGTAAAATATATCTAAGAAATAATAGAAAAGAAGATATAGGAATAGAATATATCAATGAAAGAATAGAAGAAGAGATATAGGAATAGAGGAAAGGTATATAGGAGATATAGGAGAGCAATAGGACAGGGGACGGAAGGCACTCTAGTGCACTTGTACTCGCCCCTTACTGACCTCTTAGGAATCTGGATAGGTCAACCGTAGATAATCTAAGGGTAAAGTGTTGGGGGTTTGGGGATGACACTATGGAGTCCGGTAATGAGTTCCACGCTTCGACAACTCGGTTACTGAAGTCATATTTTTTACTGTCAAGTTTGGAGCGGTTAATATTAAGTTTAAATCTGTTGTGTGCTCTTGTGTTGTTGTGGTTGAAGCTGAAGTAGTCGCCGACAGGCAGGACGTTGCAGCATATGATCTTGTGGGCAATACTTAGATCTTGTTTAAGGCGTCTTAGTTCTAAACTTTCTAGGCCCAGGATTGAAAGTCTAGTCTCATAGGGTATTCTGTTTTGAGTGGAGGAGTGAAGGGCTCTTCTGGTGAAGTATCTTTGGACATTTTCAAGGGTGTTAATGTCTGAGATGCGATATGGGTTCCAAACAGATGAGCTGTATTCGAGGATGGGTCTGGCAAAAGTTTTGTAAGCTCTGGTAAGTAGTGTGAGATTGCCAGAGCAGAAGCTACGTAGGATTAGGTTTACAACTCTTGAAGCCTTCTTGGCTATAATGTTGCAGTGGGCTTTGGCACTTAAATCTTTTGTTATTAGTATACCAAGGTCTTTAACCGAGTGGGGATTATCTGTGATAATTTGATTATTCAGTTCGTATTTGGAGTTCAGGTTCTTCTTCCCAATGTGTAGGACAGAGCATTTGCTAGTTGAGATTTGGAGTTGCCATGTGTTAGACCACTCAGAAACAGCGTCAAGGTCTTTTTGGAGAGTAGTTGTGTTATCGGTGGTGTTGAAGAGTTTTACATCATCGGCAAAGAGGACACAGTTGCTTGTGATGTAACTAGGGCCAATGTAATTAATTACTACATTATTTAATTATCAATATACATTAAAGCATGCATCTAAAGCTTTGCGATAACTTGGTATGGTAAAGGGAGGACATAATAGAATACATTATAGCTTTATAACATACATGAATGTTTAAACTACATATGGTTCATATCGTTGGTCCAGTAATTCCCAACTTACCTCTGGATTTGCTTTATTATTGCTTCTCACTTTTGTGAGAGAAGAGGAAAAGAAGTAGAGAGGAAGAAAGAAAATGTGCATTCACAAATGCTAATAAAAAATATTTAGATGTACCTATATAATTTCCGCTCAATTAAAACTGCTTCCTACAGACCAAACTTTAGAAACTATATATAAAGCTTATTTAGAACTATGAATCAAGCTTTAAAAAATATTTTATGTCTCAACACATGAATTTTTCTTTTCTCTTTGATGCAGATATACAATATAACCCCACAGATTTATGGCCAATGGTAATGCATAGTCAAATTGTCACGGAGGGGGGAAATATTTGTTGTGAAATCTTTGTTGGTTTCTGAGTTTGGTTGTTTGCTTGCAGACTTTTCATTACCCTGCTAGGTAACATAACCAAAACTAATGAGTGCAATGTTTTCTCCCTGTTTATTTAGTGTAGCTTGACCTTTCTGAGCTAGTGAGAGTGTGATTTTCTGCTTAGTAGTTGATTAGTTCCTTGGTAGGTTTTCTGCTTGCTTTTTATATCTTTGCTTTTGCTACTCAAGATTAAACAAATGAATTCATGTAAGGGTGACAAATGTAAGGTCAGGAATGGGTAAAATTTATTTTAAAAAACTTCTAATTTAGTTAACTTTTAACTAAGATTCTCAAAGTCTCTGTTCATCTGGAAATCTTAGAGGACATACTAGTCAAGAATTCACCGCTTTTCTCCAACAAGAACTGACTATCGTAACAAAATCATTTCTTCAACTAGGCCCAGGGACACTGTTAAATCAGAGGCTGGAGGCTCGGGAAGGTTAACAGCTCTTTATTTGCATTCAGGAACAGTTGAAGTGACTAGCTCGCTGGTAGGAAGTGACTTGGAAAACAAGCGGCAAAACCCGCACCTTATATACATTGTTACTAGCACAGAGATTGGTGACAATGTTTCAAGACTTCGCGCTGGCGCTTCCTATTGGCTGAGCCTGGAGGCTCCTCATTGGTCGCGCCCAGGCTTCCCATTGGTTGTGCTAGCAGGCTTCTTATTGGTCGCCCTGCTCCAATCAGCTATCACCTTTATTCTACAGCTTGCAAACGTAACACCATTTCAAAAGTACAAACATAACAGACACCTAGTGATTAAGTTATATAATGGTAGTGTCCACACCTGTACTGTGTCGCTCACACTTTTATCTTTCTGTATACTCCCACAGCTATTACACGTGTGAGTAAAGGGGACAGATGAAGATAGCAACTGTTCTCAGAGCGAAAATTGTCAGTCAAGTACTAGATAAAGAAACTGCTTAAATCTTGGAATCTGTCATTCGGGTGTTTAAAATGTTTTTTTGGCAAAGAGGAAACAAAACCACTCTTTCAAGACCTTTAGCCCTATATAAATTGATTTTGTCCTTCCTAGAAGTCTTGAAGGTACTTGCAGCTGTCATTTAGTCTTTTGTTAGCATGGGCAGGTGAATACTCCAGTACTCCATCCTGTTGTGGCTTTGTTGAGAACGTTTACACAAAGTTGGGATCTCTGTGCAGTAGGATGTGTTACAAATGTTTCAGAAAGGGAAAATTGTGCATTTGTGTGTGTGTGTGTGTGTGTGTGGTGAGCATGAAATCTATTTAGTTTTAACATTGATGCAGAATTGAATTTGTAACAAACTCTTGTTTCAGAAGCAGAACTGTGTGCTATGTGCTTTCTTTGTACTTTAATAGGTGGTCGGGCAGTAGGAAAAGCAAGTAGGATGCTTGGCTGCATAACTAGAGGTATAACAAGCAGGAAAAGGGAGATCGTGATCCCCTTATATAGAGCGCTGGTGAGACCACATTTGGAGTACTGTGTTCAGTTCTGGAGACCTCATCTACAAAAAGATATTGACAAAATTGAACGGGTCCAAAGACGGGCTACAAGAATGGTGGAAGGTCTTAAGCATAAAACGTATCAGGAAAGACTTCATGAACTCAATCTGTATAGTCTGGAGAACCGAAGGGAAAGGGGGGACATGATCGAAACATTTAAATATGTTAAAGGGTTAAATAAGGTCCAGGAGGGAAGTGTTTTTAATAGGAAAGTGAACACAAGAACAAGGGGACACAATCTGAAGTTAGTTGGGGGAAAGATCAAAAGCAACATAAGAAAATATTATTTTACTGAGAGTCATAGATGCTTGGAACAAACTTCCAGCAGACGTGGTTGGTAAATCCACAGTAACTGAATTTAAACATGCCTGGGATAAACATATATCCATTGTAAGATAAAATACAGGAAATAGTATAAGGGCAGACTAGATGGACCATGAGGTCTTTTTCTGCCGTCAGTCTTCTATGTTTCTATGTTTCTAATATTAAATATCCACAGAAGATTAATGGAATGACTAGATGGCTCCTTTCAAAATAAACGAAGAATCCACATTGCCACTAATGGAAATAATTAACATTGGGGTTACAATTTAGTGCCCTGAGAGTAAATCCTACTGAATTCAGCAAAGCTTGCCTCTGAATTGAAAGAGGGTTGTGATAATGATAACAGAATAACAGAGTTGGAAGGGACCTTGGAGGTGTTATAGTCTAATCCACTGCTCAAGCAGGAAAGCCTATACCACTTCAGGCAACGTCTTCTTGAAAACGTCCAGTGTTGGAACACCCACAATTTCTGGAAGCAAGTCATTCAACTGATTAATTGTTCTAACTGTCAGGACATTCTCCTTAGTTCTAGGTTGGTTCTTTCTTTCATTAGTTTCCATCTATTGCTTCTTGTCTTGCCTTCGGATGCTTTGGAAAATAGGTTGACACACACATACCCCTCTTCTTTGTGGCTGCCCCTTAAATATTGGAACACTGTTATCATATCGCACTAGTCTTTCTTTTCATGAAACTAGACCTACCCAATTGTTGATGATTATGTAACTTTCATCAGAGGGAATGAAATGAACAAAGCAGCGGTGGTGTTACCACTGCTCCTGGTGTGCTGTGCATGCAGATTCAGTTATCTTGCAGGTGTGTGCATGCCATACATGCATGTCCTCGGTGTGTTTTTGCTTCTGCACATGCACAGGAAGCAAAAACGCACTGAAACCTCATGAGGGGATGCGCACATGCGAGAGATTTCAGTTTCCGGTCACAATTCAAAGTGTTGGTTATGACCTATAAAGCCCTTCATGGCATCGGACCAGAATATCTCCGGGACCACCTTCTGCTGCACAAATCCCAGTGACTGGTTAGGTCCCACAGAGTTGACCTTCTCCGGGTCCCGTTGACGAAACAATGTCATCTGGCGGGATCCAGGGGAAGAGCCTTCTCTGTGGTGGTCCCGACCCTCTGGAATCAACTCCCCCCAGAGATTAGGACTGCCCCCACCCTTCTTGCCTTTCGCAAACTACTCAAAACCCACCTCTGTTGTCTGGCATGGGGAAATTGATTCCCCTGGGCTGTTCTGCTTTATGTATGGTTTGTATGAGATGTATGATTGTTTTTTATATTAAGGGTTTTAAATTGTTTTAATGTATTGGATTTATACTGTTTTTTGTTGTGAGCTGCTCCGAGTCTCCGGAGAGGGGTGGCATACAAATCTAATAAACAAATAAATAAATAAATAAATATCAGAACGATAAGACCAGCGGTAAAACCTACTTACCCTCCCTATCAGTTCGGAAGTGCGTACTTTGTGTGCGTGCCACTGTCGTGCATGCTTTTTTTGTGTGTGTGTGCGGAGTTTGCGAAAGGCAAGAAGGGTGGGGGCAGTCCTAATCTCTGGGGGGAGTTGATTCCAGAGGGTCGGGACCACCACAGAGAAGGCTCTTCCCCTGGATCCCGCCAGATGACATTGTTTCGTCAACAGGACAGAGGGTTAAAAACAAGAAAATGGCGATGTCTGGACAGGTGGGCAGAGCCTAGCTCTGCCACTGCTACCATTTCTCCGAAGCACCATTGGCCACCGCTACTGGTACACCTAAACTCCAAATCCTCAGAGAGGGGTGGCATACAAATCCAATCAATAAATAAATAAAAATAAATAAACTGGGCTGAACTAGTAACATTTCACTCCTGGACATTCATCTCGTGTCACATCTGATAGGACAGACAGACATAGCACAGGGAGAGGTGGTCCCTCAAATAACCAAGTTGCTTTACCTAACTCAGGTAGGAGAAGAGAAGGCAGAGCCTAGGAGTGGAGTCAAGCGAGTAATCAGTCTAGAATCTTTCCATTCCCACAAATGGTCTAAATCCAAGCCCTCTTGAATTCCGCTGAATCTTATGTAGCACCAATTTTGTGCTGATCATTAGTTGACTAGTTAACATTCTTGTGTTTAGGCTTGAACAATAAATTGTCTTAACTAGACCTTAATGCATGGTCCTGGTTCTTCGTCCCTTAAACTCAGTATTCACTTGATGTTGTTTTTGTGAGCTGGATTCACGTTCATAGTTTTCCTACATGTTTTAGCTGCTTATCTGCTAATGAGTCTCATACCGAGTGGTTTCACATACTTTATACACATTCAATGCATTAAGAGAACATGCCATGTTAATCTAACCAAACAGAACTATTAGACTGATTTATTTTTTATGGCCGTAGGGGGATTTTTAGAGAGAATTCGTTCTTTTCTAAAAAGTGTTAGCATTTCACTTAATACAATCTTTAAACAACACACCAAAAATAAATAAAACAATTAAAGAATACTTAACGGTAACAACTCTTTTCACTTTGGAACAACTGCCACTGTGCTTAATGGGTCTTCATATGCTTCTTTTCAGTTGCAGCTTGTTTTAATTGGTTTAGAAGGGGAATTTCTCTTTTGACCCTACACTTTTTTATTTAATGTTCAGTGTGTTTATTACTGTACTGAATGCTGGGCTTTAAAAAAGCTGCTCTCAAGGAACTGCAGGACACCTATTCTAAGAAGTTAATGTGAGGTAGTTCTTCCAACTTTTTTTTTTATAATGGTGACCTGTTTCATGTTTTGGATCACCAGATTTAAGATTATTTTATGAAATAAATGTAGCACTGTCTATTTAATTCTCTATCATCTATCTATCTAAAAAGTAGAAGTGTACTGCTGGCTTGATAAAACTCCTAAGGACACTCTTATTTCTTCCATCTGCCTCTGTTCAAATAAAAGAAATTATTTAGAAAATATTATCTTTTCTTTCCTCAAAAATGCTCAAGGCAGTTTACAGTTAGTCAAATAATATAGACATTGGAAAGTCTCTCCTGTCATATCCCTGTTTGGAGAGCTTTTGAAGCAGGAAAGGGGGAAAAGCATTTTTGGGATGTAGCCCAAGGGAATTTAAGCAATCTGTAGCCTGGGAGCTTGCTGCTTTTTAATGTAATGGATACTCAGCTGTTTGGAAATAAACAAATACTATACACAAATAAGCTAATAAATAGCGGCCATCACCACACAAGATGGCAGCAAATTAACTACTGTATTTGTTATACTATAACCTTTTATGTTTATTCTAAATCTCTCTCAATATCAGTTTATTGGATAATCTCAAGATCTAGTGTTGTGAGTGGGAAGATTTTTAAAAAATTACATCTATCCATATTTTCCATATCATGCAGAATGTTTTTGTCACCAGTATACTGTAGCAGGAACCTCTTCTGAGAGGGAGAGAAGATGGGTGGAGGGAGGGAAGGAAAGGGGGGGGAGAAAAAGAGTAAGAAAATAGGAAGAGAAGAGAAAGGTAGAGGTGAGGAGTGCAAAAGGGGAGAATATTCTAGATTTAGTTTTTACGAATGGGAATTGGGTTTCAGAGGTCAAGGTGGGAGAAAATGTAGGTTGCAGTGATCATCTATGTTTGTGGTTTGATGTAAAAACTGATTGTGAGCAATCCTATACTGCAACCAAAGTATTGGATTTCCAAAAAACAAATTTTAATGCAATGGGGGAATATTTAAATAATGAATTAAAGGGGAGGGATAAAATGGCAGGAGCGAGCACCCAGTGGACTGTATTAAAAAAGGCCATCTTAAAAGCCACTGGACTGTATGTAAGACAAATAACTAAAGGTAAAAGGAAGAAGAAACTGCTATGGTTTAGCAATGATGTAAGGGCTATAGTCAATGAAAAAAAGGCTGCCTGTAGGAGGTATAAAGAGTCTGGAAGTATAGCTGATAGAGAGGTGTATAAAATGAGACAGAAGGTGGCGAAACAGATAATATATGCTGCTAAAGCCTCAAAAGAGGAAGAAATTGCCAAATCTGTAAAGAAGGGGGATAAAACTTTCTTCAGATATATTAGTGATAGGAAGAAGAAAAACTGCGGCATCACGAAGCTTAGTACTGGGAATAATACATGCATTAATGGGAATAAGGAGATCGCTGACCATTTCAATAGCTACTTCTGTTCAGTTTTCTCAAAAGACACCTTACAAAATAATACTATAGAGGGATATAGCATTGCTTCCAGCTGTATGGATTCGATTTTATTATCTACATACTATAGATGTACTTTTATGGACCACTGAAAGGAGGAAATGGCTCACATGCTTTGTCCAACGATGTGATAGGCAACAGGCATTTGATGGGCTGCCAGAAAGTAGTGGAAGCAATGTATTTTCCAAAGAATGGAATTTGGATTCAACTCCAGTGATCTTAGAAGCCGATGTCTTAGAAGAACTTGAACGATTAAAGATAAATAAGGCAATGGGTCCAGACGGCATCCACCCCAGAGTTCTTAAAGAACTCAGATCTGTCATTGCTACTCCCCTGACTGATTTGTTTAACCAATTCCTGTTAACAGGAGATGTTCCTGAGGATTGGAGAATGGCCAGTGTTGTGCCTATCCACAAGAAGGGCAGTAGAGAAGAAGCTGGTAACTACAGGCCAGTTAGCTTGACATCAGTTGTAGTTAAAATGATGGAGACTCTACTCAAAAAGAGGATAAATCTGCACCTAAAAAACAATAACTTATTGGACCCAAATCAGCATTGCTTTACTGAAGGCAAATCATGTCAGACTAATCTCATTGATTTCTTTGACTATGTCACAAAAGTGTTGGATCAAGGTGGTGCCATGGATATTGCCTACCTGGACTTCAGCAAAGCCTTTGATACAGTTCCATATAAAGAGCTGATAGATACATTAGTGAAGATTGGATTTAATCCCTGGATAGTTCAATGGATTTGCAGCTGGCTGAAGTGTAGACATTAGAGAGTTATTGTAAATGGCGAGTATTCTGAGCAGAGACAGGTTACAAGTGGTGTGCCACAAGGGTCTCTCCTGGGTCCTATTCTTTTTAATATGTTTGTGAGTGACATCGGGAAGGTTTGGTAGGGGAGGTTTGCCTATTTGCCGATGACTCTAAAGTGTGCAATAGGGTTGATATTCCTGGAGGCATCTGTAATATGGTAAATGATTTAGCTTTACTAGATAAATGGTCAAAGCAATGGAAACTGCAGTTTAATGTTTCCAAATGTAAAATAATGCACTTGGGGAAAAGGAATCCTCAATCTGAGTATTGTATGGGCAGTTCTGTGTTAGCAAAAACTTCAGAAGAAAAGGATTTAGGGGTAGTGATTTCTGACAGTCTCAAAATGGGTGAATAGTGCAGTCAGGCAGTAGGGAAAGCAAGTAGGATGCTTGGCTGAATAGCTAGAGGTATAACAAGCAGGAAGAGGGAGAATATGATCCCGCTATATGGAGTGCTGGTGAGACCACATTTGGAATACTGTGTTCAGTTCTGGAGACCACACCTACAAAAACTAAATTGAATGGGTCCAAAGACGGGCTACAAGAATGGTGGAAGGTCTTAAGCATAAAACGTATCAGGAAAGATTTAATGAACTCAATCTGTATAGTCTGGAGGACAGACGGAAAAGGGGGGACATGATCGAAACATTTAAATATGTTAAAGGGTTAAATAAGGTCCAGGAGGGAAGTGTTTTTAATAGGAAAGTGAACACAAGAACAAGGGGACACAATCTGAAGTTAGTTGGGGGAAAGATCAAAAGCAACATGAGCAAATATTATTTTACTGAAAGAGTAGTAGATCCTTGGAACAAACTTCCAGCAGACGTGGTAGATAAATCCACAGTAACTGAATTTAAACATACCTGGGATAAACATATATCCATCCTAAGATAAAATACAGAAAATAGTATAAGGGCAGACTAGATGGACCATGAGGTCATTTTCTGCCGTCAGACTTCTATGTTTCTATGTTATAAAAAGGAATGAAAAATTGGTGTAAAACAGGATACTGGTTTATGATTGATTGATTTAAAATGTATGTATATGTAAATTATTGATATATTTCAAGGTATGTGTATATTGATGTGTGGATGGAGTTCATGGATAAAAAAAAAACTTAAAAAAAAATGGAACATCTTCTGAGTGTATATCACCAAAAAAAGACATTAATTTAGCTGTGTCATGTTGGTGAGCCTGTAGCTGAGTAAGCCACTTCTTAAATAAAGGATTAAGTATCTGGAGAGCAGGGCATTTATTCTTGTGTCTTCTTATCACTTCAGGGTAGCCCACTTTGAACATTACTTCAATTGCAAAATGGTGCGTTTATTCTTACTTCTGTTTCCAATTCTTTAGACCAGCGGTCCCCAAACTACGGCCCGCGGGATGGATGTGGCCCACTGAGGTCTTTTAACCAGCCCGCGGCAGCACACAAGATTCTAACAATCAATATAATAAGCTCCTGAATCTCCTGTCCACTCACCGCAGTCGGCTGCTGAGCGAGGAGGAGGTGGAGAGGCAAGAGGCGGGGAGGAAAGTGGGCCTGCAATTGGCTCCTTTCTTTGCCACCTTTAGGGAGAGAAACTGTTGCTGCCCTATGTTATAGAGGTGCAGATAGCAGACTCAATGATTCCTCTGTAGAACTGTATCAGCAGCTCCCTGGGCAGTTTGAACTTCCTGAGTTGGTGCAGAAATAACAGTCTTTGACTACATTGATACATTTGTGCTGTTTTCTTGACAACAGTTTGGGAAAGGGTTTGTCAGGATCTTCCTCTTGGGTTGAGAGGAAATAGTTGCTTAAAGTCAACCTTGAGCCCAAAGGTGGACTAAAACCTGGATCTTCTAACTTCTAGTCCAGTGTCTCTAACCATTACACAAAACTGACTCTCAGAGCATCTAGTACTAAAAATATACTTTGTCTTAACATTCAGCTAGCATGGGTAGCTAGCTGAACGTTAGCTCCGAATCTCCGGAGAGGGGCGGCATACAAATCGAATAAATAAAAAAAGAGTAAAAAAAAAATTATGGAGGATATATCTGAAAGTATTTCCCACCTGAATAAATGCAGCCTGCCTAGACGTAGCAAGGCCTTAATACACTATGTTTAGTGGGAAGAGATGAAACTCAAAGTAAAATCCCCAAAGCATTTTCAAACCATCATTTGTAGCAAGCAACATTTTTACATTAATTAGTAATACATTCAGTTTGCTGTGATGCTGTGGACAGAAAAAAAATGTGATTAAAAATTGATGCAATAATAGTCTGTCATTTTTCACTCCTTCGGTTTGAGTAATGTACTGTGTAATATTCTCTGTTAACAAATTGTCTATTGATAGTGATAAACAACCCTTGTATAACAATGATGGGTTTCCATAAATTTTTGCCTATAATCTCCAAAACGGCGTTCATTGAAATCTAGTTCTACAGCAAATTTAACGTTCAGTGTAAATTTGAGAAAGGGTTTAATGGCGTGTGGGAGCTGATCTGGCATGTGTTACCACTGGAAAATTTATGTCAAATGTTTTAAAGAAGGAGAAGTAGGAGACTTCGTTGCCAAGTTACATATTTATTTTAGCCCAAAATATGCAGCTGCAGAACTGCTTTTTTTCTTATTCAAAAGAAAGCACAAATCTTAAAGTTGCCAAGGTTGCACACACACAGACACACAGACACACAGACACACACACACCACCTAGACAGAAAGAATATAATGATTGGGGACTCAGTCAGTCCATTATCTTCTAACACACAAAAATATCTTTGCCTTAGAATAATCGGCAAATGGCAAATAGATTAAGGTTTAGAAATCTTTTGAAGAAGGCAAACCCAACTGAGGGTCTGAATTAATGATTAATATCATTCAAAGTCCGGAAGGAGTTGGGCAGCCTATAAATTTAAATAATAAATAAAATATTATTACACTTTTTCCCTAATATGTCCTTTTAAAAATCTTTTCTTGTTTGAATCTATTGGCTATAATCCTTCCCTTTGCGGGATCATAGAATAAATGTATTTACTTACTTACTTACTTACTTACTTACTTACTTACTTACTTACTTACTTACTTACTTACTCATTCATTCATTCATTCATTCATTCATTTATTTATTTATTTATTTTATTTATTTATTTATTAAATTTATACCTTTCTCCTTGCGGACTCAGGGTAGCTTACAACAATAAAACATAGTAACAGCACTAAAAAGTTAAACCCAATAAAACCACCCACAGTCGTCACTCATACATACTGGGGGCCAGGGCGGAGGACCATCGCTTAACGACCCCAGGCCTGCCAACATATATTATTATTATTATTATTATTATTATTATTATTATTATTATTATTAATTAGATTTGTATGCCACCCCTCTCCGCAGACTTGGGGCGGCTCACAGCAGTGATAAAACAATATACAATAACAAATCTAATATTAAGAGTCTAAATACATGTGTTTTGAGCACTTTTCTAAAGGCAAGGAGAGTGGGGGCAGTACAAATCTCTGGGGGAGTTGGTTCAGAGGACTGGGGCCGCAACAGAGAAGGCTTTCCTGCATGGTCCCACCAGCCACCACTGTTTGGCCGATGGGGCCTGGAGGAGACTGACTTTGTGTGACCTAATCAGTCACTGTGGCATATGAGGCAAAAGACGGTCCCATAAATAACCTGATTCTAAACCATGTAGGGCTTTATAGGTAATAACCTATAAAGCCCTACATGGCATTAGACCAGAATATCTTCAGGACTGCCTTCTGCTGCACGAATCCCAACGACCGATAAGGTCCCACAGAGTTGGCCTTCTCCGGACTAAACAATGTCATCTAGTGGGGCCCAGGGGAAGAGCCTTCTCTGTGGCGGCCCTGGCCCTTTGGAATCCACTCCCCCCAGAGATTGGGACCGCCCCACCCTCCTTGCCTTTCGAAAGCTCCTGAAAATCCACTTATGTCGCCAGGCATGGGGAAACTGATATGGCCCTTAGCTACTATGGTTTTTTATGTATGGTTTGTTAGATTGTTTGTTTGTTTTTTATAATAAGGGTTTTAAATTGTTCTTTTAACATTAGATTTGTACATTATATATTGTTGTTGTGAGCCGCTCCGAGTCCTCGGAGAGGGGTGGCATACAAATCAAATCAATCAATCAATCAATCATGATTTGAATTGCACTCAGAAACCAGTCAGAAACCAGTGCAGCTCATGGAGTGTTGGACTAATATGGGAGTATCTAGGAACCCCCACCATGGCTCGTACTATTACTCTATCATCTTTGCAAACTTTAGAAGATGTAAAGTTGGCTTTCACTTAGTCTCTGCTTTGGGCCTTTAAGTTGAAAAATAATATCATTTCATCTTCCTTGGTTTCCAGGCTCCTAATCACCTTTGTTTGCATTCATTCATTTGTATGCTGCCTCCTCTTATTAATCTAAAGAGAGCTCGCAATAAAATATAAAAAAAATCATACACAGCATAACAAATTAACATCTGTTCAACTAGATAAAATACATCATATAGCCTCTAGATAAACTAATTCATCTCAAGTGCACCAAATGTATTGCATTCTCTATCCAAAGCCTAATTGACAAAGTCATGTGGATTTGCATAGAGCTGAATGCCAATTAGACTGGTCCACACAAGCTAGCTGAGACTCACTCATGCTTAGTTACCTGGGAGCGCTTTGATGCTATTAGCTCCTGAGGAAGTTGCTAAGAACCTAGGGAAGGCTGTGCTAGTTGTTAGATTCTTGTCCTGGCTTGTGATAGCCATTCAAAAGAAGATATGCATTCAGGTCTATGCAGTTGTGTTGGCCTCTTTGAGAGAGGAGATAATTTTCCTGGCCCTGAAGGAGATGTGTATACATGCCCCCTCCTCAAAAGGCCATTGCTAGACCCAATCATCTAGATACTTTTTTTTTTCTACTGCCCAATCTTCCATTTTGGATAAAAGCTGTTGAGAAGGTGATCAAGCTACAGTTACGGAAGACCTTGGGATAAAGAGATTATCTGGATCCTTATCAATTGAGGTTCAAAACATAGAACTGAGGTAACATTGGATGTTGGCAGGGTGGATAAAAAACGATGATTTTTTTAAAATAAAAAAAATCAGATTTATTTTTTTTAAACTTATTAAAATCCATGGTATTTTTTTATTTTTGTCAAATTTATTTTAATAAAATGCTTTCGGAGCAAAAATCTATCTAGTTTTCTATTTAAGAAGATACATTAATTGTTTATTCAGCATGAAGTGGAGCTCAGTTATATAGCATGAGGCTGTATATTCTGCAATATTAGGACTGTCGGTAAGTCAACAGCGGGTCAGAGGAGGAGCCACAGTGGTACAGAATTGCTCTTTAAAAATTATGATATAAGGAAGAAAAAAAAATATGATTTTTTTTCTTCCTCTGAATTGTATTTATCTTGTCTTCTTTTCAGTGTAAATAATTAATAAAGATTATTTTAAAAAAATAATTATGATTTAAATTGACTCAATTTAAACCAAGCCTTAAATTTAAATAATTTAAATTGTGATTTAAATCTACTCTGGATGTTGGTAGCCTATACCCAGGGGTGGGCTACTGTCCGGACTTGGGAGAACGCAGTGGGGTAGCAAAAATGGAGCTCCACCCCAGAGCACCCAATTTGCACTGAAAGATGTCGAAAGAAAATGTAGAGCATCCTGCATAAGCCACGCCCACAGTGTGGTAGTAAAATTTTTGGTAGCCCTTCACTGCCTATACTGATGCTGGGATTGGAATGGTGCTACCATATCATCTTTCTTAATCTTTTAGTGTTTTTAGTATCTTTTGACACCATTAACCATCTCAACTGCTGCAGAGAGTGAGAGTGGGCGGCATTTTTGGATGCCTCAAAGGTTAATTCTTTAACCCTCCAGTTAATTTCTATATGAGATCTCTGGGAAAGCCACCCATTGGTTTTTAGTTAAGTATCATAACTATGTCACATGCATCTTGATCCCTGTCCAGCCACATCATGCTGTTGCTCCTTATAGTCATTCATGCCTTATCACATCACAGGTAGACTATTAGAACATGTTCTTCATTGAGAGAAAAAGGGGAAGGACATTCAGACCTGCAAGTTTCTGTTACTATAGTTTAGTGCTTCTCCACTATTATCTTTTACTACTCCCCTAGGAAGAAGTAAACATTTCACATGCAACCCCCCCCCCCCCAATTCTCTGATCTGGGCCCCAGTAGAATTTTGTGTTAATATTTATTATTTTACTTATTATAAGCTGCAAGCAAACTATTGGCTGGGAAAGGCTGCTCTAACAACTCACCTGGGAGTAAGTCACACAGAACAAAGTGGAGTTCATGGCTATTGTAGTGCCTGCTGAGAACAACAAGAACCCATGCAGCCATCCCTCCCCACCTAGCTGTCTTCTCTTCTGGGCTTGGAGCAGCATGCAACTGGGAAAACACACACCCCGTCTGGGGGAATCGATCAAGAGGGACCACACATGTTTCCAGGGTCATACATGCCCCCTTGGCATCACTCCGCGGCCCTCCCAGGGGGACCTGCCCCACTGTTTGAGAAGCACTGTTGAAGTTTATCTTAAATAACAATATTCATAGACCTATAGGACATCTCAAAATGGGTGAACAGTGCAGTCAGGCGGTAGGGAAAGCAAGTAGGATGCTTGGCTGCATAGCTAGAGGTATAACAAGCAGGAAGAGGGAGATTATGATCCCGCTATATAGAGTGCTGGTGAGACCACATTTGGAATATTGTGTTCAGTTCTGGAGACCTCACCTACAAAAAGATATTGACAAAATTGAACAGGTCCAAAGACGGGCTACAAGAATGGTGGAAGGTCTTAACCATAAAACGTATCAGGAAAGACTTAATGAACTCAATCTGTATAGTCTGGAGGACAGAAGGAAAAGGGAGGACATGATCGAAACATTTAAATATGTTAAAGGGTTAAATAAGGTTCAGGATGGAAGTGTTTTTAATAGGAAAGTGAACACAAGAACAAGGGGACACAATCTGAAGTTAGTTGGGGGAAAGATCAAAAGCAACATGAGAAAATATTATTTTACTGAAAGAGTAGTAGATCCTTGGAACAAACTTCCAGCAGACGTTGATAAATCCACAGTAACTGAATTTAAACATGCCTGGGATAAACATATATCCACCCTAAGATAAAATACAGAAAATAGTATAAGGGCAGACTAGATGGATCATGAGGTCTTTTTCTGCCGTCAGTCTTCTATTTTTCTATGTTTCTATCTGTTTCTTAATCTGCTTAACTCTGGATATGTTTATCCTTCTGTCCCTTTTTTATATTGTGGATTGTTTTCTATGATATTTTTGTAACCAGCTCCTTCCACTAGTCTTAAGTAATTTTTATCTTTGTGGTAATAGAGTTTCTTGCTCTCTGTCAAGATCATACTTTTTACTGCTTATATCCTGATAACGCCATTCAAGGCCCTCTGCAAGTGTCACTCCATAATTTTCTCAAAGCGTTTTAAAGCCATTTCGGTCATGCCATCATGCCAGCCAGTCAAGCTGGTGTCTGAGCAGATGCCAAATCTCAGCTTTCCTTCAGTGGATGATAAATGTATTTTCAATGCAATTCTCTAGTCGTGGGCTATAGGTTTCTCCAGTGGAGAGACAAAAGGACATTGTCTCAGAGATCCAATGTAATATAATGTACCAGGTTTTCCTAGATGTTATGGAATGGAAAGGAAAAAAGAATTTGGGAGGAATAGCACTATAATTTGGGACACTTTCATCAATATCTTCCGCCTTTCTCTGTGTTGGTAATGGGCAGGACTCATGTAAATGATTAATTTACAAAGCATTCTACTAGATATTGATTAGAACTCTTTTAGCACCATTCTAGTATATATTGAGATAAATCTTAGGCACATAAAATATGTCCTTGAAAGTGTTATGGCAGACCATTATACCTGTAATACAGGCCCTAAATCATAACTATGCTATTCAGATTACTAGTCCTGAATTGTAGTGGTGATTTAAAAAATGATTATTTTTTATTATTTTAGTTCTATTAAATGTTCCCTGCTTCAAATGATTTTTAAAAATTTTCATTGCATTGTAATCGGTGTTGAAACATTCTATTTCTTTAGAAAAATAGTGTGAGAAGTAATTATTGTCTCATTAAGCTTGCTCCCTATGTTCACCGTTAGAGGGAAGAAAAATCAGAAATTAATTTCTTTAAGCTTCAGGAAGTAACGTCCCTAAATAGCTTACAAGCAAGCTAAAAGAAATGTTGGAATAACAAGGCAAACACTGGGTTTTCATCTGATGTTGTAGATTTAGTCATTTGTATCCTTACCAGAGGTGGGTTCCTCCCAGTTTGGACCGGTTCACGCGAACTGCTAGAGACCTGCTGGTGACATCATAATGACATAACTGACCCAGTTTGGTCGGTGCTGGTCTGTGGTGTCACCATATTTTTTAAAAAAAATTTTTTTAATTTTTTTATTTTTTTTCCTTCTGAGCATGCACAAAAAGCTGAGTTTCTGGCACTATGCATGCAGTTACCATCTTGTTTTCAGCTTTTTAAAAAATCATTTTTTTGGCACTTCATGGGAGGAACTGAGCCAACAGCAAGGTACATCAGAACCATCACTGATCCTTATCACTAGTAATGCTTGATTTTGATGACCTTGAAGCCATACATTCATCATGTCTCCCTTCCACACAAGAAATTTAATTTTTGTTTATCTCTTCTTTTGGGACAGAGGGATTTTCTTTCTAACCACCCCAGAATCTTGTGCCTATGTAGTTTTTACAGGGTGTCACCAGCTGTGTTGTGTTTCTTCTTAAAAGTTCATACAACAAAATGGATAAAACCAATGCTTTTTAGCAAGATTTGGCAGTAAGCACAGAGTATTTGCAACTCACTGTAACAAGGGTTAATTACCTTCCCATTCAGAAGGTTGTAATTGCTAGGGATTTAAGCCCCAATTATACCTGAGCAGCTGTTTCCACACATCAGATGAAGCTGGTTATGTACTCAGAGATTTAGAATAGAATGGAAAGAATGAGCTGGAAGGGATTTTGGAGGTCTTCTAGCCCCCTGCTTAAGACAGGAGAATCCATACTATTTCAGATAAGAGATTGTCTAGATAAGGACTGTCAAACTCCTGGCCCACAGGCCAGACGCATCATGCGCTGGCCATGCCTACACCCGTTTTAACAAGGGGGAAATAAGTTCTGATTGTTCTGACCTAGGCTTCCTTAAAAAGCATGAAGCAGAGCCTTAGTGTCGGTAAAACCTCTTTTATTTACATGACTGTGACTTCCTTTCATTCACAGTCCAGAAGGCTTGGCAAACAGTCTTTCAGAGGAATCATTATAAACACATACCTTATCTCACTTGGAACGCTGCCAGAGGACTAGTTTCCAAACGCAGGCAAGACAAAACTTGGCACAGAATGTATTAGAGTCACAAACAGCACTTTCCACTCTTGCAGCGACCAAAGGAACTAACTGCTTCCTGCAAAATCCCACATCCTGTTTGCTCCTCTTTTATGCCCTATGGGAGGGGCCAATCATCTCCAAGGTGTGTCCTTACTCTCAAGTCGACCCTGCTTTCTTAATTGTTCTTGTCTTCTGGCAGCTCTGCTCATGTGCATACTTGGAACAGGCTCCAGCTGTTCCTCTGCCTCACTGTCCAAAGGCAGCTGATAACTTCCAGAAGGCCTTGGCCCCATCTCTGCCTTTGATCCGAGCCTTCCATGACTGCAGGACTGGCACATGTTGGTTCCCAACCTCCTCACTGTCTGAATCTGATGCCAGTTCTGCTGGCCGCTAGTGGGCCACAACACTACTATGTCACATGACTCCACCTGTGATAATGTGAGTTTGACACCCCTGGTCAAGACTCTTTTTTAAAAAAATCCAGTGATGAAGCACCCACAATTTCTGGAAGCAAGCTGTTCCACTGATTAATTGTCCTCTATCTTAAGAAGATTGATCCAAAGCATTGAATTTTGCTTCCCTATGTTACTTTTCTCTTTGCATTTCATCAAGTGGCATCTACAGCAAGCAATGATAATGCAAAATTGATAACATGTGAGTGGTGACATCACACAGAAGTTTCCATTAACATATCTACTGTAAGTTGCAGTATCGGGCAGAGCTTCTAAGTTGCAATATGTATATGATTGTTCCATCTCCTAATATCAGTTTGCCATAGAATTGTCTATGTGCCTATTTTCTGTCTCTTTGGAAAAGATAGAGGGTAACTTGGAAAAGAAGGAGGGTAACTTGTCAGGCCATAAGCAAGCTTATATCTCCCCTTGATTTCATCTAAGATAATTTCTATAGGCAGAAGCTGAATGGCTCCTATAGTGAAAAGTCAGTGCAATTACATATACTGTACATGCTTTCTAGGACCATTCAACTATTGGACAGAAATTCTGTTAATTATGTGCTGATTCATAATGCACTGTTCTTTGTCAGTTGATTATTTTTCCAGTCACCATTTATTTAAGTTTGTCCTTCATCATTCAATTACTTTTATTTCTTTAATTGATTCCCTGTAAAGTCAGGTTTTCCTGTCTTGCCCATGCATCAGTGTTGGTATCCAAAAACTGCAGGTTTTATTGATCTTTGTTAATTCTAATGACCTGCTTAAATAGGAAGAAAGTTTAAAAAGTGATCTCAAAATATTGTTGTCTAAATACTTTATGTGGATATTTGTACATATTAATTCTGTATTTCTCTTTGTCTATTAGACTTTAGACATTGTGATATTCTAAGTTATGCAGTTTTTTAAAATGTTTTTCCTTAATATGTGTTTTGAGGCATTTCCATCAATGCCTACGTTGAAGTATGTGCATTTCCTATAGGCATCTTTTTATATTATCTTTTCACAAAATGGCATGCCAGGATTTGGAAAGTTGTAAATAATGAATGAAAATTGTGTTTCAATTGTGTCATGAAGTGCTGGTTTGATAACAGCCATAAAATGCAAATCAAGCCTTATCCCCCATACCTAGGAATAAATGCACTAGTAAAGGTAGTATTACAGATGAATATTTGACGCTAAATCTAAAACTTCTAAAAATCTAAATCAAGTTCTAAAACAATACCATCATACTGGACATACTTCTAACTAAACTAAATCATCTAGCGGCAGGGCCGCCGATAGACGGGTATTACTGGGAGGGGCGTACCGGGCCCTGGAAAATTGAATAATGGGGGGGGGGGGCGGCGCTTCTCCTGCTGAGCCCAGTCCTCTCCCGGTGGCTTTCGGCTCCTCCCGCCGAGGAGCTGCAAGGCTGGCCTCGGAGCCCCGCGCGGCCAGCGTTCCCTCATGCCCGGCAGGCTCCCCTTTCCTAAACCCCCACCAGCCCCCTCCTTCCCTTCCCGCCCTCCTTCCCCGAGGCGTCCCTTGCCCATCATCCCCTGCCGGGCAATGGGGCAGCGGGACTGCTAGATGGGCAGCTCTTCCGGCGAGGGAGGGAGGCGCCAATTTGGCCAGGTAAGGAGACAGAGTATCGGGGAGGGGGGCACTCCGCGAGAAAAACGGGTGGACTGCCGAACAGAGGCCCCCTAGCCCCAGGGGACGCCCGTTTATTGGGGTTACCCAAAAAAAAGGTGCACCCGGAACAACCCGATCCTGGGGGCTGCTCAGCGGTGCCGCGGAACTGGCTGAGGAAAAGAAAGGCGAGGGGGGGGAGGTAGCCAAGCCTGTCTATCCGCCCCCGTTCCCCCCTAAATCCGTCACTGTCGCCTCTGCCAGCGCCAGCCCGTGGGACAAAGCCGGCCACGTAGCCACAGCCGAATATGCCGCCTGAGAACAGCCCAATCCCGGGGGCTAGCAGGCAGGGCAGGCAGGCGAGCCCGTCGGGGGTCCCACGTGAGGTGCCCCCTCCCCTTCCCTTTCACACGCAGCTTTGGGCCCCCTGAGCGTGTGCAGAGCGCCCCCAGCACCGCCCCAGCCGAGAAACCCCTGCCCCCCTTTTTCCTGACCGGACAGAGCCCGCCGGGGGGGGTCCCACGCGGGGTGCCCCCTCCCCTCCCATGGAGCCCTGCCCTGTTTGGTGCCCGCTGGCCAGGCAACAGCCTCCCTCCCTCCCATTTGCAGAGCTCCTCCGGGCAAAGTTCGGACGCCTTCCGGGCGCACGCACACATCCACACCTCCACCCCCCCGGGAGGAATTCACCCCCCACCCAGAATTGGCCAGCCCAGCAACGCTGCCCTGCTCCCTTCGGAGGTGCGGAGAGGGCGGGGAGAGGAATTTAACCCCGAAAGTGGCCGGGGTTGCGCAGAAATTCCCCCGACCTTCGCTGGTTTCGGGCCAGGGAAGAGGGGGCCATGTTTACCTGGCTGATTCGGGAATGAGAGACCACCAGGAGTTCCGCAAGGCTGCGTGACTTGGATTGGGAAGTCCGAAAAAGACCCCTGGGATGGATGAGTGGAGGGAGAGGGAGAAAGAAAGAGGGAGAGAGGGGGGAGAAAGAGAGAGAAAGAGATAGCAAGAGAGGGAGAGAGAGAAAGAGATAGGTAGAGAGGGGGGAGAGAAAGAGATAGCAAGAGAGGGAGAGAGAGAAAGAGAGAGGGAGAGAGGGGGGAGAGTGAGAAAGAGAGGGAGAGGGAGAAAGAGAGAGGGAGAGAGGGGGGGGAGAGAGAGAGAAAGAGATAGCAAGAGAGGGAGAGAGAGAAAGAGAGAGGGAGAGGGGGGGAGAAAAAGAGATAGCAAGAGAGGGAGAGAGGGGGAGAGAGAGAGAAAGAGAGGGAGAGGAAGGAAGAGAGATGGAGAGAGGAGGGAGAGAGAGAAAGAGAGGGAGAGGGAGAAAGAGAGAGGGAGAGAGGGGGGAGAAAGAGAGAGAGGGAGGGAGAGGGGGGGGAGATAGCAAGAGAGGGAGAGAGGGAAAGGGGGGAGAGAAGGGGGAGAGAAAGAGAGAGGGAGAGAGAGAGGAGATAAAGGAAGAGGAGAGATAGAAAGGAAGAGAGAGAAAGAAAGAGGGATAGAAAGAGAGTGAGAGATGCTCAGTGAGCCTTTCTTTGAAGTTGCCTTTCTTTCTTTCTTTCTTTCCTTCTCTCTTTCTTTTGCTCTCTTGCTCTCTTGCTCTCTTGCTCTTTCATTCTTTTTTCTCTCTCTCTCTCTTTTTCTTTCTTTCTCTTGCTTTCTCTCCTTCCTTCCCTCCTTCCATTTCTTTCATTCCCCCTCTCTATTTTTATTTCTCTTTCATTCTCTTTCTTTCTTGCTTGCTTTCTTTCTTGCTCTTTCTCTCTTTTACCTTCCCTTCCTCTATTTCTTCTTTTCTTTCTCCTTCCTACCTTCTTCCCTCCCTCCCTTCCTTCAGTCCTTCCTCTCTTACTCTCCCCTTTCATAAGTTTCCTTGCTTCCTTCCTCTGTTCCTGTCCCTTCCCCCTTTCTTTCTTTCTTTCTTTCTTTCCTTCCTTTCCTCCCTCCATTTCTTGCTTTCCTTTTCCTTCCTCCCTTCTTTCCTCCCTCATTCCCTTCTTTCACTCCTTCCTCTCTTACTCTCCCCTTTCACCCCTCCCCAAAGAAGGTAAATTTCATACATAATTGGTATGTCACAAAATAAAGTAGTTTTAAAATGGCGGGGAGGGGGCCCCCAGACACTTAGGCTGTATGGGGCCCCAAAATTCCTGATGGCGGCCCTGTCTAGCGGTACCTGGACATATTTGTAAGTAGATCACAAGCTTTCTAACAGACAGGAAGCAGCAGGTGAAGCTAAGTAGAATCACATCACATACCTGTACAATTAGCATAGGACCCCACTCTCCCAAAGCTAAGTACTCTCACCACTTCTCTTCTCTATATATACTAATGATTGCTTCTCAAATGATCCATCTGTTAAACTACTAAAGTTTGCAGATGATACAGCAGTGACTGGTCTCATTTGAGGCAACAATGAAACCGGGAGGTGAACAACTATCCTCGTGGTGCGACCAGAATAATCTGGAACTGAACACACTCAAAGCTGTAGAAATGGAGGTAGACTTTAGGAGAAAGCCTCCCATTCTATCACCTCTTGCAATACTAGACAACACAATATCAACAATAGAGGCCTTCAAATTTCTAGGTTCTACCATATCTCAAGATGTAAAATTGTCACCTAACATCAAAAATGTCATCAAAAAAGCACAACAAAGAATTCTTTTTCTGCACCAACTCAGGAAGCTCAAACTGCTCAAGGAGCTGCTGATACAGTTCTATAGAGGAATTATTAAGTCTGTCATCTGCACCTCTACAACTGAGTGGTTCGGTTCTGCAACCCAAGAAGACAGACACAGAGTTCAGAGAATAATCAGAACTGCAGAAAAAAAAAACAATTATTGCCAACCTTCCTTCCATTGAGGACCTGTATACTACATGAATCAAAAATAGGCTGTGAAAATGTTTACTGACCCCTTGCATCCCGGACATAAATTGTTTCAACTCCTACCCTCAAAACGACACTATTGAGCACTGCACACCAAGACAACTAGACACAAGAACAGTTTTTCCCCCACTGTGCTAAACAAATAATTCCCTGACCACTGTCAAACTATTCACTAAAGCTGCATTACTATTAGTATTAGTATTCTCATCATTCCTATGACCCATCTCCTCCCATTTATGACTGTATGACTGTAACTTGTTGCTTATATCCTTACGATTTATATTAATATTGATTGCTTCCTGATTGCTTATTTGTACCCTCTGACAATCATTAAGTGTTGTACCTCATGATTCTTGGTATCTTTTCTCTTATGTACACTGAGAGCATATGCACCAAAGACAAATTCCTTGTGTGTCCAATCACACTTGGCCAATAGAATTCTATTCTATTCTATTCTATTTTATTCTATTAACTTGGAGAGAATAATGCATTATGTGTCTATCCTTTATTCATATATATTCTCTTTTTTTCCTTTGTGATAGAAGCCAAGAGGTTAATAAATTAATAAGACATTTTCTAATGAGTTCAAAAAACTTCTAAAAGCAGCTTCAAACCTGTCATTGATATTTTCTGACAACACCTAATTTCAGAGTCCAGGTTATTGAAGAATGGCATTTAACCAGTCATTCATTCCTGGTTTTGTGCCAATTAACAGACATGTTACATTTAATCATTTTAAGGTTTTGGGTTCCATGCTTGAAAAATCTGTTAGTATTACCTGAAATATAGATCTAGGATTTATTCATATGTATTTATGTGGATATCTAAGACAACCTTAATCAAGTGCCACCTCTCTGTATAACTATGGCGGAATCTCCAGGAAGAATGGGGGAAGAAGTGAAGATACTGATAAAACTTGGAGTCCTTGCAGGGAAGGACGTTACAAACGTCAGATTCCCCCTTAGTATTCCTGAAGCCTTTATCTGGCTGTTTCCCAGAAAATGTAGTTATTCTGGAAAAATTCTTCTAAATTCTTATGGCATAGAAAATCTGACCCAATAAAATGAATAAATAGGCGAGCAATCATAAAGAAACAGTTCTATCAGCTCATGGTATTTTTCTGGTTCCTTGTACCTGACAGTAACAAGCCTATTTGAGAATCTGTTCTCCCATTCTAAATATGTAACAAATATTCTCAACTTATCTCATAGAACAGTTAATCTCACATGCTGTAACTTTTTGGCATCCTCTCTGTGTGATTCAATGATATCCCTATACAGGACAGATTCTGCTTCTGCTTGTTGGAAGAAATTGAAAAATCTTTTATATGCTTTTGCAGTTTCCTTCTATATCAGGAGTGTCAAAAATCTCAGCCCGCGAGCTAAGATATATCCATGCTGGCCACCCACCCTCATTTTAGCAAAGAGGAAACAAATCACAATAGGTCATTCTATGTTAAGTGGTCTGATTTCAGAAAAGTGCCCTACTTTTTTTAGTGCAGTTGAAATATTCTCTTTCTAATGAGAATGATATAACAGTTTCCCCAAAAGATCCTTTTTTTGTGTAAAAGTAGGCTGAAAATATCCTATTTTTGACATTGTTTTTACAAAAAACATCAAATTTACACTCAATTTGTAAACAATTGGAAAGCAGTATGAGAATAAAATTTTATATTCAAAAACCTTGTGTTGCTAAGTTATTACATACAAAGTTTCACATTTCTCATTCCTTTCCTTCCAGAAATATAAAAACCTTTAACCTTTTTTTGAGCTGCAATATTTTCGGCCAACTTTGCTCCAAATTATCTAGATGGAGATTGCTCATGATAATCTTTTTATTATTTTGCTTAATACAGCACAAAAAATTGTGCAATATCTCCAAGTTTAGTTTCTCTCAACAAAATATTGCCGGAGATATTATGTCTCAAAATTGCTGGAACCTCAGTCATACTATCGAAGGCTGTGATATGGGGTCACACAAAGGACTATACAGTAGTCCCTCGCTATACCGCGCTTCACCTACTGCGGCTTCACTTCATCGCGGGTTTCTGAGGAAGTCGATCGGCAGATTTAAACAGCCCGCCGAACTCGATCGGCAGGTTTTAAAAAATATATATATATATCTAAAATTGTAAATACTGTATTTAAATACTGTATCTAAAATAAATACTGTGTGGGAAGGGTTTATAAACACTTAAAACAATGGAAACTTACCAAACAATTACAATATAAATACTTAAATAAGTACTATCAGTCGATAAATTCCCCATCGCGGATTTCACCTATCGCGGCCAGGTCTGGAACGTAACACCAGCGATAGGTGAGGGACTACTGTATCTCTGCAAGTATTGCATCCGCACACATAACACTTTACCAATGTTCATCAGGGACATGTGTGCATGTTCACACAAAATTTCATTAAAATCTGTGATGGTCGAGCAGGGACCCCCAGACCACTTGACATGGAATGACCCAATACATCATGCAATGACAATATGGTACTGTGAGTTTGACACTTGATACATATAAACCCCTGTTCTATATGGTCCAGCAGTTTACATTTTTGCATAATACAAGTTTATGGCAGCTCAGAATAGGTGAGTTCTCGCCTTCTCTTAGGTTAGAAGAGAGTCATCAAATTTACTGCAGTGATTATTGTTAGTAAAAATTCAGTTGTCTAACAATTTGGAAACCTTTGTATTATGCAATTAGTTTATAACTAGTTTGTTCTCTGGTATGTTTGATTTTGTCTTTGTAATTTTTTTTTAAGTTGAGGGAAAACATTACAAATTTAGAATATTATTCAGCCAATTTAGTCTTCATGAGTTTGGGCCAGACAGCTTCAGAAGTTGCACAACCTCATTTCAGAGGAGGACCTTTTACTGTGGTGGTTATAGAGATTACACATAGAGATTTGAAGACATCATCTGCAAAACTATAAGACATCAACTAGGTATTTGAAGATGTTTTGAGGTTGTGATTAAATGAACATGCAATTCTCCAGACCAGACAGAGGGAGGTGTATAGAATTTATAAGTCGTGGCATCAGGTACTCCGCGAACTCTCTCTCTTTTCCTATTTTTGACACTGCTATTTCTAAATTACTGTGGATTGTTGAGAGATATTCATTTTTCATTCAATTATTTATACTAGTTTTTTAAAACTGAACAAACTGAATGATAATATTTCTATAATTTCATGAAGCAAAGCAGTAATGATATATCCTTTCAAGCACTTATAAATAAATATACAACAGCTCAATCTTTAAGACAAATAGGATGCTGTACAATGAATCAGAATGTCAATTTCCCATGACATCTAAAGTATAAAAATACTCCACGTATTTGTGATTTCTGAATATGAAATATGGGAAATTTCTATTACAAGAATATGTTAATTTTATATCCACCAGTAAAATATGGCAGCTGTTTCCATTTGCTATCAGATTGCTAAAACCTAAAGGTCTTGGATTTTTCTTTTTAAATTACCACCTACTGTTTTTAGCAGCAAAATTAAAGTTTTAGTAGTTTTGTACTAGTCACTTGCCATGAAAAGTTTTAAACGAATTGAGGGTTTTATTTATAGATTTTAGGGGGGGGAAACCTGCCAATCTTTTATAGGAATATATGAGCCAGTTCTGTAGCAGAGAGATTTAGATAAAAGCTGTGTTTTGCAATCTGTATTCCTGTATTCCTTGGGATATAAAGGACATCTCTATGAAGAAAGCAAGAGCTCTAAACCAGGGATGTCAAACTCAGTTTCTTTGAGAGCCGTATTAGGGTTGTGTTTGACCTTGAACATAGTGGGTGTGGCCAGGGTGAGCGTGGTCAGCTTGACATCACTCGTGTTGGGAGTGCCTGTGGCAGTCTGAGCACTCTGCCAATGAAACCGGAGCTCGGGAGGAAGCTTCCTGCAATTCTCTGCCAGTGAAAACAAGCTCCATTTTCACTGGCAGAGGGTTGCAGGAGCCTGGCAGAGGTACTGCAGGCTGGTCCTTACCTGTTTCCAGGGCGGCCCTGTGGGCCAGATCTAAGTATTATTTATTTATTTTTATTTTATTCAACTTCTATGCTGCCCAATCACGAAGGACTCAGGGAGGCTTATTACAAATACAATAAAAATAAGTCAAATATACAGTCTAAAACAGTGAACCTTTTTTTCCTCAGGTGCCAAAAGAGTGTGTGTGCATGCTATCATGCATGCACGAGTGCCCCCACCCTTAATTCAATGCCTGGGGGGGAACAGCTTCTTCCACCTCTCCGGGAGGTCCTTTGGAGGCTGGAAGCGGCCTGTTTCCCAACTTCTGTTGGGCCCAGTAGGCTTGTATTTTGCCCTCCCCAGGCTCCAAAGGCTTCCCTGGAGCCAGGAGAGGGTAAAAACGCCATCCCCCCAGAGGCTCTCTGGAAGCCAAAAACGCCCTCCCATAGCCTCTGTGTGAGCCAAAAATCAGCTGACACATGCATGTTTGAGCTGAACTAGGGCAACGGCTTGTGTGCCAACCAATATGGTTCTGCGTGCCACCTGTGGCACCCATGCCATAGGTTCACCATCACTGGTCTAAAACTATAAAACCCTGGAGAGTTGATTCCATAGAACCTGAGTGGCAATAGAGAAGGCCCTCTCCCATGGCCCCACCAACCTGCATTGCTTAGTTGACGGGACCCGGAGGAGGCCAACTCTGTGTTTTCTTATCAGTCTCTAGAAGGTATATGGCAGGAGATGAAATAGTCTGGCCCTGGGCCATGTAGGGTACCCCATGTGCTGGATTTGGGCTGTGGGCCTTGAGTTTGACACCTCTGTTCTTGACCCTTCAGTTGTCAGGCATGGAAAGGAATGGGGGTAAGGACCATTCACACTTCCAAAATAATTTGAAAGCAGTGCTTTAGATTCTGAACAAGCTCCAGTACCTATAGCCAGTAATGGGCAGCCAACATTTTTACTGCCACACTGTAGGTGTGGCTTATTTTGTGGGTGTAATTTGATGGTCATGTGACTGGGTAGGAGTGGCTTGCCAGCCATGTGACTGGGTGGGAGTGGCTTGAATGATTATCATTGTTCAAGTGAACTGTTAAGTCCTCAACTTACAACCTCACCAGTGTCACTCTCTGGGGTGACAGTTTGCTTCACGTTTCCCACGCTCTCCTTCCTGGGTCACTCCCTGCCTCAGGCTGGGTAGCTAGGCGAACCGGGGCCAATCAGCTGTTGAGAAAAGATGGGGGAGGAAATGGGCCCCTTGCAACTCCTGCCAGTGCTGGTCTCCTTGCCGCTTTCCGAGGAGGAGGAGGAGAATGGGAGGGTGGGCACACAGCTTCATTTATGTTGTGAGCCACCCCGAGTCCTCGGAGAGGGGCGGCATATAAATCCAATAAATAAATAAATAAATTTCCACTGGTGGAACTGCGTTCCACCCCGTCCTGCCTGCTGTCCACCCCTGCCTACGGCTTTTGTGTGAGATTTTTTAAAAAGGAATGACTCCTTTAAGAGGCATCTCATTAAAGTTATTGCAGTTCTTAAACCGGTAACACATTTTTCATACTTGCACAGAAGTTAAGCTATTTTAATGTATGAAACACTTTGCTCTATTAAGAATTTTTTTCCCCTCCCTAAAATAATATATATAGGCTTTCCAATTACCATATGGAGTTTGAATCTCAGTAGTGGCAGATATTATATAATTATCGTTTCTTGATTTAAAAATTTACTTTTAAAATTGATTCAGTGACTTATAAGAGAGCTGCATAATGCCTGCATTAAAAGACAATAGTTGAATCAGTCTTACAAAGTAATCAGCAGCTTTTCATTGTAAAATCAGAAAGCGATTGCAGCTTGGTGACACGTATAGTGCCTGGTCCTTCATACAAATTTGCTTTGTTCTTGGGTTGAAGACAAGACTGTGCTTAACATTGTTCCAATAGTATGTTCTCTTAAAACTCCAGATCAGAGAAGCATGAACTATTTTAAAATGCTTAAGTATCTTGGCAATTCCAATCAAGACTGAATGGTTCTACTTTTTCTACACACACCCCTGTTCTGGGAAATCTTATTAGCAATGCTTTGAGAAGAGTGAATTTTGGGGGGTGGGGAAGTAGGTGAGGTTGGACTAAGAAGAGAATCAGTGTTAATTTATAGATATAAAGCATGTCCTCCTGGTTCAGGTACATTGGAATCCATTCCTGGTATAAAGAAAGACTATCACTTGCCAAAGCGTCATGAAGAAAGGAAAATGTTGGGGTAAATTAGTTTAATGTGTGGTGGAGGGAAAAGGTACATGTAATGGATAGATGGCTTCACAATGTTTGCGGATATTCTAAAATTGTTCTCAGTAGCTGTTCTGTTGGGCTCTCTGGTAGAATCCTCCCAAAAATGCACAGGTACAAATTTCAGACACACACACGTTTGAAAATTCAAAACAATGTTCTTTATAATGAAAATTCACTTAAACCAAGCCCTCTTTTGGAATAGCAAAGAGCACTCGTCTCCAAACAAACTGGTAATTTGTACAAGTCCCTTATCAGTTCTGTGATACTTAGCTTGCAGCTGTGAGGTAATTCACAGTCCTTCTTTCACAAAGTGAAACACACTTTGCTCTGGTTTAGTTTCAAAGCGGGGGAAAATCAGCACACAAAAGGTCAAAGTCAGTAAAGCAGTCACGAAACACAACGATCAGATAATCCTCCACAATGGCCAAACCCACAGGCTGCTCTTTATAGCAGCCTCACTAATTACCACAGCCCCACCCAACCACAGATGGCCTCATTTTCTTTGATAATAATCTCTCAGTTGTTGTTGCCTATGCGTCGCTCTCCTCATCCTTGGCTGTATCATTAACTCTTGTTCTGAATCCAAGGAGGAGCTAGATAATTGATCTCCTTCTGAGCTGTCTGCCCCACTCTCCTCCTCCCTGTCACTCATGTCTTCTTGGTCAGAGGAGCCTTCATCAGCAGATTCCACCGGGGGGTGGGGGTGGGGGCAAAACAGGCCTGCAGCATGTGGATGTCTCCCCCACATCCACAGTCCTTGGGGCAGGAGCAGGGCCAGAGCTAACCACAACAGTAGCTATGTTTTATTTTGCCTGCTGTATATTTCTCATAATTTAGCCCACACACTGATCTTTTTTTCTATACCCTTTTCCATATGCTTTTACTACATGCTAGGCTGATACAAGGGTGCTAGTTGGATGCATAGGCAGTTTTAAAACTCTCAGAGGTCTCCCTCAGGCTGTAGAGCAAGGGTGTCAAACTGGATTTCTCTGAGGGCCAGATTAGCATTGTAGTTCTCTATGGCCCAGTGGGGGGTAGATGGGATGGATGCATTCTGCAGCACTCTGCTAGCCAAAATGGGCAATATTCTAGCCTTAAAATTTTTTAAGGTGGGTTTTTAAAAACAGTTTTATAGAACAATCATGCTGACTACAGTTTTAAGATATTTATCTTTTTGATGTCTGGATTTTAATCAAAGGAATTGATATTAATATTGGCTCTTCCCCTAGGTGCCGCCAGACAACATTACATTTAAAAGTATAGAAAGCATTGGAGTTTCTATAGACATTATTCCTTTATAATTAAGCCATCTTAGATGCCTAATAATACTTATAATAGTCATAACTGTCCAAATTTGCGAGAATAAAAAATGTAATACTGTAATACAGATTTCCATGAAGTGCTTCACTTACTCTGTTTTGTTTGGTCAAGCATTTACACTATTTAAAATCAGGCTGTATAGATTAATTTAAAACAGGAAAGCAATATTCAGCGTAATTAAACAAAGGATTGTCTTAATTTCCAGTATGCAGCTATTACAGGCAGATTTCGCAATCTGCATGAAGAAATTCTTATTTAAAATGTGTTTAAATTACAACCTAGAAGTATTCAACTTTATACCTACAAAAACATGACTTGAATTTAGTGAATTTGACCATTAGCTCCCAAACATTTTCCTGCTGAATAAGCTAATAAACCTATTCATGTTTTATGGATGCTCAAGCATATGTCCATTAGTTTCTGATGCCTTCAGCAATTTGCTTTGCCATGTAGAAGGTCATTTTTTCTCCTAGCAATGTTGCACTTTAATAATTAGGCAGCTGCATTGGTGAAGGTTACAATGAAGCACCAACCAGTAAAACAAAATATTTGACAAACACACCCTTTTGTTTCCTTGTCTTTATTCTGATGGATTAGAATTTCTTATTTAATCTATTTGGCTAATACTTGAATGAACCCAACCACCTGCAGTAATTTAAATTGCAAGATAAACTATTGCAGCAAACTTGCATGCGTATGCCAAAAACAAACAAACAACAAACAAAAACCAGCCTTTTTCTAAACCTTTTTCTATTTAGTGCTAACTTGCAAGATTTCTTCCAAGTAATTCATCAGGCCTACAGCAGGGAATGATGTATTACCCAATATTCAAGATTGCCAACTTCCAAAACTCAAACAGCAATATTCTAGCCTTAAAAATTATTAAGGTGGGTTTTTAAAAGCAGTTTTATAGAACAACCATGCTGACTACAGTTTTATGATATTTATCTTTTTGATGTCTGGCTTTTAATCAAAGGAATTAATATTGGTTCTCCTTTGAAATCTACAGGAAAATGACTGAATCTGTTATTAGTGGATGACTCATAATTTATGGCCAAACACTGCCTTTACATACAGGCATCATACCTAAATAAAACACAGCTAGAGCTGTGGTATGGTATGATAATTTAGATTCAGCTTGTAAAAGAGATAAGAAACATTAATCATTAGCTGAAGACATGAGCATCTTTAGAAGCTTCCTGCTTTTGTCCAAATAATAAGAGTTGCCTGGACCACGAGATGGGTACCATATAATTTTAAAAAACAGACAGACAAATAAACAAAAACTCCTGTGCTGTAAACTGCATGAAGAAACAGAAGATATATCACAATGATTCCCTGCTCTTTTGTTATAATCTGTAGAAGAAGAGCAGAGGAGAGTGGAGTCAAGCAAGTAATAAGCCTAGAGTTGCTATGTTCTAAATCCAATCCCTCTTGAATTTCATTGATTCTTTATCTAGCGCCAATTTAACCTAATCATTAGTTGACTAGATTCTTATGTATTAGTATTAGCAAACCATTAATCTTAATTGGAATTTACTATGTGATCCTGATTTTTACACCTGAAAATACCCAGCCTTTTTTCACCTTATCATAGTAAGAAATTTTTGAAGTATTTTTCATTGACTTGAAGACCTGAGCTGTAATAATCCCAAATGGAAACCAAGTGAAACACAAGAAACTCTACCATTTGAACAAAGGGTACACATGTGTAATAATGTACTGAAAAGTCAGGAAAAAATAGCATTTCAACTTGACATTGATAATACAGTATTTTATGACAAGATGCTTAATAGCAATAGCATTTATGCTTATATACCACTCCATAGTGCTTCAAAACACTCTCTGGGTGGTTTGCAATGTTGCTATTAAAAACACTTCCCTCCTGGACCTTATTTAACCCTTTAAAATATTTAAATGTTTCGATCATGTCCCCCCTTTTTCTTCTGTCCTCCAGACTATACAGATTGAGTTCATTAAGTCTTTCCTGATACGTTTTATACTTAAGACCTTCCACCATTCTTGTAGCATCTCTTTGGACCCGTACATTTTATTTTATCTGCATATTAATAAAATGTATAATTAAAAATTTAATAACCAAAATTTGGTTATTTAATCTTATAATTAAAATCAGGAATGTGTTGATTTATAGAACTTTAAAAATTATCTGATGTGCTCCAATTTTTCTCTTTAGTCATTTGTAACAGTTGTTAAGTACACTGTACCAATTTTCAAGTAGGTGGGAATTATTTTGTGGATAGCTACTCTCCAAATGGATGTCTTTTTTCATTCAGATTACATCAAATGGAGTAGTATTGCTTTTGTTATACACACACACACACACACACACAATAAATCAGTGGAATTTTATTCCCAAAAAACTGTGCATAGGACTTCAGCCTTGGGCATTGGTTAACTAGAATGGTATTTAAAGGGACAGTTCCTCTGGGCACAAAAAACCCATTCAAACCAAATTTTATATTTAATATTTAAGGCCATTGGGAAATATGGGTTTGTTGGAGAAAGGATTCACTTAATCTGTATGAAAAAAAAAAAAGGATGTCTTAGCAACTGAAACATCTCTATTAAATCTTCCACTAATTTGGAACTGGAGGTAACTAGCTGGCTTAGTGCTTCAGCAACTTCCTCTAAATGGCTTTCGGGGTAACATTAATGTTTAAGATGCAAAGAATGTCCACACGGTGTCGAAATGAATTTGGTAGATGAGCCGGAAATACCTCAAGCAAACCTGAACTGGCACCAGTTCAAATCTATAGTCTCTTAATTTCACTCTTCCAACTTGGAAAGCTATTGTACTTTTTAAAGGTGCTATTATTGCCTTAAAATTGTATAATCAGGCTTTTCAACGTAGTTCTGAAAGAACATTTCAGACCGAAACACAAATTGTTAATGAAATTCAGAATTCGAAGGGGCTTCCCCCACAAACTGAAAATATGTATCATAGGAGTTTTATTTCAATTCTAAAAAATATAGTCTAGAAAAGTCCACCTTGACCCCATTTTGACAGGGATTTGAGTTTTGGTTATGCCAAATCTCGTTCAGGTTTTTATATGGACTACAGTGCCTCTTTTCAGTGACAGTATTTATGAAACTTCTCCCGAACCAGCTTTTTCCCACTGGTTCACAAGAAACTTATGCCAGACCCATCCTCGAATACAGCTCATCTGTCTGGAACCCACACCACATTTCAGACATCAACACTATCGAAAACGTCCAAAGATATTTCACCAGAAGAGCCCTTCACTCCTCCACTCGAAACAGAATACCTTACGAAAACAGACTAACTATCCTAGGTCTTGAAAGCTTAGAATTGCGGCGCCTAAAACACGATTTAAGTATTGCCCACAAGATCATATGCTGCAATGTCCTTCCGGTCAACGACTACTTCACCTTCAACCGCAACAACACATGCATGCAACAGATTCAAACTTAATATTAACCGCTCCAAACTTGACTGTAAAAAATATTACTTTAACAATCAAGTCATCGACACGTGGAACTCATTACCGGACTCAATAGTGTCTACTCCCAACCCCCAACATTTCTCCCTTAGACTCTCCACGATTGACCTCTCCAGGTTCCTAAGAGGCCAGTAAGGGGCGTACATAAGTGCACTGATGTGCCTAACGTCCCCTGTCCAATTACCTTTCCTTTTCTCATATATCCTATATATTCTCTCCCTCTCATCCACTCCTCTTCTTTTTTACTTACTATCCCTATATATACTACTTAATGTCTATTTCATTCCATATGTATTGTATATTGGACAAAGAATAAAGAAAGAAAGAAAGAAAGAAAGAAAGAAAGAAAGAAAGAAAGAAAGAAAGAAAGAAAGAAAGAAAAGGGAGAATTATTTTTCTACAGAGGAAAGGGGGTTGGAACAGTGGCTTTTGATTTTAGGAATTCTATTAAATTGATGAAATTTGCAAAATTCTCTGAGACTACAGATTGTTCAAACTTTTCTCTCAAAGTTGTTGAGAGCTCAAATTCAATCTGTGTGGATTTCCCAAACCCCAAATATTCTCAAATTCTGCTCCAGATTAGGAAGCAAGATTACTGAATTAGGTGAATTTAAAAGGAGTCTAATCCAATTCATGAACTGTTAATGGCTTGATACAACACTTTAAAAATGACTTATGATCATTTTGCATACTTATGACCGTTGCAGCATCCCAATGGTCATGTGATTAACATTGTACGTGTCCCTGGTCATGGGATCACCATTTGGGACTTTCTGACAAGCAAAGTCAATAGGGAAGCCAAATTCACTTAACAACCATATTATTAACATAATGACTGCACTGATTCACTTAACAACTGTGGCAACTGTAACAACTGTAGCTCTAACAACTGTAGCTGTGATGTTGTAATACTGTAATGCTGATACAATGGTAGCAATAGTCAGCAGGGTTATTTGATTGGTACCATTTTAAGAGGCTGTAATATAAGAGAGGCCCTATGAGGGATCTCTCTTTCTGTGTGCTTCTGTGCTGTAATTGATGATTGATTGCCCGATTTTGCCTAGTGCTTGTATATGTTTGTATATATTCCTTGTAGATAAACCACTGTTTAAAAGACAAACCTCTTTTTACTCTATTTTGCTCCTGGGCTGTCTCAAAATAGTCACACTATGCGCACTCTGATAGAAACATAGTAAAATGGGGCAAAACGCACTTCACAACTGTTTTGCTTAGCAATAGAAATTTGGGGCATACTTTGGTTATAAGTCAAGGGCTACCTGTATATTCTCCAAAATAAACCTTGTAGATCTTCAATTCCACTTACTAGCTGTAATAATTAAAGATTAAGATTAAGATTTATTAGATTTGTATGCTGCCCTTCTCTGAAGACTCGGGAAGGCTCACAACAGCAACAATACAATACATAGAATACAAATCCAATAGAGTTAAAAAACGAGATTTAAAACCCATAGATATTAAAAGCAATCATACTGCACAATCGCACCATTCTCATATATTACAGTCAGGAAAAAAGGTGGTGATGGAGGAAGAGATAGTTATTCTCCCCATGCTTGGCAACATAGATAGGTCTTCAGCATCTTGCGGAAGGCGGGAAGGGTAGGGGCAATTCGAATCTCTGGGAGGAGTTGATTCCAGAGGGCCAGGGCCACCCTAGAGAAGGCTCTTCCCCTGGGTCCTGCCAAACATCATTGTTTAGTCGAGGGGACTCGGAGAAGGCCAACTCTGTGGGACCTGTTTGGCCACTGGGATTCGTGACCTCTCCCATGTATGACTTACTTATAAGCTTTCTGGATACAGTATATATGATTAGTCCCAATTTGACAGAGAGCAAGCACAGGTAGGTGCTTGATTTGACCCAATAAGATTCATATTATGGTCCTATGTCATTCAGCTTTTGGTGGGAAGTCAAGCATTGATGTAGAGCAGATAATGTGAGCCTCTGAGATCATGCATCTCATGTTTTATTGAATTATGCCAGTTCTATTAGCTTATATCTACTTGAATTTTACTGACTGTATGAGTTGGCACAGCAGGGTGACCATTAATACAAATAGACTTCGGATTTATTTACTGGATACTTTATTCCAGTCAGTGATCTGTTGAAGTAGAAATCATGAGTCATGCAAAGACTTCAGGTTGGGAGAATCCCCGTCAGTGGAGGGTTGTAAAATATTTTGCAACTGGTTTATGCTTGTGCATGCATGTGAGCTTCTTCTGCACATGTGGATGGGTGGGCAGAACCTCCCACCACCAGCGCTACTGGTTCCAAGAACCAGTCCAAACTGGGAGCAACCCACTGCTGATTCCCATCCCCAAGAGAATTTAGAATCTATTTGGGTATCTCTCTTCTCTTTGCCCCAATCCATTTCAGTGTTATCAGAATTATATATTGAAAAGAATGTGAGCTCAGTGGTAGCCAGAGAATATTATTCATCTCATGAGGGAAAGGTCTCATCTGGGTTGTTCCAAGGGTGTAATTAAAAGATTGAGATGGTAGTCAGAATGGTACAATGACAGGTCTACTTAATAAGAATAAGAACAAGAGAGTTGAAAGAAGTGAAGGGCTACCAAAAATTTTACTCCCACACTGTGGGCGTGGCTTATGCAGGATGCACTGCACTTTCTTTCAACATCTTTCAATGCAAATTGGGTTTGCACTGCGTCCCCCCCCCCCGTCCAGGCAATAGCCCACTCCTGGTTGGAAGGGATCTTGGAGGTCTTCTAGTCCAACCCCCTGCTTGGGCAGGAGACCCTACACTACTTCAGACAAATGGTTATCCAACATCTTCTTAATTTCTGGATGCAAGCCGTTCCACTGATCAATTGTTCTAACTGTCAGGAATTTTGGTCCGAACATTAGGTGAGGTAAACATTTTTTGTGTGACTTCTTTGAATTATCTTGATCTTGGAATTTTTTCCCCAGTGATTGCAGTTATCTGGCTACTATTTTTCTTATTTTACCACAAGTCAAACATTTCAGAGCCAATTTGTAATTTCACTTGTTAAATTGCAATTGAGAAATCTAATCCAAGGGAGAATCCATAGAAGAAAATTGTGGGTGGAAATAAATAGAAGAAACAGATGGATAATTATTAATTAAATTGTGGATAATGATGGTAGGCATAAGGTCAGGATAAAGAATTAAAAAACATTTTAAAATGTAACATCATATGAGGAGTTGTGAGCATAGTGGTGGATTTCAATTTTTTTTACTATCGGTTCTGTGAGCATGGTCTGATGGGTGTGGCGTGGCTTGGTGATGTGGCAGGGGAAGGATACTGCAAAATCCCCATTTCCTCCCAATCAGCTGTAACTTGGAAGGCAGAGAATAGATCAGGGGCCAGTCAGAGCTGGTATTTTCTGGTTCTTCGAACTACTCAAAATTTCTGCTACTGGTTCTCCAGAACTAAGAACCTGCTGAAACCCCCCTGTGATGAACATGCAGTATGGGATTAGTATTATCTGATTCAGTGTAAGAAGAAAAGACAGCTTTAAATTTCTTATAAATAACGAGGAAATTTTGGCTGGATACTAATATAAAAAGAAAAGGTGTCATTTTCATTATATATTTGTTTTTGTTTTGCTTTGTCTTTCCTGGCCATTGTATTTTGATTTTGTCCGACAGCACAATTTCTACTTAAATATAAGGACCGTTGAATGCAATGAGATTTTCTTATAGAAGAAAAATGAGATTTTGTACTAAGCAATCTTGTTCAAGATTGCATTGTAGAAGGAAACCAGCAATGATTTTCCCGTTGATTAAACGGTTTCTCATAACATCAGAGCAACCTAAAATTAAAAAAAAATATACAATCTCACGTAGGAGCATAAATATCTGCAGAAATGAGTCTGTGTAATAAAAATGTGCCTTTTAAAAATGTATTGGTTTTATAGTTTTTCTATTTTAGACTCTTTAGTTACCTAATGAGTAGGCCAAGTGATTTTCATGCCAGCTGCATCTTCAGCCTGAATTACTGGCCAGTGGAGATCATAGTTTTTGATGCTAATATAGAAACACTATAAATTGTTTGTATGATTCAATCAGAGCTATGTTTAGTTGGGTTCCATATTACTTTTTTCTACAAATTTTGATGGAGATTAACATAAAATAAAAATAAAGTTAATAAGGAAATGGGGAACAAAAAAGGAAGAATAAAGGTGTGGGATAAAGAGGAAAGAGACTTCCAACTTTTTTTCAGTGCAGTAAAATACAAAATAGAATTAAAACCTCAACATTTTAGTTTTACATATTTAGTAAATACCAGTCACTTTTATAACAGCAAACTAATCTAATCAGCCAACCTCAAAGTCATGATTTCATTTTTTTCTGTTTCAAGGCTAAAGTCTAGAAGTAGTTTCCAAATAAAAACAAAACTCAACATATATTCATTTCTCTGACTGAAACAGTTAATTTTGCCACCTCTTCTAGCTCCATCACTTTTTCCATCACTTCTTCCATTGCGGGAATTGACATATGTTTCCATTTTCAGAGATATATAATTGTCCCTGCTTCATGTTCCTTATTACTGTCAAAATCTGCCCTAGACTTTCCCTTACCCAAGAATAGAGGTAGCATAAATCATATGCAGATGAAGATAAGGGAATGCTGTGTTAGAGCTATTACCAAAACTGAGTTTTCAACATAATTTTCTTCCAAGTAAGGAGAGAATTAACTAGTCTGTAATCATTGCTTTCTATATTATTATTTTTTTTAAAGTAAATGTTTGGGCAATAAGAGTAGACCTCCTCCCCACATTCATGTAATAATGAATGTGTCATCAAATAATTTTGGAAGCCATTACAGATTTCTAAATGGAACTTATTCTTATCAATTAGAACTTAATTTAAAATATTTAAATATGAAAATGCTACGTTTTGTAATATGTTGGGAAAAGCTAGTCTCCAAATTCTAAGGATAATTGTATATAGATGAAATTAAAAAATAAGTGAATTTCCTGACAAATACATTTTTGTATAAGAAATGTTTTTATTGTTTGCGGAGATAATAGTAAAAACAATCTGCCAGTAGTTCATATAGTTGGAATTGGAAAACATAGAACGTATGTGTTGTGGTTAGCTCTGGCCCAGCTCCTGCCCCAAGGACTGTGGATGTGGGGGAGACATCCACATGCTGCAGGCCTGTTTCCCCCCCCCCGGTGGAATCTGCTGATGAAGGCTCCTCTGACCAAGAAGACATGAGTGACAGGGAGGAGGAGAGTGTGGCAGACAGCTCAGAAGGAGATCAATTATCTAGCTCCTCCTTGGATTCAGAACAAGAGTTAATGATACAGCCACGCATGCGGAGAGTGATGCATAGGCAACAACAACTGAGAGATTATTATCAAAGAAAATGAGGCCACCTGTGGTTGGGTGGGGCTGTGGTAATTAGTGAGGCTGCTATAAATAACAGCCTGTGGGTTTGGCCATTGTGGAGGATTATTTGATCGTTGTGTTTCGTGACTGCTTTACTGACTTGGACCTTTTGTGTGCTGATTTTTACCCGCTTTGAAACCAAACCAGACTAAGTGTGTTTCACTTTGTGAAAGAAGAAGGACTGTGAATTGCCTCACAGCTGCAAGCTAAGTATCACAGAACTGATAAGGGACTTGTACAAATTACTAATTTGTTTGGAGACAAGTGCTCTTGGCTATACCAAAAGAGGGCTTAGTTTAAGTGAATTTTCATTATAAAGAACATTGTTTTGAATTTTCAAACGTGTGTGTGTCTGAAATTTGTACCTGTGAATTTTTGGCAGGAGTCTACCAGAGAGCCCAACAGAACAGTATGTTTCTATAGTTTCAAGTGATCTTATAAACTAAGCAAAATGTCTCTATATTTTTTGTATAATGTGTCGTGATATCTACCTTTATACTTGAAAAGATACACAAGGAAAGAATTTCTTCCTTTAATTTGCCCACCAAAATGTCAATTCTTTTCAAAGAAAGAATTATGTTGTTGACACAATTGTAAAACTCTCATTTCTGAGTATTTATCAAAAGGCAAACCAACAATTGTGAAACAGAATTGTGTTCTCATCCATTAATCTGCTTTCTTGTGGGATTCCTGCCTATACTTCTAGGTTTGGAGCATCTCAAATGGTTTATACTCTTTAAATCCAAAGCAATACTCAACGCTTCCTTTTCAAATTCAGTACTGTTGCTAAGGAACCAGCCTAGTCATGATCACGTAATCTAGATGACAAAATCAATAAGGAAATTAGTCTTTAATATCACTAGTTACATTTCTTCATGGATTAACAGCTATTTTGGGTAAGCCAAAACGGAACTAGTTTCAGCAGAAGCCACGCTGACACATTTCCCAAAATTGCTTGTTTTTTTATAGTTTGCTGTAAGAGCTGATATATATTTCTTTTCAAGCGAAAAGGTTATATAGTTTAAACAATAACGAAATAGCTTGGCTGAAATAGCTTCTGCCTCAGGATGTACTGGTTACACGAAGGCTGTTTGCTGTATGCTGAATTTATTTTATTTTAAGGCTTGTTTTTTACAATGATGCTATCTGAAGACTGCACAGGCAATTTGTTAACACGCTGTGGCAATTGCTGGAATTAAAAACACAAACAGGCTGTGCTGTCAAAAGATACGTGAGGAAAGATTTTTTTTAAAAAAATCACAGCATTGTCCCAGCACACAGCTTCTACTGGCATGATCCTCTGCAGAGGAACAAGGTGTTAACCCTACAAGGTAGCACAAATTAGAAAACAAATTGGAAAACGAACTCCACAGGGAAAGTATTGATATAAGCTATAGTAACAGGAGGTCTGCTTGTTTTCTTTTGGTTTTTTTATGCATTTCTTTATGTACATTCTCTTCTTTAAAAAAAATAAATTATTATTATTATTATTATTATTATTATTATTATTATTATTATTTATTGGATTTGTATGCCGCCCCTCTCCGCAGACTCCGGGCGGCTAACAACAGCAGTAAAACAGTACAACAAAATCCAATTTATTTTATTTATTATTTATTATTTGAATTTGTATGCCGCCCCTCTCCGAAGACTCAGGGCGGCTCACAGCAAGTAGTACAAATCATAAATAATCCAATCAGTTAAAATATTTAAAGCTTTAAAAAAAACCATATACTAACAGACACACACATAAGCATACCATGTGTAAATTAAACATGCCTAGGGGGAGATGATTCAATTCCCCCATGGCTGACGGCAAAGGTGGGTTTTGAGGAGCTTACGGAAGGCAGGAAGAGTAGGGGCAGTTCTAATCTCCGGGGGGAGTTGGTTCCAGAGAGCCGGTGCCGCCACAGAGAAGGCTCTTCCCCTGGGGCCCGCCAACCGACATTGTTTAGTTGACGGGACCCGGAGAAGGCCCACTCTGTGGGACCTAATCGGTCGCTGGGATTCGTGCGGCAGGAGGCGCAAGACCAATACTAAAAAAGCAGTTAAAAACCCATTATATAAAGACCAATCATACATACAAACATACCATACATAAAATTGTGAAGGCCTAGGGGGAAAGTGTATCTTAGTTCCCCCATGTCTGGCGGCAGAGGTGGGTTTTAAGCAGCTTACGAAAGGCAAGGAGGGTGGGGGCAATTCTAATCTCTGGGGGGAGTTGGTTCCAGAGGGTCGGGGCCACCACAGAGAAGGCTCTTCCTCTGGGTCCCGCCAAGCAACATTGTTTGGTTGACGGGACCCGGAGAAGACCCACTCTGTGGGACCTAACTGGTTGCTGGGATTCGTGCGGCAGAAGGCGGTCTCGGAGATATTCTGGCCCGATGCCATGAAGGGCTTTATAGGTCATAACCAACACTTTGAATTGTGACCGGAAACTGATCGGCAACCAATGCAGACTGCGGAGTGTTGGAGAAATATGGGCATAACTAAATGGGGAAACATTTTATTTATTTTTAGTTAATTAGTTTGTCAAACATATATGAGATAACAGGTATAAGAAAGAGGTGGGTTCTTCCCAGTTCGGACCAGTTCTATGGAACCAGTAATAACTTGATGGCTTAGGTCACTGTAACTGACAGCGACCCAGACCTGCCAAGCTCCCAAACTGACTCCCTCCGCAATGCCATTGATGTTTTTTTCTTCTGTACATGCACTCCGCATGCACGCTCATATGCAGGTGCATGTGTTGATGCATAGTGTGTGCGCACCCATGTGGCGCATCAGAAAATGAACCAGCAGCGAGGTAAGTCAGAACTCAGCCCTGGTATAAGTATAAACATAGAATAGAATAGAATAGAATAGAATAGAAGAATAGAATTTTATTGGCCAAGTGTGATTGGACACACAAGGAATTTGTCTTGGTGCAGATGCTCTCAGCATATATAAAAGAAAAAGATACATTTGTCAAGAATCATGTGGTACAACACTTAATGATTGGCATAGGGGTCAAATAAGCAATGAAGAAACAATCATGTTCTGTCTGGGTGCCCCCAGACTTCAACACCAACTGGAAAAAACAGCCAGACACGCTGGTACAAACAAAGGCACTTTATAGTTTGAAAAATAAACACAGAGAAAAACCTGTTCTTCCCAACAGGCAGGCTATGAGACTTCACAGCAGAATCCTGACGGCCAGACAGTACAGCAGACTTCTTGCTGGCACACCCACCACTGTAGAGAATAAGACCCACACCTTTCCCCCCCAAGGTTTCAGTATTCAAAGTCACAAACCAGAATTCCAAGACGCCAAAGATCACAGCCAGGTCCCAGGACTCCCAAAGATAATACTCCACAAACCAGGAAGGGTGGGTCTGCCTTTTCAGCCTTTCCAGAGAGCACCACACCCAAACCCAGCTGTTGCCTCTTTAGTGCTGAAAGACCTGGCTAATTGTCCCCTTCGTTGTGTTGCTCTTCTCTGCCGGAGATCGATTATTGCTTGTGCATTTTCATCTAAGGAATCCAGGCTGCTTGCTGGGGAGAGCTCCCTCTCGGGGGACTCTGGCTGTCCTCCCTCTCCCTCAGCCTGAGATTCCTCCTCCCCGTCTGCCTGAACCTCCTGTTCCTCATCCTCCCCCTCTGAGCAGGAAGCCGGCAGAGGATCAGCCGTTCCCTGAGGGGCCTCAGACGGAATCACAACACAATCAATATTAATAAAAATCTTAGGATACAAGTTACAGTCATACAGTCCTAAGTGGGAGGAAAAGGATAGGAATGATGAGAAAAACTAATAGAATAGAAGTGCAGATTTAATAAAAAGTCTGACAGTGTTGAGGGAATTATTTGTTTAGTAGAGTGATGGCATTCGGGGAAAAAATGTTCTTGTGTCTAGTTGTCTTGGTGTGCAGTGCTCTGTAGGGACATTTTGAGGGTAGGAGTTGAAACAGTTTATGTCCAGGATGCGAGGGGTCAGTAAATATTTTCCCTGCCCTCTTTTTGACTCGTGCAGTATACAGGTCCTCAATGGAAGGCAGATTGGCAGCAATTGGTTTTTCTGCAGTTCTGATCATCTTCTGAAGTCTGTGTTGGTCCTGTTGGGTTGCAGCACCAAACCAGACAGTTATTGCATATGACAGACTCAATGATTCCTGTGTAGAACTGTATCAGCAGCTCCTTGGGCAGTTTGAGCTTCCTGAATGAACACAGAAAATGACAACAAATAAATGGAGACAGGACAGGGATGGGTACCTGCCAAGTAGCTTCCCAAACCCCTTTGCTCCGTGGGCTGAGATACCTTTTGCATGGTGGTTGTCTAGTCTGTGGCTCTTCTTCCTGTCTCCTAAAGTCATTCCCATATGCCAGTGATGGCGAACCTTTTTTTCCTCCGGTGCTGAAAGAGAGTGGGTGCGTGCTATCTCACATGTGTAAGTTCCCAAACCCATAATTCAATGCCTGGAGAGAGCAAAACAGCTTCCCCCACCCTCCAGAGGCCCTCTGGAGGCTGAAAACAGCCTGTTTGCCAACTTCTGGTTGGCCCAGTAGGCTTGTGTTTCACCCTCCCCAGGCTCCCCAAAGGCTTCCTTGGAACTGGGGGGAGGGTAAAAACACCCTCCCCATCCCCCTGGAGGCTCTCTGGAAGCCAGAAATGCCCTCCCAGAGCCTCTGTGTAAACCAAAAATCAGCTGGCCAGCACACACACGGACATTGGAGCTGAGCTAGGGCAACAGCTCGCATGCCAGCAGATATGGCTCCACGTGCCACCTATGGTACCCCTGCCATAGGTTCGCCATCACTGCCATATACCATTAGAAAAGCTCACTTAAATTATTTGCTCCTTTTCTGATTTACACTCAGTAAATTAGTTTTCTTATGCATCTTCCCATATTCATCTTGATACTGTAAATATAGTAAAATTAAAATGATGAAAGTGCATGATTTAATAGTACAAGTACAGGTAGTCCTCGACTTACAACAGTTCATTTAGCGACTGTTCAAAGTTACAATGGCACTGAAAAAAGTGACCATTTTCAGAGTTGTTACCTTTGCAACACCCCCGTAATCATTTGATTCAGATGCTTGGCAACTGGTTCACTTAAATTTATTTGTGTGTATTCCACCTTTATTGTTTTTACAAATAACTTAATACATACCTAATACTCCTTCCTCCTCCTATTTCCCCTCTCAACAACAACTCTGTGAGGTGAGTTGGGCTTTGAGAGGGAGTGCCTGATCACCTAGCTGGCTTTCACTAAGAGACTAGAACTCATGAACTCATACTCTCACACTTATCTTTTAGAGTTTCCATATTAAATAGTTTTTACACTATCATATGAAGAACAACTTAATTTATTAAATATTTAAAGATAGTGATAAAAATAATTTAAATGGCTTCTAAAATAAAAATAATATCTTCATAAATAATATGGGTTACTTTTCCATTTTTCAACTTTGCCTTTCTGTCTCCAACAAAATTCCACTTCTAATTTTGGCATTATACAGCTTAATTCAGTCAGCAGAGTGTACATTTTTTATCTCATCTGACTTTCTATTTCAGTCACGGAATGAATTAAAATGAGCAATGGACAGTCTGTTTTAAAATAATTCACTAATTTTCTATTTTCCCAGTTGAAATTTGATGGCATCTCTAAAATCCCTAATCTCTTCCTTCAAGCTGGACTGATGTTATTAGAAGATACTGGAGTTAGTAGAGATAATATCATAAACATCTGTCGTGGAAACTGCAAGAAACTGAACTCAAAATTAGTATCCCTCCCATTATACTAATCAAATTCTGTCTTTGGGAAGACACTCTTGGTCTCATTATCACCGTCTGCAATATGCGGAATCATACTTATAGAACAAGTTTTTATTCATTTGTTTAAAAAGTTTTGTACTTTCAAGATTCTTCACAGGCAAAAATCATAAAAATAATTTAAAGCATAGAACAATTAACCATCTATACAAGTGTCAAATTTGATTTCATTGAGGGCCACGTCAGGGTAGTGTTTGACCTGGGGAGGGAAGGCATATATAGGTGGGTGTGGTCAGGGTGGAGGGTGGGCACGGCCAGCTCAATGTCAGCCATGTTTGGAGCACCTGTGATGGCCGGGCAGCCCCCTAGGCTCCATTTTCAGCTGGGACGGCCACCTGTAGCTCTCTGGCAGTGAAAACACGAGTTCCATTTTCACTGGCAGAGGCACTGTGGGCCGGTCCTTTGCTGTTTTCAGAGTGGCCCCATAAGCCAGATCTAAGCACCCCACAAGCAGAATCTGGCCTGTGGGCCTTCAGTAACACCCTTGATCTAGTCCAATGCTATAATAATGGCAGAAACGTAATACTGGTGAAATGTATCCAATACTTGAAATCTCTGTGTAGTTACTGTACTAATCTCTTATCTTTTCTTTCCTTTCTTTTTTCTTTCTTCCTTCCTTCCTTTTTTCTCTCTCCTTTTTTCTTTTCTTTCTCTGAAAATAAACATCACATGTCTTATCATCATTATCATCACCATCATCATCATCATCATTGGGCAATGTGTTGAGTGGGCTACCATATGTCTTGGTTTTGAAGATAGTGTAACATTTTTCAGTAAATATTTGAGTGAAGAGGTAGAAGAATGCTAACTAATTTCATAGGATGCCAAATGGGATGGGAAAGCTGATACTCTAGAACAGTGATGGTGAACCTTTTTTTCCTTGGGTACCGAAAGAGCGTGCGTGCACACTATTGCGCATGTGTGAGTGCCCACACTCATAATTCAATGTCCGGGGAATGCAAAAACAGCTTCTCCTATCCTCCAGAGGCCCTCTGGAGTCTGGAAATGGCCTGTTTCCCAACTTCTGATGGGTCCACTAGGCTCGTGTTTCAGGCTTCCCTGGAACTGGAGGAGGATAAAAACGCCCTCCCCCATCCCCCCAAAGGCTCTCTGGAAGCCAAAATGTCCTCCCAGAGCTTCTGTGGGAGCCAAAAATCACCTGGCCAGCACTCACATGCACGTTGGAGCTGAGCTAGGGCAATGGCTCGCATGCCACCAGATATGGTTCTATGTGCCACCTGTGGCACCCGTGCTAGAGGTTCGCTATCATTGCTCTAGAACATAGAAACAACAAGTCTTCGGAGAGGGGCAGCATACAAATCAAATAAATAATAATAATTATTATTATTATTAATAATAATAATAATAATAATTATTATTATTATTATTATTATTATTATTATTATTATTATTATAGAACTGATCAAAGTAACAGGTTAACATTTAAGAGAGTGAGTGCATGAGTTAGTGAGTGTGTCTGTGAGTCCACTCTTTACTTAAAAAAAAAATTAATCAAATAAGGAAGTAGAGGATGAGGAATATCTGGCTTAGAAATAATGTGCATGAAATGAATCTTAAACTGCAGCTGCTCATAAGCTGAATATGAGCTTGTGAGGAGGTCTACTATAGCTCTTCAACCATGTTCTGTGTGGTTTCAGAATGCAAGTTTCAGAATTCAGATTCAAGTTAGAGGAAAACTGATTCTGACTGAATGATAGAAAAAAAATATCTCTTAATAGCAAGAGCAATTCAGGAGTGGAACCAATTACCCGGAAATGCAGTAAACTCCCTTTCGCTGTATGAGTTCTGGCAGATTGACAGCTATTCTGTTGAGGATGCACAGCCTCAGGTAACCTCCTTGAGTAAGGTTGGCTATCTTTCACTCTATGATGAAGAGATGTCTCTTCCTAAAGATCATCTGACAATGCAAGCCAAGAGCCATCCTTTCAGGGAAGGTGCCAGGTTTTGAATCTGAAACTAAAAAGGACTTAAGATCAGTGCGTGGGCATGCATGGCACATCTATTTGCACCCCCTTAAATAACATTTATATTTTCTTGGGCTCACCTAGTAACATGGGTAATATCAGGAAAATAAATATTTTAATTTATTAGGAGTATCCTACACCTTCTCCAAAATCTCTTGTCTCATCCTAAGGGCACTGTATATTTTTCTGTGTTGCTGTGGCTACTATGCAGTCCTAGGTTCTTTAAAGAGGCAAGGACAATGTGGCATGGAGAATTATGTCCTCTCGAAACCATGCAGTATCAGATTTGAAATACTAGGTGTTCCTATTTCATTCCCTACCTTCTGTTTCTATCTCAATATTGTATTTTTGATGTATGCTTTGGCCTTTTTTTTTCTTTTTTAGGAAGTTCTGGACAAGATATCACTCTTAAGTGTTAGGCATTTTTTTCTTTCACCAGGTACCACCCATTATTACAGCAATGAAGGATCAACAGTGATATGATATGGCCATTAGCACACTGGTGTGATGTTCAGCACCTTCTCACTGTTGAAGATCTCAACCACAACTTTCTTTAATTCACCAAAAATACATCATTCCACTTCACATGTCTTTAGTGGTTTATTTTGTAAGTTACCATATTTTTCAGAGTATAAGACGTACTGGAGTATAAGATGCATCTAGATTTTAGAGAAGGAAAACAAGGAAAAAAGTCTTCTGAACCTAATGGTGTAGTAGTATATTATTTAATAAAATACCAGTGTACCAGAATACTTTTTACAACCATGTACACTTTTTACAACTACGTACATTCTTTACGAACTTCAAACTTGACATTGTGGACTTCAACTCCCAGAATTCTTCCCCCAGTCATGCTAGGTCAGGAATGGGAGTTGAAGCCCACAGATTTTAAACTTGTCAAGTTTGAAGACACTTGCATTTCTAACCCCTAGCCCAGGGCCCTTCAACCTTGACAGCTTTAAGACTAGTGGACTTCAATTCCCAGAATATCCCATCCAGTCATGCTAGATGGGATAATTAGAAGACAAAAACACTCCAATTTCTGCAAAAACCAGCTATTTTTTGACCTCCCCCCCCCCCCAAAAAAAACAGGGCATGGAGACCATTTGGGATGCCTGCATAGCACTCCTAGGATGTGGGGGAAGACAAAAACACCCCCATTATTTGTGTGTGCAAAAAATGGTCCATTTTTTGCCTGTGTTTAGGCAAAAACAGGGCATGCAGAGGGTTTGGGAAGCCTGCAGACCACTCCTAGGGGGTAGGGGAAGGCAAAAACACCCCCATTTTTGCAAAAAAGCAGTCTGTTTTTTGCAAGGTTTTTGCAAAAACAGGGGTGTCTTTGCCTTCCCCCACCCCCTAGGAGTGCTCTTCAGGCTTCCCAAGCCCTCTTCACATCTCATTTTTGTGAAAAATGGGCCCATTTTTTGCAAAAATGAGACACTGAAGCAGGGCTTCAGGACGCCAAAAATGGCTATATTCAGTGCATAAGATGCACCGACATTTCCACCTTCTTTTGAGAGGAAAAGGAGTGTGTATTATACTCAGGAAAATATGGTATATCTTCTTCAGTATGATCATGTAATTAACTGCATGTGCTGTTTATTAATGAAAGGAGATATAAATGCCCTCATTGTTGACTTCAACTATTCTCTTCCGATAATAGCAGTATAATAGCAAGAACCTTACATTAACTGAAAACTTTACATTTCAAGATAAATTTGGAAATTATTTAACATTACCCATAATCCAACCATCATGTTCATCATCCACCGAGTTTGAAGGAACCTCGGAGATCTTCTAGTTCAACCCCCTGTTCAAGCAGGAGACCCTACACGATTTCAGACAAATGGCTGTTCAATCTCTTCTTAAAAGCTTCCATTGATGGAGTACCCACATCTTCTAAAAGCAAACATCAGAATTTGATTGGAAGTATCTTCATTTGGAATTGCTTTTGATGTTTTCTTAGCTAAAGCCAAATGCATTTGGCTGTTTTTTCATCTTTCTCTAATTGCACTGTGGACCTTGGCCCCATACTTCATACTGATAATCTATGAAGGATATTTAATATATATTTAGCATGTACCAAATATAGCCGTAATGGCAAACCTATGCTCACATGCCCCAGGTGGCACGCGGAGCCCTCTCTGAAGGTATGTGAGCCATTGACCAACTCAGTTCCACTGTGCCCTGTGAGTGCCTCCCCCAGGCTAGCTGATTTTCAGGTCAGACAAGTGCGTACTTTCTCTTCACTTTCTGTGGCCCTTGCCTTCTCTGGAGATACCACCCCAGCACTCTTTGGCCATGCAAGGCTTGCCCCCTCCCAGTTCTCTTTGGGGATAAGAGGCTTCTGCCCCGCCCTCAAAGCACCATTTGGGGAAAGGAGGCTTCCCCTTCTCTCAGCTCCATTTGGGGAAAGGAGACTTATCCCCCCCCCCAACTCAATGCTCTGTTTGACGAAAGGAGGCTTCCTCCCCTACCAGCTCCATTTGCGAAAAGAAACCCCCCTCCCAGCTCCATTTGGGAAATGAGGCCTTCACACCTCCCAGCTCCATTTGGGAAATGAGGCCTTCACACCTCCAGCTCCATTTGAGGAAAGGAGGCCTTCACACCTCCCAGCTCCATTTGAGGAAAGGAGGCCTTCACACCTTCCAGCTCCATTTGAGGAAAGGAGGCCTTCACACCTCCCAGCTCCATTTGAGAAATGAGGCCTTCACACCTCCCAGCTCCATTTGGGAAAGGAGGCCTTCACACCTCCCAGCTCCACTTGGGAAAGGAGGCCTTCACACCTCCCAGCTCCATTTGAGGAAAGGAGGCCTTCACACCTCCCAGCTCCATTTGAAGAAAGGAGGCCTTCACACCTCCCAGCTCCATTTGGGAAATGAGGCCTTCACACCTCCCAGCTCAATTTGGGAAATGAGGCCTTCACACCTCCCAGCTCCATTTGGGAAATGAGGCCTTCACACCTCCCAGCTCCATTTGGGAAATGAGGCCTTCACACCTCCCAGCTCCATTTGGGAAATGAGGCCTTCACACCTCCCAGCTCCATTTGGGAAATGAGGCCTTCACACCTCCCAGCTCCACTTGGGAAATGAGGCCTTCACATCTCCCAGCTCCATTTGGGAAAGGAGGCCTTCACACCTCCCAGCTCCATTTGGGAAAGGAGGCCTTCACACCTCCCAGCTCCATTTGGGAAAGGAGGCCTTCACACCTCCCAGCTCCATTTGGGAAAGGAGGCCTTCACACCTCCCAGCTCCATTTGGGAAAGGAGGCCTTCACACCTCCCAGCTCCATTTGGGAAAGGAGGCCTTCACACCTCCCAGCTCCATTTGGGAAATGAGGCTACCCCCTTCTCCCAGCTCTGTTTGGGAAAGGGAAACTTTCCTTCCCTCCCAGCTCCATTTGGGGAGAGGAGACTTCCACCCTCTAAGATCCATTTCGCAAAGGGAAGCTTTCCTCGCCTCACAGGTTTGTTTGGAGAAAGGAGGCTTTTCCTTCAACGCAGCTCCATTCGGGGTTGGGAGGCTTTTTCTCCCTCCCACCGTTGTTTTGGGTTAGGGTCAAGGTTTGGGGGGGGTCATGTAGCGCACGTGCGGGGGGAACATTGCATTATTTGAGTGGGCACTTTCGGCACCTGAGGGAAAAATGTTCGCCATCACTGATATATATAGTAAGTGTTCTTGTTTTTCTTTGCAATGTTTAACAACATATCTATAGTCATGCTATTTCAATAGTGTGACAGTACCGTAGCTTTAAACTCAAATGTGGGACTGTTGTCTATAGTGTCAGACCTGCCCCATCCAGGACCCTAGGAAAGAAAAACCCATGACTCCATTTGGTGGAGTGATAGAGGCTTTTACTAAGAATAACTGGTTGCAGTAAAAGTAGGCAAGAACTAAGGCTTCCCATGCAATTTACACGTTTTTCTCCTTTATTTATTTATTGGATTTGTATGCCGCCCCTCTCCAAGGATTAGGGGCGGCTCACAACACATCAAAAACAATGTATCATACAAATATCTAAAAAAAATCCAATTAATACAACTAAAAAAACTTTTAAAAACACTAATAAGATTTAAAATCATTCATTTCCATTCACGCGGCAAAACATACTACACTAGGGGGTAAAGTCTAATGGCCCCAAGCCTGGCGGCATAAATAGGTCTTTAAGCTTTTATGGAAGGCAAGGAGGATGGGGGCAGTGAAAATCTCTGGGGGGAGTTGATTCCAGAGGGCTAGGGCTTCCACAGAGAAGGCTCTTCCCCTAGGTCCCACCAAATGACATTGTCTGTGGGACCTAGCCGGTTGCTGGGACTCATATGACAGAAGGTGGTCCCGGATTATTCTTTCCCTTTCACTAACCTGCCAGTGTCTAATAGCATCCCAGTGCAATCTCTTTGATGTTAGGAGCATCTTGAAATGGCCATGCATGCTTTCCCAGGCTAGGCATCCTTGGGCAGCTGGATTGCTCTGGTTTTGACATGTCTGCTTTCTGTCAATGCCAATACCTTCCACTTTTGCCTCCTTACTCCCTCCTACACTTCTTCCCCATTTGCCTGTGACCCTTCCCCTGATTTATGGCAGGATGGCAGCAGCTTAGCAGAGTGTAGCAAGGATAGCAGAGCTGACAGTCAGTTTGGTATAGTAGAGATGGCAGTGAGAGAGAAACAGGAATACAATTAGTTGTAGTCCTGGCTTAGATATGAGGTTAGCTAGATGACATTGGGTAGCCACTCTCTCCATCTTAGCCTTAGGAAGAAATCAATGGCAAGCCACTTTTGAAAAATATTGCCAAGAAAACTTGTCAAATATTCAAGGCTGACTCAAAGGCACAAATATAAATTGTCACTAATAATAGTAACTAAACATTTAATTTTAAAAATATGGATGTCTTGGCTGGAACAAAAGAAAGCAAGATTTTAGTAATTTATAAGGAAGATGTTTCCAAGAATAGTTATGCATTGAAGCAAATTATCAAGGAAAGCAGTGAGATCCCTATCATTAGAACTTTAAAAATACAGTAGGTTAAACTGAGAAGAGAACAGATGTAATTGTGTTTAAATAAAAGCCCATTAGCAAACTGCTTGAAAGATAGCAATCATAAGTTATTTAGTGGAACATTCTTTTAATATTTGTTATTTTATATTTTGTTTATTTTGTCAATTTATTTAACTGTTCATTATCCAAATGCTAGTCTTTAAATGCAATATTTAGACTTATAACTCACATTTAGAAAGATTATCAGATATAGATTAAATAAAAGCAAAAAATTATACTTACCAGATTATAAACAAGAACAGTATGCAAAGAAAATCTATTTATTTAGCTCACTGGGACCTTACCTCTGATTTCAAAGGCTTAAACATATATAACAACAAATTTAATGACAGTACAGAAGTTTTACACTCAAATGTGGGTCTGGCCTATTTGTTTGCCCTTATTAAACCTAAAGTTATTTGTTTTTGCTTTTAATAATTAGGTCATATTTCCTTTTACATAATAATGTTATTGAAGATTATAATTAAAAATATAAGGACTAATATCTCTTCAATAAACAAATCTTTGAACCTTTGTCATTCAATCTTGGTCAGCAAAGTCTGTTGCATGTTACCAGAGATAGCAACATATCTGTTTTAGTCTTGAGTGACTAAACCATCTTAACATTCCCTCTCTTTACTTTTAACAATCTGATCTTTAATCCAATCAAATAAAGTCCTGGAACTTGATTTCTTTTTTCTTTCTCACAAAATTATTCACAATATTATCTCTTTTGTAAGTATAAAAAAATTATCCAGATCCCTGTTTTGATATGGTAAAACAACATTGGATTTTATTTATATATCTATTGTAGCATCTCTTTCTACGTCATTTCTATAACCAGTCATTTTTATATCCACTTTCAAATCAGAATCAGTCTCATCTGGTAAAGCTTCCATATCATTTTCTAAACACAATCACAAGCAAAGGCAATGGGGAAACCAGCAAGAAAGGACTCAGTTCATTTGGGAAAGTCTTCCCCAGCCCTCATTGCACACACCATGCCCTTCTTTCCCCCTTTATTCACAATCATCCCATGACCTCCTTCACTGGCCAGTGGCCACCCTGCACTCAATCACACACAGACATGCACCCCAAATCCTCTTTCCCTGGCCTCCCTGGGCTCGCAAATGATCAGTGATCAGAAACACATATTAACCTTGTTCATTTGTTTCTGCCAATTTGCATAACTGGGGTGGGGGAGACCAGGCTTGATTTCCATGAGATGGTAATCAAAGTACAGCTAGCTCCTCTTGTTCTTTCCTTGCCCATTATAAAGGTGACACCCTTCTTTTAATATTTGTCTGTAGCTGAACATGACAAATTCAACGTAACTTCACTGATAATATGGCAGAGCTGCTTTGTATAGACTTATCATATTCTTTTATTTATATTTACTGAACTTGAAAAAGAAATGAAATTGCTCCAGAATTGCTAAAGGGAATGGTAACTAAAATAACGTAGTTAATTGCTTAGCATGTAAAAACACTTCCGATCTCCTATCTGTAGCAAATGGCTTTAAGGAGCATGAAGTGGAATTGTGATGAATAGGAGTGGTTTTACTGCTGATTAGAATTTGGTGTCGGAATTGTCTGGATAGCAAGAAATGCTGTGGCTGCTTCTCCAGGAAGTTTATTTTAATGAATAATGCAGAAGCATTTCTGTAAGCCATGTTTTCAAAGCTTGTTTCCACATTCTAGAAGGAGTTGTTCTCCGTTTTGGGTGGAGCTAGAATCCAGGAATGGGTTGACCTCATCCATTCAGCCTGCAGTACTGAGTCTATTAAAGTTGATAAGCTCCACTTCTGTTGCCAGGACTACCAGTGACAACTCAGTCCTCAGACTGGACAAATGTGCTTCCTTTTCTCCTATTCCTTTTGCTAGCTAGTGGATTATTACAGCTTTACTTCTGATTTTGATTAGCTCCAGCTGACTCATTTTCTATCTTGATTCACTGAATCATGGAGCGAAGTCCAGATCTTCCTTCCATGAGTTGTTTCCAGCTGACTCAATACCATCTAGAGTCACTGGGTGGAATGCGGCACAGAGTTTCAGCTCAAGCCGCTACAGCCATTGCCCCTGACTATTCTGTGGCATTTTGACTGTGATGGATCTGGATAGCAAAAACTGCTGTGGCCGCATCTTCAGGAAGTTTATTTTAATGAATAATGCAGAAGCCTTTCTGTAAGCAACATTTTCAAAGCTTGTTTCCAATATTCTGGAAGGAGTTATTTTGCTTAATGCTGAAAAATCCCTTCTTTATGATTTCAGAACAGTTTTTACTGCATGTCACTTCCCATACTTTTCGACAGTTCTATTCATGTGAGAAATTGATATTGGAGTTGGAAAGTTTATGCATCAGTGCTGCTACAATTGATACTTTTCAACTCACCACTCTATTGAGTAACCCAGCTTATGTAAGGTACGTTGCTATAGAAATATGAAGAACTATGAATTAGATATTACAAGAGAGATTAACAAGTTAGGGGGAGGAAGTTGTCTTCAGGCTCAAGATTATTCCAAAATTGCATTTTCTTTATATATTTTTTGTCTAATGTTTCAGAAAGTAATATAAAAATGACATTTTTTTTTAATGAGGAAAAACTGAAACAGCTATTTGAAATGACTATTTAAGAAAACGTTATGTGAAATGAGGTAAACAAGTTTTGGGATTCATCCAAAAGCATGAGCAGGACAGGAATGGACTTCAAGGCAACCTTAGTCAGATGGACAAGAGAAATAAATCTCCTCTCTTAAAAATTATGTCAAACCTACTTTAAGGCTTATAGGTAGTCCTTGGCATACAACCATTTGTTCAGCAACCATTCAAAGTTACAAACATGCTAAAAATGAACTTATAACCCATGCTTTATATTATATCCTACCCAGGTCATGTGAACAAAATTGGAGCATTTAGCAATTCATCCATACTTATTACTCCAATTCCCCTCAACTGCCTATACTATACCCCAGGCTCAGCCCTTTGGCCACCCTGAACTCCAAGACCCATGCTATCCTGCATCCCATCACCCCAGCTTATCTTTGACATTTTCTCCCTCCTGCTTCCTCCTGCTACTGCCAAGACAAGGGCTGCCAAGGTAAAGGCCGTCTGTCTGCTGGACTGGACTTTGGCTGTGGGAACAGCAATAGAAAGAACAAAAAAAAAAGGTGAAATCTGTCGCTGAGAGGCAATATGCCAAAATGCCCCTTGGCAAAAAGATGCTAGAGCAATCCTTCTCTTCTTTCTTCCTCTTCCTCCATTTTCCTTCTCCTCCTCCATCCTCTTTCTCTTCCTCTTTCCTCTTCTATCGTTCTCCCTCCATCATCCTCTTCCTCCATCCCTCTTGTCCTCCTCCTTTCTCCTCCATCCTCTTCCTCCTCCCATCTTTCCTCCATGAGCTCAATATGGGCCTTCAGTTTTATTTCTGAAACAACTACCCTGTTCTGAGTGTTTGAGCCAAAGTTGAGGTAGACTTTAATCGTATTTCCATGTTCTCGATGGACACTCCGACCACAATGCCATTCTGCATTCATATTTCAAAAAATGAATTGTAACGGGGCTGGCCAATATTGAGCCTGATGTTTTCTTAATTGAAAAACCGTTCATAAAATGCAAAGCATTTGTTTAATAATAAATAGATTGCTTCTTTTCTGGTTCTCAAGGGAGGCGGCCAGAATCCCCAAAGCAAACACTTGCTTTATAATCTCCCAGCCGAGATTTCCCTTTGTGGTTAACTGTAGTAATTGTGTATATTGAAGTCTAGCTAGGAACTGCACCAAGCTGTACTTATCTTTATTTAAGGGGTAAAAGAACATTATTTCCATGGCTTTCCCCTCATGGCATCAAGTGACATCCTTTTTAGGTGTGTGAAAGGAAAAAGAGGAAATAGCCTGCTTGGTGTGTTCAATTTGCTTCACACACTCTGCTGAGTAATCTACTCAGGAATTCATTGGAGAATTTCAGTGATGGTGGATGATGGTGTTCGGAAACTTCAGATCGTGCAGAATGCAGCTGCGAGAGCAATCATGGGCTTTCCCAAATATGCCCATGTTACACCAACACTCCGCAGTCTGCATTGGTTGCTGATCAGTTTCCGGTCACAATTCAAAGTGTTGGTTATGACCTATAAAGCCCTCCATGGCACCGGACCAGATTATCTCAGGGACCGCCTTCTGCTGCACGAATCCCAGCGACCATTTAGGTCCCACAGAGTGGGTCTTCTCCGGGTCCCGTCAACTAAACAATGCCGCTTGGCGGGACCCAGGGGAAGAGCCTTCGCTGTGGCGGCCCCAGCCCTCTGGAACCAACTCCCCCCAGAGATTAGAATTGCCCCCACCCTCCTTGCCTTTCATAAGCTACTTAAAACCCACCTCTGCCGCCAGGCATGGGGAAATTGAGATGCTCTTTCCCCCTAGGCCTTTACAATTTTATGCATGGTATGTCTGTATGTATGTTTGGTTTTTTATATTAATGGGTTTTTAATCATTTTTAGTATTGGATTATTACTGTACACTGTCTTATTATTGCTGTTAGCCGCCCCGAGTCTCCGTAGAGAGGCGGCATACAAATCCAATTAATAATAATAATAATAATAATAATAATAATAATAATAATAATAATTTTACACACAGACACACTCATATTCCAACAAGTTAGATATAGTATCAAGAGACAAATGCATGCAGGTGTTCACTTTAACTATGCATGCTTTAAAACCCTGCTGTTCTGTTCGGGTCGTATGTGACCCGAAGCCAATTTTGAGTCCCTGTAAAAATTTTTCCCTGCATATCTGAAACTTGAAATTTCATGACTGCTCATCATTTCAGGGGTTCTCTCTATGAGAATTTGTTTTGGGGGGGATGGGGGGCTTAGTTTTTGCTGGGCAAAAAAAGTTACAAATCTTCTATTCCCGGGTCACTCTGACCCGGACCGAAAACTCTTCATTTGCAGTGCTTATGTTTGGTCTTTTTGAAAGCTTTTTTCACTTGGAAAGTAGTCTGAACATTTCTGCACACAATGATATGAAAATTGAAATGAAAAAAGTAATTCTTATTGGTTTATTTTGCTGATATAATGCACGCCCCCCCCCCCGTTTTTGTGAAAGTTTTTTCAATTTATGAATAGTTTTGTTTGCAAAATGCATTCTATTTTACTGGAGTTGGTGTGGGATTGGTAGCTTGAACATTTCTGAATATAAGAAAAATATAAAGGAACTGAAAAAAATGATTCTTACTGGTTTTTTAACATCAGAAATAAGGCCTCCCCCCCCTCAGCTGCTTGCAACCATTTTCACTTTTTATTTTTTTATGCTCCAAATCCGAAATATTCTTTAAAATCTTAGGCATTCATTTACTCAATTTAACAATGCTGATCATCAAAAAATATTTTTGGGGTGGTGGCTAATTGTTTTCTGGGCAAAAAAAATCATCACTTCGAGTCTGTTTCTGTTCGTATGTGACCGGACCAAAAATAATTTTTTTAGGTACTTGAATTTGATCTTTTTGAAAACTTTTTCAACTGGAAAACTAGTTTGAACATTTATGAACATAATGATATGAAAATTGAACTGGAAAAATTTAGACTTATATTTTTATTTTGATCAAGAAGCCCCTCCCCCCATCCTTTCTGAATTTCGTGTCAATTTCTATTTTTTAAGGCTACAAATCCCTAAGGAATTTCCCCCCAAAAGATTTGATATACTAAATTGAACATTTCTTAATATAAGAAAAATATAAATGAACTGGAAAAAATGGTTCTTATTGGTTTATTTTTGCCACAAAAGGGCCACCGCCCCCCTCGGCCTTGCTGTGTGCCATTATTGTCACTTTTTATACATATTTGGCTAGAAATATTTGGAATATCCTTTTGAAAATCAACCACATTGTAGCCAGATAACTAATTTATGAAAGAAATCAATTTTACTAAAAAAAAGTATGTAAGTTTGAAATTAACAGCATAATTTTTATATAAATTGAAATAATTGAGGCATACTTTATGTGCAAAATAAACCAATATGCATCAATTTTTCCAGTTCAATTTTCATATCATTATGTTCAGAAATGTTCAAGCTACCAATCCCACACCAACTTTAGTAAAATAGAATGCATTTTGCAGGCATAATTATCAATAAACCTAAAAAGAATTCACAAAAACGGGGGGAGGCATATTTATGTGCAAAATAAACCAATAAGGATTAATTTCTTCAGTTCAATTTTCATATCATTGTGTGCAGAAATGTTCAGACTACTTTCCAAGTGAAAAAAGTATTCAAATTGACCAAACCTAAGCACTGCAAATGAAGAGTTTTCGGTCCGGGTCAGGGTGACCCGCGAACAGAAGATTTTTAACTTTTTTTAAACAGAACAGCAGGGTTAAAAATAAACTGATGCTACTTTATCTTGACACTCATTTTTATTACCCATTATCTTAAGTCCTTAAGTGCTTCAACTGCATTGTTGTTTATTCTCTCTCTGGCTTAATTGTCTGATTTTCAATTTTTTAAAAAATCCGCTCATTCTGATCATTTGAAGGCCACTGCTGTACACTTGACTTAAACATAGAACTTTATATAAAATGAACAAATGAATTATATTAATTGGGCTTTTGTCAAATATATGACCCACGCAAGCGCAGAATTATGCGTAGAAGAGACCAAGTAAGAACATATTACAGGAAATAAGGGAGGCCACCTGTGTTTGGGTGGGGCTCCAGTAATTAGGGCTGCTGCTATAAATAGCAGCATGTGGATTTGGCAGTTGTGGAAGAATATCTGATTGGAGTTCGTCAGGAATCTTCTGTTGCTGGACTTTGTTGTTTTTCACAGCTTTGAAACCAAAGCAGAGCAACATGTGTGTGTGTCTCACTTCGTTGGAAGAAGAAGGGATGTGAAGTTTCTTCACAGCTGCTAGCTAAGTACTTAATGACTGCTTAAGGGAAACTGTACAGACTACCCGGTTGTTTTGGGAAGAGTGCTCTTTGCAATACAAAAAGAGTGCTTTGTTTATTTTGAATTTTGTGATAAAGAACATTGTTTTGAATTTTCAAACGTGTGTGTGTCTGAAATTTGTACCCTTGAATTTTCAGGAGCCTCCTATCAGAGAGCCTGGCGAAACACCAGATAACCTTCAGATGTATAATATCTGTTTTGATAGGTACCTGTTTACAAAACTAGGATTTTTTTAGCTTTTTCAATCTTCAAAGAGAGATTTCACAGCCCGATCATGACTTGACATACCCATTTAACAAGGGACTATTCTATAAATGAGAGATAATTTTCTAGTACTCACAGAAAACTATTTTAGAAAGAGGAAGAGTCCAGTAATTCACATTTCTACTCTTTCCAAACTCTAAAGCTTGCAGGCATAATAACTCATGTGGCCTTACAATTCTTTCATTATATTCATGCCATAGTTTCCATTAGTTCCTGATACAATAATAAGTAGCTTGTCTACCCAGTAGAAACTTTTAGTCATGCAGCCAGTCCTTTCATGGTTTGTTTTTATCAACCTTTTACATGTTTGAGTAAAGAGTTCACTCTTACATATTACAGTGGTACCTCATTTTATGAACACCTCTTCTAACAAACTTTTTGAGATACAAACTCGGTGTTTAAGATTTTTTTGCCTCTTCTTCCAAACTATTTTCACCTTATGAAGCAGCCACCGCTGGGATGCCCTGTCTCCCGACTTCCGTTGCCAGCTAAAGCGCCTGTTCTTGTGCTGCTGGGATTCCCTTGAGGCTCCCCTCACTGAGAAACCCCACCTCAGAACTTCTGTTGCCAGGGTTTGTGTGAAGGAAGCAAGGCGAACAGAGTGCTTGGAGAGGCACTGAAAGGGTGTGGTTGAAGAAAGAAAAGGGAGGGGCGGTTTGGAGAGACAGCGAAAGAGTTTGTGTAAAGGAAGCAAGGTGAACTGAGTGCTTGGAGAGGCACTGAAGGGGTGTGGTTGAAGAAAGAAAAGGGCGGGGCGGCTTGGAGAGACAGCGAAAGAGTTTGTGTAAAGGAAGCAAGGCGAACAGAGTGCTTGGAGAGGCACTGAAAGGGTGTGTTTGAAGGAAGAAAAGAGAGGAGTGGCTTGGAGAGACAGCGAAAGAGTTTGTGTAAAGGAAGCAAGGTGAACTGAGTGCTTGGAGAAGCAATGAAAGAGTGTGCCTTTCTTCCGTCCCATGCGCCCTTTCGCTGCCTTTCCAAGCACCCCGCTAGCCTTGCTTCCTCCACCCACCCCCTTTTGTTGCTCCTCCCCACCCTCTGTTCACCTCCCTTCTAAAGTTTATGATTTTCCTAATGGATTTGCAGGCATTATTCGCTTTTACATTGATTACTATGGGAAACATTATTTCATCTTATGAACTTTTCTACTTACGAGCCTCATCACGGAACGAATTAAGTTTGTAAGACCAGGTACCACAGTACTAGGAAATGATTTTTTTTTCCCTCCAACAGCATTTACTTGAAATATCTATGCAACAAAACATAAATAAAGAGAAAGCCTAAGGTAATAGTTATTTTTCAATTAGCTTGCCAGAATTTCCAGGTGCAAGAATAAGACAACTTCTTTTCTTAAATGGCACCATATTTTATATCTGTATATTGTAGACTATAATTTTATAACATGAAATTTAACGATAGCATATCTTAAGAATGGGGACAACAGGCAATACTGTTAACCTTTTAGTGGCAGCCTCATCAATCAACATCAAAGTCCTACCGAACTCCAGATAGCATTTGTAAGACATTATCTCTGGGAGACTGTTCTGAACTGCACACACCAAATATGCGTTTCAGTGCGAAGTTATCGTAGGCGCCCACAATCACCTCAGTGAGATGGTTGTCCTGTAAATTTAATAAATAATAAATTGCAGTAAAGTAAAGTAAGAAGAGTATTAGATCACTGTTGCACGGTTTTCTCCTTCAGAGTTTGCAAATAAATTGGTTAGCTATTCAAGTACTTCTCATTGTGAGTAGTAGAAAACACCATTTATGTATATGACTGACTTTTCCAGGATTTGCCCTTTTGCTTGCTAAAAAACTCCTGTTCACTTGTTGTTTAGAACATTTATACTCTGACCTTCAAAAAAGCCTTTCTGAGAACAGTTCGCAAATGAAAAGTAAAAATACCCAGGGTGCAAGTTGACAGCTGCCTTTGTGATTGTTAGCGCTGAAAAGCTAGTAATTTTATCCACATCTGATTACTGTACAAACAAGCAACAAATTGGTCTCTCAAGGCATAATTTAACATTTGACCAAATTGACAGTATTTTGACATCCTGAGTGCTACAACTATACTGTTGATTCTCCATTTCTCTGATATTACTGGTTCTGAAAGCATTGATGTAGTAGAATAAAAATAAAGTGGAAGATGCAGCATTTCCACTGTCCCTCAGCATTTTGAAAACATTTTCCATCTTTCCCCCTTCCCCTGTTTTCTTTGGTTCGTTTACTAGCATCTAGAAAATAGTAAAGAGTGAATTTTTTCCAACATCTGTTTTTTTTAATGACTAAAAGTGAAGAAGTATAAATTTTTCTACTGCAACTCGAGTAGAGAGAAGGCCCTCTTAAATGTTCCTAGCTTTGATTACTACATACATATGGGACACAATATGAAATGACCTTTTCCAAACCAGTTTCCCTAAACCTGTAGTGACCTGCGGGTGAAATATACAAAATTAGTAAAATTCTTTTAAAAAAACCATGCACAGTCATCCACATTCAGTCAATCACAACATCAGCCAGAGACAATGTCATTGCTCACAGCCCCCATGTCCGCCAGCAGAGGTAGGTCTTCAGAGCTTTACCAGGAGGGAGGGGGCAGTACATATCTCTGGAGGGAGTTCATTCCAGAGGGCTGGGACCACCACAGAGAAGGCTCTTTCCCAAGGCCCTGCCAGATGACATTGTCTGGTCGATGGGACATGGAGAAGGCTGACTCTGTGGGACTTAACCGGCTGCTGGGATGCATGAGGCAGAAGATGGTCCTATGGGTAATCTGGTCCTAAGCCAAGTAGGTCTTTGTAGGTCATAACCAGAATTTTGAATTGTGCCTGGAGACCAATTGGCAACCAATGCAGCTCTCGGAGTGATGTTGAAATGTGGGCAGATTTTGGGAGCTCCACAATAACTCGCGCAGCTGCATTTTGCACAATTTGCAGTCTCCAAACACTCTTCAAAGGCAGCTCCATGCACAGAGCATTGCAGTAATCGAAGCTACCAAGGTGATAAAGGCATGAGTGACTGTGAGAAGTGACTCCCTGTCCAAATAGGCCACAACTGGTGCGGTCCTGTAAGTAGATTTAGGCAGAGGGTTTGTGGGTTTTCCTTACAAAATCCACAATGAATGTACTTAAACTGTGGACAGGTTTTCTGGTCCCTTCCCAATCCATTCAGATAACATCCAAAACAAAATCAAATCATGATTTGTATTTCTCTGTGTGTGTGTTTCCCCTACCATTTCTCTCATGCACTTTATAGAAACATAGAAACATAGAAGACTGATGGCAGAAAAAGACCTCATGGTCCATCTAGTCTGCCCTTATACTATTTCCTGTATTTTATCTTACAATGGATATATGTTTATCCCAGGCATGTTTAAATTCAGTTACTGTGGATTTACCAACCACGTTTGCTGGAAGTTTGTTCCAAGAATCTACTACTCTTTCAGTAAAATAATATTTTCTCATGTTGCCTTTGATCTTTCCCCCAACTAACTTCAGATTGTGTCCCCTTATTCTTGTGTTCACTTTCCTATTAAAAACACTTCCCTCCTGAACCTTATTTAACCCTTTAACATATTTAAATGTTTCGATCATGTCCCCCCTTTTCCTTCTGTCCTCCAGACTATACAGATTGAGTTCATTGAGTCTTTCCTGATACGTTTTATACTTAAGACCTTCCACCATTCTTGTAGCCCGTCTTTGGACCCAGTGTTCCCTCTAATTTTTTTTCGGGGTGGGTGGAAAAGTATAGTGTCTGAGCGGCAGTCCCTTTCGGACTGGGCGGCATATAAGAATAAATAAATAAATAAATGAATGAGTAAATAAATAAATAAATAAATAAATAAATAAATAAATAAATAAATAAATAAATAAATAAATAAATAAATAAATAAATAAATAAATAAAAACCAAATAAAGTAAGTGTGGTGTGCGCTATCACACATGAGCGAGTTCTTGCATCCATAACTCTATCCTTTCTATGTCTCCCTCCCTCTTTCCTCCCTCCCTCTTTCCTTTCTATGTCTCCCTCCCTCCCTTTCCTCCATCCCTCTTTCCTTTCTATCTCTCCCTCCCTTTCCTCCCTCCCTCTTTCCCTTCTATATCTCCCTCCCTTTCCTCCATCCCTCTTTCCTTTCTATCTCTCCCTCCCTTTCCTCCCTCCCTTTCCCTTCTATATCTCCCTCCCTTTCCTCCCTCCCTCTTTCCTTTCTATCTCTCTCTCCCTTTCCTCCCTCCCTCTTTCCTTTCTATCTCTCCCTCCCTCTTTCCACCCTCCCTCTTTCCTTTGTATCTCTCCCTGCCTCTTTCCTCCCTCCCTCTTTTCTTTCTATCTCTCCCTCCTTCTTTCCTTTCTCTCTCTTTCCTTTCTATCTCTCCCTCCCTCTTTCCTTTCTATCTCTTCCTCCCTCTTTCCTTTCTCTCTTTCTCTCCCCCTGCCTTTCTCCAAGCCCTTCCTTTTCCCTCCCCCTATCCTACTATCCCCCTCTCCCTCCTTTCTATCTCTCCCTCCCCCTTTCTCTCTGTCTCCCTTCCTTCATCTTTCTTTCCCTCTCTCTCTCCATCCCTCTTCCTTTCTCTCTTCCTTCCTTCCTTTTTTGCTCTTTCTCCCTCCCTCCTTCCCTCTATGTCTTTCCCTCTCCCTCCTTCCCCCCTCTTTCTCTCTCCACCCTCTTCCTACCTGTTTAACGGTGGCCGGCTACGTCTTGATGTGGGCTGCCACCATCTTGTACTGGGATTGAGTGGCAGAGGGGACCCGGTGGTGGCGGGGAAGCCCCTGGCGCGGCGGCGGGAAACAAAGCGAAGCTTGTGCTTCGGGCACACTGGGGCAGAGTGGGCCGAGGCCGGGCCTGTCACTCCCGGGGGCAGGAGGCAGCCCCAGCGTGGCAGCGGGGGAGGAGAAGGCGAAGCCGGCTGCTCGGGTAAATGACGCATTTGAAAGCGCGCCCAGGGAAGTCTTTTACTGGGATTGGGTGGCGGAGGGGATCCACCGGCGGGCAGCCCCCAGCGCAGCGGCGGGAGAGGAAGCAAAGCTTGTGCTTCGGCTACACCAGGGCGCGCTTTTCCTGCACCTCTTTCCTGGGCAGGGGGGGAGGCGGCCACCTTCTCCCCCCCCCCCGCCCAGGAAAGCAGCAAATTTGAAAAGCGCGCTGCTTTCCCGGAATGTCTGTCCATGCGGGGGGGGCGAATCCATCGGCCACACCGCCAGCTCGATGAGAAAGAGGGAATGAAGGAGGGAGAGAAAGAAAGAGAGGGGCCCCCCCCCGCACAGACAGACATCAGGCTGGCGGTGTGGCTTGCGGATTCATTCCCCCCGCACAGACGGACATCAGGCTAGCGGCGTGGCTGGCGGATTTCCCCCCCCCCCCCCGCATGGACGGACATCAGGCTGGCGGTATGGCTGGCGGATTCATCCCCTCCGCACAGACGGACATCAGGCTAGCGGTGTGGCTGGTGGATTCGTCCCCCCCCCTCATGGACGGACATCAGGCTGGCGGTGTGGCTGGCGGATTCCTCCCCCCCGCACAGACAGACATCAGGCTAGCGGCGTGGCTGGCGGATTCGGGGGCCCCCCGCATGGACGGACATCAGGCTGGCGGATTCGCCCCCCACACACACACGGATGGACATCGGGCTGGCGGGCAGCCAGCTTTGCTGACTGGCATGTCTTCCCCTTGGCTCTGCCTCCCACCGCCGCTGCGCAGGTCACCTCAGAAGCCTTGACACTTTGCTGGCCTGCATGACGCGGTGGCAGTAGACAAAGCGAAGCTTGTGCTTCAGGCACACTGGGGCAGAGTGGGCCGAGGCCGGGCCTGTCGCCCCCGGGGGCAGGAGGCAGCCCCAGCGTGGCAGCAGGGGAGGAGAAGGCGAAGCCGGCTGCCCGGGTAAATGACGCGTTTGAAAGCGTGCCCAAGGAAGTCTTTTACTGGGATTGGGTGGCAGAGGGGACCCACCGGCGGGCAGCCCCCAGCGCGGCGGCGGGAGAGGAAGCAAAGCTTGTGCTTTGGCTACATCAGGGCGCGCTTTTCCTGCACCTCTTTCCTGGGCAGGGGGGGAGGTGGCCACCTTCTTGCCCCCCCCCCAGGAAAGCAGCGAATTTGAAAAGCGCGCTGCTTTCCCGGAATGTCCGTCCATGTGGGGTTGGGGCGAATCCGCCGGCCATGCCTGCAGTCTGATGTCCGTCCGTGCGGGGGGGGGTTAATCTATCGGCCACACCGCCAGCTCGATGAGAAAGAGGGAATGAAGGAGGGAGAGAAAGAAAGAGAGCCCCCCCGCATGGACAGACATCGGGCTGGCGGCATGGCTGGCAGATTCGTCCCCCCCGCACGGACGGATATCAGGCTGGTGGTGTGGCTGGCGGATTCTTCTCCCCCGCACGGACGGATATCAGGCTGGCGGCATGGCTGGTGGATTCGCCCCCCCATACACACATGGACGGGCATCAGGCTGGTGGGCAGCCAGCTTTGCTGACCGGCATGCCCTCCCCTTGGCTCTGCCTCCCGCTGCCGCCACGCAGCTCACCTCAGAAGCCTTGACGCTTTGCTGGCCTGCACGGCGCGGGGGAGGAGGCGGTGTAGGCTGATTCCGGGCCTGTCGCCCCCGACTCCAGGGGGCAGCTCCCAGCACGGCGGCTGGGGAGGAAGCCAACGCCTCCTCCGACGCCGAGGGGAAGCGGAAGGGCGTGGGAGGAGATGGGCACGGCTGACTGCAGAACCCAGGAAGCCGGGGTTTTCTCTCCCACCAACAGCTTGGGAGGGGCGGATCAGCTGTCTGTCGGGGAGAAACCCGCTCCGCGCCAGCTTGGAAAACTCTGGGCTGTCGTTAAAATTTGCCTGCGCTATAGCGCGCTGCGCAGCTTACAGGGGACTATGTTTGGACCCGTTCAATTTTGTCAATATCTTTTTGTAGGTGAGGTCTCCAGAACTGAACACAGAATTCCAAATGTGGTCTCACCAGCGCTCTATATAAGGGGATCACAATCTCGCTCTTCCTGATTGTTATACCTCTAGCTATGCAGCCAAGCATCCTACTTGCTTTTCCTACCTTCCGACCACACTGCTCACCCATTTTGAGACTGTCAGAAATCACTACCCCTAAATCCTTCTCTTCTGAAGTTTTTGCTAACACAGAACTGCCAATGCAATACTCAGATTGAGGATTCCTTTTCCCCAAGTGCATTATTTTACAATCACTATAATGCCTGAAATCAAAGGGTTAATTCTCTATACAGGATGTTCATGGTAGAATGATTTTCTATATACAACTTGCAAATGTAGATGTTTTTCAATAAAGTAATATTGTGTGGTTCGACTTTTATAATATTGAGAATGTTATTGATGCATAGTTAAGACTCCCACGATTTTCTGTTTTTGTAGTATGAATTTAAATACATCCTGTTTGGTCATGAACATCCTACTACAATAGAGTTTATCAGAGGAGGGTTCCTCCCAGTTCGAACCAGTTCTATAGAACCGTTAGTAACTTGGTGGCCTGGGTCGCTGGAACCAGCAACAACCCAGGCCTGCCACACTCTCTCTTGTTTTTATCTTCTGCGCATGTGCAGAAGCTTTTTTTTAGTACTGTGCATGTGCAGAGGGTCATTTCACATGCACAAGCAAAGCAAGCCCACATGCATAAAACAGGCACTTCCGTTACGATGCAAACTGGTGGGGAAGGTAAGGAGTACCCAGCCCTGGTGTTTATGCTCTTATATATTTTTAATTAACTTGTAGAAGATTCAAAGTTTGTATCATATTAAATATTCCATTACCTAGAGTGCAGAAGTGGTAGTTGTTATTATTAAAATGATTAAAATTCTTGTTGTTTACATTAATAATCTACCATGAATTTTGAAACTAGAAATATTTTGAACTCTTACTCATACCTAATTCAGTTGTATAATTAATTGGGGACACATAGGCAGTAAGACACTTCAGTTCAGATGTTTCATTGTTTTGTCAGAAAGGGTTACATAACTGCCTGATTGTTTTAAATTATTCTAATCATTTATGCCTAACATGTCTATTAGTACTTTTAAACATCTACATAGTTAAATTTAAATTTCCACATGGGCAAACGAAGAAATAAAGATGGTTGTTAGCGATTTGGAACATCTGTCATTTCCATAACAAAAGTATAGAAGAAAAAATATCTCCTTAATCAGAAGTAAAAAGAAAAAAAAAGATTAAGTGATTTCCCACAGATGTCTGAAACAGAATTATGCAAAATTAGCTATTATTCTAAATGGCATTATCAGTGGTGAGCTGTACATATTTTAAAATTACCCCACAATGTTCTGGCACAAAAAGAATGTCTCCATCTTTTCTCTGCATTGGACTTCCTTCAAATTGTTATGGCTGCTGGATTATCTAGTAAACAGCACTATCCATAATAAGATCAGGAACCTTCCTGGCACCAAATGGAAACTAGCTGCGTTTTTTCAATCACTAGATGTCTGATGGGTTACAAGTGCGGAAAATGCTCACTCTGTCAAAAATGCAGGGATCATTTTGATCTCCTAAAAATGCATTATCATACTGTGGCATGGTAACCAATCAGCATGTATGAATGTTACAATCAAGACAGAATTTCATGGTTTCTGCTTCTTATCTAGACTGCATTGAAGGGCTGACATCAGGTACCTGCAGGGGTTGGACTTTGGAACTCAGTTTAGATTGCATACTTATACCTGCGAATATAATTAAAGCAAACCTGCCTGTCCTTGGTGCAGGAGGAGACCCTGGTGCACTTGCTTATCGCTCCTAATTGATTTCAGAGAACTTTAATCATTGCTTTAGCTTATCTTTCTTCTTTACTGCCCAAACCTATTAAATAAATGCCTAGAATATCAAGTCATGGTTGTCAACTCTGATCAGAAAGGTAAACTTCCCAGCCCTGTGAAGCTAAGGATGCTCATTAATGTTTATTTTGGGGGGACCTTTTGACTGGGAAAGACATGAGATTCCCCCTGTGTAGATCAAACTTTACTGTGAACTGCCAGAATGAAGCTACCTTCTTGGATTTGTCGTTGGCCAAAAATAAATCATTATCAGTACATGTTTCTATAGCCAACATACCAAGCAGATGGGCCAGACTCTGTGTCTCTTCACATTCACATAGGATGTTGTTATCTGCCAAGGGCCTCTGCTTGAACATATAGGTTTTATATTTCTGCGCGCCAACTCTCAATCTATTCAGAGTCCTCCAAATAATATAATACCTGATGAAGTGGACAAGGCCATTGGAGCTGTGAGTTCCGCCACCTGTCTACTGGATCCGTGTCCCTCCTGGTTGGTCTCGGCCAGCAGGGAGGTGACACGGAGCTGGGCCCAGGAGATTACCAACGCTTCCTTGGGGAGGGGAGTTTTTCCAGCACTCTATAAAGAAGCGCTCATGCGCCCCCTCCTCAAGAAGCCTTCCCTGGACCCAGCCATACTTAATAACTATCGTCCAGTCTCCAACCTTCCCTTTATGGGGAAGGTTGTCGAGAAGGTGGTGGCACTCCAGCGGTCCTTGGAAGAAGCCGATTACCTAGGTCCCCGACAGTCGGGTTTCAGGCCCGGTTACAGCACGGAAACCGCTTTGGTCGCGTTGATGGATGATCTCTGGCGGGCCCGGGACAGGGGTTTATCCTCTGTCCTGGTGCTCCTCGATCTCTCAGCGGCTTTCGATACCATCGACCATGGTATCCTTCTGCACCGGTTGGAGGGGTTGGGGGTGGGAGGCACTGTTCTCCAGTGGTTCTCCTCCTACCTCTCTGGCCGGTCGCAGTCAGTGTTAGTGGGGGGTCAGAGGTCGGCTCGGAGGTCTCTCCCTTGTGGGGTGCCTCAGGGGTCGGTCCTCTCCCCCTTGCTATTCAACATCTACATGAAACCGCTGGGTGAGATCATCCAAGGACATGGGGTGAGGTATCATCAATATGCCGATGATACCCAGCTTTACATCTCCACCCCATGCCCAGTCAACAAAGCGGTGGAAGTGATGTGCCGGTGCCTGGAGGCTGTTGGGGCCTGGATGGGTGTCAACAGACTCAAACTCAACCCGGATAAGACGGAGTGGCTGTGGGTTCTGCCTCCCAAGGACAATCCCATCTGTCCGTCCATTACCCTAGGGGGGGGAATTATTGACCCCCTCAGAGAGGGTCCGCAACTTGGACGTCCTCCTCGATCCACAGCTCACATTAGAAAACCATCTCTCAGCTGTGGCGAGGGGGGCGTTTGCCCAGGTTCGCCTGGTGCACCAGTTGCGGCCCTATCTGGACCGGGACTCATTGCTCACAGTCACTCATGCCCTCATCACCTCGAGGTTCGACTACTGTAATGCTCTCTACATGGGGCTACCTTTGAAAAGTGTTCGGAAACTTCAGATCGTGCAGAATAGAAACATAGAAACATAGAAGACTGACGGCAGAAAAAGACCTCATGGTCCATCTAGTCTGCCCTTATACTATTTCCTGTATTTTATCTTACAATGGATATATGTTTATCCCAGGCATGTTTAAATTCGGTTACTGTGGATTTACCAACCACGTCTGCTGGAAGTTTGTTCCAAGGATCTACTACTCTTTCAGTAAAATAATATTTTCTCATGTTGCCTTTGATCTTTCCCCCAACTAACTTCAGATTGTGTCCCCTGGTTCTTGTGTTCACTTTCCTATTAAAAACACTTCCCTCCTGAACCCTATTTAACCCGTTAACATATTTAAATGTTTCGATCATGTCCCCCCTTTTCCTTCTGTCTTCCAGACTATACAGATTGAGTTCATTAAGTCTTTCCTGATACGTTTTATACTTAAGACCTTCCACCATTCTTGTAGCCCGTCTTTGGACCCGTTCAATTTTGTCAATATCTTTTTGTAGGTGAGGTCTCCAGAACTGAACACAGTACTCCAAATGTGGTCTCACCAGCGCTCTATATAAGGGGATCACAATCTCCCTCTTCCTGCTTGTTATACCTCTTGCTATGCAGCCAAGCATCCTACTTGCCTTTCCTACCGCCTGACCACACTGCTCACCCATCTCTTCTGAAGTTTTTGCTAACACAGAACTGCCAATGCAATACTCAGATTGAGGATTCCTTTTCCCCAAGTGCATTATTTTACATTTGGAAACATTAAACTGCAGTTTCCATTGCTTTGACCATTTATCTAGTAACGCTAAATCATTTACCATATTACAGACCCCTCCAGGAATATCAACCCTATTGCACACTTTAGAGTCATCGGCAAATAGGCAAACCTTCCCTACCAAACATTCCCCTATGTCACTCACAAACATATTAAAAAGAATAGGACCCAGAACAGACCCTTGTGGCACACCGCTTGTAACCTGTCTCTGCTCAGAATACTCGCCATTAACAATAACTCTCTGATGTCTATGCTTCAGCCAGCTTGAAATCCACTGAACTATCCAGGGATTAAGTCCAATCTTCACTAATTTATCTATCAGCTCTTTATGTGGAACCGTATCAAAGGCTTTGCTGAAGTCCAGATAGGCAATATCCACGGCACCACCTTGATCCAACACCTTTGTGATATAGTCAAAGAACTCAATGAGATTAGTCTGACACGATTTGCCTTCAGTAAAGCCATGCTGATTTGGGTCCAATAAGTTATTGTTTTTTAGATGCTGATTTATCCTCTTTTTGAGTAGAGTCTCCATCATTTTAACTACAACTGATGTCAAGCTAACTGGCCTGTAGTTACCAGCTTCTTCTCTACTGCCCTTCTTGTGGATAGGCACAACACTGGCCATTCTCCAATCCTCAGTGACATCTCCTGTTAACAGGGATTGGTTAAACAAATCAGTCAGGGGGGTAGTAATGACAGATCTGAGTTCTTTAAGAACTCTGGGGTGGATGCCATCTGGACCCATTGCCTTATTTATCTTTAATCTTTCAAGTTCTTCTAAGACATCGGCTTCTAAGATCACTGGAGCTGAATCCGTACAGCTGGAAGCAATGCTATATCCCTCTATAGTATTATTTTGTAAGGTGTCTTTTGAGAAAACTGAACAGAAGTAGCTATTGAAATGGTCAGCGATCTCCTTATTCCCATCAATGCATGTATTATTCACGGTACTAAGCTTTGTGATGCTGCAGTTTTTCTTCTTCCTATCAGTAATATATCTGAAGAAGGTTTTATCCCCCTTCTTTACAGATTTTGCTATTTCTTCCTCTTTTGAGGCTTTAGCAGCATATATTATCTGTTTCGCCTCCTTCTGTCTCATTTTATACACCTCTCTATCAGCTATACGTCCAGACTCTTTATACCTCCTATAGGCAGCCTTTTTTTCATTGACTATAGCCCTTACATCATTGCTAAACCATAGCGGTTTCTTCTTCCTTTTACCTTTAGTTACTTGCTTTACATAAAGTCTTGTGGCTTTTAAGATGGTCTTTTTTAATACTTTCCACTGGGTGCTCGCTCCTGCCAATTTATTCCTCCCCTTTAATTCATTATTTAAATATTCCCCCATTGCATTAAAATTTGTTTTTCTGAAATTCAATACTTTGGTTGCAGTATAGGATTGCTCACAATCAGTTTTTACATCAAACCACAAACATAGATGGTCACTGCAACCTAAATTTTCTCCCACCTTGACCTCTGAAACCCAATTCCCATTTGTAAAAACTAAATCTAGAATATTCTCCCCTCTAGTTGGTGTCTTAACTAGCTGTGCCAGAGCTGCTCCTGTAAAGGCCTCTACTATATTCTTACTTTTGCATGTAAGGGCACTGGGGATATTCCAGTCCACATCAGGCATGTTGAAATCACCCATAACCACACTATCTCCCTTTACTGCCATTAGGGTAATCTCATCCACCATCTTGTTGTCATGTTCCTCAGATTGCCCTGGAGGCCTATAGATCACCCCAATTCTAATGACAGAACCGTCTTTATTTTGTATGCAAATCCAGAGGGTCTCCAGATCTTTACATGTATTTTGAATTAGTGTTGTTTTTAGACTTTCTTTAACATAAATGGCTACTCCACCTCCCCTTCTCTCTATTCTATCCTTCCTATACAGTGTATATCCTGGTATGGATATTTCCTATTCATTAGAATCCTTAAACCATGTCTCAGTTATGGCAACCAGATCCAAATTATCTCTAGATATTATGGCCATTAACTCACAGAGCTTGTTGCTCAAGCTCCGAGCATTCGTGTACATTACCCGAAGAACATTATTTTCATTATTAGTTTGCCCCTTATCATCAACAACTACATCTATTTTATTTACAGCTCCCTTTTCATAAGCTTCCAGAAACTGATTTATCCTCAGTGGTCGGGGACAGAAATCCTCCACATCTGGTACATCTCTGTCCCCTTTACTTAGTTTAAATGCCTGTCCAAAAAAGTTCTGAATTCCTCAACGAGCACCTGGGTACCTCTGTATGATGGATGCAAACCATCCCTCTTAAACAACTCCCTATTAGACCACCTACTGACATCATGACTTACATAACCAAAACCTTCAGCTTTACACCAGCTGCGTGTAAATGCAGCTGCGAGAGCAGTCATGGGCCTACCTAGGTAGGCACATGTTTCACCATCACTCCGCAGTCTGCATTGGCTGCCGATCAATTTCCGGTCACAATTCAAAGTGTTGGTTATGACCTTTAAAGCCCTTCATGGCATCGGACCAGAATATCTCCGAGACCGCCTCCTGCCGCACGAATCCCAGTGACCGATTAGGTCCCACAGAGTGGGCCTTCTCCGGGTCCCGTCAACTAAACAATGTCGGTTGGCGGGTCCCAGGGGAAGAGCCTTCTCTGTGGCGGCACCGGCTCTCTGGAACCAACTCCCCCCGGAGATTAGAACTGCCCCTACTCTTCCTGCCTTCCGTAAACTCCTTAAGACCCACCTTTGCCGTCAGGCATGGGGAAATTAAACATCTCCCCTGGGCACGTTTAATTTATACATGGTATGCTTGTGTGTATGTTTGTTAGTATATGGGGTTTTTCTTAAATCTTTAAATATTTTAATTATTTGGATTATTATGATTGTTTCACTTGTTGTGAGCCGCCCCGAGTCTTCGGAGAGGGGTGGCATACAAATCCAAATAATAAATAAATAAATAAATAAATAAATAAATAAATAAATAAATAAATAAATAAATAAGGGAGGTCAGATCTGTTATGGAGTATGAGGAATGATCTCTGAGTTGTCAAAGCTACGCATACAAAGAGGAAACATTGAGTTCTAGCAGATATTCAGGTGATAGCCCAGAGATACGAGTAATGGATAAGTAATACAATCCAGATACATTAAGTGTATAAAATATTATTTACTTTGGCAAATATCTTGGTCAAGAGCAGTCCTAGTTGTACACAGTTAAATCAGTCATACATTTACAAAACTATAAGTCTTACTTGTCCAGCTTATAAATGCATAAACTATCATTTGAACATGCAGTTCTTAGAGTCACAGAGAATAACAGAAATAGCAGAGAGAGAGAATCAAGCTTCTGGCTCCCTCTTATGGCAATCCATAACACTAACTCTTAAAGCAATAGTGTTTCAATACATTTAAGCATGCATTGTTGATTTGTTTTATATATTGCAAACCCAACCAGCTACTGTATGTATATAGTACTAACAAGATCCTTCAGCCATATCCTTCTTTAATGTTATTCCTTGCTCAATGGTCTCCTTCCTCCACCTTTTAATTCAATTTTGTTCTTATGTACCCTCAAGAATGAGATTTAATATCTCTACAAGAATTTTTAAAAATGAGAATTACTGTTTAAATTGTACAATATGCCAAATAATAATTAATCCAAATTTAAAAATAGCAGAACCCACATGGCATGAGTGAACTAAGCAGGATAGAGTAATGAACTACAGATTTTCGCGGGGGATGCGTTCCGAGACTGCCCACAAAAGTCGAATTTCTGCGAAGTAGAGATACAGAAGTAAATACGTACACTATTTTTGACTATGAACAGTATCCCAAGCCTTCCCTTAACACTTTAAAACCCTAAATTACAATTTCCCATTCCCTTAGCAACCATTTAGGTGATTACTATCCATGTTTATTTATTAAAGTTTATTTAAAAAAATGTTTTTTAAAGGCAGACGAAAGTTTGGTAATGACATATGATGTCATTGGGCGGGGAAAAACGTGGTATAGGGGAAAAAACTGCGAAGTATTTTTTAATTAATATTTTTGAAAAACCGTGGTATAGACGTTTCGCGAAGTTCGAACCCGCGAAAATCGAGGGAACACTGTAGTTCTACTCTACTAGAAACATTTGGTAAAGTTCTGACCACAGTAAATCATTACGGCCATGACCTCCCTGACTGGATATTAAATTCTTGTGTTTCTCTAAAATTGAAAACAAAAAGGGGATGCTTCATTTTTTCTGGATGCCTAGATAATTATCCAGTGATAAAGTTAATTATTTGTTACAATTCAAAGTAATGCTAAAGGTTTTATTTTGTTTTTTACTTTTTAATTTCAGGTTTGGATTCTCTGACAGGGAATGCATTTGCAGGTAAAGTTAGTTTTCCTGGAATTATGTTGCATATATGTGTTATAATGTGCTGTTAAATATATTAATGTTTGTAGGCAGGATTTCTTGTGTTAATAATCATATATTTTGTATTGTCTACAATACGAATTTGAATAAATATTTTGAGCAAATAAATACTGACAATTTATCCCAAATCTTACAAAAGCAGAGTGATAATTTTTTACTTCAAAAGTCAAATTCTTACAATACAATTATTACAGTATCATTTAATATTTGCATGCAGTCTAAAAGTATATGCATTAATACACAAATCACACATATATTTTAAAGCTAGGCCATTCTATAAGGCAGCGTTTCCCAACCGGTGTGCCGTGGCACACTAGTGTGCCGCGAGACATGGCCAGGTGTGCCGCGAGAAGCTCCAGCTGGGCGCGGCGCTGCCGGCGCCCCTGCCTGAGTGTCGTCCTGTGGATGGTCTTGGGCTTCACAGTCGCTTCCTGGTTCCCTCTCCTCCCACCGCCTGTGTCTCCCGCTGTCGCCTCCACCAAGCCGGCACACGTTGCCGTGGGTTCCTCGAGTGGGAGCTGCCGCTTCCCTCCGGCCAGCCCAGCCACGCTGCCATAGAAAGCACAGAGGTTATTGCCACCGCTTCTGCCTCCACTCAGGGAGCCACCGTGGTCACCGCGCCTTTTCCTCTCGCTCAGCTCAACCACGATGGCTCCCTGAGTGGAGGCAGAGGTGGCGGCAATAACCTCTGCACTTTCTACGGCAGCGTGGCTGGGCTGCCTGGAAGGAAGCGGCAGCTCCGAGGAATGAGGTGCTGGCGGTAGACACAGGCGGAGGGAGGAGAGGGAACCAGGAAGCAACCGTACAGCCCAAGACCAGCCACAGGACGACCTTCAGCCAGGGGCACCGGGACCGCGCGCAGCCATGGTGGGAGCAGCATGAGAAAGAGAGGATTCTATCCCACGAGGAGACGCCCACCGAGCTGCAGGTCCCGCTGCCGTCGCCTTCTTTCCCTCCGCCTCTTTCTCCTCATGCAGCCTGAGCCCGCCTTTGCGAGTCCGCCCTGGCTTTCGCTTCGCCCCATGATTTCCCCGCAATTTCATCCAGGCCACTCTTGCCTCCTTTTGAACTGCGGGGAAAATTGCGGGCGAAGCAAAAGCCAGGGCGGGAGAGAAGCGCGGGGGTGGGGAAGGAGGAGAGCCCCTCAGTGCTTCCCCTCCGCCAAGCTGCCTGCTTGTCCTTGCGCCTCGTTGCTACCTCCTGCCTTTTTCCAGGGGCCTTTGGAAGGCACCCAGGGAAGGGGGGATTGGGGGTGGCTGCAGCGGCTTCTCGTCCTCCTCATCCGGCTGCTAACGCCTGCCCGGCCCCTCTTGCAGTCCCTTCACCGAGCGTTTTTGTCCCAGGCTGTCAGCGAAAGGGCTACAGGACAGGCGGGGCAGGCGTTCTTCTCACAGCTGAGGCAGGATTTGGAATGTCGGGGGTGTGTGCGTGCGGGCTCCGCATCCCCCTGCCACCCGGAACATTTAAAATAAGAAAAACCTTCGCCGGCCTCCGCAGAGAAGAAAGGAAGAGAGAGAAAGAGAGAGAGAGCAAGAGAGACATAGCAAGAGAGGCAGAGAGAGAGAGAGAGCAAGAGAGAGATAGCAAGAGAGGCAGAGAGAGAGACAGAGACAGAGAAAGAGAGAGAAAGAGAGCTAGCAAGAGAGAGAAAGAGAGACAGAGAAAGAGAGACAGAGAGAGAGAAAGTGATAGCAAGAGAGAGAAAGAGAGAGAAAGAAAGAGAAAGAATGAAAGAGAGATAGCAAGAGAGGCAGAGAGAGCAAGGGAGAGAGAAAGACATATAGGGAGGGAAGGAGGGAGAGAGAAAGAGAGCAAAAAAGAGAGGAAGAAAGAAAGAGGGATGGAGAGAGAGAAAGAAGGGAAGGAAGGAAGAGAGAGAAAGAGTGAGGGAAAAATAGAGCGAAATGGAGGAAGATTTTTTTTTGTCAAAACTTTTCTTTAGCCACCCCACCCCCACCCACCCCGTTCAGTGTTCCCCAGGATTTTGAAAATATGAATAATGTGCCGCGGCTCAAAAAAGGTTGGGAAACACTGCTATAAGGAACAGTACCTTGTCAAATTATTTTTAAAAACCTAAAACTTCTCCAAATAGTTTACTCGTTTCACTAATTCTTGTTTGTGTTTGCTTAAAAAGACATCAACTTTCTTTTAAAAAAATGTTTCTATTTTATTTATTTGATTACTATACCTATTGCTGTTTATGATTACCTTGAGTTTGGTTTCAGACTAGATTAATAAAAGGAAAAAATGAAACATTTATTTTTATCTTCATCTACTTTTCTACAATATCTTCATACTACATCCGGAACCGCCTTCTACCGCACGAATCCCAGCGGCTGATAAGGTCCCACAGAGTTGGCCTTCTCTGGGTTCCATTGACCAAACAATGTCATTTGGCGGGCCCCAGGGGAAGAGCCTTCTCTGTGGCGGCCCCGGTCATCTGGAATCAACTCCCCCAGAGATTAGAACGGCCCCCACCCTCCTTGTCTTTCGCAAATTACTCAAGACCCACCTTTGTCGCCAGGCATGGGGGAGTTAGGATATTCCTTCCCCTAGGCCATTACAAGTTATGTATGTTATGTTTGTGTGTATGTTTGGTTTTTATAATAAGGGTTTTTAGTTGTTTTATTAAATTGGATTGTTACATGTTGTTTTTTATCATTGTTGTTAGCCGCCCCGAGTCTGCAGAGAGGGGCGGCATACAAATCCAATTAATAATAATAATAATAATAATAATAATAATAATCTGTATCTACCAGCTTTGAACTGTTTTGGATAGCTAGTTATGAATAAAATAAGCCTAAATAATAGAGGTCTGAAACCCACAACGTGTGGCTCTTTCACCCCTTGGTTGTGGCTCCCTATCGCTCAAAATATGTGTCACAACCGCCAATGTGCAACTCTGTGATTTATTGAGCTTTCCGATCCATCTTTTTTTTTTGGAGTTCAAAATGTTTTTATTGCATGCAGAAATAAAAATGTGTTTTCTCTATAGCAGGTCTTAAATGCAACCCACTGTAGTTTTTTTATACATCGCATAAAGGTAAAAATAATATATGCAGTGTTATCTTCCTTTTAGATGTCAAAAGGGTTTTGTGGCTCCCAATGTTTTCTTTTCTGTGGGAAAATGGCTCTTTGAGTGTTTAAGATTACTGACTCCTGGCCTAAACCATCACTACTATCAAAGAATGTCCCAGGAAATGAAAGAATAGGCAAACACCAAAATAGGAAGTAAGCTCACGAATCCTAAACAAACAGGGATAAAGGTAAACAGGAAAGAGTTATAGATCTGCCCACACTACAGGTTACTCTGTGTGCAGCTTGACAGGCAGCTAACCCTACCAATCCTTCAATAAAATAGCTCATTTTTATTTATTTTATTTATTTATTCATTTGTCCAATACACAACTACATAGGAAGAAAAATAGACATGTGATAATATAAATGAGGGTGAGAGTGGACTTAGAGGAGAGGATATATGAAAGGAAGAGAATATATAAGATAGGAGGAAGAAAAAAAGACAATTGGACAGGGGACGAAAGGCACATCAGTGCACTTACGTACGCCCTTACTGGCCTCTTAGGAACCTGGAGAGGTCAATCGTGGAGAGTCTTAAGGGAGAAGTGTGGGGGTTAGGGGTTGACACAATTGAGTCCGGTAATGAGTTCCATGCTTCGATAACTCGATTGTTGAAATCATATTTTTTACAGTCAAGTTTGGAGCGGTTCGTATTAAGTTTGAATCTGTTGCATGCTCTTATGTTATTGCGTTTGAAGCTGAAGTAGTCATTTACCGGTAGGACGTTGCAGCATATGATCTTGTGGGCAATACTCAAATTGTGTTTTAGGCACCGTAGTTCTAGGCTTTCTAGGCCCAGGATTGTTAGTCTATTTTCGTAGGATATTCTGTTTCTAGTGGAGGAGTGAAAGGCTCTTCTGGTGAAATATCTTTGGACGTTTTCAAGGGTGTTGATGTCATGGGCATAGATCTGGATACCTTATTAAAAGAACAGGATGGATGAAACTGGGAAAAATAGATATACAGTGGTACCTCAAGATACGAACCCCTCGTCTTACGAACAACCCGAGATACGAACCCGGGGTTCAGAAAATTTTTGCCTCTTCTTACGAACTTTTTTCGTCTTACGAACGCCAAACCCGAACTTCTGTCACCTTTTAAAACAGCCGAGGGGCTTCCCAGCAGCCTCCCGAAGCCGAAGCCAGAAGTTCGGGTTTGGCAATCGGCTTTGGGAGGCTGCTGGGAAGCCCCCCGGCTGTTTTAAAGGTGAAAGCCGCGCGGTGGGGCTTCTCGGCAGCGGCGGCAGGTTCGTAAGACGGAAAACGTTCGGGTTCGGGAGGCCGCTTTGGGTTTTTGGCTGGGAGGGAGGGCAGGAGGTCCAGCGCTGGGGGAGGGAGTCAGAAAGGTCCTCCTGCTCCCCCCTCCCAGTGAAAAACACAAAGACGGTCTGCCGCCGCATGACAGGCAGGGCGGAGCAGCGTGGAGCAAAGGGAGTCTGAAACCGCCGGCGGCTTCAGCTTCCCATTGCTCCGCGGGCGGCGGCAGACCCCTTTGTATTTTTGGCTGTGGGGGGAAGCAGGAGGTGCAGGATCGGGCCGGCGGCGGGCGTGGGGAGAGGCAGCAGGTCTGCATCCTGGGCGGGCGGCGGGCGAGGAGGCGCGACCGAGCGGGCCCGGCTCAGGCTCCGGCTAGGACGGAGCAGGCAGCGGCTGGGTGCGGCGGCAAGGGTGCGTCCGACTCGGGGCTGGTGGCGCCCGACGCAGCGGGGAACATCGGCGCAGGAGGCAGGAGAGGACCGGGTGAAATGAGCAGCAGCGCTGCCGCTGTCGCCGCCACACCCAGCTTGGCTTCCCTGGCCGCCGCAGGCAACGCGCGGTGCGATCTTCCGGGCCGGCGAGGCTCAGTGACTGGAGCCGCTGAGCCTCGCCCGCCCGGAAGATCGTGGCGCGTGGTGCATGCGGCGGCCAGGGAAGCCGAGCCAGGCATGGCGGCGATGGCGGCGGCGCTGCTGCTCCGGTTGCCCGGTTGTCTCCTGCCTCCCGCACCTATGTTCCCCACTGCGTCGGGGGCCGCCAGCCCCGAGTCAGACGCACCATCACTGCCGCGCCCAGCCACTGCCTGCCCCGTCCTCGCTGGAGGTCTAGCCGGAGCCTGAGTTGAGCCCGCCCTGCCCGGCCGCGCCTCCTCACCCGCCCACCCACCCACCCAGGATGCAGACCTGCTGCCTTGCCCTGCGGCTGCTGCCGGCCTGATCCTGCGCCTCCTGCTTCTGGGCTGGCAACGTCTCCGACTGCTTAGCTTCTCCTGTCCAGCCCAAAGCCGAAAGAAAAACGTGGAGGCTGGTGAACAAAGGGCAAAACTTTCGGCTTCTGTTATTTTAAATCTTTTTATTAATTTTTCATAAAATGGACAAACAGACATACATACATTTAACATAAAACTTTCGGCTTCTGGATGGATGGGAGGAGCTAAGCACCTGTCGGAGAGCTTCCTGGGCATGAAAGCTCGCGAATGCAACAAGAACGAAAGCCTGGAAGCTCTCTGAGCTTGGAAAGGAGCCCACAGTCAGTCGGCTGCGGGCGGGAGGAAGGCGAATCCCCCGTGGGCTCCGTTACATCTTCCGCTGCCAGCCAGGCCATGCTGGCAGCAGCGCAACAAAGAGAGGCATTCGCTTTCCTCCCGCCCGCAGCCGACTGACCGTGGGCTCCTTCCCGAGCTCGGAGAGCTTCCTGGGCATGAATGCTCGCGAATGCAACAAGAACGAAAGCCAGGAAGCTCTCCGAGCTCGGGAAGGAGCCCACAGTCAGTCGGCTGCGGGCGGGAGGAAGGCGAATCCCCCGTGGGCTCCGTTACATCTTCCGCTGCCAACCAGGCCATGCTGGCGGCAGAGCAACAAAGTTTTTAGTATTGGATTTTTACTGTATATTGTTTATGACTGTTGTTAGCCGCCCCGAGTTTTCGGAGAGGGGCGGCATATAAATCCAATAAATGAAATAAATGAAATGAAATGAGAGGCATTCGCTTTCCTCCTGCCCGCAGCCGACTGACCGTGGGCTCCTTCCCGAGCTCGGAGAGCTTCCTGGGCATGAAAGCTCACGAATGCAAGAAGAACGAAAGCCAGGAAGCTCTCTGAGCTTGGGAAAGAGCCCACAGTCAGTCGGCTGCGGGCGAGAGGAAGGCGAATCCCCCGTGGGCTCCGTTACATCTTCCGCTGCCAGCCAAGCCATGCTGGCAGCAGCGCAACAAAGAGAGGCATTTGCTTTCCTCCCGCCCACAGACCCCCTTTGGGTTTTCGGCTGGGGGGCGGGCAGGAGAACCTTCCTAACTCACTCCCCCCCGAGCTGAAAACCCAAAGGGGGTCTGCTGCTGCCCGCTTGAGCCATGAGGCATGCTGGGAAGCCCCGTAGCCCGGCTGTCACTTTTTAAAACAGTCGGGAGGCTTCCGAGCAGCCTTCTGAACCCAAACGCCAAACCCTCCACGCACTTCGCCCTGAATGCCTCCTGGCTCAAGCGGGCAGCAGCAGACCCCCTTTGGGTTTTCGGCTCTGAGGGAACCGGAGGACCTTCCTAACTCCCTCTCCCCCCAGCCAAAATCACAAAGCCAGGCAGCCCCCAGCCGCCAAAGGAGCCTCCTTTCACCCGGTTTCAGCTTTCCATTCCCCCGCCCTTCTGTCCCGCTCATTGCCCGTGTCTGGAAGAAGCTGCTGCCCGAGCGCTCTTGCCCAGCGGGAGGCGAAGCACTGGGGGGGGGCTGTCGGGACACCCCCCACCCCAGCACTTTGAATCCCATCGGCCAAGAGCACTCGGGCAGCAGCTTCTTCCAGACATGGGCAATGAGCGGGACAGAAGGGCCGGGAGAATCAGGAGGCTCCTTTGGCGGCTGGGGGCTGCCTGGCTTTGTGATTTTGGCTCGGGGAGGAGGGAGTTAGGAAGGTCCTACTTCTCCCCCCCCCAGCCAAAAACCCAAAGCCTATCTCCTGCCACACGGTTTAGCCAGGACAGGAGCGGCGAAGTGACTTGGAGGAATGGGAAGCTCAAACCGCCCGGTTTCAGCTTTCCATTCCTCCACATCACTTCGCCGCTCCTTTTGGCTGTGGGGGGGAGTTAGGAAGGTCCTACTTCTCCCCCCCAAGCCAAAAACTCAAAGCCTGTCTCCTGCCGCACGGTTTAGCCAGGACAGGAGCGGCGAAGTGACTTGGAGGAATGGGAAGCTCAAACCGCCCGGTTTCAGCTTCCCATTCCTCCACATCACTTCACCGGGTTCGGGAGGCTGCTGGGAAGCCCCCCCCCCCCCCCGGCTGTTTTAAAAGGTGACAGCCGGGCGGCAGCGTTTTTTTGCGGGTTTTTTTTTTGTTGTTGCACGGATTAATTGACTTTACATTGTTTCCTATGGGAAACAATGTTTCGTCTTACAAACCTTTCGTCTTACGAACCTCCCCCTGGAACCAATTAGGTTCGTATCTTGAGGTTCCACTGTATATTCAATAAGAACCCAAATACAAAATAAGCAGTGTTGAGTTGCTGGTGAACATAACAATGAACAAATACAGACAAACCTAACCCTGGCCCTAACCCTAATCTCACTAACAATGTTGCATGTATGGGATGTGGATTTTTGTTCTCAGATGAACATGTGTCATGGATTAGACTGGATTCTTCTTTGTGCTTCTGTTTCTCCAAATGCTGAAGGAAAGGAATTTGGCTTCCCAGGATGCACTTGCACTTGAGTGAGGGTTTATGAGTGGATAAAAGGCCAGGTCAGCTTCCAAATAATTCATATTGGTATTTGGCCTCAGCAACTAGATGGGGCCAGGGAACAAAAACAATATATTAAAAAATGATATCTGGCATCATGAGAGTTATGCATTTACAAATTTAGAGTCCCATGGAGGGAAAATATTTCAAATTATTGTAAAAAAAAAAAAATCCATTCGGATTTTGTATGCCACTTTAATGTTAAACAGTAACTCCATGAAATTGGATTTTATAGCCAAGAGCAAATCCTTAAAGGAGATAAATTAAATTAAAATTTGTGGAAATGGTCAGCTAGTTTAGCTTAGGGGAGAATATATATTATTAATTGGATAACATGGGATTGAAGACAACTGACAACTTCATAAAAGTAAGGTAGAATGAATATATATCCTAAAATAAATTTCAGAAATATCTTTCTTGAATTTTTTAATCATACCTGTTTTACATCCATAATATAAAACGTAAACTTTTTCCCCATCTTAATCATATGTGCAGTACATATACTATGGTGAAACCATATTCCATCAAAGTGTTGGCAAACCTTTTCGGCACAGAGTGCCAACATGGGAGAGCATGCATGTGCATTGGCCAGCTGGTCTTCACATGTTCATGTGCCCCAGAACCTGGAAGAGGAATGGGTAACAGCTTGCCACTTTCAGCATGTGTGTTAAAAGCTTGCAAATTGTTTAGGGCTTTTTTTAAAGGGAAGTATTCCATATGCTGATTCCATATGACAATTTCATATGCTGTCTAAACTAGGCCATTCTTTACAATCTATTAATTAAACAACTGAATAATTTTCAGAGAGCATAACTGTTTAATACCTCTAACAGCAGTACTGTAACTTCTAGTAATATAATGATGTATTCCTGCTTTTAAATCCACAATATAAATTCATTTTAGGTGTTGCTTTGTTGCTTTGGTATCTTTTGTTTTTAATTTGTCAAACAAGTATAGTATTATAGTACATATTAACATAACATAACATAAGTAGAACATAGTAATAGAAAGGATAATAAGACAATAGGACAAGGACATTAGGCACAAAAGTGCACTTATGCACACTCCTTACAGACCTCTTAGAGAAGGGGAGAGGGAGATTGTAGATAATGTAAGTTGGTATCTATTACGTGCTCTTGTGTTGTTGTTAAAGGTGAAGTAGTCACTGACAGAGAGTACATTATGGTGTATGATTTTATGAACAACAGTTAAATCAGTTCGGAGATGATGTACTTGTAAATTTTCTAGATGTAGTATTTGAAGTGTGGAGGAGTAGGGTAATTTGTTATGTGAGGAGGAGTGAAGGACTCTTGTTGTGAAGTATTTCTGGACTCCTTCAATTGTATTAATTATTATTTATTATTATTTATTGGATTTGTATGCCGCCCCTCTCCGCAGACTCGGGGCGGCTAACAACAATGATAAAAAACAGCATGTAACAATCCAATTAATAAAACAACTAAAAACCCTTATTATAAAACCAAACATACACACAAACATACCATGCATGACTTGTAATGGCCTAGGGGGAAGGAATATCTTAACTCTCCCATGCCTGGCGATAAAGGTGGGTCTTGAGTAATTTGCGAAAGGCAAGGAGGGTGGGTGCCGTTCTAATCTCTGTGGGACATTGTTTGGTCGATGGGACCCGGAGAAGGCCAACTCTTTGAGACCTTATCGGCCGCTGGGATTCGTGCGGTAGAAGGCGGTTCCAGATGTATTCTGGCCCAATGCCATGTAGGGCTTTAAAGGTCATTACCAACACTTTGAATTGTGACCGGAAACCGATCGGCAGCCAGTGCAGGCCACGGAGTGTTGCAGAAGCGTGGGCGAATCTAGGAAGCCCCACGATGGCTCTCGCGGCCGCATTCTGCATGATCTGAAGTTTCCGAATACTTTTCAAAGGTAGCCCCATGTAGAGAGCGTTGCAGTAATCGAACCTTAATATCTGATATACAGTGTGGATTCCACACAGGTGAGCTGTATTATAGAATAGGTCTGAGGAATGTTTTGTATGCTCTGGTTAATAAATCAGTGTTTCTAAAGAAGAAGCTACATAAGATTAGGTTTACAATTCTTAATGCTTTTTTGGCAATGCTGTTACAGTGGGCTCTAGCATTTAGGTAATTGGAAATGAGTAATCTAAGGTCTTTGACTGAGTGAGGGTCCTCTGTGAGTTCAGTTTTACCAAGTATGTATTCTTAGTATTCGGATTCTTTTTACCAATGTGTAGGACGGACCATTTGTTGGTAGAGATTTGAAGTTGCCAGTTGTTAGACCATTCAGCTACATGGTTAAAGTCCTTTTGAAGGGTAGAAGTATTGTCAGTGGTATTAAATAGTTTAACATCATCAGCAAAGAGAACACAATTGCTTGTGATATTGTCCCAGAGATAATTGATGTAGAGTATAAAGAGAATAGGTCCTAAAACACTGCCTTGTGGGATGCCACTGTTAACTGGAGCAGGATTAGATATGGCATTACCTATTTTGACCACTTGTTGTCTGTTGGACAGGAACATTGAAATCCAATCATGCAGAGGTCCAGAGATGCCATAGGATTTTAGTTTCAGAAGACGTTTGTCATGAATTACTGAGTCAAAGGCTTTGCAAAAGTCTATATAGATTACATCTATTGATCTACCCTGATCAAGTTGGGTAGTCCATATGTTTTTACAGTGTAAGAGTTGCAGATTGCAGGATAACTTTTTCCTGAAACTGAATTGTTTGTTGGAAAGTAGGTTATTGGTTTCAAGATGAAGTGTAATGGATTGGTTTATGATGGATTCCATGTCTTTGCAAGTAACACAAGCCAGGGAGATTGAGCTGTAGTTTTCAACATTGCTTGGATCACCTTTTTTGAAGATAGGAATGACTGTGGCTAGAGACCAGAGTTTAGGTAGGGTTAGTTGAAGAAGATATTTTGAAAATTATGCTTAGGGGTTCAGCCCAGGTTGAGAAGAGCTTTTTTAAGAAGTATGCACATAGTCCGTCTGGTCTGATAGAAAGGGAAGGTTTTAGGTTGTGTAATGATCTTAAGCCAGGGATTTAGAAATGTGAACCATATTTAATAAGATCTGGGTTTATAATGCACATGTAAACTAGAATCATCTAGTTTATTACTGTAAATATACTTAGTAACTTTATTACAATGAGGGTATATTTTCAAATTATAATTTTTAATATGCTTCATAAATTTTGTTCTTGGTTTTAAGAACTAAGAAACATGCTGGGGCTATGGTACATTTGTTGTAACAATCCACAAAGATAAGTTAGATTTGCTAATTAATACAGTATCTTTGATTTATGTCAGGCTAATCTGTCTACAAGGCTCCTAACACAGCTAGCAATTAAAAACATGTAAAAGGCAATGTTTTGTAAGAGTGGAGTGAGCACAAGCATGTTCATATCAACCAGCTGATGATAAGTCAAGGTAGTTGTAGTTGTAAAAAAAATGGTGTTTCAAAACCATTTGACTTTCAAAGGAGGTGGTGTCAAGGAGGTTAGGGTTAGGGTTAGTGATTCAGAACACATAGTTGCCAACAGGTTCTCTATACTAATTTAATGTCTTAAAATTAGCCTGGGAATAAATAGGCAACTGATAATAGAAGCTAATGTTATATTATAGAAAGGCTATAGAAAGGGAATGAAGATAATGATAGGGTATCTGCAACAATAGCCAGCTGTTTCTTTTCAAAGAAGAAATGCAGTTGTCATCATAGCTCAGATTGACAGCAAGCTCTCTACATGAAAATCTCAGATTTCATCTATTTTTTTAAAAAAGAACTCTAGATCTAACAGATTCTCCTAGCAATGTGGTGAACAACTAGATCACACTAGCTTACTGCAGCATTCTTTTCAAACATTTCTGTATCAGCAAAGTAGAGGAAGAAAAAGGCGTTAAAAGCCTGTAAGACCATTGCATATTAAATATGTAAAGGATGATGGTGGTATTTTTATTAATCAAGTAATAACACAGGGCAATGAAATAAACAGTAACATCTTTGACTATTAACTTGAGATCCATTATAATGTTCCCAGCATGGTTTATTTTTCCCCCTTAAATCCAGTTGATAAAGAAATCCAGTCCTCACAAAAATGGTTTAATCTCTTTTGTTATTTTGCCTAATGCTCCAATAACCTTGCAAAATCTTTTCCATGCCAATCTTGGTAATTTGATCTCAATATTTAGTATTTTTTTCCAATTCATTTCTCTTGATTCTCCTGTTCCTGCAGTAAGTAATGCTGCATGTGGAAAAATTACTTTCTTTTCAATTATTGTTATATATAGTGATGATGAGGATTTAGTGTAACAGTGGAATTTTCCCAATAAAAAAGAAATTTAAAAACATAAATAAGTTAATGTATAGCAGATAACACTAAGGTGAATTTAAAGATGAAGAGGGAGGGAGCAGAATGAGGAGGGATCCATTTTTAATTCATCAACCACCTCCATGCAATACTCCTCCATTGGAGCACCAGGCTAATTGTCCAGTCAACGAAGCAGTGGAAGTGATGTGCCGGTGCCTGGAGGCTATTGGGGCCTGGATGGGTGTCAACAGACTCAAACTCAACCCGGATAAGACGGAGTGGCTGTGGGTTTTGTCTCCCAAGGACAACTCCATCTGTCCTTCCATTACCTTGGGGGGGAAGTATTGACCCCCTCAGAGAGGGTCCGCAACTTGGGCGTCCTCCTCGATCCACAGCTCACATTAGAGAAACATCTTTCAGCTGTGGCGAGGGGGGCATTTGCCCAGGTTCGCCTGGTGCACCAGTTGCGACCCTATCTGGACCGGGAGTCACTGTTCACAATCACTCATGCCCTCATCACCTCGAGGCTCGACTACTGTAATGCTCTCTACATGGGGCTACCTTTGAAAAGTGTTCGGAAACTTCAGATCGTGCAGAATGCAGCTGCGAGAGCAATCATGGGCTTCTCTAAATATGCCTATGTTACTCCAACACTCCGCAGTCTGCATTGGTTGCCGATC